>NC_079495.1:102461894-103124394 GCF_030052815.1 Hevea brasiliensis | reverse complement strand
AACTAAGTCAATGCAACCTATTTTCTTAATTAAAAGAAAAACTAAATAATTTTTAAGAGGAAATCAATAATCTTATTAAAATGTAAAACACTTGTACATGCATGAATAAAACACATATTATTAATTTAATATTATAATTAAATAATAAAAAATATTTTCATGAAAAAATTTTCTTAAAAAATAAAAATAAAATAATTTTTAAGAGGAAATCAATAGTATTATTAAAATGTGAAACATGAAATAAAATATATATTATTAATTTAATATTGTAATTAAATAAAAAAAATCTTCATAAAAAATTTTTCTTAAAAAATAATTTCTATAAAAAATATATTTTACATATAAATTATTTTCTGTAAAACACAACGAGACTTATTATGTTAAAATAATTTTTTTTATATAAAATCTCAAATTCAAATTTAATAATAGTTATGTAAATTGGATTTTAAAATTGTAAAAGCTGGCATTTGTCCTCTGGATAGACATTTTATTCCATGAGGATTTAGTTTTTCTTTTATATTTCAATTCTTTTCGAACTGGATGAATGAATGATCTCAAACTAAAAAAAAAATTAGACTGCTATTTCACCAAAATAATTTTTATGTGAAAAATATTTTTTATAAAAATTATTTTTTAAAAAAATATTTTCTATAAAATATTTTTTATTGTTTGACATATATCTAATATTTTATATTATTATTATTCACAAAATCTATCAAACTAATTATTCTAAAATTTTGAAAAATAATGTTATGAAAATTACATCCAGTTTTAAAAAAGAAAAGCCATTTGAGATTATTTTCTTTCGATGAACAATTTATTTTCCCTTCATCAAATTTCTTAAACACCTTCAAACAATGAAAAATAAGGAAAACATTTTCCTTCAAATAAACAGAGTGTTGATGGGAAAATCAATCCCAATTCTTTACTTTTGTGAAATGATGAAATATTTTTAAACTGCTTTAAAAAATTGATGATATAATTAAAAAAAAGGTAATGCTACCAAAATATAAAGGTGAATTTTTTTTTTACCACTTTATGGAGGCAGAAGCAGAGCGCGCTCATTAAAAAAGTCTAATGAATTTGATCTACGTTACGTGTGGAAGCAGGGAAATCTTTTTGGTCGACTAGTGAACAATAATGGCTAGTTTGTCCAGCGGCTCGCCGTACAGACGGCGAAATGATGTGGAGGCTGGCCATTGGGAGGACGACTACGAGGATAGTCCTTTTCATATACCTAGAACAAAAACCGCTTCTGTAGAACGTCTGCGCCGCTGGAGGGTATATAATTTTTTCACTCTTTTTCCTCCGCGTGTGATTGTCCACTTAGGATTTTATTTTATTTTCTTTTCATTTCTCGTCAATTCTCAAATCCAAATAAATGATAAAATAATTTTTTTTTAAATAATTTTTTTAATATTATTTAAAATAATATTTTTATTTAAAAAAATAATTTTCATCTTCTAAATTCAATATCAAACAACACTTAAGCTTCCACCCAACTTTATGATCTATTTCAATATACCTTTGATGTATGTGTTTCTAGTGATTTTGGTGCTACTGATCTATTTATAGAATAAGTTTTTTTTTTTTAAATAATTTCAAAGCTTCCATGATTTTTCTTTGATTCTCCATTTTTCTTTCCAATGATTAGAAATTTAAACTAAAAATAAAGAGAAATTGTTACCTAAATTTTATTTATTATAAATTTAAAATACAAATATATAAAATTTATATATTTATTTAATAAATAAATATTAATATATATCTTTTATCTCAATTTATAATGGATTAAGTATATAAACATATATAAAACTTTTTATTAATAATAAAAAAAGAAAATTTCATATATAATATCTGTTAAATTTTAATATTATTATGTTATACAATTAATTTTTAAATTTTCATAATTTTTTTTTTGGTTAATATATGAAAATTTTATATATTTTTTTAAAATTAATTTTAAAAAAATACACACACACGGTAAGGAAAGACACACTCACACTTCAAAAATGAAAATTTTATATTTATTACCGCAAATTGTCTGATGTGTACTGGATAAAAATGAAACCTGTGTCGGACACGTGTCAGGCGGCATACCTTCGATCAGCGCATAGGATTTAAGGCAACAGTTTTGCAATTGTTTCTGGACTGACCGAAGTTAATGTGTCTTTTGCCAGCAAGCGGCGCTTGTGCTTGATGCTTCTCGTCGATTTCAATACACTTTGGACATCAAAAAGGAAGAAGAGAAAAAGAAAATTCTAGAAAAAATAAGAGCACATGTGCAAGCCATACGAGTACAATACATCTAATCTTAATGTGCTTCTAAGCTCCATTTAGATACGTTTGTTTTTTAAATGAGATATTTGAATTTGACTCATTCGAAACACAAATCAAAATTCTCATTTCAAATTCCCATATACCTAAATGGAGCTTATTCATTTGCTTTCATAGTATTGTTTTTAATTTAGTTTCTGCTGCTCATTAGGCTGCATACGTTTTTAGCTTTAAAGCTAGCGCACCAACGAATGCCCGTAAGTATAATTTTGCTCTATTTTTTATCAAATTTATATGTAGTGAATTAATGAGTTTTAACTCAGTGCTATTGAAGTCGTCTATATTTAAATTCTAATCATAACCAATTGTTAAAGAAAAAAAAATTGTTTAGTGAAAGTATGCATGCTCAAATCTAGGCATTTTTTTTTTCAGTGCTAAATAGCTTTTTCAACTGTTATTGTGGTTATTTTTGTTTAAAAACATAATGGCTATAGGCTTAAGGGCTGATTTGTGTTTCCCATTGTGGAAATTCATAGCATTCCATCCAAAACCTAGTGGTGATTTTGGAATTGGACGAGATGAACTGTGTACAATGATGAGGGATCACGATTTCTATACTTTGGAGCGAATTGGGGGGGGGGGCCGGGGGCGGGGGGTGGGGGTGTGGGTTAAGGCATTTAGTTTACAGCATATGTTTTATTTTGATTTGTGCATCATCCTAGGATTTATTCTATTTTTTATTTACTTATTTATTTATTTATATTTTTTTGCATATTTGCATCAGGTAAATGGGGTTTCAGATCTTTTAAAAACAAATGTAGAAAAGGGGATTCTTGGGGATTATGCTGATTTACTCAAACGAAGGAATGAATTTGGATCCAACAACTATCCCCAGCCAAAAGGAAGAAGCTTTTGGGTAACTTCTATTGCTGTTTTATGAAAAGCTTTAATGGAAGGGTGTGAGCATTACATATGTTTAAAACTGAATTACTGATTTATACCAAAGAATAAAAAATTGTTGCATTCAATTGATTCCATTTGGATTTTAACACAACGGTACCATTTGTTGTTTAATTTCAGGCTTTTTTAATGAATAAAATCTAAATAACAAAATTAACTAAATTTCAGTTTATAATTAATGTGTGTCCCCACGAATTTTACACACTTATGCTATTAAGCCTTCTAAGTGAAATCTTTTACCATTGAATCCCTTATATTTTTGATTTGGTGCTATGAAGTCCTTTTATTTATTTGCTTTTTTGGTTGACTTGGCAAAATTGGTCAAAATTTATACTTTAATTAGCAATGACATCCTGGACCATGTTATTTAAAAGCAACAATTACAGATTACATATTTTTGTATGCTTCTTTTCATTTTTATTTTTAAAATGATAAATGATAAAATATTAATTTAAAAAATAAAAATTAAGGAAAATTAATTTAGGCTTTGTTTAGTTAGCTTTCATTTATATTGGTAGCAACAATTGCAAAGTTTAAGAATTTAATAGCAAATGATTTCACTTGAAGGGCTCAATGACCAAAAAAGTCAAGTTCTAGGCAAATCCAATATTTATGTGTTCTATTACTTTAGAATTTTTATGGACTATCTATTTTTTAGCTAAATTTAGAAGATATAATTAATTTTGGACAAATATAACGAGCTCACTAAATACCCTTACAACCAAAATAAAGCAACTAATAAAGCAACTAAACTGAACTATATAAATTTGTTTTTTTTTTAATATATTTTTGCAGATATTTAATTATAGCTCCATTTGTTTTGTAGAAAATCCTTTTTGATGAATACATTTTCTGAGAAAATGACTTATTTTTCATTGTTTAGTTATAATATTGAAAATCAATTGATTTTTTTTTTCCAGTGTTTGCTATTTGGATTACAAAGGAAAATATCATTTTCGCCAAAATATAAGGACATAAAATTGTTTGAACACAAAAAAAAAAAATATTTTTTTTCTATTTATTGTTGAATATGAAAAAAAAAAATTGCATAAAAATAGGTAACTGTAATTGTTGCTGATGTTTTGGCAATGGCTAAAGATGGCTGATAGTGGTTAATGGACTAATGGGTATGTGGCTATGCGCTTTTATGGTTCCTTTATAGGTTTGTTCACTTATTATGAGTTTGTTAAATTTTGAAAAATGCCTTAATTTTCCCTTTAATCAAGAAAATATTTAATTTTTCCTTTAATTAAGAAAACATTTTTAATTAACTATTTTTCTTAAGTTCCATAAATGTGCAAAAATGTTTTCTGAAAAAATATTTTTAATGAAATAAATGGAGCCTCGGTATCATTATTAAGACATTTAATTGCATTAAATTGGTTGAATTAACCACCTACACATCCCTAATTTGGTGTCTAATGTTCATTTCACATTGTCATTTTCTTTCTTAGTCATTAACTAAATCTAGTTTTATGTTATTACTCATAGAGGTTCCTTTGGGAAGCTTGTCAAGATTATACTTTGATTATATTGGTGGTGGCTGCAGTGATTTCTTTGGCTTTGGGTATACGTAAAGAGGTGAGCTTTACAAGGCATGGCTAATTGTATTTGTTATGCAAAACAACTAACATTTTATAGTAGTTGGTTAAATTACTTATTTGGTTATTTCATTACAATTACACAATTAACAAGATATACCACGCATTATTTTTGCTTGCAAAGCCAAAAATCATAACAATATATGATGCTTTGCACATCTCAAGTTCTTTTTAATCAATGCTACTACTTCTGCATTCTTGGTGAAATTTGCAAATCAAATCTGTGTCTTTGGTATAATATAAGGGTTGTAAATTAGTCAAGTTTACTTGTGAGTTGGCTCGAGCTCTACTTGATAAATACTCAAAATAAACTTGGTTGTTAAGACTAATAAGCTAGGCACAAGCTTGCTCGTAAAGTTTGTCTAATAAATGAATCAAACTTGACTTGAATGAAATTCAAGTTATTCAGTCTTATTAATTAGCTTGTATGCAGTTGATGAGCAAGCTTGTGTGAGACTCATTAACAATTTGGTTTTGACCCTATTTTTTTTTGTTATCACAAAATTTTTAAAGGGGATGGGGGCTGGAAAAGTTTGTGTCACGACCCAACCTATGGGCTGGACCGGCACTAGGACCTAGGCCAACCTAAAGCCCTCGAGGCCCGTAGTAAGCCTAACTATTCCTCAATCAACTCTAAGGCCCATTTGGGCCCAATTTCAAGAATTCAGCCGGACAGAGTCCGACCATAAAATGGACATTTTAACGGGGAGTTTTTTACTCACCCGACCTGTAAACACAATATACAATCAATTGGGGAGCTCAGCTCACCCTCCATATACTCATAATAACATAAAGTCAAATGGGAGCTCAGCTCCCTCATCTAGTCCAATATACATGCATATAATAAGTTTACAGGTCAAACATGATAAATTATATTACAGACCCAAATCAAATAAATATTTCTAACGCATGCGGAAATTCTAGGAGTTAACAGAATTATACAAATATTATAGACATGAATAGATGACTTGCGAAGAAGAAAAATAGGTTAACCACAGCAATAATTCTCCTGTAGCCTAGAAAAATAATGAACAGTGAGCGTTCGACTCAGAGAGTAAAATATCAATTTTAACCATAATCTCTATAGCTATCTAAAGCTAATGCACCTAGTGGAGTGAAATGTAACAATGTCAATATTTTCACATCATAACAGCAGAAAGGCAATTTGGAGCACTCACACACCCAACACTGTCAAACAATACATATATGGGAGTTGATCCCCTATACAGTCTCTTAATCCAACCTCTGCCAGCGAAGATCTCAAGCCGAACTTTCTCTTAATAAACCAAATACGGGGTCCTAGCGAAGAACTCAAGCCGTGTCTACCCCGAAGGACTGGGTCCCAGCGAAGATCTCAAGTCGTGTCTACCCGTCTTATCCATATCCAACAATATACCACACACACGCCAACGCACGCACACTGCTCCAAATTACAATAAACAACATCCATGGCACTTTAACAGTTGTGAATGCAACATAAAACATGCGTAGAGTTTAACTACATAGATATATACATATAAGTGATGCATGGGCATGTTTGAAAATATAATAATATCGAAATTACAATTAAAATTAATATTTTACTCATAGACTTAATCGCAGTCACTGTGGCGACTGGGCGGAGGAGGAAGGTTGTCCTGGCTTACCTGACAATTTTATTATAATCATTTAATAAATTTGACACAATACAAACTAAGAAAAAGACCAAAGATGTCCTAAGTCGTGCCGAAAATCCGATAGAGTCTCCCCTATACCTAGGACCTACCCAACTTGCAAGTGGGTTTAAAACGCACTTCTATATCCACAACTCAATCACATCACACAGCCTATCCTGGGCCCATCCAAAAAGTCATTAATCACAATATGTAAAATTACAGTTTAGTCCTTATAATTAACCCTTTTGCAAAAACTACTCAAATGAGCTCTAAAAATTCTAAAATTTTGGCCCGCGGTCCTTAACAACATTACTAAGCTAATGAAAAAGGAATCATAATTTTTTGAGCTACCACAAATATTTTATAGATTTTTAAACCCATTCAAGCACTAGAAAATTACGAAAAAGTAAGGTTCGGGTTTACCTATGCCGATTACAACTCCGAGGACGCTCTCGGAACATCTGATAACAGTAGGGTAGCCAAAATCTCGATCCAATTCTAAGACTTTTTCGATAGCTTGTCTGTCTGGCCAGAAATTTACAGACTTGGGCAACTGTCGAATTTCCGCAAATTGAAGGTACCTACATGAAGCCCATAACACGAGGGTTAGTATATAATTTTTACGGAATTTTCTAAGCTCATTTAATGCTCGAAAAAATACTACGAAGTTTCATGGGACCCACTGAAAAACGGTGTCGAAAAATTTTAAAATTTATATTGCCACGAAGCTCTCGACAAGTGGAGTGCTCTGGTACTCTCGGTTTTCTCGTGGAGTTTACAGTTTGCAAGAAATCTAGCCCAAAATTCAAAATGGGCTAAAACTTTCCGGACAAAAATTGGGCAAACCGCTCAATGGATTTTAGTGTTGTTGGTGTCTATGGAAAGCTCTCGAGGTGTAGATGGTGTTTGATACAAGACCTGGCTCAATCAGTGGCCGGATCGGCCGAATTTTAGCCGGGAAGCTGAAACGATGCGCTGCGCATCGCGTCTCTTAGCGCGTCATTTTTGGCCGCCTGGAAGGCCGGCCGGCGGTGGGGGAAGGCTGGGGCGGCCCGCCGGCAAGGTGGGGAGGGCTGGGTGGCGGCGGCTCAGCGTGGGGAGGAGGGAGGAGAGAGAAAACGAAAGAGAGAGGAAGAGGGGTCGGGGACGTGCGCGGAGGAAGAAGAAAAGGAGATGGCCGTTTGATTCGACTGGTTCGATTCAGCCGGTTCGATTCAAGATACAAAATTTTAAATTTTTACTTTGCCTTGGGACCGAAAATGAGGCCCAAAAATTTCAAAAAAATTCTAGAAAATTCAAAAAAATTCGTAGAGTCCAAATATATTTTTAGTTTTGCCACGTGGTCTTTAAATTAATTTTTAAAAATCATCAAAGTTTTATATTTTCAGAAAATCTAACCCGATTTCAAAAATCTGAAAAATTTCAAATAATTTCCTAAAATTTAAATAAAATAAAATATTAATATTTACCCACCAAATAATAAATTTTAAAAATTAGGGGTGTTACAGTTTGAACCCTTGACTTGCACTGTGAGAGCCTAATGGCATTTGGTTTTGACTTTATGTTTATATATTTCAAAAACACAATAATTCTTAATTTAAACTTTTGATTAGAAAAAAAAATACTACGAACAAATTGGTAAGCTCCATTCATCATGTTTAAAAGATGAGCAACCTAAGTCTAAAACTGAGTTTAGCCAAAGTATTGTGTAATTCATTTTATCTCAATTTTAGATCTATTCTAACTATTATGATGTCAATGAATTCCATAATAAGGCAATATATGTAAAATCCTCCAATGAGTAAGAGTAATGATGATTAAAGCTATAAACTTCACTGAAATTCAGCTTGTAAATATATTTTCATAATGATTCTTATATACTTTAGTTGCTCTTTTATTTTGTTTTACAGGGTATTAAGAGAGGATGGTATGATGGGGCTGGCATTACATTTGCTGTTATTATTATCATTGTTGTGACAGGTACATGGATGTATTTGCAATTTAAATGTTTGATTCTTATGTTGAATGTGTACCAAATTTAAGAGTCTTTGGGGTGGGAAACCTAGGCTGAAGGTTGATATTTCCACAAAATTTTAGGTTTGAAATTCAACAAAAAAAATTCTGGTATTGGGTTTATGTAAAGGGGAATGGTTACTTTCCTTTGTCGTTGTGGATTGCCTGCCAAATTGTCTCCCCCCTTATCTAGCAGTTTTGTCCCTTTTTTTTTTGCAAATTTTAATGTTGCCAAAGAACTCAACTTAGAGGGAAGAGTGATATTTTGTTTTGGTTGTTAGGAGTCAAACCCTATCCTTAACTTCTTTTGACGGATTAATCCATGGGCTATTTCCAAGTTGAGCACTTTTTTTTTTTAAATATTTAAGATTGTTATCATTATTTTTAAATTTTACATGATATTAGTATTTTTGTATGGGTTGCATAAGGACTTGTTCATAGTTATTGAAGACACAAGGTGCGCTAAGGCGCTAAGTTGTCCTGAAGCCTAGGCACCAGGCATAGGCATGCCCTTGAGTGAGGTGAGGTGCAAAAAAAGAAAAAAAAAATTCAAAGTCAAATAAAAGTGAATATTCCATCTAACTTCAAATAACATAAAACTAAAAATAATAATAACTAATAAGTATTCAAGTACTAATATATTAAAACTTGAATAGTCTTTTAATGTTTCAAAACTAAAGTAAGCAATTATAAATAACTACTCTCTAATCTTCATCAAGAGTAGCATCATATTCTTCTTCATCTTCTTTTACACCTCATCCGCTTGCTACTTATCTTCAAAATCAACGTTTTCATCTTCTTCTTCATATTTAAGAACTGAAGAAGTATTATTTAGTTTTTAAGTTAGTGGATGATGTTTTTCCTTTTTCTTTTGGCATAGATCTTGAAATAGGTGTAGATGCAACATTTTTTTTTGAAAAAATAATAAGAGCATTATTTTTAAAAATGGAAATATGGGAGGTATGTGATCCTGGGTATAGTGGTTTGATGAGATTTTGGCTACTGGTAATTACCTGCGATATTAATTTTAAAACTTCCTAGTGCGTCAATATCAGATTCTAATAGATAGACAAATTTTGAGTTGAGCGGTATTGCTTTTTGTTAATGCAAGTGCTCGTTAATGGTAGAAATAAAGAAGATGCACCTTTCTAGAGCCTTGTACCTGGAATAAGGTGCACGCCTTAGCACATAAGGCAAGTGCCTATTTATTGCCTTTCTTCTATAGAGACGCTAGGGTTAGAACTTGGTGAGCCTTGAATATGAGGCATGCCTAAGGCTTACCTTTAATAACTATGGACTTATTTCATAACTATCAGTGCAGCAGTGAAAATTAGATGTGGGTACTTGAACTTGATATCCCTCACTACTTGTACGCTTATGTGATATATCATTTTTTGATACTGTTTATAATTTGGTGTTTTCTACTTTTGGCCTAGTTGCTCCTAGTTCTGTGTACTGGCACAAAATATGAATTTAAATAACAATTGATACATTGAAGCTGGGCCAAATAGCAAAGAACACGTCCTTGGTGTGTTCCAATAGTCCAAAACACGTCAAGGGAGTATTTTTTCCATCCTAAAGCACAGTCATGTTTTTTTGGTTTTGTTTTTTTCCTAGCAGTCCTATTTCACTTAGGACTTCATGGGAAGGCCTTCAGTAGCAGTGGAAATTAATTAGAATTAATTTAGTAACTCTTCAACTCTATTTAGGATTTAATAATGTTTTCCTATTCTATCTAGGATTAGGCTAATTCCTATTTTATTTATATCTTCCTATTGTGTTTTAATTATGTAAATTTCCCAGATAGTAGGCATATATTCTTAGTAGTTTGGGAGACTTAAAACTTTATAAATAGCCCCATTATTCTGTGTAATTTTAGTTTTAGAGATTAGATTAATAAAATTCTGTTGATATTTTCTCTCAAATGCCTTAATGTATTTTATGAATGTGTTTTTATCAAGTTTCACATTGCGTCAAGTGGTATCAAAGCAGAAAAATCACCCAATCAAGATGGCTTATCTTGATAGTGGCGGTGATTACGTTGGTTCTTACGACGGTGAAGGGAACTAGAGCTCTTTATTATAGGGATGAACGTGGCAGTAATGGGAGCAACGTTTGGAGCAATAGGTGAATCTAAGATTCGAGTGCATCGAGAGATGCTTCAAAGAAATTGCATATTGTTTTGGTGCTTTGGAAACTAAAACAAACAGTAATTGGGTTGACAAAAGAAAGCTAAAAGATGGTGTTGCTTTTGGTGACCCTATTTATCAACCAATTCTTGCCCGTAGACAATATGCCTACTATGATGAATTGGAGGGGGAAGATGACTATGAGCCAATTCGGTTTAATAGACATCAACAATATGGTGGTTATACGAGAAGAGGCACATATGGGCATCATGAAAGTGTAAATTAGTTAAAAATTGATATTCCTAATATTTTTAGGGATCTCAACATAAAAGAATTCTTAGATTGGATCATAATGGTGGACAGATTCTTTGACCCTGTAGACATAGCAACTGAAAAACAAGTCAAATTGGTGGCATGTTGATTAAAGGTTGGTTCTTCTGTATAGTGGGAGCAATTGTAATCCAGGAGAGCAAGAGAAGGGAGGGGACCAGTTCGTACGTGGTTCATTATGAAATTCTTATTGGAACAAGAATTTTTACCTCTGGATTATAAGCATATTTTATCCCAACAAAATCAATGTTGTTAATGGGAGGTCCAACCAAAGTCCTTAGTGGTTGAAAAATAAGAAATCAAAGAACAAAGGGAGCTTTTTGATTCAACAATGCAGCTTGAAGTGGAAGAGCCTAAGTTTGAAGAATTAGAACCGGAAATGGAAACTTTAATTGAATTTCCTTTTGCTATAGTTGAAGATAAATACCTTGAAGAATGTGTCCTAGGGAATAACGAATATCATGCCATAAAGATTTCAATGGAAGTTAAGGAAAAACAATCTATGGAGATGATATTGGAAATTGGAGAAAATCAAGTCATAGAGTTGTTGGAAGTTAAAGATCTTTCTAACTCTTTACCCTTTATTGTTTCCATTGATTTTGTTTGTTTTAGTGCTTTGGGAAGACAAAAGCAAACATGAAGTTAATTAATTCAACCTTCTTCAATTCTTTATTGACTGCCTCATCAAAGAAGGCTATATGCTGTACTTTTCCAAAGGAGTTCTTTATTTTTTAAAATGCAAGGGAGGATTTATTCTAAGTGGGGAAGAATGGTGTGTAAGTTATTATGGTCTTGTTTGGGTTTATTGTTAACTATTGAATCTTAAGGATGAGTTTTTTTTTTTCCCTAAATGGGGGAGTATGATGTGGGGCCAAATAGTGAAAAACAAGCCCTTGGTATGTTCCATCAGTCCAGAACACAACTAAGATGTGTATTTTTCTGTCTCAAAGTGCAGTCACATTTTTTTGGTTTTCTTTTATTCCTATCAGTCCTATTTCACTTAGGACTTCAAGGAAAGGCCTCCAGCAATAATGGAAATTGATTAGAATGTTAGAATCCCATTATCCCTTCCTACCTTATAAGAGCTGATTTTATTTCCCTCTTATGTATATATTCTTTCTTTTTATATTAGTTTTGTATTGTATATAGGATTTCCTGTAAAGGTAGAATTTGTGTATAAATAGATAACATGTATGAGATCTTGTACACAATGAAATGCAAAATTCTTTTCTAAAATTACCTGTTTCAACAGGGTATTAGAGCAAGCCAACCTTTTCTTGACGTGATTGCTCTTCAAACCAGACTAGGGTTTTTTATATTCCTTGGGTCAATGATGTAGAAAAAATAAAGAATAAAGAACAAATCAAGAACCAATCCTTGAAAAGAGAACTAATTTTCAACAATTTTATTTAATTTTAATAATAATCTTAGTCAAAGCTATTGAATAATAGAAAATTAGCTCTGTTTAAAGAGCTTACAGCCTTAATCAAATTAGGAATAGAAACTATAATTCGACTCTAATTAGGAATACTAAAAAAAATAGATTAGAAAATAATAGACATAATAATAATAAAATTCCTAAACAATAAAAACTCTTTAAATTTCCTAATTCTATAATAATTAAAATTCATAAATAAAATTCTAAACTTCCTATTCTGCATTATTTTTCCTTGGTTGGAAAAAACTCATCCTCGAGTCTTGAAGTGCTGAATGATTACAAACCAGATACAGAGAACACACAGTACAATTTTCTTGGGCAGTAGCAACAAAATTGATTGGAAAAGGTTTACGCTTTCTTTTGTATTCTTGGAGACGTATGGACATATAAAATCAATAAAAATAATAGTTGAAAAGTCCTTAGGAACAAGATTCCAATTTTCAAATTTTTTTATTGGCTCCATAAGTTGATTTTCTTCAATTTCAATTGGAGTTTCCATGGCTTGATCAACTTTATGCTCTGGAATAAGCTCTTCAATAGGTAAACGTTTAATAATCAAAACTTTGGATTTTTAAATTTCAGACTCTTCAAACTTAGGTTCTTCAGGTTGCTCGTTTTGTTCCTCATTTTCATCTTCCAGTTGCTCTACGAATTCTTCTTTTCATTCATCTCCAACGTCAAACTTCTTTTCTTGCTTTACAGTTTTGATTTCTACTTTAAGTTCTTGCACAACTACTGATAACTTATTAAGCTTTATTTTTGATAACTAATTAACCTGTACTTCTACTTCTGATAACTTATTAAGCTATGCTTTAAATTTGTTCACACCTGAAACCACAAGTTCTTTTCTACATTATTCAAGCTCTCTTTCCTTAACTTGTAATAATTGTTGTAAATTTTCATATTCCCTTTCCTTATTTAGTAAAATCTATCTAACTTCTCGATATTCACCATGTAAGAAAGAACACCTTTCACGATCAAGTCTATAACTATAATTTTCTATCCAATGACATAGACATAGTAATTGACCCTTATGAAATCCAATATCATAATTAATTTCTCCAAAAACATTTTTGTAATAATCGATCTCTTCTCTAGCCTTTCAATATAAGTTTCCATGGCATTTGAAATAAGAAAACATATCTTACTTGAACTCAAATTTTGGCTTTTAAGAGTTGTTTTTGTTGAAAACAAGCTACAAAATTAGATGCAGGATGTCAAACTTAGCAAGGAAAGAAACTTTTAAAATTTTACTGATGTGGCAGTGATGACGTGGCAGTGATGGTAGGTGATATGGCATTGAAGTGACAAGTTGATGTTGCTACTTGATGTGGGTTGTTACTGGGGCCAAATCCATTGCTTGTAAGCTCACAATAAAGCTTGGTATCATTTTAGGTGTGGAACCTAATCCAAATACCCAATCCATTCGGTTAAAGTTCTAATGTCATCTGGTTCAAGCTTTAAGGGTGTCGAATTGAACTTTCGATGATGTGAAGAGACAGATTAGCTAATAGTGAGTTGCTGGGTTCTTCTGATTTTGGACTTTTTTTTTTGAATTGTAGGCTACAAGGAAAAATTTCAAAGGACAAAAATGCTGGTGAGAATCTAAAGAATGGAAAGACTTGAATGGGAAATTTGGTAATTTTGCGTAAAGTGATGGAAATTTGGCTAAATTTTAAGCTTTGATACCAAATTTGATGTAGAACAAATAAATAATAAAGAACAAATCAAGTACCAATCCTTGAAAAAAGAACTAATTCTCAACAATTAATCATAGTCAAAGCTATTGAATAATAGAAAATTAGCTCTATTTATAGAGCTTACAACCCTAATCAAATTAGGAATAGAAATCCTAATTCAACTCTAATTAGAACTACTAAATAAGATAAATTAGGAAATAATATACCTAATAATAATAAAATTTCTAAACAATAAAAACTTTTTAAATTTTCTAATTCTATAACAATTAAAATTCCTAAATAAAATTTTAAGCTTCCTATTTCGCATTAGTCAAGCTCCTAAATGTAGCTCTACAGTGGGAGTTATTGGTCATTGCCCACCTCTGGAGGTAGCCCTGCCACTGATCAACCATTTCTTGGAAGAATCCTCGCTATTCGGTGAAGCGCGTGGCCTCACACGCCACTTTTGTTTCTCATATTTCTTCCTCTGGCCACCTTTCCATAGCCGTTCGCTTTTTGATAACTCTCTTAGTGCCTTGTGCCTTTGCTAGCCTCTGTTCATACCTTGGTTTGGCTTTAGTTCTTGGCAGCCTTTTTTCTTCAAGTTTGCATAGTAAGGGTTTATTTTTCTATTTCTCTTATTATGTTTCTATTTCTCTTGTTGTGTTCTTTTGCCCTTTAAAATATGTCTGAGGAGAAGAAGGTAGTGGCTGAAGGAAAAATTGGTGTTATAGGTGATAATCCCTCTTTACAAATTAGCCTCATAAAACTTGATGGAACCAATTATATGGCATTGTCCAGATCTTGTCTTTTGTTTATTCAGACTAAGGGACTACAGGGATATATTATTGGAGACGCACTAAAACTCGAAGCTAATAGCTCGACTTATAGCAAATGGGAATTAGAGAATTCTCTTGTGATGTCTTAGTTCATTAATTCTATGCAACCTCAGATAGCTTGTGGGTTTCTACTATTGAATGGTGTACCAACTATTTCGTGTGTGGTGTCTTAAACCTACTCTTAAATAAGTAATGATGCACAGGTCTATGAATTAAGGAATAAGGTTCACAGTGCAAAGCAAAGTGAGATGATTGTTGCCCAATAATTTACTGAGTTAAGTGGCTTATGGTAGGAATTAGATTACTATCAAGATTTCTAGGCCACATGTGTCAGTGACACTATTAAGTTTCAGATTGGTTAAGAAGGAGCAGATCTCTTGCTAGGCTAAATATAAAGTATGATTAGATTTGAGTCCAAGTACTTAGTAAGGACCATTTACCTTCTTTAAGGCAAACTTACTCTTACGTTCAATAAGAGGGAAGTAGAAAAAGTGTTATGGTTCATGTTACACCTATTAACAAGTCAGGGCTAGTTGCTATTGCCTCTAAAGAACAATCACATAACTCTGGTCCATCAAATAAGGATCATTTGCACTGTATTATTGCGGGAAATCTTGCATACTAAGGAACATTGCTAAAAATTTCATGGCCACCCAACCAAGGGGCATGGAAGAAAAAAGGGAGGCTTAGCAAGATCACAAGCAAATGTATATGAGACAGTGGAGTTGTCTGAAGGGACAGCTACAGCTAGATTTCTTTCTAATGAGGAAGTATAATCCTTAAGACGTTTGCTGTCACAGCTAGAATCTCAATCTACCATAGTTGCCTCTTCCAACTTTATCAAATCAGGTAATGTCTTTCTTGCCAATCTTGAAAAAACTCTTTGGGTTATATATTCTGAAGCAAACAAACAAATGACAGACTCTTTAGACAAATTCACAACCTATGCACCATGTTCAGGAAAGGAAAAAGTTTGCATAATGGATGGGTCTCTAGTTAATGTTTCAGGAATAGGTTCTGTTGATTATACTCCTACTTTGAATTTCACCTCAGTTTTGCTGGTGCCTAGCGTTCCCATTAATCTTATGTCTGTTAGCTCTATTACAGAAGCTTTTAACTGTAAAATCTCATTTTCATTACTCATTGTATTTTTCAAGAGTTTAAAATAGGAAAAACAATTGGCAGTGATAGACTGAAAGATGACCCATATCTGCTGGATGATTGTGGTGGTTTCTCAAATCCTAATACCAACCAAGCCTTATTAGGACAATTTGTGAGTGCTGACCAGGAGATCCTCCACTAATATAAGAGATTAAGACGTCCTTCTTTTTCAACTTTAGAGAGGTTATATCCCATTTTATTTAAAAAATGTAGGCTAGATCTTTTAGTTTGTGAAGCTTGTGAGCTAGCTAAATCATAAGGTAGTCTTATCCTTTGATAAATAATAAAGTTTTGATTCCTTTCATGGCTATTCATTCTGATGTATAGGAACTAGTCAAACTATGTCTTTATCTAGATACAGATGATTTGTTACTTTCATTGATTGTTGCACTAGCTTGACTTGGGTTTACCAAATGAAAAGAAAGAGAGAGGTGTTTTTTTGTTTCTAACAATTTCATCAAATGATTTGTCCCAATTTGATGCTCAGGTTAAAAAACTAAGAGTTGACAAATAATAATGGTACAAAATATATTAATAGAGTTTTTCAGGCTTATTTGAAGTTATATGGAATCTTACATCAAACTAGTTGTGTTAACACTAGTGCACAAAATAGGGTATCTAAGAGGAAAAATAAACATTTACTTGAGGTAACTTAGGGTCTCATATTTACTATGAATCTTCCTACATCTTACTTGGGAGATGCAGTTCTGTTTGCAGCATATTTGATTAATCGGATGTCTCTTAGAATCTTAGATTTTAAAAAGGAAAAAATCCAAATACCCTTATATTTTCAGTAAAGGGTCAAATAAGCCCAAAATTAAAATTTGGACCCAATATGCCCCTGTATTTTCTAATAAGGCTAAATAAGTCAATGCTTAATAAAATCTTTTTCTTTAATAATAAAATATTATTTTTTCCAATTTTAAATATTAAAAATTATTTATTAATTTTAATTAAAGTAAAATTTTTAAAAAAGAAATTGAAAAACATGGTGAACAAAATTTGTTTGATATGAAAATTATAATTTTTAATATTTTATTATTTAAAAAACCTAAAAAAAATTATTTTATTATTAAAAAATAATGATTTATTAGTTGTGGACTTATTCAATTTTAATTAGAAAATACAAGGACTTATTTGGCCTAAAATTTAATTTTGAGCTTATTTGGCCCTTAACTGAAAGTATATGGGCTTATTTGATCATTTGTCCATTTTAAAAGTTCTTTGAAAGTTTTGCAAGGAAAAAATTCTTATACTGTTTCACCTAAAGTTTTTGGTTGTATGTGTTGTGCACAGAATAAATGTTGGCAAATTAGAACCTTAGGCTCTTAAATGTATTTTGTAGGATATTCCAATACCCAAAAAGGATATAAGTGTTATCATCCACCATTCAGAAAGTATTTTGTGAGCATGGATGTCACTTTTAAGGAATCTAAACCTTATTTTATGGTACCTCTTTATGGAAGCATAATAAGGAAGAGGTGTTTTATCCTTTATGTTCTTCCCTTCTTGTTCTTCATGGGAAGGTTAATAATTTTTGGGATAAATCACCTTAATATGTTTAGAATAGATCATGACCCTAGCATATAGAGATATTGAATATGTTGGATTTAAGAACCTGCGCTTATCAAGAATGGAGGAGGCCATTGACCATGATACTCTTGATCAATTTGAATTCCTGGATTCAGATGCTGAGGTATGTATTGAGTTGTCTTCTTCTCCTACTCTTCTAATTCTTCCTAATTCTAATCCTGACGTTGATCTTGATGTCCCTATTGGTCTAAGAAAAGGAGTAAGGGCTTATACCAAACACCCTATCTCTAACTTATTGTCTTATGACTTATTATCTCTTTCCTATAGAGCTTTGAGAACTTATACTTATTGAAACGGAATGGATGAGGCCATTGAGCTTGATACTCTTGATCAATCTGAATTCCTAGTATGTAATGAGTTACCTTATTCTCCTTCTCCTCTAATTCTTCCTAATTCTAATCTTGAGTTTGATCTTGATGGCTTTATTGCTCTAAGAAAAGGAGTAAGGGCTTGTACCAAACACCCTTTCTATAACTTAATGTCTTATGACTTATTATCCCCATCCTATAAAGCTTTTGTCTTATTTTTTTTCTTTTGTTTCTATCCCATAGGATTGGAAAGAGGCATGTCTTAATCCCAAATGGAAGGCTGATATGGTTAAAAAGATGAAGGCTTTGATAAAAAATGGGACATGAGATATTGTTACTCCCTTTATTAGAAAAAAAATTAGTTGGATATAAGTGGATATTCATTGTAAAGTATAAATGAGATGGTTCAATTAAGATTTCACATAGACACATGGGGTGGACTATTAGGAGACCTTTACACTTGTTACAAAAATAAACACAATCAGAATTTTATTATCGTGTGCAACAAATCCTAATTGGGATCTCCAATGGTTTGATGTCAAGAATGCCTTTCTAAATGGAGACTTTGAGGAAGATGTGTATATAGAAATACCTTCAGGGTATGATTATGAGAAAACTAGAAGAAAGTTTTGTAGATTGAAAAAGGCCTTGTATGGTCTAAAGCAATATTCTCGGGCATAGTTTACAAATTCAGCAAGGCTATGATCTCCTTTGGGTTATGTCACAATAACGTTGATCACACTTTGGTCATAAAACATTGTGAAGGTAAGGTCATATTACTTATTATTCATGTGGATGGTTGTGATAGGGGATGATAAGGAAGAAATTGCCCATCTAAAGCAATGCTTAGTGGAAGAATTTGAGATTAAAGATTTGGGTATACTAAGATACTTTCTTGGAATAGAGGTCGCTAGATTAGATAAAACGATCTTTATTTCTCAGAGAAAGTATATACTGAATCTGTTAGAAGAAATATGTATGTTGGACTGTAAACCAGCAGTTTCTGCTATTGAAGCAAATCGTAGATTGCAAAGTGGAATCGGAGAATCATTGAATTTAGTGAGATATCAAAGGTTAGTTAGCAGATTGATTTATCCTTCAAATACTTGACTAGACATAGCCAATGCAATAAGTCTGGTGAGTTAATATAAGCATGAACCTCATGAATCCTATTTAGAAGCTATTTTGTGCATTTTGATATATCTGAAATATATTACAAGTAAAGGACTTTTTTTTTCAAAATATGGATATCTTCAAATAAAGGCCTTTACAGATGAAGATTGGGCTAGATCTCTTGATGATAGGAGATCAACATTAGGTTATTGTAATTTTATCAGTGGTAACCTGGTTACTTGGAGAAGCAAAAAGCAAAGTGTGACAGCTAGATCTAGTGCCCAGGTTGAATATAAAGCCATGACTCAAGGTTTCTATGAATTGTTATGGTTATGAAAGTTGATGGATGAAATGAAATTATTAGAAACAAATGTTTTATACTTGTTTTATGGTAAAAAAAGCTACTATTAGTACATTTCACAATCTAGTCCAGCATGAATGGACTAAATATATAGAGATTGATTAGCACTTTATAAAGGAGAAAATTGTGGATGGATCATTAAGTGTCTCTGTAGAAAGAGATGATTCTCCTTAATTTTAATTAATCTGTACATGGGTATATATATACAATTGATTCCTATAATTATGTTATACTAATTAGGAAAAAATCTTAAATAAGAAATCCTAAATAAGAATATAGAATATAGAATATACAGAGAAATAATATAGTGATTGACTTTCCATAACACTCCCCCTTAAGTTGGAGTATAGATGTTAATTATGCCCAACTTGTTACAAATGTGACAATCCTAGCTCCATTCAGAGCTTTTGTGAAAATATCTCCTAACTGCTCTCCAGTTTTGATGTATCCTGTTGAGATGATCTGTTGTTGAATCTTTTCATTAACAAAGTGACAATCAATCTCTATATGTTTGGTCAGCTCATAAAACACCAGATTAGAAGCAATATGGAGAGCAGCTTGATTATCACACTACAATTTCGCAGGCAGGGAGGTATTAAAACCTGTCTCATCGAGTAATTGAAGTATCCACATTACCTCACATACTGATTGTGCCATGGCTCTGTATTCCGATTCAGCACTAGATTGAGAAACTACACTTTGCTTCTTATTTCTCCAAAACACCAAATTTCCTCCAACAAAAATGCAATATCCAATAGTTGACCTCCTGTCAACCTTAGATCCAGCCCAGTCGGCATCTGAAAAACATTCAACATTCGAAATGCCCATGATTGCTATATAACAAATTTCCTCCTATCAACAAAAATGCAATACCAAACTAATGATGTGTGAATCCGCAAGTATATGGGCCATCTCAAGTAATAAAGTGATGAATCAAGTATCGTTCCCATGAGGATTTGCCGTTTGAGTACCAAACTATGAATGAAGCGATTATTTGAGCTAATGATTAATGAATAAATGGTAAATGTAAATGAGCAAGGTAAATTGATTAATCTAATTGGAATGGGTAAAGAGCAAATAAATAAATTCTAAATCTAGTTTGCAATTAAACTAAATTAATAATGGGTAATTCAAATCAAAGTCTAATTATGTTAAAAGTGATTCCAGAGTTGGGGGTTTATGCATAAATTAATTGAGATTTGCCTTAGGTATTCCAATTTTAAGGGAAAAATAGAGTTTGAAGGAAATTGATTCTAAATTCCTTTTATATCTTTTTCAAGCAAATCAAAGTGTGTTCTAAAATAACCAAACCTACTTTTGTATGCTATTTGATTACTTTAAAACCCATTAAGTTTTGTAATCAATCATTAATTCCTCTTAAAATCCTAGTTTATTTCTAAATCTAGGTGATTTTAAGTTCCAATCCTTGATTATCTATCAATGACTTTCACCTTTCAGCCCTTCAATCAAAGATTAACATAATACCCAATGGGTACCAACATTAGGCAAGTAAATCAAGCACACAAGGAAAGAATCAAAACTCATATTTATGTAAAATAAGGAAATACCAAGTCCAAATCCACAAATTAATCTAAAACATATTTCCCAACTCTGAAATCTAAAGAGTTTACTCACTCATAATGGTATTTACAAGAAAGATTGATAGAAAAGTAAAGAAAAACATGATAAGAGGACTAAAATAGAAAAACGCAGGTAGAAGAACCCCAAACTCTGGTTTCTAGAGCTCCAAAAGATGGTTGCGGCAGCTCCTCCCCAGAAAAATGGTGTTTCTCCTCCTCTCTCTATTTATATTTCTTTCCTTTTTGTTTTCTCCCCTTTCCTCTTATGGCAAAAACTAGGAAATGATAAATTTATATGGTTCCAAAAAGTTGTCCTAAAAGTAAATAAGAGCTAAGGGGTGGATAGGAAATGAGGTATAAAATTATCCAAGTCAGCAGCATTATTCACGTTCTGTCAGTCTGCTTAGGGTACGGCTTAACCCTAAGCAGCTTCTTAGCAAATTTCAGCCTTTGGTTGCACTGTCTACTTAAGGTTAAGCAGACCCTCAGCAAATCTCGACAGACTTAGAGTAAAATGGACTTTTCTGCTCATACTTGACTTACAGCTTGACTTGTGCTGCACCTTAA
The DNA here is from genome assembly GCF_030052815.1 of Hevea brasiliensis. Lineage (NCBI taxonomy): Eukaryota > Viridiplantae > Streptophyta > Magnoliopsida > Malpighiales > Euphorbiaceae > Hevea > Hevea brasiliensis. The sequence goes on along the minus strand of NC_079495.1, from coordinate 103,102,790 downwards.
GCACTGCCGCTTTACCCTAAGCAGGATCTTAAGCAATTCTCGGCAGGTTGTGGAGTAAAAGCTTGAATATGTAGGATTTAAGCCGTGCTTGACTTTTAGCTTGAACAGGCTTAAGGTTAAGCTTATATGACATACCCTAAGCAACATCATAAGCAAAGTCTCAAGCAAATTTTGGCTACCTTGCTCTTTCAAAACTTGATTTCTTCAACTTTCCTCCATGCTTAAAGAATTCTAAATTTCTTCAAATCACTTCCTAATGCACTCATTGATCTTCAATTTGCCACAAAATCCTATCAAAAACAATAAAATTACAAAAATCAAATATAAAGTATCTAAAGTTAACAAATAAGCTAAAATAAAGCTAAAAACATAAAATATACTAAAATATAAAGGCAAAATGAATGCAAAACTATCCTAAAATGCCTATATAAAATGAGTGTAACAAATTCCCCAAACTCAAACATTTGCTTGTCCTCAAGTAAATTAAAAACAGTTAATGCAATTTGGGGTACCTTACCTTAAATTTATGAAAATTACTTTTTCGAACTCTCAAGCTTACCTTTAGCTACCAACAAACCATATAACCACTTTCAAGATACAAAGAGTTTAATCCTCACCAAAGTTATCACCGCTTAGCCTTGGGTCAATTATCCATATCATCAAGCCTAAACCAATCAATCACAAAGAATAATCATGCCTAAATAGACTATAGGGTAATTCATAAACTAAAGTGTCTTAAATAATGATGGAAATAAATTAATGGATTAATGATATCCTAATCCCATAGGCAATTCTCCTATTCCAATCTCCACTAATGTAGCAAAACACCATCAAAAAATCAAAAAGACTTTCAAGGGTTGTAATAGGGCTAAGGGGGTGATAATGTGGCTAACAAGGAAAGGATAAAGGTAACAAAATATGAGAATGATCAAATTATTAAAAGTTCAAGACACACAAATTTTTTTCTCTCTCTTTTTTTTTAGTCAAATGGGAGAAGGAACTTTACAACTATCCACCAATGCTAGCATATAATTTTGAAGCTTTTGGAGGGACTACATAAATAACATTGACTTTGAATTACAATTGTCCCTTTCAATTCACCCCCAAACTCATTTCTTTGTGTACTTGGGTGGTGAATTACTTTACATACCATAATTGAATTTGCCAGCCTTTTTATTTTAGTCACTTCTCCCAACTAATTATTATATATTTTTTTTCTTTTTTTTATGTGTATCTATTGCTCAAAGAATTATTCTCATGGAGGGTAGCATTAATGTGGGTTCCAAAGAAATAAGAGGGATAAATGTAGGCTCAAATTGGTTCCAAAGGGAAATTTTAAAGTGAGATTAGCTAAAGCTAAAATATGGGTTTAAAATTCAAAGAATGCTAATATCATTTCTTTCTCAAGTGCATGCTATGATTTTGCCTTGAAAGGTTTAGAAAGATTGTTCTAGGATTGGTGAGACATCAATTAGCTATTTCTCACCCTAGAGTTTTCTCTAGGCACTCAAAGTCAACGCAATTGATTGGGTGGCCCTTGGCTAAGAAGATATAAACTAAAGCAAGAATCTACTAACTTTGCACCTATCTAGAACTTTCAATCCATCAAACCCTTCTAAAAATAAGCTCAATTGCTCTTCAAAGCAATTTTCAATCCTCTAAGGACAAGGTAAAAAAAATTATTTTTATGATATGCATGATCCTAAAATGAATGCATAAATCAAATTAAAACTAAGTGTAATCTATATAAAAACTCTATGCAAATGTATGTGTATGAGTATAGACATGTGCGTGGTATATGTATAAGTATATGGATTATCTATATATGGATGAATGAAATGCAATAAATGAATGAATGAAAATTTTAAATTTTAAAGAAAATTTTAAAATTTTTACAAAAATTTGCCCTCACCCCCAAACTCAAATGAAACATTGTCCTCAATGTCAAAAATGAATGCAAAAATGAGCAAAATTGTGTGAACTAATTAATTAATGAAATATATACAATTGGGGATTAATTCAATATAAGCTCAAGAATTCCAAAATTAGCTCAAAATGATATTAACAATGAAGCTTTAGAGAGAAAAATGTGAAAAAGTATCCAAAATGTATGAATTTACAGTGCTTAAGATATTGCTTAACCTGTTGCGTAGGGTAAGCAAAAGCATAAGCATTGGCAACATACCATAAGCATAAATAGTTGAAGGGTAAGCTATTATCTCAAAATGATGTTAAAAATATGCAGCTCAAAGTAAATTGTGCAACTCATCAATATCAACAAAATTAGGACTGAATAAAAGATAAAGTACAAAAATAATGTGCAAGAAGATGAAAAAGTACAATGAAATAAGATCTAACAGTTAAATCAAGAATTAAACCAAAAAGCATTCATAGAATAACTATATCCATATTAGAAGATAAAATAAAATAAACTAAACTAAAGGAAATGAATGCAAATATAATCATAAAAACTAATTACCAAAGTATTGGAACTATTACTAAAGTTTAAAGATTAAAATAAATAGATTACAAAATAAACCTAAAACAGAAACTAAAACTGAATTGAATAACTAAAACTAGTACTAAACTACTGCTACTGTTCAAGCTCTGCTGTCAAGGCTTTACTGTTGTTCAGCTTGCTGCTGGTGGGTCTACTAGTGGCACAAGGCATTTTGCTGGGGTAAGCACAAAATTACTTAAGGTTAAGCATGACTTGCATAGGGTAGTTGCTTAGGTTAAACATGTAGCAATTGCTGAAATTAAAGATTTTGGGTAATGCTTAGGATCTACATAAATTTGCTTAGGGTTAAGCAAGATTTGCCTAGGGTACAACTTAGGGTAAGCATGCAGCAATTGTTGAACTAACGATTCTGGTATTGCTTAGGGTCAAGCACAAATTTGCTTAAGGTTAAGTAGAATTTGCATAGGGTACAGCTTAGGGTAAGCAACATCATCAGCAAATTTCGGCAGGTTTTGGGAAAAATTATGATTTCACTTACCAAAAACAGTCCAAATGCTATGGAATGCTATCATGACCCTCAACAATTACCAAATACACATTAACACCACAAAATTGAAGAATTTAAGCTCACAATCTCTCATAAACTTATCAAGCATAATACAAGCATGTGGTAATTAGCTCAAATTAGGCACAAATTGTGATTACCCTTTGCAAACTTAATGAAATGGTCTTATTCCTAAGCTTATACCCAAAGCACATTCAGTAGCATTTGAGACAAGTTCCAAGCGTTCAAAAATTGCAGAAAAGACAGAAATTGACTTCTTAAGTAGCATGAACAGTAGCGTGAACAGTAACAAAAACTAACAGACTGCAAAAATTAGCAGTAACTCAATAAAAAACATGCAAATTCTAACTAACTACAAAACTATATATACACTAAAATGTAAAACTTAACAAATACTTTTTTTTTTCACTTTAATAAAGCTCACATCAGTCCTAAATATCAAAATTGATCATCATTCAAGTTACGTTTCACAAAATTTACACAAGACACAAAATTAAACATGTGCTATCAAGTAGATTTCAATATCAGCAATTTAGCACGAGTTTAAAAGTGTTACTGTTCACAGGTACTGGATAAAGTGTAGAATTTTGCTTTATACTTGCTCCCTTTCAATTCTTTCCTTTTGCTACAAGTGTCAATTTGCCCAATCTTCATGAATGACCTACAAAAGATAAACAAATGTCATTTTTGAGTTTAATGAGGGTAAAAACTTAAAATGAAATGAAATGAAAAATTAATAAACTATAAAAGGATACACTTGGTTTGCCTCCCAAGAAGCACTTGTTTAAGGTCTTAAGCTTGACCTTCTTTTTAAAGCTCATGGTGGTTGGAATTGGAAAATATTACCTCCCTTCACAACAGGTGCTGAAATGAATTTATACTTCAACTTTTTCCCATTATATGTGAAAATACCTGTTGCTTTGTTCAGAATCCCAACTATATCTTGAAGAATATTCTTACAAACTTTAGATGAATCTCTTCTTTTGAGTGATTTTGATGGAGGCTTGAGCTTAACTTTCGAAGCTTCATTATTAATCAAATGAGGTGGTGAAGCTAACTTTTTCTTTTGCACTTTATGCTGATTGCATTGCATTAGAATAGCTTGATTTTCCTCTAGTTTAGTAACTTCAGTTTCAGCATCATGCTTTATAACATCTACCCTATAAGTCCTTGGAATGTTGGAATAAATTAAACTCTATTCCTCCTCCCCCACTGTCAACTTCAATTTCCCATTCTTTACATCTATATTAGCTCCTGCAGTGGCTAAAAATGGCCTTCCAAGTATGATGGGCGTTCTTACATCCTCCTTCATCTCTAGTACAATAAAATCCACTGGAATGAAAAACTTCCCAACTTTTAATGGTACATTCTCTAAAATGCCAACTGGATACTTTATAAATCTGTTAGCTAACTGCAAAGAAATAGTTATGGGCTTTAGATCTCCAACCTTTAACTTCTCACATATGGAAAGTGGCATCAAGCTAACACTAGCCCCCAAGTCACATAATGCTCTCTCAATACTTGTTTCTCCAATGTGACATGGTATGGAAAAACTTTCAGGATCTTTCAGCTTAGGTGGGAGCTTGTTCTGCAATATAGCACTGCACTCCTCAGTAAGTGCAACAGTTTCATAATCTTCCAACCTTCTTTTATTTGATAAAATCTTCCTCAGAAACTGAGCATAAGAAGGCATTTGAGAAATGACATCGGTGAATGGAATGTTAATATACAACTTCTTCAAAACTTTAAGGAATTTCCCAAATTGCTTATCTAATTGTGCTTTTTGAAACCTCTGAGGAAAGGGCAATGGTGGCTTGTACGGTGCAGGAGGCACACATTTCTCTTCTATTTTCTTTTTATATTCTTTCTCTTCATTTGCTTTCTTACTAGCTTTAGCTTTAGTTGAAGTGGATTCACTCTCACACTTATCTTTCTTTTCTTTCAACTTCAATTTTGTGTTCTTCCCCCATTAGCTTTCCACTTCTTAAAGTAACATCATTGCACTGCTCCCTTGGATTCTCAGGTTGGCTAGGAAGCTTCCCAAAAGCTTTACTATTTGAAGAGCTAGCCTGTTGAGCTATTTGATTCTCTAACATCTTATTGTGTTGCCATTAGATCCACTTTAGATGCTAATTGAGAAATCATTTCTTGTTGACTTTGATGGCTCACTAACAGAGTCTCAGTCATGGCTTCCAATCTAGCTGTCTTGTCTGATTGTGCTTGTTGTGGTGGAGGTTGTTGTGATTGTGGTGGAGCAGGCCCATTTTGAGGTTTGGGAATTCCAGGAGGACTTATATTCTGCTGAAAATTCTGATGTTGTTGATACCCAAAAGGTTGCTGAAAATTTTGGTGTTGTCCTTGTCTACCTCCCCAAGAGAAATTGGGGTGGTTTCTCCATGCTAGATCATAAGTTGCAGAAAATGGGTTACCACCTGGTTTTTTATTGTAGTTCCCCACATAATCCACTTGCTCACTTGAAAAATCTTGACTAAGTGCAGAAAAATCAGCTGCACAATTGACATTTGCAGCTCCAACTTCTACTGAATTACTAGAACCTCTAGCTAAAGAATCTACTTTCATGCTTAGCTTGTCCATTTTCCTTGTCAAAGCATCAAACTTAGCATTAATCATATTCATGGCATCAAGCTCAAACATACCAGCTAGTTTCTTGATCTTATTCCTCTCACAGCTCCATTGGTAGTTGTTATAAGCAATTTTATCAAGAGCAGAAAAAGCTTCATCTTCAGATTTCTCCATAAGATCACCTCCAGAAGATGCATCAATTATACTTCTAATAGCTGGTGAAACTCCATTGTAAAAGTGTTGAACAAGCATCCACTTAGGAATCCCATGATGTGGACATCTCCTTTGCAAATCCTTATACCTCTCCCATGCTTCATACAAGCTCTCATCATCTTTAGGTTTGAAAGAAGTTAGCTCATTTCTTAGCTTAGCTGTCTTGCTTGGTGGAAAATATTGAGCTAAAAATGCTTGAGAAAGTTCATCCCATGTTGTGATAGAACCCGGTGGTAAAGAATGTAACCACTCTCTAGCTCGGTCCTTCAAAGAAAAAGGAAATAATCTGAGTCGAATTGCATCATCAGAAACTCCATTTATCTTCAACATATCACTGATCTCAAGAAAGTGTGCTAGATGCACATGTGGACTTTCACTTGGACTTCCCCCAAATTGTGATTGTTGTACCATCTGACAGAGTGCAGGCTTCAGTTCAAAATTATTAGCTTCTACTCTTGGTCTTGTGATACTTGGCATGAAATCCCCAATGTTAGGATAGGCATGATCCTTCACAGAGTGGTTGTTATTGTTGTTGGCCATTTCTTCTTGTAATTGCTCTTGCTCTTGTGCTCTTTCTTGTTGTTGTTGAGTTTTAAATTCAATTTTTCCCCTCTTAGATTCTGCTCTAAAAGCTCTTGCTGTCTTTTCTATTTCTGGATCAAAGAATAAATTGATTTCTTCACTTTTTGTCCTTCTCATAAAATAAAGTACCTGGAAAACAAAATAAACAAATTCTCAAAGTAAAATGGTAAAAAGAAAATAAAATAAAATGCCAAAATTAACCAAACAAACAATCGTTCAATATCAAACAAAAATCAAATCCCCAGCAATAGCGCCAAAAACTTGATGGGGTGAATCCGCAAGTATACAGGTCGTCTCAAGTAATAAAGTGATGAATCAAGTATCGTTCCCACGAGGATTTGCCGTTTGAGTACCAAACTATGAATGAAGTGATTATTTGGGCTAATGATTAATGAATAAATGGTAAATGTAAATGAGCAAGGTAAATTGATTAATATAATTAGAATGGGTAAAGAGCAAACAAATAAATGCTAAATCTAGTTTGCAATTAAACTAAATTAACAATGGGTAATTCAAATCAAAGTCTAATTATGTTAAAAGTGATTCTAGAGTTGGGGGTTTATGCATAAATTAATTGGGATTTGTCTTGGGTATACCAATTTTAAGGGAAAAATAGAGTTTGAAGGAAATTGATTCTAAATTCCTTTGATATCTTTTTCAAGCAAACCAAAGTGTGTTCTAAAATAATCAAACCTACTTTCGTATGTTATTTGATTACTTTAAAACCCATTAAGTTTTGTAACCAATCATTAATTCCTCTTAAAATCCTAGTTTATTTCTAAATCTAGGTGATTTTAAGTTCCAATCCTTGATTATCTATCAATGACTTTCACCTTTCGGTCCTTCAATCAAAGATTAACATAATACCCAATGGGTAGCAACATTAGGCAAGTAAATCAAGCACACAAGGAAAGAATCAAAACTCATATTTATGTAAAATAAGGAAATACCCAGTCCAAATCCACAAATTAATCTTTCCCAACTTTGAAATCTAAAGAGTTTACTCACTCATAATGGTATTTATAAGAAAGCTTGATGGAAAAGTAAAGAAAAATATGATAAGAGGACTAAAATAGAAAAACCCAGGTAGAAGAACCCCAAACTCTGGTTTCTAGAGCTCCAAAAGATGGTTGTAGCAGCTCCTCCCCAGAAAAATAGCGTTTCTCCTCCTCTCTCTATTTATATTTCTTTCCTTTTTGTTTTCTCCCCTTTCCTCTTTTGGCAAAAACTAGGACATGATGAATTTATATGGTTCCAAAAAGTTACCCTAAAAGTAAATAAGAGCCAAGGGGTGAATAGGAAATGAGGTATAAAATTATCTAAGTCAGAAGCATTATTCATGTTTTGTCAGTCTGCTTAGGGTACGGCTTAACCCTAAGCAGCTTCTTAGCAAATTTCAGCCTCTGGTTGCACTGTTTGCTTAAGGTTAAGCAGACCCTCAGCAAATCTCGGCAGACTTGGAGTAAAATGGACTTTTCTGCTCATGCTTGACTTCCAGCTTGACTTGTGCTGCACCTTAAGCACTGCCGCTTTACCCTAAGCAGGATCTTAAGCAATTCTCAGTAGGTTGTGGAGTAAAAGCTTGAATATATAGGATTTAAGCCGTGCTTGACTTTCAGCTTGAACAGGCTTAAGGTTAAGCTTATATGACATACCCTAAGCAACATCATAAGCAAAGTCTCAAGCAAATTTTGGCTACTTTGCTCTTTCAAAACTTGATTTCTTCAACTTTTCTCCATGCTTAAAGAATTCTAAATTTCTTCAAATCACTTCCTAATGCACTCATTGATCTTCGATTTGCCACAAAATCCTATCAAAAACAACAAAATTATAAAAATCAAATATAAAGTATCTAAAGTTAACAAATAAGCTAAAATAAAGCTAAAAATATAAAATATACTAAAATATAAGGGCAAAATGGATGCAAAACTACCCTAAAATGCCTATATGAAATGAGTGTAACAACTAAAAGCATAAGCAATGTCAGGACGAGTGACTGTAAGATAGTTCAATTTTCTTACCAATCTTCTGTATCTCTCTGGATCTTCAAACAACTCACTATCCCCTGCTAACAGTTGTAAATTTAGAGTCATTGGTGCACTGCAAGGTTTAGCACCTAATTTTCCAGTCTCTGTCAATAGATCAAGTACATATTTTCTTTGAAACAAGAACATACCCTTCTTACTTCTCATAACTTCAATACCTAAGAAATACTTTAACAATCCTAAGTCTTTAGTCTGAAACTGGTTAGGAGGAAGGTTTTAAGAGATGAAATACCTGTAGAGTCACTCCCAGTGATGATAATGTCATCCACATAGACTATCAGGAGAATTAGACCAGCCTCAGATTGCCTATAAAATACTGAGTGATCACACTTACTCTTTTGCATACCAAATTCCTATACTGCTTCACTGAATCTCCTAAACCAGGCCCTAGGACTTTGTTTCAAGCCATAAAGAGACTTCCGAAGCATACAAACTTTACCTAACTCCCCCTGAGCAACAAACCTAGGTGGTTGCTCCATATACACCTCCTCCTGAAGATCACCATGAAGGAAAGCATTCTTGATATCCAATTGGTACAGGGGCCAATCATATGTAGCTGCTAAAGAGATAAACAAGCGAACAAAAGTAAGTTTAGCTACAGGAGAAAAAGTGTCAGAGTAATCAATCCCATATGTCTGAGCATATCCTTTTGCCACAAGGCATGCTTTTAACCTAGCCACAGAAGTATTAGGATTTACCTTTACTATAAATACCCATTTGCAACTAATAGTTTTCTTACCAGTGGGCAAAGGCAACAGTTCCCATGTACCATTAGCATCTAAAGCCTCCATTTCCTCTTTCATAGCAGCACACCAACCAGGATGAGATAGTGCCTTACCAACGGTATTAGAGATAGGAATAGAGTTTAAAGAAGTAACAAAACATTGAGAATAAGAAAACAATTGATTATAAGAAATAAAAGAAGAGATAAGGTAAGTGCATGAACGCTTACCTTTACGAAGAGCAATGGGTAAGTCTAGGTCAGAATCATGATCAGTATGAGGTATAGGATCTCCCAATGAAGTAGCTAGTGGAGGATTTGAGTCAGGAATCTCCAATCTCCTGGAATAAACATGAATAACGGGAGGTCGAGTAGGTATAAAGACAGAAGGAACAAGCTGTGGGAGAGGACTAGACATTGGTTGGACAGTATATATTAAGAGATCATCCTCCTCTCCCTAACTCTCATACACAGATGATTAAGGAAAGAATGGAGTGGACTCAAAAAATGTGATATATGCAGAAATAAGATAATGATTAAGAGGAGGAAAGAAATAGCGGTACCCTTTTTGGAGTCGAGAGTACCCAAGAAAGACACATTTGAGAGACTTCGGATCGAATTTAGTAACCTGTGGACGAACATCACGCACAAAACAAGTACAACAAAAAATACGGGGTTCAACAGGGAACAAAGATTTTGTAGGAAACAAAGCAGTATAAGGAATATCCCCATTAAGGACAGAAGACGGCATACGATTGATCAAAAAATATTCCGTAGAAATTGCATCCGCCCAAAAGTGTTTTGGAACTTTCATATGAAAAAGAAGAGCACGAGTTACCTCAAGAAGATGCCGATTTTTTCTTTCGGCCATGTCATTTTAGGATGGGGTATCAACACAGGAAAACTGATGAAGAATGTCATTTTGTGTCATATAAGACTGAAATTGTGCTGAAAAATATTCTTTGGCATTGTCACTTCTTAATATAAGCACAGAAATATTAAATTGAGTTTTGATTTCATTACAAAAGGCACAAAAGATAGAAAACAACTCAGAATGATTCTTTATTAAATATAATCAGGTAACACGAGAGTAATCATCAACAAAAGTAACAAATAACAAAATCTAGTTTTAGAAGTAACAGAACAAGGACCCCAAATATTAGAATGAACTAACTCAAAAGGGGATGAAGCCCATTTATTGACTTTAGACACAAAAGGCAAACAATAATATTTTACAAACTGACACGACTCACATTCTAGTACCGATAAAGACTGAAACTGAGGACACAGCTTCTTCATGGTAGACAAAGAAGGATGACCCAATCTACAATGAGCTTCAAGAGGTGTTAAGGTACTGGAGCAAATAAGCAACCATGGTACATGATTTTCCAAAATGTAGAGACCACCTGACTCACGTCCTCTACCAATAATCTGCTTCGTCGCAAGATCCTGAAACAAACACTGGTCAGGAAAAAAAAGGAAACATAACAATTTAAGGTACGAGTAAGTTTACTAACAGAAAGTAAATTAAAAGAAAATTTTAGTAGATACAAAATAGATGACAAAGAAATTGACGAAGTCGGGTTCACAGTTCTAGAATCCATGACACAAGAAGTAGAACCATCAGCTAAAGTAACAGTAGAGGAAGTGAGATTAGACTAAAAAGCAGATAGAAGACTAGAATTTCCTGTCATGTGATCTATCATACTAGAATCAATAACCCATTTGGATGAAAAAGACACAAGGCATGTAGTGGATTTATCTGACTTAGCGATCACAGTGACAGGGGAACTGATAGGCTTTAGAGATGCTTGATACTGGGAAAACTGTGTAAAATTCTCTGCAGATACCAAAACAGTTTTCTCAGAGGAAGATACTGTAGAATCCTCTGCTGCTATATTTGCCATATATGATAACTGATTTTTCCTCTGAAGTTGCAGACAATTATATTTTGTATGGCCAGGTTTATGACAATAATAATAAATGACTCCTCTTGAGTCCTGATTAGAACTAGCCTCCCCATTACGCTGATTACCTCTATTGCCTGTAATTCCTCCTCTACTTTCTCTTCTATTACCCTATTGTCCATTTGGATTACGGCTAATAAGAGCACTACTGGCAGGCTGTGAAGAGTGAGTACTCTCTGTACGAAGGACCTGTGTGAATGTTTCATGAAAAGAGAAAATCTCAGAACAGGAGAGAATCTAAGATTTAGCAGTTTCATACTCTGAAGGAAGGCTTGTAAGAAAACTCATAACAGCCAATTGCTCCCGTTGGGCTTGCTGAACTTTCACATCAGAACTAAAAGATAACAATACATTAAGTTCCTCATATACCCATTTAAAATCTATAAAATAAGCCGTGAGAGACTTATCCCCTTTCTCAGCACTGTAGAATGCCTTACAAATATCATAAATACGGGAGATATTCCCTTTACCAGAATACAGAAAATCTAAGTAAGCCATCAATTCCTTAACAAATTCACAATAATTAATTAAACTAATTACCTCACTGTGAATCGAGTTCCGAAGCTGCAAAAACAACTGAGCATCCTCCCTTAGTCAAGTTTGTCGTGTATCATCAGTAGGTGGGTCTTTAGTAAGGTGATCATCCTTATCAATACTACGCAAATAGACCCTAACAATCTTACTCCATTTCAGGTAATTCGAACCATTAAGTTTGTATTCCGTGATCTTAGTCATCACCAGAATCACATCAGAAATAATATTCTTATTGTCTACCATTTATTGAGACAAAGAAAACCAACCGAAACACTAATCCAAAGTACCTACAGCCGCAAAATAACCCAAAATCACAAATCAAGTAAATACCGAAATAGGATCTGAGAGCCAAACCTCAGAAGTCCTTTAATGGTATATTGGATTAGGCAACAGCACACAGTGGTGGAATGAGGGGGTTGAGGCGACGCCAGCGATGCTGATCGGAGTCGAAACGGTCGGCGGACGCGCCTCTATGTGCCAGTGAGTGAAGAAACGGCGAGAACCTGAGTTGGGAGTGTGAGCCTCACGCCCTTGGATTCCGACAACTGGATTAGAGGGGACGGCCGGTCGGCGACCAAGGTCTCTCCTGAGCTGGGTGGTGAGAACAAATAATCACCTTAGATAAATGACTTGCTCTGATACCATGTAGAAAGAGATGATTCTCCTTAATTTCAATTAATCTGTACATGGGTATATATATATAATTAATTCCTATAATTGTGTTCTACTAATTAGGAAGAAATCATAAATAAGAAATCCTAAATAGGAATATAGAATATAGAATATACAGATAAATAATATAGTGATTGACTTTCCATAATAGTCTCTTATGTGGCTTCAAAGGATCAACTGGTTGACTTGTTCACCAAGGGATTAAGCAGCAAAATGTTTCATCCTCTAATTTGCAAGTTGGGAATGTGTAATATACATGAACCAACTTAAGGCTTCCATTATCCCTTCCGATAGGAACTAATTTTATTTCCCTCTAACGTATATCTTCTTCTTTCCTTTTAGATTAGTTTCCTATTGCATATAGGATTTCCTGTAAAGGTAGAATTCATGTGTATAATAGATAGCACGTATGAGATCTTGTACGTAGTGAATTACTTCTTTCAACATAGAATTAACTTAGTAACTCTCCAACTCTATTTAGGATTTGATTATGTTTTCCTATTCTATCTAGGATTAGGATAATTCCTATTTTATTTTTACTTCCTATTGTCTTTTAGTTTATCTAAATTTCCTAGACAATTGGCATATATTTCTAGTTAGTTTAGGAGACTTAAAACTCTATATATAGCCCTATTATTCTATGTAATTTTAGTTTTGGACATTAGATTAATAAAATTCTGCTGAGATTTTCTCTCAAATACCTCAGGGAGCCCTTAGTGTATTTTGTGAATGCGTGTTTATCAAGCTTCACGCTGCGTCATACATATTAGTCTTTTGGCCTATAGTTACGTTGTTGTGAGCATTGGGAATGTACACACAAACACACATTTCTTTTTGTCTTATAAACAATTTTTTTTTTTGAACTTCACAGTGGCATTATAAATGGCCGTGACACCGTGATATGGCAATGTCATTGCAAATTAAAGGGAAGTAAATGATAATAAGAAAACTCGACCCAATTGGGGTGTGGATGAATGAGATACGGGCAAATGAAATTTTCCAATTGCCACTCCTAATCCATTGGTCATACTCCTTATTTTTTTATTAATAATGAATATTCATTTACAGGTTAGAAAAAGATAACAAAAAGGTTGTACTGTTTATTCGATGTGATATTTTTTCGTTGTATGATGCCTGCTGCCTTGCAACATATTATGTCCTGTGCTTCCTCATGTATCTTTGCAGTATGATTTCTTTTGCCGTATTATTGTTTGCACATGCATGCAACAATGATTCTAAGAATGCATTTTGTTCATAAATTCTTCTTTTAACTATTGAAAGATCACGTTTCTAAGAATTTGGTATTTGAAAGTAAGATTTCTAAATGTATATTGTGTATTACTTTGAGGTGATATTGAAAAGTAGAATTTGTTAGGGCCAAAAATACATTTTTTGAAGGGTTAGTTATACTATTGGTTATTGAATTTATCATGTAACATAAGGACAATTCGTTTTGCCTTCTTGCCTACACCACTAAAGTTGTCAAATAATCGCAGTTGATTTATTATGGTCAGAATCTGGTGAAATGGTCACCAGAACATGTGTTCTATCTAATATGTCTATGTGGGCACCCAAACTCTGCTCTTTCTATTCCCATTGCACTTTTCTCTCAATTATGACAGCTAATTTGGTGGTTTTAATATCTCTTGCTTCATTGCGATGCTTTTTGCTACTGGTGTTCTTTTCCAGCAATTCCAACTTTAAGCATCCACAAGATTCATTTACTGTATAAAATTTAACTTATTTTATTATTTTCATCTTCAGCCACAAGTGATTACAGACAATCTCTTCGGTTCCAAAATATAATTGCAGAGAAGAGAAACATACATTTGCAGGTGTGTTTCCATGATGACAGTTGTTTATCCAGTCGTGATTATGTTTATCCATTTGCTTACTGGTAGTGATTATGTTTATCCAGGTGTTTTATATTTTTATCTTTCAAGCATATGTGTAGGTTATAAGGGGTGGTAGAAGAGTTGAGGTATCTATATTTGATGTTGTCGTTGGTGATGTTGTGCCACTAAACATTGGTGACCAGGTAGTTTCCAATGTTTTCTGCTTTGCAGTATAATTCACTACAATTTCCTGTGAGTGGTTGATTGAAATTCCAAATCTCACTAGGTACCTGCCGATGGAATTTTGATCATTGGTCACTCTCTTGGAATTGATGAATCAGCCATGACTGGGGAGAGCAAGATTGTAGGCCTCTGGACTTCTCTTTTAGCATGATAACATTGCTTCATTTTACTTCTGTATCAAATTATGATTACTATTTTTGCAGGTTCACAAGAACTCAAGGTTACCATTTCTATTGTCTGGCTGCAAAGTGGCAGATGGTTGTGGCACAATGCTGGTAAATTTCAAATATTGCTTTTGTTTTATCACCATTTTCTTTTCTCCCCCTCCACCCCCCACCCCCTCCCCGACCCCACCCCAACACACCACCGCCCCGCGCCTCCCCCCTCCCCCCCTCTAAAATTATCTTTCCCAAGTATAGCCATTGTGTTAAAAAGTGCATCTAATTGGTTTTTTAATGGAATTGTAATCCCACATGGTTATCGGACTTAAAGGAATGAAAATAGAAATATAGTTCATGCTACCTCCTGATTTCTATTATCTCACTTCTTGACGGTTTAAAGCGTTAAAACCTAGCTTAGATGAGGGTATGAAATATTAAAATTAAATAATGAAGGCATTTTCTGAATTTGGATTATCAGCCCCTCAAAAAATGGAAACAAGGATCGATTTTCATCCATGGTCTCTCTTGTTCTCATTGTTGATGGGAGCAAGATTTAGGTCTGTATTTTAGTAGTGGAAAAGGCAAAAATGAAAGAATGGAAAGGGCACTGAGCTTGTGATAAAACTATCTTGAGAGTTTCAATTTGGGGGTAAATTTTGTTAGTGGTACTGGGAAACACTTGGTCTTACTTTTACATGTTTCCCTGTTCCTCACTATTTGAACCAAAATGAAAGGTTTGACAGTTAATGTTTTTTCTTTTCTTTCAAGCTTTTTAAGCATGAAACTAGTGTAGCCAGTGTATAACTGTATATTGCAAGATGTGCACTAGTTAAGGCATACTGTAAAGCAACTCCTTTCTCCCTTCCCTGACCACTGGCAATCTATTTGTTGCTCCCAACTTGCTTGCTAGACTACTAACTATTTTCTTAGGTAACAAGTGTTGGGATTAATACTGAATGGGGGTTGCTCATGGCTTCTATCTCAGAAGACACTGGTGAAGAAACACCCATGCAGGTTGTTTATCTCAGTTATGGTTTTTAGTTGCATATGCACTATGATTATCTCTGACTGACTGCTGATAGATTCGCTTAAATGGGATTGCAACTTTCATTGGTATTGTTGGAGTTGCTGGAGCTATTGGTGTCTTGGTTGTCCTTTTGATCAGGTAACTGATCTCTCTCTCTCTCTCTCTCTCTCTCTCTCCATATATATATATATATATATATATATTATTATAACAAGCACGAAAATCTAAGGCACACATACAAATTACATAATTACACAATATTGAAAAGAGAAGAAGAATAACACAGGATTTAACGTGGTTTAACTGTATTATCTACGTCTACGGGCAAGACAAGAGAAAAAAGTTCCACTATAATGAAAAGAGCAAGATACAATCAATTAGAACTCTCAAACCCTAACCCCAGTGTGTTTTTCGAATATCTCACAACTCTATCACAAAGGGTAGAATATCTCACAACCCTATCGGCCCTTGCCCTCCGCCACCACCACAGATCTCACTTTTTATCCCAATTGGGTCGCAGCGCGAAACCTACGGGTCGGGTCACAATTTGGGTCCATGAAAAAATATATCCAAAATTCAAGCCATAAAAATAACAATTCTCCCCCTTGGCTTGAATTCCCTTTATCATCAATAAAATAACCACAAAATACTCTGTCTTGCCATATGCCCTCGCAAGGGCATTACTGAGCACTATAAACACAACCAAGTCTAGGCAATGCCTAAACTTGCTGACTGGGACTCCCTTGGTCATCATATCTGCTGGATTGTCATGTGTAGAGATTTTCTGTACAACTACAGTCGCTTGAGATACAATGTCCTGAATGAAGTAATATCTGACATCAATGTGCTTAGTTTGCTCATGATACATTTGATTATTTGTGAGATGTATTGCACTCTGGCTGTCACAAAATACCGTTGCCTTTTTCTGTATCAACCCAAGATCACCCACTAAACCTTGTAACCATAAAACTTCATTTACTGCCTCTGCTAAGGCTATATATTCAGCCTTTGTGGTAGACAAAACAACTGTAGCTTGCAATGTTGCCTTCCAACTTATAGCACTTCTAGAAAGAGTAAACAAATAACCTGTCAAAGATCTCCTCTTGTCTAAGCCCCTGCAAAATCTAAATCCACATAGCCAACAACTAAATCACTCATCTTGGCCCTATCAAATGTCAGACCAATATCTGTAGTACCCTTCAAATACCTCAAAATCCATTTCACTGCCTGCCAATGCTCTTTCCTAGGACATGCCATGTATCTACTCACAACACTAACTGCATGTGAAATGTCAGGTCGGGTGCATACCATAGCATACATGATGCTACCAACAGCGCTCGAATAGGGAACATTGGACAAGTGCTCCATCTCCTCACCTGTTTTGGGTGACATGTCTGCAGATAACTTAAAATGGGTAGCAAACGGAACAGTCACAGGCTTAGCATTATTCATATTGAAACGCTTAAGCACTTTCTCAACATAGGCCTATTGAGATAAGAAAAGCTTCCCAACACTTCTATCCCTGGTAATTTTCATTCCCAATATCTTCTTTGCAACACCCAAATCTTTCATCTCAAACTCATCACTCAACTGCTTTTTCATAATGTTAATTTGTGTCATGCTTTTAGCAGAAATAAGCATGTCATCCACATACAACAGCAAATAAACAAAGGAATCATCTGAAAGCTTCTTATGATACACACAACTGTCATATGAACTACGATTAAAGCCATTACGAACCATGAATGTATCAAATCTTTTGTACCACTACCTAGGAGACTGTTTTAGACCATATTAAGATTTCTTAAGTAAGCGAACACGGTTTTCCATACCTGGATTGAGAAATCCCTTAGGCTGACTCATATAAATTTGCTCCTCCAACTCACCATGCAAAAATGCTGTCTTCATATCTAGTTGCTCAAGCTCTAGATCATGAAGAGCAACCATAGCAAGTAAGACTCTGATAGAACTATGCTTCACAACTCGAGAAAACACTTCATTAAAGTCAATCCCCTCCCTCTGAGTAAAGCCTTTTGCTACCAACCGTGCCTTATATCGAGGTGCTTCAACCCCTAGAGTGCCTTCCTTTTTCTTGAACACCCATTTGCAACCTACCACTTTTTGTCCCTTAGGCAATGTTACAAGCTCCCAAGTCTGATTCTTGTGAAGAGATTCAATTTCATCACTCATAGCACCGACCCACTGATCTGCATCTGAACAAGAAATAGCTTCTCTATAATTGCTGGGTTCATGCACATCAACTGTAAATGCAACTGACAAGGTAAACGCAACTAGATCTGCATATGCATATCTCTGCGGTGGTCTAATCTGTCTTCTCTCTCTACCAGTTGCAATGCTATATGGTTCCTGTTGCTGTTGCTCAGGTGCATCCTCTTATTGATCAGGATCTTGCACCTCATCCTCTGAATCACTGGACTGAACTACTGAAGTATCAATATCAAGATCCACCTGTTCTCTGACAACGTGATCTGATTTTGCTATTGACTTCTCCCTCTGATTATCCAATGAAGCAGACTCATTAAATGTCACATCCCTGCTGATAATTAATCCTGGAGACTTTGGATCATTGCACCACAACCTCTAGCCTTTCACTTTAGATGCATACCCTAGAAATATGCATTTTCTTGCCCTCGGCTTAAGATTACCATCTCTCACATGAACATAAGAAGGGCAACCAAATACTCTTAACTGAGAGTAATTAGCAGGCAAACCGGACCAGATCTCAAAAGGAGTTTTGCACTCAATAGTTGTAGATGGAGATCTATTAATCAAAAAACATGCTATATTAATTGCTTCAGCCCATAAATCCTTTCCCAATCCTGAATGCGAGAGCATGCTTTGTGCTTTGTCACAAAGCATTCTATTCATGCGTTCTGCAATACCATTCTGTTGTGGTGTCCTTGTACAAGTGTGATGTCTCACTATACCTTCATTGCTGCAAAATGCATCGAACTCACGATTGTAAAATTCCAACCCGTTATCAGTTCTAAGACGCTTGACCTTCTTTTATGTCTGCTTCTCAATCATCGTCTTCCACTTTACAAAGGTTGAAAATGCCTCATCTTTTGTTTTTACAAAATACACCCACACCATCCGAGAGTAATCATCAATCAAGATCATGAAGTACTTGGCACTGCTCTTGGAAGGAATTCTGTTAGGACCCCATAGATCTGAGTGGATATAATCCACCGTTCCTCTGGTCTTGCACACTACGTTTTTATCGAACTTCACCCTGGTCTGTTTGCCAAACACACAATGTTCACAAAAGTCCATAGATTCTATTTTTTGCCCATCCAACAAATCCCCCTTGCTTAACATAGATAATCCTCTTTCACTCATATGACCAAGACGCATATGCCGCAATTGAGTCTGATTCTGATTATTGCTTCCAGATGCTATTGCAGCTTCCCCTAAAATTGTACTGCTCTGAAGAAAATACAATCCTGAAACCAAACTGCTCTTCATGAGTACCATAGAGCCCTTGCACACTTTGAGAACTCCATTCTCTGCATGGTATCTGAATCCATGAAAATCAAGTGTCCTAAGAGAAATCAAGTTACTCTTTATTCCTAGAACATGCCAACACTCTATAGTTCTGACAATACCATCAAACATCCTCAATCTAATGTTACCAATTCCTTTAACAGATAATGCACGATCATTGCCCAGAAACACCTTGCCACTTATCTGTTTGTAAGTGACAAACCAGTTTCTATGTGGACACATGTTATAAGTAGCACCAGTATCAAGAATCCAGGAATTTTGCCTGTGATCTGAACTCACAGATAAAATTTCTCCAGCACTGTCATCACCATCAGAATCAATAAAACTATCAACCACATTCGCAGAACTTTCTGGTTGCTTTCCCTTTTTATTTTTCAACTTGGGACAGTCTCTTGTAGTGACCTTACTCCTCGCACTCAAAACAGTTGGCTTTTTTCATTTTTGACTTAGATCTGGCCTTAGATTTCTTCCTGCTGAAAGTACCCTCTCTTGAATGTGTTCTTCCTCTGCTCACCAAACCTTCCCCCTCAAATCTTTCTTTATTATCTGGAAATTTCTTTTTCAACTCATTCAATTTTAGAGAATTACTAACATCGTCTAGTGAAATACTGTCTTTCCCATACAACAGAGTATCAATAAAAGTTTCATAGGAGGGTGGCAAAGAACAAAATGCAATAAGGGCCTGATCCTCACTATCAATCTCAATATCAATATTCTTCAGGTCCATAATGATTGAATTGAATTCATCAAGATGTTCTTTAATGGACGTACCTTTGCTCATTCTCAGATTGTAAAGCTTTTTCTTCAGATACAGGCGATTGGTTAGTGATTTGGTAGAGTACAACTCCTCTAATTTCTTCCATGCCACAGATGCTGAGCTTTCACCCGCAATCTCGGGTAGGACATTATTAGTTACGCTCATAAAAATCGCACTCAAGGCTCTCTCTCCTTTAGATCAGCCTTCTCTGCCTCTTTTATACCTTCTGGAAAGTTATCCTCGATTGCCTTCCATAGACCTTGTAGGATCAAGAAAGATTTAATTTTAATCTTCCATAAACTGAAACTCGATCTACCATCAAACTTTTCCATCTCATACTTCGTTGAAGACGACGCCATCTGTAAACCCTAGGTTTTGGGCACAAAACTCTGATAACAGTTTGTTATAACAAGCACGCAAATCTAAGGCACATAGTATTGAAAAGAGAAGAAGAATAACGCATGATTTAACATAGTTCAACCGTAAGGTCTACGTCTACGGGCAAAACAAGAGAAAAAAAGTTCCACTATGATGAAAAGAGCAAGATACAATCAATCAGAACTCTCGAACCCTAACCCCAATGTGTTTTCCGAATATTCACAACTCTACCACAAAAGGTAAAATATTACAATATTTATACTGGTCCATACCACGAGGGCATTGCCCCCGCACCTCCAAGGAGATTAGTGGTGGGCTTCGGGCCTAGGTTTATCTGCCCATGCCCTCCACCACCACCACAGATCTCACTTTTTATCCCAATCGGGTCGCAGTGTGAAACTTTTGAGTCGAGTCACAATTCGGGTCTATGAAAAAAATATATCCAAAATTCAAGCTACAAAAATAACATATATATATATATATAGAGAGAGAGAGATTCATGTCTTGACTTTGTCAATTTGATTCCTGACAGATTCTTTACTGGCCACACCAAAAATCCTGATGGAAGCATTCAGTTTAAACGAGGCAAGACCATTGCCAATGATGCTGCAAATGGAACCATTAAAATTATAAGCAACTCTGTACGTGCATTTTAATCAGATTCTATCCTTTTGTCTATTTGCGTGGTTAACTAATGTGGGAAATACTGTAGGTTGGCATTGTTGCTGATGCTGTCGATGCAGTCATTAAAATTCTTTCTATAATGGTATGTCCCTTTCAATAAATTATTCTCTCTGTGCTTTATGAGGCATAAACTGCAATATTGGTCACTGAACTCTTGACCAAATTTTTCTTCGATTTTTTTCTTCTTACCAAATTTCAGTTTAGGACTGCAGTTATAAAGAATTTGTTCGAATTTCATCATTGAACTTCTATTTTGACTGCAGTTTGGTCATCATTGCCAGAATTGTAAACATTTTGGTGAACTACCTCATGAGTTTCCATCATGGATTAATCTTTTTTTGTATCAACTTAGGTATTATTAATGACTGAAGTGTTTACTTAATTGCTTTTGGTGTGAATTCAGTTTATTGATCTTTATACATCCTTCCTATTTATATGCAAGAGTTCTAGATACAAAAGGAGACCTAGATACAATTGGAAACTAGGGTAACCGGAAAGAGAATAAAGAGAATAAATACTAGCCAAACTAATTTCGTCCAATAACTTTAGTGCAGCTCTTCGACTCTTCTTTCTCTTTCTTAGCTTGATAAAGGGCAAAAAAATAAATTCGTTTTTTTGCCTAGAAATCTGCTATTGCATTTGCATTGCATGTAAATGGGACTTTTTCCTGAAACTAAATTAAAATTCATGAATTTTTTCGGTAATAAATCGAAGTTGAGGAATGAAAATGAAACAATACCCAAAGTTGAGGGCGATTGGTAAAAATAACCTTAACTCAAGCATTAAGAAATAATTCTGGTAAATATCATTGAATTTCCAGTGCGCTGCTTCTCCAGTTTGTTTGCAATTCCCGCAATGACGACCAAATTGTAGACAAGATGGAAGTTAGTTGATGATACTGGAAACATTTATTTCTAGAGATTGACTTGAAAATAAGCTTAAAATCAGTAAGCAACAATTCAAGTTACCCATTACTGTGGTTAACTGATGTTGGAACTGTAGGTTACCATTGTTGTCGTTGCAGTGCCTGAAGGACTTCCCTTAGCTGTTACCTTAATGTAAGTTTCTGTACTTAAAGAGTATCTTTCTCAAAGTCTCCAAACATCAGGCATTCATGCTTGACATAAAGCTACTGGTTATTATTGGTTTATATATCAGATTAATTTCCTAATTTTCCTTTCTCCATCTGATGAATGATTTCAGAAATCTCATTTGCTAACTTCATGGTTAATATATTTTTATCTTATATTTTTTCTTGTCCTCATATTATGCTTTCTCTGCAACAGTCTGGCCTATTCAATGAGAAAAATGATGGCGGATAAGGCCTTGGTATGTATTATAATTTTCCCGTTTTGCTTTTGTAAACCTTGAATTTCTGCACAGGTCCATAAAAGTTGAATTGCAGGTGCGCACGCTTTCAGCCTGTGAAACAATGGGCTCTGCAACAACTATTTGCAGTGATAAGACTGGCACCTTAACCTTAAATCAGGTCAATTGTCTTCCATTAGTTGAATGGTTTTGAGACTCTGAATTTCTCTTGCAAATTTAGGTATAAAGAAGGAGGATGGATTAGCCTGGTCAATGGATTCTTATAGATGCATGGAGATCATGTATGGTATTGTCATGTAAGGACGTAATGAGCTAGGAAGACAGTAAATTGAGAATAGTGGATTTTTTTACACTAATAAATAATAGCACACGAGAATAATTTTAAAATTTTTTTATTATATGATTGAATTGCTTCACAATGTTTATGATTATAAAATTTCAGTTTGAATCTGTCCAGACCATATCAGTTAAGTGGACATTGATATTTCTGATGTTTAAATTAATTTGTGTGCTCATTAGAAAATCTACTAATTGCAGGTTCATTTGATATTTTTAGAAATTGTCTTAGACACTGCAAAAATCATGTTAGTTTGGTCAAGTTGTTAGACGTGATCTATTTTTCTGCTCAAGTGGACTGTAAAGACATGGTCTGCTGTCGTTAGCTAGTTTTTAGGAAGTCTGTTATTCATGTTTATTTTTTCGTTAAAGCATGTTTCCATGTTTTTCATCATGGCTAGAATCATGGACCATGATTCTTATCTTTTGTTATTTTCATATTGTATTTAAACAGTGTTTTGTTTCAATAAAATTATCAAGTGTTTCAGTCTCCTTTGCTGTGTAGTTAACATATATGGGAAAAGGGAGTGTCGATGCTTTTTTATTTTTTTATTTTTTGTGGTCATGGGATGGGTATGCAATAAAGATCCTCTTCTTTTTTTTTTTTTCTCAAATTGAGAGATTTCTTGTATTCTCAGATGACTGTCCTTAGTACTTATATTGGTGGACAAAAAATTGATCCTCCAGACAGCAAGTCTGAGTTGCCTCCTATGTTGTCAACTTTACTTATTGAAGGCATTGCACAGAACACAAATGGCAGTGTTTTTGTTCCTGAGGTTCATTCAATTGTTCATCCTTTTCTTCACTTTTTCTTCCACTAGATGATATAATTAAGCAGAAGTCCAATCATTAAAGAATCCGTTACATCTTCACGTGGTGTTACTGCTACTGGACAGGGCGGAGAAGATTTAGAGGTTTCTGGTTCACCAACAGAAATGGCTATTCTAATTTGGGGAGTCAAGGTTTCTCTTTTAGCTTCATTCCACTCATGTAATATTTTAGTTGCAAAATTAATTGACTCCCGTTCCCCTCGTTGGCAGCTCGGAATGAATTTTGATGCTGTTCGATCAGAATCTACTATCATTCATGTCTTCCCATTCAACTCAGAGAAAAAAAGAGGTGGTACAGCACTGCATCTGGTAATATGACTACATTGGTGCAAAGTATAAAAGGATAAAGATTATAAGACTGTTTATACTACATGAGCATGAAGTGTATTCTTAAATTTTAACAATGTTGAAAGTACTCGAAACAACACGTATATGTATGTATATAAACTCCAAGGAAACATGGATTGCTATGTGCAAGTATGAAATATTTGACCATTTAAACAATCTTGAAATATTCTTAATGCTTTCTCGTGAAAATTTTTCAATGGAAGAATAAAACTAGGATATATTTTCTCCTCTGTGATACAGACATGGAACAATTGATGACCAGGTTCATAATTATTTTTCTACTGGAAGCCTAGCTTCTTCTTCTCTCTCTCTCACCTTAAAACTTTTTTTAAAAAATTTTTAAATGAGTTTGCAATAAATTTAATAAATTTGGGAACTCATTCAGCTAAAATTAGAATATTTTAATTCATAAAGATACTCTTTTGTTGACCTTGTCTTAATAACAAAATTTTCTGGGTAAGAATACTAGCCTCCATAAATGAGGAACTATTAGTCCTTCTAGAGACCCATGTAACTTTTATGATAAAAAAGTTCAGATAAAAATAGTATGCCTTTTTAGTTTAAATAAGACTTATCTAGAATTATATACAGAATACAAAACCTCTACTTTTGCATCTATGTGAACGTGACTAGTTTTTAATACCAATGCATCACATTCTACAGCCTGATTCTCAAGTGCATATACACTGGAAGGGAGCTGCTGAAATAATCTTAGCCTTATGTACGAGGTACATTGACGCAAATGATCATATACTGCCAATGGATGAAGATAAGGTTTGTCAAAATGGGTGCCCTCTCAGAAAAGCAGGGTTATATTTGTAAAATGAAGTTAATCAATATGTTTCTGCAATTTGAAATTTATTTTCTACCCTCTCTCTCTCTCTCTCTCTCTCTCTCTGTGGCAAGTTTTCCTATGCTAAACAATTTTAAAATGTGGAAACCATTAATGTTCTGGTTAAATTTACCAAGAGTGATGCTGTTATTTAGCAGAGGATTCCTTCTAGTGATACTGGTCTTTCTTTGCAGAAGTTATTTTTTAAACAAGCTATTGATGATATGGCAGCTGGTAGTTTGCGTTGTGTTGCCATAGCATATAGATCATATGAAATTGAGAAGACTCCAGTTGATGAAGAAGAGCTAACTCAATGGGCGTTACCAGAGGATGATCTCATTTTGCTTGCTATTATTGGCTTAAAGGTATAAACTGGTGTAATGGTGTTGAAACACTACAAAAATACTCTAATTCAAGGTTCTTTTGTTTCAAGTTTTGTTTCAATATGTACTTCACTGCATGATTAGGCTTTTCATTGTCATCTCACGCTTGTTTGTGATTTTATATGTGAAATATTAGGTCGTAATTCAATTAGTTTATCTTTGATACAATTTTGGGCTACATTTGGGAGAACACTGATATTGGATGATACAGTTGAGTGATGTCACACTGTCAACTTTCCTGTCCCTTAAGTAAGAGAATGCCTGGATTCTTTTTGTTTCTCTGCTTACGCAAAATAGATCTTATAGCAATGTCCTTCTATTTTGTTTTTCTTAATGTTCACTGATATTTTATTTTTTTTTCTTAGATTCAGTAGAATGATGGAAGCCAATTTTGTTTCTTTTGGCTGTTTGCATTTGTATCACTAGCTGTTTTCATGGGTATCTCCAAACTGATCCAGAAAATGGATGCAGGACCCATGTCGACCAGGTGTCAAAGAAGTAGTGCGATTGTGTCAAAATGCTGGTGTTAAGGTACTTTTATCAAATTTTAAATGTCGAAAACCTGTTTCTTTGATAGATGAACATCCTTCAGCTTCTTGGCATTTCTTTTTTCTCCTTTTCCCCAACTTTTCATTAAAAGGGAAAATTAAAGTTAGATTACATTGATGTTTCAGCATGGTGAATGCTGTTTTGTGGCGCTACTACTAAAACCTTTTAGCTCTTTTCTCCATGCCAGTGAACATCTAATTTGCACTCAGAAAGGTTCTGTTCTTAGTTCA
This sequence comes from Hevea brasiliensis, assembly GCF_030052815.1. Classification (NCBI taxonomy): domain Eukaryota; kingdom Viridiplantae; phylum Streptophyta; class Magnoliopsida; order Malpighiales; family Euphorbiaceae; genus Hevea; species Hevea brasiliensis. Next base: position 103,077,000 of record NC_079495.1, on the reverse strand, counting down.
ATTCTGAGAATTTCGGTTTCAGAATTGGCACTAGAACTTTAGCATTATCTTTTCGTTCCAGTTTTCAACTTATTTTAGTCTGGAAACTAAACAACTAAACAACAAATTTCTCTACCAGAAAACATTTCTTAACAAAATTTTCAAGTTAAAAATTTGCTTTTCCAAAAATCATCAAAATAATTTTCAAAAACATTTTTGGTAATTTGAGAAAAGTGGGATTGAATAACATAAGGTCTGAAAACTCAATTCCACTCCTCTAATTTACTTATATCCAAATCCTAAAAAGCCGAACTAAAAAGTACAATTTTAAATCTTTAGTGCTAGTGTTCCTTTGAATTTATATCATCCATCTTTTGTTTTCCTTATCATGATCAAGGATTTGAATTGTAATTGATAAAACCTATGCACACCTTTACAAAAAATCTTGCCAAAATGGTTGAATTTCATCAAGAAGTTTCTCGTCATCAAAATGAATAACTTTTTAAGGCTAGCACTATAATTTTGTGGTTGTGAGTGTTAAAAGTTGCACAAAATCTAGGGTTTCATTTCCATGTTGCACTTTGATTCAATTCCACGTGTTTGTTCACCTTTGTTGAATCTAAATTTTTGTTTATTTCATGGAAAATATCTTGCTTGTGGAAAATATTTTCTGAGGCTATATATATATATATATATTATTGTGTGATTGCAATGTTGAAATCAATTGGAAATATCCTTTGGTAATTGGAATGCACTGGAAAATATTAATTTTCTTTCAATATTGAGATAATGAAAATATTCCAATAAAAAAAATATGAATGCTTAAACCTGCAAGAATTTCATATTTTTCTATTTATTGTGAGAAAAATTATATGAACAAATGATAAATTGTGATTACTACTAGTGACTGGTGGCAGCTACTAAGATTAGAGATAGCCAGGGATGATTTGGTAGTAGTCCATAGATTAATAGGTGTCAATGTTGTTCTCTTAAAAATTCCTTTCCTCTTCATGAACATGTTGAAGGCTGAAAAGCAACTTGCTATATTTTGAAAGTACGAGTAATTTTCCTTGAAATTGGCCTTGTGTTCCCTTGACTAGGAAAACATACACATCCGTTGACTAATTTTTGTAGGCGTCACAAATTCTGGAATTTTTTTTTATGGAAAATAATTTCTGTGAAACAAGTCGGGTCTAGACAATTTCCCTTAATTTAGGCATGAGCTATCATGTCATCCAAAAGATTAACTGAAAGAATCCTTTTTCCTTACCTCCTTTTTTCTTGTAGGTGCGAATGATCACCGGTGACAATCTTAAAACTGCTAAAGCAATCGCTTTGGAATGTGGGATACTAAGTTCAGACGAAAATGCTAGGGAACCTTATCTTATTGAAGGAAGTGTATTTCGTCGCTACTCAGAGGAAGAAAGAAAAGCAATTGCTGAGGACATCTTAGTATGGAAAATTTGTTTGGATGTCTTTTTCTTTTTCTTGTGTTTTTGCACTCATTAATTATGTCTATCAAACGTCAAATTAACTTGAAACATTTAGTTCCACCTTCAATGTATAGGTGATGGGACGGTCTTCTCCAAATGACAAACTTCTACTTGTTCAAGCATTGCAAAAGAGGAAACATGTTGTCGCTGTAACAGGAGATGGCACAAATGATGCTCCTGCATTACATGAGGTTTGACTGTGTTTTCTGATTGTTGTTAAAATTGCTTCATGCAATTCAAGTTTTAGTCTCAGAATGATAGTTTGGATGAATGAAAAAACTGGTGAGCACGTAAGATGACATGAAGTAATGAAAAAGGACTTAGCTCCTAAACTGGCAGGGTGGAGTGGAGGAAAAAGATCCTTATAGTTGACTGTGACCCCAACTAGTTGAGATTAAGGTTTCATTGAGTTGAGTTAATGATTGTTTGGAGCAAGTTGGTTGGATAATTGTGAATTATGTGAATGAATATCTAAAGGTGCATCCAGATGTTTGGATTCACTTTCTGATGCATTCCACCAATCTGGTATTGTAAGAAACAAATGCTTAAATGATTTTTTATGTTCTTGAGCATTTTAGTTTGTGAATTGAAACATTAATTTCTACTACACCTTTAGTTGCACAATAGTGGTTTGTTACCTATATTCATGATTGCACATGCTACAGATTTTCCTAAATATCTGTTTGTGTTTGATTTATTTTTTTAATTTTGGTGGTAGTATTTAGGCAGATGTTGGTCTTTCAATGGGCATTCAAGGTACAGAAGTTGCTAAAGAGAGTTCTGATATTGTAATTCTGGATGACAACTTTGCTTCAGTGGTGAAGGTTGGTTACAAGTAAACTGCTGTTTGTCTCGATAAGAAGTGCAACTTTAAAGCCAGATTAGCATCTGGCCCTTGTAATCTTTTTGACCTGTCGTGTAGGTTAAGTCCAGGCCTTGCAGTTGTTAACCTACCATAAGTTACCATTGTGCAGCACACCAAATCAAATTAATGTTCTTTTTTTTTTTTTTTTGTGCCCAAATTTTCTTGAACAACTATAAGAATATTCTTTTTATGGTTCAATTTCATTCCTTTGAATGAGTGAACTTGTCAATAAATTTTAATTTCTGCTGGAATTAGGTTTTCCGATGGGGTAGATCTGTATATGCAAATATTCAGAAGTTCATCCAGTTTCAACTTTCAGTTAATGTTGCAACCATCATTATAAATATTGTGGCTGCAATTTTTTCTGGTGAGGTCCCATTGAATACTGTGCAGGTTTGTGCACCCATTCCCACTCTTATCCATCACGCCTCCACAGTTCACACACATGAAAAAGGAAAGGGGGAAAAGAAGAAGGTTCTATCCTCTATTCCATGTGTTACTTGTTCTGATGTTTCTCTCTCTCTTGATACAGCTTCTCTGGGTTAATCTTATTATGGACACTCTTGGGGCATTGGCATTGGCTACTGAGCCACCTACAGATCACCTTATGCATAAGCCCCCTGTTGGTCACAGGTGAGAAATTTTATGATGGTTGGCATGTTGGTGGACAGTGATATAAATGTTGTGTTAATAGTTGGCACCTTGGTAAGCTAGTGTCATTCTATTCAAGGAAACAGATGCATTCAAGTCCTATTAGGAAGAATTAAAAGTGGATGCAGAAACTTAAGAGAAAAAAAGAAATCCTGTTTATTTAGCATTTAGAAGCAATAGCATTTCCCTCTTATTTTTGATACAGCATAGATTTTCGGAGTCGGCTAACTTGTCAATTGTCATCTGAGTTGGGGCATGACTAATCCATTTGGTTGAGATGGTGTGCTTGCGTAGTTGATTTGTATGCTTTGAAAAATATTTATCTGAATTTCAAATGATTTTTCAAATCAGAGTCTACTTTGTTTTAGTTTTGTTCTAATAACTTTTTTGCGGTTTTCACATGCTATAATTCAATCCTGTCTGCATCCCCTAAAAGTGGAACCATTTTCCAGCCCTAACTTGTACCGGTTTTTATTAAGACTAAAACAAAAAGTGTACCTGCACTGGTTTTACATAGGATTTGCTTGCTTCATCTAATTCATTCCATCTGTAAAATCATTCATACTGGGAGTTGGAAGCCCTTTCTGATTCCTTCCCCACCCCTCAAACCCCTCTTTTCTTTTCTTTTGTTGGATATAAAAGGGGCACTGAAGTAAGGCCCAAAGAAAGCAGCAAACATATGAAAATGGTTTGTCCACCTCTGTCACCGCTAGAATCATGCACTATCAATCTAAGAATACAGTTTATCAAACACTTTCACTCCCAAATGAAATGGAAGATCCATAGTGATGAATCAGCAGTAAAGTCCCTTCACTATATATGGGATGACCACCCCACCCCACCTTTTCTCTCTCTCTCTCTCTCTCTCTCTCTCTCTCTCTCTCAAAGCGCAGACGAACAAAAAAAAAAAAAAAGGGATAAGAGAGAAGGGCACTGGACTCCTTTCTTTTATCTTTATTTTGAAGCCTATGCAAATGTGCTGATATCGTATCTTATGCTTTTCAGGGCACCTCTAATAACAAATATCATGTGGAGGAACCTTCTGATCCAGGTATGTAGAATACATGTTTCTATTTTAAGTGCTCATCTTCTACACTAGATGCATTTTCATTCATTTTAATTACATGCTCTCTACTAATTTTATTTGGAAAGTTCAGACAATTTATCAGGCAAGTGTAGTGCTTGTCCTTGCCTTCCGAGGGAGGAGTTTATTAGGCCTGCAGCATCAAAGTGCTGAACATGCAAACAAAGTGAACCATACCATAATGTTCAATGCATTTGTGCTTTGTCAAGTAAGTTAATGAATTAAACAGCTTTCCTGTGTTGGAATTTTCAGGAGTTTCAAATAATTGTGGAAATGGATTTTGGGATTCTGTTTGGCCATGTGAATAATATATTTTATCGGAAGGTTTCACTACGATGACCCTCTGTAATTCTAGAGCTGCAGGTTCATTGATAATTGGCTTGGATGCTTTTTGGGTTGCTCGCATTGATCAGTGGTTAACAAATTACTGCGTTCCATAACTAAAGACTTTATTCCAATGTGCATGAGATCAGTTATTTGGTTTCTTTCCTCTCCTCAACTTGATTTAGGACTGCTATTGCAGTAAATTCTAGGGATGTGCATAACCATGCATCTCTTAGCCTAATCAAGATATAGCTTTTCTTTACTTGTGTTTCTCTTTATCCATTCTTGTTCCATGAGGCTTATTCATTTGAATGGTTTGTACCTGTATAGTGATAGTAGCTTGGCTCCTCATCTTGAACCTTGAGCTTTTTAGTTTTACTGTTCATTAGCACCTCACTTCTGGCAGCTTTGTACCACTGTAGTAAAGTGTTGTGAAAATTCACCCACACAAATTAAAAGAACATGTGTGGGTGTAAGCTTAATCTACCAACAAACCCACTAATCAAAGGAAAAATAATTTACAACTACTAATTATTTTTCTAACTCCCAAATACTCACAAATCAATCACAAGTAAAATCACTCACAGATGCACTGTTACTCAAATTTCAGACTGCCTGCACTCACTCCATGGTTCGGTGGCCTTGCAACTCTCAAAGAATACTCACTAAAAACTGGTGCACCTCTCCACTCTTTTTAAATTATAGCCACTAGCACTCTTTTTATAGTTCATGTGAGAAACATGGTCGGCGACGCAAGTCCACTTCTCTTTGGAATTCCAAATTCAAGTCCAAGTATAATTGGACATTCTAAGCACCGAATCTTCCTTTTTATTTTTATTAAACTTCCTAATCTAATTCTAATAACTAAACTTCCTTTGTAATGTTAACTCAATTCCTCATTCCATTTGGTCTTGGATTTCCTACACAAAGTCTGTGTGTAAGTTGGTTGCCACGAGGTTTAGTTGTCTACTAGGTGTCAGTCCTACTTCTTCCAAGTATGAGTCTCATATTTTGTTCACTTCTGAATAAAAGATGCCATAAGTTTAGTTTTGGAACAGCTAACTTACTTGCTGATTCCATTCTCATTCCTTTTCTTTGCCTTATTGACCATGAAAAGGGTTAATGTATACAAGTGATAGGGTGAAAATTAGCAAATTGTTTGAATTGCAGATCTTCAATGAATTTAATGCCCGACAACCAGATGAAAAGAATATTTTTAAAGGAATCACAAAAAATCATTGGTTCATGGGGATAGCTGCAGTAGAAATAATTCTTCAGGTGAGACCTATTTAATTTCTACAGTTTGTTTTTGCACTTTTCATATGTTCCTTGGTTATGGAAATCCTCTGGTCTTTTACAGTTCATTATAGTTGAGTTCAATAGGAAGTTTACTTCAACAGTGGGACTTAACTGGAAGCAATGGCTAATTTCAGTTGCTATTGGTTTTATGAGGTAAGTAACTGCGGTCCTCAATTGGAAGATTTCCATGAGCATCAACAGAGTAAAACTCTATTACTTTTGGATGGTGTCATATATATTTCTCTGCATGTGTGTAAGACTGGCTGATATAAGTCCCTCAAGTCAGTCTCATTAGCTTTTTATGTATTCTCTGTTTAACTACTAATGTCAAGTCCACTTTTTCTTCAACTAGCTGGCCGCTTGCATTCTTTGGCAAACTGATACCTGTTCCAGAAACCCCTCTGCTTACAGAAACCCCCCTGCTCAAGCTCTTTTCAAGGAGATTTCGTCGACTTAGAAATTATCTAAGAACCATCTGTTAGTTCATCATTTATTCCTAAATTTATGTAAGCTTGCATCGATATTGCACTGTATTTATATGTTTTCCTACTTGTTCCTTCCAGGTAAATCCCGAAGCCGCGATGATTTATAGCACTGATGTTAACCTGTATGTTAGAAAAAATAAGTTCGTTAGTGCTTCTTCTCCTTTCGTTTGCGTTAAGAGGATGATGAAAATCTCAGATCAATTTCCAGCAACAATTCCATTTTTCTTTTAAATATTTCAGTGATCGCCAAATCACAGTTAAAACTTGGAAGACTTGTTCTGTTGGCTTGGTATATACTTTGTATAGATAGATTGTGTGTGCATATGAATAATCATTTCAATGAAATGTTATAAGCCTTTGGTATTCTTAACTCATTAAGCTTGAAGAGTTAATATCTTCCTTTTGTATCAAACACAATCAAACATGTTCTTTGAGGAATTGCTTATTGACATTTCATTGGAACAAATAATGGGCGGCAAATAATGCTAGTGGAAACTGGAAAGCTCTGTGAGTGATTCTAAAAGCTCTGTTATTTATTTACTATTTTTATGCTTGTATCCTTTTTTGAGAATAATGTTAATGTTATTGAATAAAAATGGTATTTGAATATATTATATTTCTTTAACATATTATTAAGTGAATATAAAAAAAATTAATATTTTGAAATAACGAAATTGATGATATGATTTAATCAACCTCAAGTTATCCTATAACTTTAATTTTTAGTTTTATTTATTGCTATATTTTTTTTTATTATTTTTATTAGTAATATTTTTGTTTGATTTTATAATGTTATAAAATTTTTATTAAAATATTGTGAGATAAAAATTTTAATTTATATAAAAAATAATAAAATAGAATATAAAGCAATTAATAAGAAATTTAAAATAATATTTTATTTTTATATATTAAAATTAAAATAGCCACATACAAAAACAATGTAAGAGCAGCACTTTTATGTGAGCGACTAAGACAGGAGGAGAAATTTCTTGTAATTCTAGATGATATTTGGGAAAGAACCGAACTAGAGGATATAGGAATTCCTTTTGGAGATGATCATACAGGATGCAAGATATTGATGAAATCAAGAAATCAAAATGTATTATCAGTTATGGGTTCACTAAGAGATTTCAAGAGCTTCAAGTTTTGCTGGACACATAGGGATGGAATCTATTTGAGAAGAAGGTGGGCAATGGGCTAGATTCTCATTTGCAAATCCACAGCCATTGAAGTAGCTCGAAGATGTTCAGGTTTACCAATGGCTTTGAAAAATAAACCTTTGTATGCATGGGAGGATGCCCTGAAGCAGCTATCAAGTTTGGACAATGAGGGGATGCAAGTAAAAGCATACCTAGCGCTACAGCTTAGTTACAAACATTTAGATGGGGATGAAATCAAGTCCTTGTTCTTGCTTTGTGGTCTGCTAGTAAATTACAGTTTTCCCATTAAAGACATTTTCATCTGTTGCATGGGCTTGGGTTTCATATTAATTTATAGCTTTTATATTAATTTATAAATTTAATTAGTTTTCTTGATGAAAACAGATGGGAATATATTTATAGAAATATTGATTTTAATTAATAAAAATATTTTTTAATTAATAAAAATATTAACATTAAACTATTAAATTAAATTGTAATTTCATGAAACATTTGGTGTTTTTTTTTAATCATTATATTATATACCTAAATCCTACACTTCTTTATTTCCCCTCGGTTTTACTTGCATGTGCATGGTTAACCATTCAACTTTTGGAATTGAAGAATTCTTGTTGGTACTCTGACCCCTCCATATTTAAAAAGTTATCTATCTATTGATGTACATCTAAATCTGTATATGGAACATCAACTTGTTATTTTGTTTGACTGATTATCAGGTTATTTCCAACTTGAAGGAATTAAAGTTAAACATAGTCGAAATAGGAAAAATTTTACAGGAAGACCAGATTCCTGCAGAACTCTTTCACAACCTAAAAGTAGTTGAGCTGCAATGTTTTCATAATGGATTCACATTTTTCCCATTTGACATGCTTCTGATAGTCCTAAATATGGAAAACTTCTTGTGTCATATTGTTATTTCAAAGACTTGTTCACAGTTGGACATCTTTGTCAGGAGGAACAAACACTTAAAACTGGATTATCTTCCCAATCTTTGGTACTAATGGAACCAAGAAACCCAACCGGATCAAATTCTTCCAAACCTTCAGACCCTCGGTGTCACGACCCAACCTATGGGCTGGACCGGCACTAGGACCTGGGCTAGTCTAAAGCCCCCGAGGACCGTAGTAAGCCTAACTATTCCTCAACCCAACTCTAAGGCCCATTTGGGCCCAATTTCAAGAATTCAACCGAACAGAGTCCGGCCATAAAATGGACCATTTAACGGGGAGTTTTTGACTCGCCCGACCTGTAAACACAATATATAATAAATTGGGGAACTCAGCTCACCCTCCTCATAATCAAATTATCATAATTCAAATGGGAGCTCAGCTCCCTCATCCAATCCCATCAAGCATGTAAATAATAAATTTTTACAGGTCCAACATAACTTTTATAATACAGGCCCATAATAAAATAAGTGCTTCTAACACATGCGGAGTCTAAGAATTTAACTCAATAATACAAAATACATTAAATACTTTCAATGGACCTGCGAAGAAGAAGAGCAGGTTAGGCACAACAAAAATCCTCCTCTAGCCTGAAAAAAAATAGATAAACAGGAGTGAACATTCGACTCAGAGAGTAAAATATCAATTTTAACTATAATCTCTATAGCTATCTAAAGCTAATGCACCCTGTGGAGTGAAATGCAACATCGTCATAAATTTTATACAATTCACATCAAAAAGGTAATTTGGAGCACTCACACACCCAACACTGTCAAACAATACATATATGGGAGCTGATTCCCTATACAACCCTCTTAATCCAACCTCTGCCAGCGAGTGTCTCTCAAGCCGTGTTTACCCCGCAAGACCGAGTCCTAGCGAGTATCTCTCAAGCCGTGTCTACCCGTCCTATCCATATCCAATACCATACCACACGCACGCCACGCACACACACTGCTCCAAATTACCACAAACAATATCCATGGCACTTCAACAATTATGAATGCAATATAAAACATGCCTAGTATTTAACTATATAGATACATATTTATAAGTGATGTATGGACATGCTTGAACATATAATAATATCGAAATTACAATTAAAATTAATATTTTACTCACAGACTCAACCGAAGTCACTGTGGGGGATGAGCGGAGGAGGAAGGCTATCCCGGCTCACTTGAAAATGTTATTATAATTATTAAATACATTTGATTCAATACAAACTAAGAAAAGACCAAAGATGCCCTAAGTCGTGCCAAAAATCCAGCAGAGTCTCCCTTATACTTAGGACCTACCCAACCTGCAAAAGGGCTTAAAATGCACTTCTATATCCACAAACCACACACCCACAACTCAATCACATCACATAGCTCCTCCTGGACCCATCCAAACAGTCAACAATCACAATATGAAAAATTACAGTTTAATCCTTATAATTTAATCCTTTTGTAAAAACTACTCAAATGAGCTCTAAAAATTCTAAAACTTTGCCCCGCGGTCCTTAGCATTATTACTAAGCCAATGCAAAATGAATTATAATTTTCTAAGCTACCGCGAATGTTTTATGGATTTTTAATCCCATTCAAGCACTAGATAATTAAGAAAAAGTAAGGTTCGGGTTTACCCATGCCGATTCTAACCTCGGGAATACGCTCGGGACATCTGACAATGGTGGGATAACCAAAATCTCGACTCAATTCCAAGACTTTTTCGGTAGCCTGTCTGTTTGGCCTGAAATTTACAGACCCAGGCAACCGTTGAATTTTCACGAATTGAAGGTACCTACACGAAGCCCACAATACAGGGGTCAGTACATAATTTTTACGGAATTTTCTAAGCTCATTTAGTGCTCAAAAAAATACTATGAAGTTTCATGGAACCACCAAAAAACGGTGTCGGAAAATTTTGAAATTTATATTGTAGCGAAGCTCTCGACGAGTGGAGCGCTCCGGTACTCTTGATTTTCTCGTGGGGTTCACGATTTGCGAGAAATCTAGCCCAAAAGTCAAAATGGGCTAAAACTTCCCAGACAAAAATTGGGCAAACCGCTTGATGGATTTTGGTGTTCTTGGTGTTTATGGAAAGCTCTCGATGTGTAAAAGAGTTTTGATACAAGACCTGATCCGATCGGTGGCCGGATCAGCCGAATTTTTATCGGGAAGGTGAAACGACGCGCGCGCGCAGGGGAAACTTCGCGTAACGTTTCCGGCTGCCTGGAGCATCGGTCGGCGGCAAGGAGGGGCTAGAGCGGTGCGCTAGCGAGTGGGGAGGGCTAGGGTGGCAGCGGCGCGGCGAGAGGAGGTGAGAGGACAGAGAAAATGGGAGAGGAGGAAGAGGCACCGGGCGCGCACTAGAGGAGGAAGAATAAAAAAAGAAATGGCCGGTTCGATTTGACCGGTCTGATCTGGTCTAGTTCGATTCTGCTGATCCGATTCAGGATATAAAATTTTGAATTTTTACACTGCCTTGGGACCGAAGACGAGGCCCAAAAATTCCGAAAAAATTCTAGAAAACTCAAAAAAATTCGTAGAGTCCAAATATATTTTTAGTTTTGCCACGTGGTCTTTAAATAAATTTTTAAAAATCATTAAAGTTTATATTTTTGGAAAATAGAACCTGATTTCTAAAATTTGAAAAATTTCAAATAATTTCTCAAAAATTAAAATAAAATAATATATTAATATTTACCCACAAAATAATAAATTTAAAATTTAGGGATGTTACATTCTTCTCCCCTCACAGAAAATTCGTCCTCGAACCTGTCGTCTACTTTTTGATCCGAGGGCTCCGGATCCATCCTTACGATTATGATCGATGGTGGAGATCGAGATGTACAGGACTACCATAACTGTTTTGGTGTCTGTCGGCTAGGTGGTCATTTCTGCAGATGAGGCGTGTGGTGAGGATCTGATTACGTCTGCAATGCTTTAACTAACTTGGCTCTGATGATGAGGAGAGTCGATTGAAAGTTATTTAATCTCTCCGCACTTTCTGATCTCTATTTTCTTCTGATCTCCCTATTATGACCCTCTCCTTTTCCGATCTCTCTCGTATCGAGTCCCTTCTTATTTCCCGATCTCTCCCATTCTAGATCTTTCCTTTTTACCTGACTTGCATTGGTCAACTCAATTAATTCTTTAGTTACCGATGCATCCGCTTCGGTTTCTGTATGCAATAAATGCCCAGGTCCTATATATATGCACCAACAGGAAATCCCCTTCACACTTCACCTTTCCTCCTTCAGTTTGTTTTCAATGCTCCATTTCTCCAATCCTAGCTTATCCGGTGATAATTCTGATTATGATGGCCGTTTTTGATCTTTTTCCAACTATTTTCTTCGCCCTTCGCCTGAAAATTTATAACCCCGGCGATCGGAGAAACATGAGGACATTATCTAATGACAGTGAGGGAACTGGACTAATTTACCGATCAAGATCGAAAGTGACGATCGTGCCAAACTCGAATCGGTCTACCGGTACAATCGGTAGACGAATCTCGGGCAGGAGGACTGCTAATTTCAATCTTAATGTCGGTGACCGCCTCTTGAAGTTCATTTAGCTTCCAACCACATCGGGCGTCCCGACTGTAGCTCGGTTCTGGTCGATGACATCATGAGAGTCATAGTCACCCTATTTGCGCTGCACATCTATCCAATACTCGTGACTGGCTTTCTGATCAAACTCATCTTTTGATTCAGCCAAAAGACTAGGCTTTGACATAGGTCAACATCCGTAGTAGTCCTAAATTAGGTAGAATGTAGCGCTGATCTTTAGAGATCCCCCAAATGATGTAGTCCAATATTTAGAGATTACCCCAATGATGTAATCCGATCTTTTGAGATCGCCCAGATAATGTAATCCGATCTTTTAGAAATGAAATGAACATTTTATTTAAATGTTTTTTTGTTTTATTATTGAATTAGTTACTTTTCGGTCTCTGATATGTGTATCCGATCTGATCCCTAAACGAATTGCCATTAGCCGGTCCATGGCTTTGGAAGTTTATCCAATCCAAAGACCCTGGCTAACCGATCTCATTTATTCAATTTTTTATTATGTTTCTGGAACCTTCTTGCGACGTGTCAAGGAAGCGGCCCGATTCCGCTAACCGATGCGTTGCTTGGGACTTCGTGAGCATTTAATTCTCAGACGGGTATAAATAAGAGAGAGGTGAGTCAGTTGTTTCCTTATGTCATTTTCAGAACTTTCCTAGCAATCTCAGCATTTTCTCTCGTTTTCTCAAGTTTTTAGGTGCCGATCACACTCCGGTAAGGGTTTTGATTCTTTTCTTGGTTAATTTCTTTTGTTTTTCTGAAAATGACCAGTGCCAAGGGTCAGAAAGCTACAAGTCTACCTTCCGTCCATATTTTGTGGACCTCGGAAGAAGGCGATGCGACTGGGCCAAGCGGACGTCCCAATACAGCCATCGTTCCGGTTACCAGACCGAGGCGAGGAGCATCTTTGAGAAGAGAAAACCTGCCAGTTGATGAGCTGCCTTCGGTCCTGAGAGAAACTGATCTCCAATCTATAAGCCAGGAGTACAACTTGCGGATCGACTCTTTTAAGCTAATCAAATGCCATGGCGATCTTCGGGCCGATCACTTCTTTGATGAAGGCGATCTCATCATGGTATACGAAGAGCAGCTGAAGGCCGGACTCCGTTTTCCTTTGGACGAACTCTACAAGGCCATCCTAAAGTTCCACCATGTCTCGGTAGCTCAAGTGCATCTGAACTCCTGACGGATTTTAGTAGCTTTACAGGGCCTCTGCCGAGCTAAGGGACTGGAACCCATAGCTAAAGTCTTTGCCAAGCTGCATAGGCTTGCCCGAAGGAAGGAGGACGAATTTTGGTTTTTTCAGGCAAAGCCGAACTGTGGGCTCTTCACCGAGCTCCCTTCTTCGCTAAAGAACTTGAAGAACCAGTTCTTTATATTGAGAAGCAAGATTTCGAACGGTTTTGAGGGTATCCCATGGAGTTGAAAACACTTGGTCGCTTCAATTTCGAAGAAGATCACCTTAAATAAGGACAAAGATGCCATGGTGAAAGTGTTAAAGTCTCAGGCGTCCACCCATAAATTCTCGTGCTTAGATGCGGTTATCGCTGAACTAAAGTGGTGGATGATGCGGCTGATCACTGATGAAGACTATGAGCTTCAGCTCTCTGACCTCAGTCCTGGTACAATCCATATCTCTAGCCTCTAAATCTTAGCGAACTCACTAACTTCTTCTCTATGCAGGTATGGCGGGTAGCGACGCTTTTAAAGAGAGCCGCAAGCGAAAGAGGGAGGTCTCCCAGAAGGTGCGGGCAATGAAGGAGGCCACTGTTACCGCTGCTCAAACTCCCCAGTGAGAATTGGTAGAAGTATCGAGCTCCCCTCCCCGACCTCAGGAGCAACCGATCCCAGAAGTAGAGGTCGTCGTTCCACCTCCTCAGCAAATCGAACTTCCACCTCCCCCGCCTCCTCCGATCTCTTCCAATGTGGAAGGGGAGTTTTCTGGTCCTACAATTAGGACACTTTCGTGGGGCGCTCAACTCCTGATCCAATCGCTAGAAAGGAACCACTCCACTCGAGGGAATCCTGGCCTAGCTAAAGTCATGGGCGCTTCCATCTACTTCCAAGAAGATCGGAACAGGTTGGCAGAGGAGAGCATCGATGATATCTTAACTCAGACAATGAGCTTGGGCTTGGAGACCATTGCAAATCAACATGTAATCAGAGAGAAAGCCCACGCCTTAAGGAGGGAGATTCTTAAGGTCGTCCAGGATGTCTCAGCTACACAGGCTCAACTCTCATCTGCCAATGACTATATCGCCGGACTGGAAGATTGGATGAAGCATTGCGAAGAGAAGATAGCCGAGGTGGAATGGGAACTAGAAGTCACCCGAGGTGGTCGATCCTCTGATCTCGCTCGTTTCGCTGAGGAACTTCGGTCGAAGGAGGAGGAGCTCCGAGCCAAGGATGAGGAGCTCCGAGCCAAGGATGAGAGCTCTAGGCCAAGGAAGAGGAAAGCACAACAAAAGAGGCTAGGGTATATGTGAACGCCAATAATGACCTCCTGGCCAAGCTGAGGAAGCGTTATCCTGTGGAGGACTTCTCCTGGATGAATCAGCTCATTCCCGAGGCTGAAGAGGAGAGTGACGAGGAGCCTGAGAGAGAGGGAGGGGATCAGAGAGTAGATAATGTATCTGGGGAGCAAGTTGGGAGAGACCCTCCTGCCGAATGACTTGTATATTTTATTTTGAAATGAATTGAAGTCCTTCTTTTTTGTGTTTAATTTCTTTGATGAGATCGGAAAGCGTTCAAATTGTCTGAGTACTTAATTGTTGAACTCGGTTGAACATTAAACTTGAAAGCAATTATTAATCAGAAGATAAGAGATCGGAAAAACATTATGCGTGAAAATGAGATCGGACTAAGTCATGACCAAATATCGGATAAAGCCTTAAAGTATTAGAATTGCAAAGATTTGACATTGATTTGAACTTTTAAGATCGAAACCATTATTAGACAGGATAGAAACCTTAACTTCATTTTAAGGAATATCTGGAGCATTCAAGTGAGAGACCCGATTATAACATTGGCCAAATGAAGTTTCACACTATTTGTACAGAGAGATCGGAAAGTATTAGCAGGCAAGACGGGATGGTTCGGAGACCCAATATTGATTCAAACCCATCTGATAAGAGATCGGAAAACAATTAACTTAAGCGTGAGATCGGTTTGTTCCATGGTCGAGCAATCGATGAGTTTGAAAAAGCCATTTGTGATCGAAGGACATCGGTTGAGAGCGGATAATAAAGTCTCGATTTTAAAGTTCCTTGACTTCGGAGGTCGGCCAAAATATAGTGTCTACACCTTTATAGTGACTTTGGCCGCCACTATCCATAGTACCCGTGTAGGGAACACCTGAAGAACCTTCTGCCCTATTTTTCTTTGCTCTTCCACTGTTATCTCCTGTATAGTTAATCTCAATCTATCGGGCTCAATCAACTACCATATCAAAAGACTGATCAGACATCATGGCCAGGTTTGCATACCTCCTGTTCAGCCCCTTTAGGAACCTTTTTACCTTCATACTTTCTATAGCCACTACTGTAGGGGCATACCTGCTCAGTTCTAGAAATTCTGTAGCATATACATCTACAGATCTGTCATTCTGCCTTAAGGCCTCAAAGGCCCACTGCTTTTGATCTCTAAAACTTTCTGGCACAAACCTGTTGATAAACAGTTTCACAAACTGGGTCCAAGATAATCCCTCAATACGAGGTAGTACGTAGTCTGTCATCTACTGTCTTGGCACTGGCCCTAATACATGCCGCACACACTCTATAAGCCTCCTATCAGTCAACTGTAACTCCATCCCTGCCTGTTTACAGGAATCTAAAAACTGATAAGCATCGTCTGACACATCATAAGTACCAAGCATCAACTTCTTGAAATTAATTATTTGTTTATAAGGTTCCCCTCTTGGTGCAGTGGACTACTGCTGTTGGGGAGGGTGGACCATATACTGTGCCATCATATCGATGGTTCTCTGTAATCCGACTAAGGTAGCTGCCATTGGGTCCATGGGACCCTGAGCCATAAAAGACTGATCCAGAACTGGTGGCAACTGCTCTTTTACTTGAGCAGTTCTAGGCCTCCTACGCCGCCTCCTCGGGGCAGGCGCCTCATCCTGTGCCGATACCTCGTCAGGCACATCCCGTTCTGGTGCAGTGGCAGCTCTTCTGCTTCTACGCATTTTCTTAAAATTCAGCAGCATTAGACCATAAATTTCAAAACGGCATATTATACAGCTCTATAGACTCATATTTACACACAATTATACAAAGCAGAAACTAGAAGCAAAGATGACAATGCAAGGACAAATATGGACCCTATTCTTCGCATGTGACTCCTATTAGACTCTTCCTAATACTTTAGATAAATATTCTCTATAAATCTGGAGCCTAAGCTCTGACACCACATTTGTCACGACCCAATCTATGGGCCGGACCGGCACTAGGACCTGGGCTAGCCTAAAGCCCCTGAGGCCCGTAGTAAGCCTAACTATTCCTTAACCCAACTTTAAGGCCCATTTGGGCCTAATTTCAAGAATTCAATCAGACAGTGTCCGGCCATAAAATTGACCATTTAACGGGGAGTTTTTTACTCGCCCGACCTGTAAACACAATATATAATAAATGGGGAAGCTCAGCTCACCCTTCTCATAATCAAATTATCATAATTCAAATGGGAGCTCAGCTCCCTCATCCAATCCCATCATGCATGCAAATGATAAATTTTTACAGGTCCAACATAACTTTTATAATACAAGCCCATAATAAAATAAGTGCTTCTAACACATGCGGAGTCTAAGAATTTAACTCAATAGTACAAAATACATTAAATACTTTCAATGGACCTGCGAAGAAGAAGAGAAAGTTAGGCACAACAAAAATCCTCCTGTAGCCTGGAAAAAAATAGATGAATAGGAGTGAGCGTTTGACTCAGAGAGTAAAATATCAATTTTAACTATAATCTCTATAGCTATCTAAAGCTAATGCACCCTGTGGAGTGAAATGCAACATCGTCATAAATTTCATACAATTCACATCAAAAAGGCAATTTGGAGCACTAACACACCCAACACTATCAAACAATACATATATGGGAGCTGATTCCCTATACAGCCCTCTTAATCTAACCTCTGCCAGCGAGTGTCTCTCAAGCCGAACTTTCACTTAATAAACTAAATACGGGGTCCCAGCGAGTGTCTCTCAAGCCGTGTCTGTAACGCCCTCGCCGTAGGTAGTCAGTACATTTTACTGTTCTGGCAACTAATGTCTGTTCGGACAGTCAAAATGTCTAGAACTACACCTAAACTATAGTGAGGAGGCATAAATTGAAGAAATAAATGTTAAGAAAATATAGAAAAAATTTAGAGAAAAATAAATTAAAGTTTAGAGAATTTATAAATTGGTATAAAATAATAAAAATAACCCGATGAGCACCATGAAAGGCATTTTGGTCATTTTACCCCTAGAGGTGAATTTTGACTTGAATGTCAAATTAAAATTTGGAAATAGAATAATTAACATAAATTAATTTTATGAATTTGAATTTGGAAAATGGAAGAGAAAGAAAAGAAAAGGAAAGAAAGGAAAATAAAAAGACTTACGGCATTTAAAGAAAAGAAAAATAAGCTTATGAAAATTTAAAACAAAATTAAGTACAATAAAAATATAATATATAAGCCACATAAGACAAACTCCAACCACCTTCCTCTTCTTCCTCCACTTCTTTTCTCTCTCCCTCTCCCTTGTGCCGTCCACCTTGGCCCCTCAAGTCCTCCATTGATATTCAAGCTCCAAGCTTGATTTCCCAAGCTTTCACTCACCAAAACCCATAACACTCTTCATTAAAAATACTCTCCACACCCTAAGGAAGCTATAGATACCAAAAAGAAGCAAGGAAAGTGAAGTTTAACAAGTTACAAAAAAAGGTTAGTGCTCAAAACTTTTAATCTCTTCTTTAAGCATGAAAATCATGCTAAACCAAGTGAAGATTTACATGAAATTAAAAAGAAAAATTTGGGAAAGCAATCCTTGAATTCGGCAGCCCTAGAGGAACCATGAAAATGATGGATTTTATTGGTTTTAGTTTAGTTAGGGAAGTTAATTAACAAGGTATTATATGTGGGAATTGATTTCATGGTTATATATGTGAATTTGATGTTTGAAATTAGGGTTGTACACTTGAAAGTGGAGATTTTGTAACATTTTTGAATTTGACCTAATTGTGTTGAGATTGATGATAATAGAAGTGACATGTATGCTTATTTGGAGTTTGGAGAAAGAGGAGATTGAATTTTGGGAGTGTCAAATTTTATGCAGGTTGGGACTCAATGAGTCCAGTGTGTTTGTTGAACCCTAATTGATAATGTGTGACTCCAATTGGTATGAGGCCAATTGGAGGTGTTTTGGGACATCTAAACCTTCATTTTTCAAGAAGAAACCCTGCCCAAATTCTGTCAAAATCATGACCAAATCTCTGCCCAAACCCAAATGACCAAACATTGCCAACCCAGAAAATGACCTAATGAACAGTACGTGTTCATTTGGTCATAACTCTCTCTATACTGGTCCAAATGATCTAAAATTTCATCAATGGAAAGTTTAGACATAGAGCTACACTTTTCATGAAGACTACTTATTCCAGTTTTTCCTTTAACCAATTCAAATTATTAGCACAAGTTGGGTCACTAAAACTGCCAACCCAGAAAATGACCAAATGAACAGTACGTGTTCATTTGGTCATAACTCTCTCTATACTGGTCCAAATGACCTAAAATTTCATCAATGGAAAGTTTAGACATAGGGCTACACTTTTTATGAAGACCACTTAACCCAATTTTTCCTTTAACCAATTCAAATTGTTAGCAAAATTTGGGTCACTAAAACTGCCAACCCAGAAAATGGCCAAATGACTGTTCCTTTGGTATTTTGACCATAACTTGAGTTCTATAACCCCAAATTCAGTGATTCAAAAACTAAAATTCTAGTTTAAACATAGAGGAGCAATTGTTATGAAGGAAGTGTGACTAAATAGACATCCTAACTTAGTCAAATTCCTAGATAAAGATAACACATCAACATGAACCTAAAGAAAGGTTCATGGGAAAAATGCTATATAGGATAATTAAAATACTCATAAGGAAAATTAAATATTAAAAATGATATGAATATGTAAATTAGGACTAATGTCCTATTAATATGAAATTAATGATACCAATGAACAGTACTAGAAAATAGTAATAGTGAATAGTGCTAAATTAATTAAAAATATTTAATTGCCCATAGTATACCTAGACTTATTTATTTAGTGTGGATAAATTGGTATACCAATTAGGGACTATAGATAGCAGTACTGTCTACCGAGAAAATCATGAACTGACAATATATGTCTGGTATGATTGTTCTACAGGCTATATGCCTATTTACTGGCCATTGTGCCTACTTTATTTCTGGCTTTACAAGCCCGTAATGGTCTCGTGCGACGGTGGCCTCGTGCTTGACAGACGTATACTGGATAGACATATGACTGTCTAACCAGTATACACCCGTGCATCCAGCTTTTATAATTTGTTATAGGTTTCTTGGGCACTAATAAAAAAATTAATTAAGACTTAAAATACAATAAGTAATCATAAAAGATCCCGATAATGTTAATTGTTTTCAAAGAGCAATACAAATGTAAAAGACCCTGAAATTATGAGTTGCATATATTGTTTCAAATTATTAAATTATTGTTATTATAAATTATGCACCACTAAGCGTTATGCTTAGCGCGTTGGTTTTCCATCGCGTGAATCTGGAGATCGATCCTAGCAGAATGGCAGCTGATGAGTGCAATGTGAGCTACGATCGGATCTGCCATTGTCCAGAGTCACCTCACCGGTCTTTTGTATTTTGGTAGGGCCCATGTATAGACTAGTATTTTGGTTCATTATGTTTAGTCATGATGTAATTACTAGTTTATGATGTATTTCATTTTGGACTTGAAATGAAAACTTATAATTTATTATCTATGAATTTCCATATGAATGCAATAGATGACAATTCATTCTGAGATCTCATAAATAGTTGTGAATGATATGATAAAAGAGAATATGATATGGAAATATGTGAGATGACTATGAATATGTTAACAGGTGATAGTGGAACCCGCCAGATGCTAATAAAACAGAGGAGGATCTGTCCGGGTCTCCACAGAAATAATATATAAAAAAAAAATTTCTACACATAAATTACCTGATTTAAATAATATTAAAATTTACAATAGACATGACAAGACAAGATAGGGTGCTCCGGCACCGAATGTGGCACTTCTTACTCGGCTATACAATAGACGGGTAAGGGGGATCACATTTAGTGGTATCAGAGCAAAGGTTTAGGCGGTCCTAGACCTAGATAGATAGAAAGAAATAGTTGCATCACATGCATGGTCCTTTAAATAGAGTCGAGGTGATACTAATGCAGATCTGTTTCTTTGTCTGTTTTATAGGATCGATAGCATCTGATCCTTCAGAGCACGGACTTCCAAGACCGATAGAGGAGGAAGTAGAAAGTCACACACCTGCTCCTAGTCAGGGGAGAAGTGGTAGTAGAGCAGAGTCATCTCGAGGTACTGTGAGTAGGGCACAGCAGGCCTTCTATGAACAGATGACACAGCTGTTCCGTCAGATCACCGAAGCCATTCCCCAGCCACAGCCACCTCCACCTCCACCTCCACAGCCACAACCACAGCCACCTCCACCTCCACCTCCACAGCCACAGCCACCACCACCACCACCACCACCACCACTACCTGTACAACCACCTCCACCCCCACAGCCACAACCTGTACACAGATCTCCACTAGAGAGACTGTGAAAGTATGGGGAAGAGGGATGATGATCCAGCCGCAGCAGAGTATTGGCTGGAGAGGACATAGAGGGTATTGCAGCAGTTGCACTGCACCCCAGAGCAGCAGTTGGAGTGTGCTCTGTCACTGCTACAAGAGGATGCATATAGATGGTGGGTGATGATATCTAAATGTCTGACTGCCAGATCACTTGGGATTTCTTTCTGGCTGAATTCAGAAAGAAATACATCAGTCATGTGTACTTGGAGGCCAGAAGGAGAGAATTCTTGGCACTGAGACAGAGGCAGCTGACAGTCTCTGAATATGAGCGAGAATTCATGAGACTTAGCGAATATGCATTCTAGTTGATACCGACAGAGGTTGATAAATGCAGAAGATTTGAGGACGAACTGAATGACAACATCAGGTTGATAGTGACATCTCACCACTTCACAGATTTCTCTCTGTTGATAGCATCAGCCCTTGATGTGGAGAGAGTCAGAAATGAAGAGCAGTCCAGAAATGATAGGCAACGCAAGAGGGGTTTTGGGTCTGGTCAATCCGGTTCAGCAGACACGGGTAGTAAGAGACCCAAGGAGTCTCAGGGTCAGACTCAGGGTCGGGGCAAGAAACAGAAGTCTCGGTTTGCTCCAAGGAGAGGAGGAGGACAATCTGGTGCATCAGTGGGTAGTTCACCTGGTGCAGTTACACGGGGATCAACCCCACCACCTGCTTGTGTACATTGTGGTAGACTCCACAGAGGAGAGTGCAGATTGTTGACAGGTGGATGTTTCAGATGTGGGTCTACGGATCACTTCCTGAAGGATTGTCCACAGAGGAACGCTAGTGCTCCCACTACTCCACCTCAGATGGAGAGGTCTGCCCCAGCAGCACATAGGGGTAGAAGACCTGCGAGGCCTGATACAGCTGATACATCACAGAGGCCTACTGCAGAGACAGTGCAGAGGCAGGAGACTAGGGTAGCACCACGTGCTTATGCTATGAGAGCTCGAGATGAGCCAGAACCAGCTGATGTCATTAGAGGTACTTTTTTTTTATGACCTGCTAGTATGTGCATTGATTGATCAGGGTTCCACACATTCATATGTGTGTATCACACCACCAGTTGATAGAGGGGTACAAGTAGAGGAGCTAGAGGAGGACATACAAGTCACAAACCCTTTAGGCCATAGTGTCATGGTGAAAAAGGTCTACAAGGGTTGTCCTCTGAAGATACAAGGGTATGAGTTTTTAGCTGACTTGATTGAGCTACCATTCCACGAGTTCGATGTGATATTGGGTATGGACTGTTTATCACGTCATCAGGCGATGGTAGATTGTCGGCTGAAGAGGATGTCACTACAAACAGTAGATGGGGATGAGGTTACAATTGTGGGTGAAGGAACGGGTTATCTTTCCACCATCATATCAGCCACAACAGCCAGGAGATTGATAAGAAAGGGCTGTGAGGCTTTCTTAGCATATGTTGTTGACACCAGGAAGACTAGCCCAAGCATGCAGGAGATCCCCACTGAATGTGATTTTCCGGATGTGTTTCTAGAAGAGTTGCAGGGTTTGCCGCCCGATAGAGAAGTGGAGTTTGCTATAGAGGTTATGCCGGGTACTGCACCAATGTCCATTGCTCCATATAGGATGGCACTTACTGAACTGAGAGAGTTGAAAGTTCAGTTACAAGAGCTACTAGACAAGGGCTTCATATGCCCTAGTGTGTCACCCTGGGGAGCACCAGTGCTATTTGTGAAAAAGAAGGATGGTACCCTTTGGCTATGTATAGACTACCGGCAGCTGAATAAGGTAACTGTGAAAAACAAATACCCTTTACCTAGGGTAGATGACCTGTTTGATCAGTTGAGGGAAGCTGGTGTATTCTCCAAGATAGATCTCAGATCAGGCTATCACCAGTTGAGAATGAAGGAGACAGATGTTCCTAAAACTGCTTTCAAGACCCGGTATGGACACTGTGAGTTCCTAGTGATGCCATTTGGGCTAACAAATGCACCAGCAGCTTTCATGGACCTAATGAATCGCATCTTTCATCCCTACTTGGATCGGTTTATTCTGATCTTTATAGATGATATATTGGTGTATTCTAAGAACCGGGAGGAGCATGATGAACACTTGAGAGTAGTACTACAGACACTGCGAGAAAAGCAGTTGTATGCCAAGTTATCCAAGTGTGACTTCTGGTTGGATGAGATATCCTTTCTTGGACACATTGTGTTAGCAGATGGAATCAGGGTAGATCCAAGGAAGATTGAAGTAATAGTTGAATGGAAGCCTCCCAGAAATGTAACAGAAGTCAGAAGCTTTTTGGGGTTAGTTGGATACTACAGGAGATTTGTGAAGGGATTTTCCCTTATAGCAGCCCCACTGACTAAGTTACTGCATAAGAATGCAAAGTTTAACTGGAATGAAAAATGTCAAACCAGCTTTGAGAAGCTGAAGGCTATGCTTACAGAAGCTCCAGTGTTGACACAGCCAAAGTCAGAGAAAGACTATGTGATCTACAGTGATGCCTCTCACAATGGGCTTGGGTGTGTTCTAATGCAGGAAGGGAAAGTAGTTGCCTATGCTTCTAGACAGCTAAGGCCACATGAAAAGAACTACCCAACTCATGATCTGGAATTGGCGACAATAATATTTGCATTGAAGATATGGAGGCATTACCTATATGGTGAGAAGTGTTACATTTACACTGATCACAAGAGTCTAAAGTACTTGTCAACTCAGAAGGAACTCAATCTGAGACAGAGGAGATGGATTGAATTTCTTAAAGACTATGACTGTGTGATCGACTACCATCCTGGGAAAGCAAATATAGTGGCTGATGCCCTAAGCAGGAAGTCCATGATGACTTTGAGAGCATTGAATGCTCGGTTGTCTTTAGCACATGATGGGGTACTTTTGACTGAGTTGTGTGTAAAGCCAAGTTTGTTACAGCAAATACAAGAAGCACAGTTAAGGGATGAAAAGTTGCTAACTGTTATGGGCAGAACTCAAGAGGGGAAGGAGACTGATTATGAGTTGAAAGGAGATGGGTGCCTGTACTATAAAGGCAGAATATGTGTACCAAGAGATGAGGAATTGAAGAAGAATATCTTGAAAGAGGCGCACAATAGCTTCCATGCTATGCACCCAGGAAGTACCAAGATGTACCAAGACCTGAAAACACATTATTGGTGGCCTGAAATGAAGAAAGAGATTGGTGATTTTGTGACTAGATGTTTGACATGCCAGCAGGTTAAGGCTGAGCATCAGGTCCCATCAGGGTTGTTGCAACCTATATCCATACTAGAATGGAAATGGGACCTCGTTATCATGGATTTTGTGACTGGGCTACCATTGACACAGAGGAAGCATGATACTATATGGGTGATTGTGGATAGATTGACCAAGTCAGCTCATTTCCTACCAGTTAGAACCAACTATTCATTAGAGAGATTAGCAGAAATTTACATAGATGAGATAGTCCGGTTACATGGAGTGCCAACATCGATCATATCTGACTGAGACTCGAGATTTACTTCGAGGTTTTGGAAGAGGCTACAGGAGTCTTTAGGCACTCGACTACACTTCAGTACGGCTTTTCATCCACAGATGGATGGACAGTCAAAACGGGTGATTCAGGTATTGGAGGATATGTTGAGAAGCTACATCATTGATTTTGAAGGAAGTTGAGAGAAGTATCTTCCTTTGGTAGAGTTTGCTTACAACAACAGCTACCAAGCCAGTATAAAAATGGCTCCATATGAAGCGTTGTATGGGAGGAGATGTAGAACTCCCTTATGCTGGACAGAAATGGGTGAGGAGAAAGTAGTGGGCCCAGATTTAGTGAGACAGACAGAGGAAAAAGTGAAACTCATCAGAGACAATTTGAAAGTCGCCTCGGACAGACAGAAGTCATATGCCGACCTGAGGAGAAAGGATACAGAGTATGAGGTTGGCGATAAGGTGTTTCTTGAAGTATCACCTTGGAAGAAAGTGCTAAGATTTGGTAAGAAGGGTAAGTTGAGCCCTAGGTTTATTAGTTCATACGATATCATTGAGCGTGTGGGTCCAGTAGCCTACAGGCTAGCTTTACCACCTGAGTTGGATAAGATCCATAGTGTATTCCATGTGTCGATGCTCAGCAGATATAGATAAGATCCTTCACATGTCATTTTAGCAGAGGAGATAATTGTGCAACCTGATTTGACATATGAAGAAGAACCCGTCAGAATCTTGGCACGGGAAGTGAAAGAACTCAGAAACAAGAGGATCCCACTAGTGAAAGTCTTGTGGAGACATCACAACACAGAAGAAGCGACATGGGAGAGCGAGGAGATGATGAGGCAGTAGTTCCCTCAGCTCTTCACCTTAGGTAAATTTCGAGGACGAAATTATTATTAGAGGGGAAGAATTGTAATGCCCTCGCCGTAGGTAGCCCGTACATTTTACTGTTCTGACGACTAATGTCTGTTCGGACAGTCAAAATGTCTGGAACTACACCTAAACTATAGTGAGGAGGCATAAATTGAAGAAATAAATGTTAAGAAAATATAGAAAAAATTTAGAGAAAAATAAATTAAAGTTTAGAGAATTTATAAATTGGTATAAAATAATAAAAATAACCCGATGAGCACCATGAAAGGCATTTTGGTCATTTTACCCCTAAAGGTGAATTTTGACTTAAATGTCAAATTAAAATTTGGAAATAGAATAATTAACATAAATTAATTTTATGAATTTGAATTTGGAAAATGGGAAGAGAAAGAAAAGAAAAGGAAAGAAAAGAAAAGAAAGGAAAATAAAAAGACTTATGGCATTTAAAGAAAAAAAAATAAGCTTAAGAAAATTTAAAACAAAATTAAGTACAATAAAAATATAATATATAAGCCACATAAGACAAACTCCAACCACCTTCCTCTTCTTCCTCCACTTCTTTTCTCTCTCCCTCTCCCTTGTGCCGCCCACCTTGGCCCCTCAAGTCCTCCATTGATATTCAAGCTCTAAGCTTGATTTCCCAAGCTTTCACTCACCAAAACCCATAACACTCTTTATTAAAAATACTCCCCACACCCTAAGGAAGCTATAGATACCAAAAAGAAGCAAGGAAAGTGAAGTTTAACAAGTTACAAAAAAAGATTAGTGCTCAAAACTTTTAATCTCTTCTTTAAGCATGAAAATCATGCTAAACCAAGTGAAGATTTACATGAAATTAAAAAGAAAAATTTGGAAAAGAAATCCTTGAATTCGGCAGCCCTAGAGGAACCATGAAAATGATGGATTTTGTTGGTTTTAGTTTAGTTAGGGAAGTTAATTAACAAGGTATTATATGTAGGAATTGATTTCATGGTTATATATGTGAATTTGATGTTTGAAATTAGGGTTGTACACTTGAAAGTGGGGATTTTGTGACATTTTTGAATTTGACCTAATTGTGTTGAGATTGATGATAATAGAAGTGATATGTATGCTTATTTGGAGTTTGGAGAAGGAGGAGATTGAATTTTGGGAGTGTCAAATTTTCTACAGGTTGGGACTCAATGAGTCTAGTGTGTTTGTTAAACCCTAACTGACAATGTGTGACTCCAATTGGTATGAGGCCAATTGGAGGTGTTTTGAGACATCCAAACCTTCATTTTTCAAGAAGAAACCCTACCCAAATTCTGTCAAAATCATGACCAAACTCTGCCGGAACCCGGATGACCAAACACTGCCAATCCAGAAAATGACCAAGTAAATAGTACGTGTTCATTTGGTCATAAGTCTCTCTATACTGGTCCAAATGATCTAAAATTTCATCAATGAAAAGTTTAGACATAGGGCTACACTTTTCATGAAGACCACTTAACCCAGTTTTTCCTCTAACCAATTCAAATTGTTAGCACAATTTGGGTCACTAAAACTGCCAACCCAGAAAATGACCAAATGAACAGTACGTGTTCATTTGGTCATAACTCTCTCTATACTGGTCCAAATGACCTAAAATTTCATCAATGGAAAGTTTAGACATAGGGCTACACTTTTCATGAAGATTACTTAACCCATTTTTTCCTTTAACCAATTCAAATTGTTAGCACAATTTGGGTCACTAAAACTGCCAACCCAGTGTTCATTTGGTCATAACTCTCTCTATACTGGTCCAAATGACCTAAAATTTCATCAATGGAAAGCTTAGACATAGGGCTACACTTTTCATGAAGACCACTTGACCCAATTTTGCCTTTAACCAAATCAAATTGTTAGTACAAGTTGAGTCACTAAAACTGCCAACCCAGAAATTGTCCAAAATACTGTTCCTTTGGTATTTTGACCATAACTTGAGTTCTATAACCCCAAATTCAGTGATTCAAAAACTAAAATTAAAGTTAAACATAGAGGAGCAATTGTTATGAAGGAAGTGTGACTAAATAGACATCCTAACTTAGTCAAATTCCTAGATAAAGATAACACATCAACATGAACCTAAAGAAAGGTTCATGGGAAAAATGCTATATAGGATAATTAAAATACTCATAAGGAAAATTAAATATTAAAAATGATATGAATATGTAAATTAGGACTAATGTCCTATTAATATGAAATTAATGGTACCAATGAATAGTACTAGAAAATAGTAATAGTGAATAGTGCTAAATTAATTAAAAATGTTTAATTGCCCATAGTATACCTAGACTTATTTATTTAGTTTGGATAAATTGGTATACCAATTAGGGACTACAGATAGCAGTACTGCCTATCGAGAAAATCATGAACTGACAATATATGTCTGGTATGATTGTTCTACAGGCTATATGCCTACTTACTGGCCATTGTGCCTACTTTATTTCTGGCTTTACAAGCTGTGGTAGTCGTGCCCAACGGTGGCCTCGTACCTATGGATGTATCTCGGATAGACATATGGCTGTCTAACCAGTATACACCCGTGCATCCAGCTTTTATAATTTGTTATAGGTTTCTTGGGCACTGATAAAAAAATTAATTAAGACTTAAAATACAATAAGTAATCATAAAAGATCCCGATAATGTTAATTATTTCCAAAGAGCAATACAAATGTAAAAGACCCTGAAATTATGAGTTGCATATATTGTTTCAAATTATTAAATTATTGTTATTATAAATTATGCACCACTAAGCGTTATGCTTAGCGCGTTGGTTTTCCATCGCGTAGGTACTGGAGATCAGTCCTAGCAGCCACAAGGCGAAGACACGGTAGTGCACGACGTGAGCTCTGATCAGATCTGCCATTGTCCAGAGTCACCTTACCGGTCTTTTGTATTTTGG
Organism: Hevea brasiliensis; assembly: GCF_030052815.1. Taxonomy (NCBI): domain Eukaryota; kingdom Viridiplantae; phylum Streptophyta; class Magnoliopsida; order Malpighiales; family Euphorbiaceae; genus Hevea; species Hevea brasiliensis. Next base: position 103,049,037 of record NC_079495.1, on the reverse strand, counting down.
TAGGGCCCATGTATAAACTAGTATTTTGGTTCATTATATTTAGTCATGATGTAATTACTAGTTTATGATGTATTTCATTTTGGACTTGAAATGAAAACTTATAATTTATTATCTATGAATTTCCATATGAATGCAATAGATGACACTTCATTTTGAGATCTCATAAATAGTTGTGAATGATATGATAAAAGAGAATATGATATGGAAATATGTGAGATGACTATGAATATGTTAACAGGTGATAGTGGAACCTGCCAGATGCTAATAAAACAGAGGAGGATCTGTCCGGGTCTCCACAGAAATAATATATTAAAAAAAAAAATTTCTACACATAAATTACCTGATTTAAATGACATTAAAATTTATAATAGACATGACAAGACAAGATAGGGTGCTCCGGCACCGAATGTGGCACTTCTTGCTCGACTATATAATAGACGGGTAAGGGGCATCACAATGTCTACCCTGCAGGACCGAGTCCCAGCGAGTATCTCTCAAGCTGTGTCTACCCGTCCTGTCCATATCCAATACCATACCACACGCACGCCACGCACACACACTGCTCCAAATTACCACAAACAACATCCATAGCACTTTAACAATTATGAATGCAATATAAAACATGCCGTGTTTAACTACATAGATACATATTTATAAGTGATGCAGGGACATACTTGAATATATAATAATATCAAAATTACAATTAAAATTAGTATTTTACTCATAGACTCAACCGAAGTCACTGTGGCGGCTGGGGGGAGGAGGAAGGCCGTCCCGGCTCACCTGACAATTTTATTATAATTATTTAATATATTTGACTCAATACAAACTAAGAAAAGACCAAAGATGTATTAAGTTGTGCCGAAAATCTGGCAGAGTCTCCACTATACCTAGGAACTACCCAACCTGCAAAAGGGCTTAAAACACACTTCTATATCCACAAACCACACACACACAACTCAATCACATCACATAGCCCCTCCTGGGCCCATCCAAACAGTCAACAATCACAATATGAAAAATTACAGTTTAGTCCTTATAATTTAACCCTTTTACAAAAACTATCCAAATGAGTTTTAAAAATTCTAAAACTTTGCCCCGTGGTCCTGAGCATTATTACTAAGCCAATGCAAAAGGAATTATAATTTTCTAAGCTACTGCGAATATTTTATGGATTTTTAATCCCATTCAAGCATTAGATAATTAAGAAAAAGTAAGGTTCGGGTTTACCTATGCCGATTCCAACCTCGAGAACGCGCTAGGGACGTATGACAACGGTGGGGGAGCCAAAATTTTGACCTAATTCCAAAACTTTTTCGGTAGCCTGTCTGTCTGGCTTGAAATTTACAGATCCGGACAACCGTTGAATTTTCGCGAATTGAAGGTACCTGCACAAAGCCCACAACACAGGGGTCAGTATATAATTTTTACGGAATTTTCTAAGCTCATTTAGTACTCGGAAAAACACTACGAAGTTTCGTGAGACCCATCGAAAAATGATGTCGGAAAATTTTGAAATATATATTTCCGCGAAGCTCTTGACGAGTGGAGCGCTCCGGTACTCTCGATTTTCTCATGGGGTTCACGGTTTGTGAGAAATCTAGCTCAAAAGTCAAAATGGGATAAAACTTTCCGGACAAAAATTGGGCAAACCGCTCGATGGATTTTAATGTTCTTGGTGTCTATGGAAAGCTCTCGAGGTGTAGAAGAGTTTTAACATAAGACCCGGTTCAATCGATGGCCGGATCGGCTGGATTTTGGCTGGGAAGGCGAAACAACGCGCTCCCGTAGGGGGAACTTCGCGCGACGTTTTTCGGCCGCCTGGAGCGTATGCCGACAGCAAAGAGGGGCTGGGGCGGCGCGCCGACGAGTGGGGAGGGCTGGGTGGCGGCGGTGCTGCGAGAGGGGGTGAGAGGAGAGAGAAAACGGGAGAGGAGGAAGAGGCGTCGGGCGCGCGCGAGAGGAGGAAGAAGAAAAAAAGAAATGACCGATTCGATTCGATCGGTCCGATTCGGTCTGGTTCGATTCGATCTGTCTGATTCAGGATACAAAATTTTGAATTTTTACTCTGCTTTGGGACCGAAAATGAGGCCCAAAAATTCTAAAAAAATTCTAAAAAACTCAAAAAAATTCGTAGAGTCTAAATATATTTTTAATTTTGCCACGCGGTCTTTAAATAAATTTTTAAAAATCATCAAAGTTTTATATTTTCGAAAAATCAAACCCGATTTCTAAAATTCGAAAAATTTCAAATAATTTTCCAAAAAATAAAATAAAATAATATATTAATATTTACCCACAAAATAATAAATTTAAAATTTAGAGGTGTTACACTCGGAGTATTTGGCCGCCACAAATTGATGAATTTGGCACCATCTTCTGCATCTTTTCAAAATCTTGTGACCCTAGATGTGTGGAGATGTCAAGGATTAGTACATTTGGTGAAATCCTCCACTGCCGAAAGTATGTTGCATCTCACCAAAATGAGTGTAAGAGAAAGAAATATGGTGACAGAAAATGAAGGAAATTAATCACAAGATGAGATTATTTTCCCCAGTTTGGAAATTTGATACTTGATCGTTTAAAAAGCCTCATTGCCTTCTGCTCAACGAGCTGCAACATCAAATTCCCTTGTTTGAAAGTAGTAGTTGTGACAGAGTGCCCTACCTAGTATGAGGGTTTTCTCTCAAGGAGTCATTAGCGTACGAGGGCTACAGAAAGTATATGCAACTCAAGAAAGAGATGAATGGCGTTGGGTTAATGACTTGAATGCCACTATACAGAGACTCTCTATGATATGTATTTATTGATTAACCTAAAAAATATAAATTATGCGCACTTCTTTAAGTATTATTATGAATATTAATTTCAAATTGGAACATATTAGTAGAGAGACTGAATTCGAATTTCCCAATTACTTGTGCATTGGAGGATTCAGGTTAGCCACTAGATCAAATCCAAAATGGCTAAATATAATTACTTCTTTAGAAATTATAGATAGTAGTCATCAAAACAAATGAAATAATTCAGTAAATTCACTAACATAGGTACACGAGCTTGGAATAATCATCCAATTAGAATATTATGATTGGATATTGTCACCAAGATGTCATGGAATTGAAACCCTAAATTTATATTGTGCCTATTCAGTTGTTTCTCTCTCTAAATGTGGACCTTTTTATTCTGATAGAGCTAAGTATGAATTGCATGGACTGGTTTAGCAAATACAAACTTATGGTACACTTCCCTATTTGATTTTGTTGCTGAATGCACAAATTAAAACTCGTTGCAGAAATTTTGATTAGTTTGAATTAAATGTTAGCATTTTAAGCATACTGTTGTTCTGTCAGAATTATTTATCATCGTATGGGTTTTTGAGAATCCATCAATTATGGGTTTCATTTCAGGGACTTGGTTAATAGACGCATTGAAAGATCCTTAATAACTGGGGTTTGCTCTATAAACACCATTAAGAAAATGACATCTAAATAATCAAAGTTTACTTACGAAGATCACTCGGATATGATAAACTTGTGGTCGATGATGGTGTGAGGCTATGATAAACTTCTGGGTGTCTTCGCATGCATTTGTAGTGTTCGTGAAAGTTCCTAAATGAAAAGCAAAAACACTGCCACTACTCGAATCTCAATTCATTTGCCATATTGATACAGCTTGTTTGGATTTAACTGAAAGTTATCCTACTAAGCATCTAATTTTCATTTTTTGCTTTGATTGAAATTTGAAACTACTGAATGGAAGAATAGGAAGGAAAGAGAGACAAAGGAACAAATAATTATCACATGCAATCATTCATAATTTTATAAATATTTTTATAAAATTAATTATTACACGCAATTATTTATAATTTTATAGTATTTTCATAAAATTCATATAATTTTATATAAAATAGTTAATAAGTCAATATATTAATATAAAAAGTTTTAATTTTTAATTAAAATAATTTTTATGAAATTAAATTAAATTTCAATGAATTTTATGAAAAAAATTAAAATTTAATAATTTTTATAAAAATTCTCATAAAATTGTGTGACTATGTGTGATATTTCTCAAAGAACAATGAATAAAACTAAAAATGGTGACAGCAAGGCGCGAATTAAAATAAAAATAAAAGTTTGAATTTTATAATTATTTAACCTTGAACAAATATAACTATTTAATTTTTTAAAAATAATTAATTTTTATAATTTTAATTTTATTATAGAGTACGTCTATTAAATAATTAATTAATATAATATATTTATTAATTATTTTTTAATAGTATTTATATTTTACATCACTTATGATCAATTTTATTGTATTAATATGTAGTTAGATATAGTTAGATATCTATAATTTGATTATTTATTATTTAAATAAAATATATTTATAATTGTGACATTGTGGTTATTAATTTCATTTTTATTTTTACTTTTTTCTAACACAAATATAACAATAATATATTTTAATCAAAATAATTAATTTATTGAAACCAACTTTTCAAAGAAAATGGTTTCTGATAAAATTGTTGAATTTTGAAAGGTTCCTTCAGGGAAATTCCTCAAATAAGCAGAAGAGAAAAATTCCAAAGAATTAAGAAACAGAAAAAAAAATTACAACATTATTCTTTTTTATTAATAAAATATAAATATTCTATTATAATAATTCAATCTTTAGTTTTTTTTTTCTTTTTATAAAGAATAAATTAACCTTTTTATTGACTGAATTTATTCTTTTTTTAACAATTTAAATTTAATTTAACATATCAAATTTAAATTTAATAATAAAGCAATTAGTAATAAAAATTATTAATAAGCATTTATTTCCTTAATATTTGTCATTGTTTATATAATATATTTAAATTTTAAAGATTCAATATTAATATATATCGCTGTTATTTATCAGATATAATTATTTGCCAAGTTTCTTGTAGTAAAATTAATGATATGCTATCAATAAATAAAATTTGAATAATACCTTTAAAGATTTTTTAAATAAATGAAAATAATTATTATAAAGAATTTTTAAAATATAAATTAATTATTATTATTATTATTATTAAGCAAATATTCTTAAAATAAATTTTTAGTAATTATTATAATAAACTTAGAAAGAATAAAAAAAATTACATTAATAAATTTAGTTATGATAATGAAAATGACATATATCTTATATTTTATCATTAGATTTTTTTTGGCACATAAATTTATTATAACAGATTTTATTTTGTTTTATTATTATAGCTATAGCATTTAAATTATTTTATCTTTTTCTTATTGTATGCCTCTTTATTTTTTATAGTTATAATAATAAAAGTAATAAATAAATTAAATTTACTTTAGATGATGAAAATGACATAAATTTATAAAAATAAAAATTAAATATCAAAATTTATTTTATTTTATTTTATTTTATTTTAGCAAATAAATCATTTAATGTGCGACTAATTGTTATTTTATTTTTCGACAAAAAATGTTATTTTATTTGAATATTATTTTTAATTCTTCAATTATATATATAACATGAGTAATTTAATCTATTTTAGAGATAATTATTATTTAGTATCTATATTTTATTTCGTTGAATAATTTACTCTTCATTAATTTTTTTATTATTCATATTATTTAAATTACGATTTAATTTCTCTATCTTAAAAAAATTAATTAATTGATCCCTATATTATAAAAAATACTACTATTTAATTCTTCTATTTTAATAAAATTAATTAGTTAGTTCATATATTTTAAAAAATATATTATTAAATAAAAATAAAAATTTTACTTTATGAAGATTAAATCTGAATATATATATATATATATATATATATATATATATATATATATATATATATATATATATATATATATATATATTCTAAATTTTTAATTTCTTAAATATCATTTTTGTATGTTATCTATTATGAAATAATTTTCTTTAATTACCTATAAGTTTAAGAAAATTAATTAATTTTGTTATATAAATAATTTGTATCATTTTTATCGATAGATGAAAATAAAAAGAGAATGAAGGGAGAAGAATGTGATTGTAAAAGAAAAAAAACATTGAGAGAAAGAACACAAGGGAAGATAAAAGAGAAATATTGAAGAAAATGATTAAAGTAGTTTAGGTATAAAAAATAATTATAAAATTAAATATTAATAGAGTTAAATTACATGATTAATAAATATATTTTCTCTAAATATAAAGATTAACTAATTAATTTTATTAAAATATAAAAAAATTAAATATTAATTTGATTAGTATTAACTAACTAAAAAATGACGAAGAAAATAAATAATTTAATGAAATAAAATATAAAAATTAAATAATATATTATTTAAAATATAAAAATTAAATAATTAATATCATTAAAATATAAAAATTAAATATATTATTTAAAAAAATTTCATCAATTTTATTAATCTATTTTTATTTTTTTCAACAAATTCTGATTTAATTTTTCATTTTTTTAAATCCCAAGACAGGATTTTATTTTTCTTCTTTTCCCATTTGCAAGGACTAACTTCTTTTCCCATTTTTCATTTTTTTAAATCCCAAGACAGGATTTTATTTTTCCCATTGGAATTGAGTTGTAGCTCCACTTCGCAGCAAGGGTTCTTAGGAAGAGAAAGGGAATGAATGAGACGAAAGGTCTGCTTTTTCCGCCAATAATTTCTGCTAGGTTTCCTCTCTTCAAGTTGAAGGAGAACCCATCTCGATCATCTTCTACTAATTCTATTTTTAAGTAGTTATTTCTCCTTTCGCTGTCACATCTGTAAGTACTTGCAAAATTTTTCTGCTAGAGTTTTAAATTGTTATGGTTCCTAAAGTTGTTGATAAATCAATAACATGCCTGTAACGATCTGGGTATTTTGGGCACCGTTTATACTGTAGGAAATCACTGAATCTTATCTGGGTTTGAATTGAATTGATGGATTTGAGGTGGCTTAGCGCCATATTAGTTGGGGCAGGCTGCCTTGCTTTGGGTTACTGTATTGGTTCTCGCCGTCCTGCTTTCATCTTTCTTCGAGCCAAAGTAGCTAAAGATGACACTCTCTTTGGTAGTGGAAGCAAGAAAAATAAGTCCAAAGAACCCTTTGACGTTGAGAAGCTCGCTGATATTCTTGATGATTTCAAAATGGTAAATCTCTCTCTCTCTCTCTCTCTCTCTCTCTCTCTCTCTGCTTGCTTTCTGAATGTAATGTGAAGTTCGAAGATCTATTCTTTTCTAGTTGCTCTTCTATATTTGTTTGTCAATTTTTACAGGTTTTGGTTGTCAGAAATGATCTTAAGATGGGGAAAGGAAAAATCGCCGCCCAATGCAGGTAGCCTAGCTCGTTTTTCAATTTATATAAACAAAGTTCCCTCAAATTGCAAGTTGGAACAAAGACTTCCCAACAACAGCTTCTTTTTGAGGGTTCTTTTCTTGAGCATTTGTTTTGTCTGCCTTCTCCACTACAAAGAAATCACTGAGAGCTGCCCTTTATTGTTGTTAATTTATGGGGATCTATTAGTAAAGCAGTTTTAAAGATTGGTGCAAACATACTGTAAAAAAAGCTTGTTTGTATATGATTTGATCAATAGCATCTCTATTATTGGGTGTTTGATAGAGAGAGATTATATGATTATTAGAAATCCTTTGATGACCGATTTTCTGGCTTACTGATGCTATGTTTCTTTCTTAGATCAACTACTGATTGTCTTCTTTCTGCATGTAAATTTGAAGGGAATGAGATCTTTAAATACCTCACTAAACTTTGAAGACTAATATATTTTTTGGGAAACTGGGTGTAGCTGATTCTTTTAGAGATGGCAAATAATGGAATATGCTTGTGTTATTGGCATATAATCTGATGAATAATGGCATTGAGCCATGTACCATGTGGTTTATATGTGATAATTCAGAGAAGGTTACAAATCTGTTGTACCCCACCTCTCCTTGGGGGTCCGCTCTTTTTACGGCCTATTGGATGTTAATTTGAACATAGAATGGATCTAATGATAGTTTTTGGCTGTCTTCTTGCACTATAGGAATTACAAATCTGTTTTACTCCATCCCCCCTTGGGGATCCCCTCTTTTTACAGCCTATTGGATGTTAATTTGAACATAGAATGATCTAATGATAGTTTTGGGCTGTCTTGTTGCATCATAGGGATTACAAATCTGTTGTAGCCCATCCTTCTTGGGGATCCCCTCTTTTAACAGCCTATTGGATGTTAATTTCAACATTAATGGATCTAGGGCTAATAAATCTGGTGAAGTTGTCAACTATTGACATTAAAATCCATGTCTTAGTTTTATTGATCAGCTGAAGGCAAGACTGACTTTTTGCTTGGGGTTGGAGGGTTCTAATGGGGATTATCCTGTGTAACAATAATGTATATCATTATCTCTAAGCTTCAGCTGAGATAGGCTGAACAAACCTCATCTTCCTTATCTTGTAACCCTATTTTTATATAGCTCAATGCAATAAACAATACACAGTATTACACAAGCATTTACAGGTTCACCATGGGAAATTTTTTTCTTACCACAAATGTTATTCCTTTTCCTTGTTTCTTTTGTTAGTTGAGCAGGCTTTTGTGGATTTTATTGTTTGAACAACTGCTGGCTCTTATTTTTGTTACTTATCTAACACTTTAAGAAAGGGGCTCTTATCTTTGTTAATTATTACTTAACTAACACTTTAAGAAAAGGCCAGTTTGTGCTGTATCAAGTGATGATTTTCTGATTCTTTATTCCTTTCATGAGTTAGTTCTCCTCTTCAAGGATACATTGACGTTAATGATCCTTGGCTGATTAATATGCTACTTTTCTTCTGTTCTCTTTTCTTGCTATTCAACTGGACCTTATTCTAATTCATGAAAAAGCTTTGCCTTGGCCAGCCATGCAACTTTGGGCCTATATAAGAAGCTCCTTCATCGGGCACCTAAAGCGTTAAACAGGTAATCTACACGCTTATTCAAATTAAATTAGTTTGAACCTGGGTAGGGGGGTGGGTATGTTATTTCCTACTGCTTCTTCCTCTTCCAATTCTAAAGCTTTTGATAAAAATGCAGGTGGGAGATGTGTGCGCAGCCAAAGGTGGTTGTGAAAATTGAAAGCGAGGAGGATATGCTTATTTTGCAAGTCAGTATGTCTTAGCATTCTTGTGATGTCATAATTAATGCCGTCCTAAAATTCTTGTGCTGTTGTAGTAGTTAATATGGCCATTACACTCTTTTCAGTGCTACAATTTGTGAACACTTTTCATTTTTAATTTATTTTTTTCTTGGTTTTTGGTTGGTGATTGGGAGGTGAAGGAGAATTGCAGTGCTAAAAAGGGATTTTTACAATTTCCGCTAACTATTTTTGTGATTTTTATGTAAGAGCATCAGCCTAAGTGGATACCCAAATTAATGAGAATATGATAGAGTAAGGAGTATGAAAAATAAATAAGTGAGACAAGAAACTAAGAGAAACAGGTTTGATTGTATTAATTTCGGCAAACTTTTTACAGAACAAATATTAAATTCAAAATAGCAATCCAGTCTCTACAGCAACAAGAAGAGAAAAAGAAAGATAAATGACTGAGAAATAATTCTGCCCTCACAATTCTAGATAGCCAAAAGATGCTCCTTCATTCTGCTCACTTTCCTTGTATTCTGGAGATGATTCCTCTGTTATAACCACCTTTGGTCACATGTCCTTCTCCCTTTTGTTCCTTACAGCAGCCCATTCCAATTGCACATCATCAAGCAAGATTCCTTTTCCTTTCCTTGTTCTTTAGGTCTTCTAGAATAAACCTTGAAAGGTTTTTGGCCCTTCTTGAGTCTTGACCCTATCAGAATATGTAATGTTGGTCTCCAAAATGTTATTTAGAAAACAGTAAATCATTGAAACCTAAATTTAGATACTGTCAACTGTGACTCTCTTGATATTTATGTATTGCTATGGCTTTCCACTTAGCTAAGCTAATGGTAATTGAAGAAACATTAATAGATGTGACTTTGTTCTTTGCCTTGTTTATTGCTGTCACCAGGATTATTTTGTTTTTTTCTCTGTTTTGTTCAGCTTGTTTTACATTATTTCCTCTCTTGCTTTAAAACATTTATAATCTTGTTATTTTTATCTACAAACTCATAAGGAGCATGTTGTTGAAGTTTTGAATGTTTGTTGACGGGTAATTTTTGCATTGTTGGCCAAATTTGTAAAGCCTCTTTTTAGTTTTGGAACTTAATTGGCTGTTATAATGACCTTAAAAGTATTTTCTAGGCCTATGTTTTTACTTTGTCCTTTGATGGCAATTTTTGTATTCTACCCTTAACTTTTGTTATAGATTCTTAATTAGTTTCATTTATATGGTTTTGTTTACCTAACTTATTTATCCTGTTTGGCAGGAGAGGGCAAAATCACTTAAATTGCCAACTCATGTAACCATTGATGCTGGGAGAACACAGATTGCACCAAGTGAGTCACAGAGATGATTCCCTTCATTGAGATTGGCTTGGTTTTGCTAGATGATTAATTTTTGTGTAGACAACATAAATTATAGTTTCATTGTGTAATGAAGTGTCCATTTGGACTTGAAGTTGCTCAGGAGTCATTTTTATGTGTTTTTAGGAAACATAGCTTGTTGACGAGTTTGGTAGAAGAATTGAAACTGTCTGTGCCATATTTGGCAAATTGTGGAGTATGGGAAGTAAAGTAAAAGTTAGCTCCTCAAAAGGAAATCAACAAAGGACTGCTGTTAATGCTTTGAAGGAGCATGCTAAGAAGCATTATGGCAGCATTACAGCAACCCAAAATGGACCTAAGGAATTAGGAGCTAGGAAGTAGAAGGTAGAAACCAGTGAAGTCTCTCAAACCTCAAACAGACAACCTGTTTTAGTTGCAGAGGTCATGATAAAATTTCTTCCATTGGGTATATTTGCAGTTTAAAGATTTTGTCTAGCTCAGAGAATGGTTATAGTTTATAATTAATGTGCTTGAGCCTCTAATAACACATAACATTCCTTCTCTGTTTTCTTAATATATTGGAAGTATGAAAGCAAATAAACAAAAAGATGAAATATGATTCTAAACTTTCAAATTCAAATTAATTAGTTCGCAAATCAGAGGATTAATTACTTTGCAAAGCTGAGGTTGAGCTCTAATATATGGAAATGCAAGAATTAGTAGGATAAGCAAGGTTGCTTAAAGCACAGGCTCTCTCCCAGTTCAATTTGTTTTTTGGGGTCATGGACAAGTCAACCTTTTTCAAATGCACATTTACAACACTCTAATTCTTGACAAGCTTACTGTTGACTTTGGCTTATGTTGACATTCTTTTCTTCAACAAGCATGGTAAAATTTATTTTTATTTTTCTGCTTTTGTTTCAGATTCAAGAACAGTGATGGCTATTCTTGGTAAGTTTCTCTATTCTAGCAGCGTGTACCTTGTGAGCTGTCTGATCTGATTGTAAAAAATCCCTTAGTTCCATGAAAAAACTGTATGCTTCAGTTTTTACAAAAATAACAAAATGTAACTTCTCAAATGATTTGCAAACTAAATAGAACGTTTTTATGCATGCACTGTTCAGTTCAGTGTGTGCTGAGTATCTTTTATCATGTGGCAAAAGTGGAGATAATAAAAACAACAAAAATGAAGGTTTTGAGATTTACATTTTTATCTCCACATTGTTTTTCCATTGATATGTGCAGGACCTGTTGAGGTGGTTGATGATGTGACAGGTGGACTGAAGCTTTTGTAGAGGCTTCTCCATTAAATTGAATGACCTTTAACCCAAGATGTGGCGAGTTTTCTGGAGATTGGCAGTGCAAGTTCCACACTCATGAAAGGAAAACTGGTCTTATAAAAGTGAGAAAAATCTAGTCTATGCAAAAGCCTTAGCCAGCAATCTTTTTATCATTCTATCAAATTTGAAACTATTATTTCTGATGATGGCAAAAATTCTCTAATGGCTCCTTCACGATTGAGTTGTGCTATAGACTGCAAGTGATAATTTTTTGTTTGTCTAGTTACAACAGTAGAGGCACATTTTCATTTTCATGGGATGCACCAACACCAGGGATGTTGTCTTTAGGATTCAGAACCATGCAACGGCCAGTCTGATTTTTTTTTTTTTTTTTTTTTTTTAAGGTTATCAAGAAAATTTAACTACCCAATTTTTTAGTTGTGTTGTGTTGAAAGTGCCCTGTATGTTGATTTAGGCAGATTTACAATTACAACTATTCTTTAACATATGTTAATGTAAAGCCACAAGATGGTAAGCGTTAACTTGGGGATTGCAGCTTTCAAATTTTCAAAATTGATTTTCCCTGCATTTCTTACTTAGATTGGCTCACTGGTTTAGGCCTCATAATCATAAGGTTACAGACTTGTTTTTGATAATATTGGGAGATTTTTTTTTTTAATTTTCAATTTGTACCAAAATGGAGTCATTGTTTTCCACTAACATGTTAATGGCTTAATCTCATACATGAAAAATGAATTTATGATTAATTTTAATTTGATTAGTAAACTTCAAATTGTATGAACATAATAATTCAAATTTTATTTTGTTTTGCTAGACTCCGTGGAGTTTTAATTAAAAATTTTTGACATAAAATGTAAATTTGGACAAATTAGCCAAATCATGATTACTTTTTAGTCAAATTGAACTTATTTTATATTTTTTAACATTTAAATTTTTTTTAAAATTTTATAATTGTAAGAAATATAATTCAAAATAACGCGTACAACTAGCTTGTACTTGAAAAATAAATTCTTTGATTAAAACTCCCTTATTTTAAACTTTTGACTCTCCTTTTATTAAAATTATCTTTTGTAAACACTCTTTAGCCTGTATTACACTCATTTTTCTTGAAAATCCTTGTCATTATCTAGCCAATGAGACAAAATACTCTTGCCCTTTTCATAAGAATAATTATTTATAAAATGTAGTATACTTTAAAAAAAAGATAAAAAATAAGTAAAAATAAATATAAAAATATATATATTATTAAAAAAGAAAAGAAATACTTATTATTTTGTAAAAGTGCTAGTATATATATATATATATATATATATATGCTTGTTATTTTTGTTAATCGAATAGAAGAAAATCCACCTAATTATTAAAGAAAATGAGTTTGGGGTAGTATTTTTAGAGATAATCATAAAAAGAAAGTACAAAATACAAATTTAAAGCATTAAAGTAATCTCATAATTTTGTGTATTTTGCAAAATGTGCTAGCACTTAATTATTTTATTATTTTTAGAGTGTTTCTTTTTTCTTTTTATTATATATTTATTATCCAGAAAAAAAAAAAAAAGAGTGTACCCAATTTCTTCAAGGATCAAACATTATTATTCTCATGCTTTGAATCCCAACTATCTTTTTCTTGTTAGCCTTATTCTAAACCCCATAGCCCTATTATATCCCTAAAAAGACATTTGATCTCTTTATTGTACTTGCTACTTTAGTGTGGATAGAAGTAGGAAGTTTGCCAATGATATTGGAAATTTATTCATTCATTCATAAAATTTCATCATTCTTTATAGAGACACTTTGGCTATTGATTGCTCTGGAGTTCTTTTTGAGCATGACTTTCTCTTTTGATTTGTTGGTTCTGGAACTTTTGAATAATTAATTGACTTGAGGCTAAGCGGTGAAAGTTTGGGTAAGCATTAAATTCTTTGCATATTGAAAGATGAGTATACAGATTGTTGGTATGGCCAAAGATGAGTTAGGTTGCTCTAGTAGGTAATTTTTATAACTCCATGGATAAGGCACCCTAAAATTGCATTAAATTTTAAGGTTTGCTTTAGGACAAGCAAATATTTGAGTATGGGGGTATTTGATATATGCATTTCATATAGTCATTTAGGTTTGATTTCATAGTTATTTTATCCATTTATTAATCATTTTTAGTTAATTTTATTAGTTATTTAGTTAATTTTTCATAATTTTTGTAATTTTACTTTTGCTTTGTAGATAAAAGGTGTGTTTAAAGGACTAAAATGGTAATTGTACAAATGAGAAGTAAATTCCTGAACCAAAAATGCCAAAAATGAAGTCTAAAATTGAAGACTTTTTAAGGCTATCGAAAGTTATATAAGGAGCTACATAGCCTATGCAGCATGTATCCAAAAAATAGAAAAAATTCTTAAGTTGCCGAAAATTGCATAGCCTAGTGCATAGGCTGCAAGAGACTAGAGAAATATTGTAAGTCTGCCGAAATATACATAGCTTCTTGCATAGCCTATGCACCTTCATGGAGGATGAACTCAAACCAGCCGAAACCTGCATAGGTTATACAATAGCCTATGCAGCTGACTGGAAACTCTCTCAAGCTTGTCAAAATATGCATAGCCTATGCACTTACTTATGGACCTTCACGGAAAATTCTCTGAAATTTACCAAAATATCGCAAGATCTTGCATGGCCACGCAAACCTATTTCTACTTATTTTCTTCAATCCTGACTCTGCATAAGACGCTACATGGGCACAATTTTGGTCATGTGCTTTCTCATTAATTGGCTAAAGAAGTAAAATTCTGTCACACGTGTATGACCTCACCACACACCATTTTTAGTCTATTTTAGGGTTAATTTCAGAGCATATAAAAGCATTATTACCTCATTTTTGCTGTAAGAAAAAAGATTTAGAAGGAGGAGAAAAAGGAGCCGTCAATCTCATTATTTTTCATCTGAAACTTCGATTCTTCTTCATCTCCATCATTTTCTATGTTTCTTTCATCAGGTTTCTTTAGTTTTAGTTTTCTTTTCATCATTTTTTTTCTTCTTTTGCTAGAGCATTTGTATTAAACATAAGTAGTAAGTAGTTCTTTTAAAATTTTGGAGTTGAATATGTAATATTTAAGATATTTTATAGATTTCATTTGATTAGTCCAGATTTTATGGAATTTATGAGGTTTTATCTATTTTTTGTGTGCCTAATGGCATGCTTAGTGCAGGATATAATCAAGAAATTGAACTTAATTAACTTAGATATAAAAATAAATTAGGATTAAGAGGATTAATAAATTGATTAGAGAACCTAATAGGTTTTGGTTAATTTTAACTCCACAAAAGTAGGATTAAGTTAATTAAGACACTATTTGTCTCACTCGAAAGAGTTTTCAAAGGATTTAATAATTAATCTTCTTGAAACCTATAATTTTCACACGTTTGGCTAACCTATCAAAATTCCAAAATAGCTTAAATATGAACCCTATAACTCTGGAGTCGCCTTTTACCATTGTTGATTGTTAATCGATTTTAATTACTTGCACTTTTATTTCTACCATATTTCATTTAATTCAATCTATTTCTTATAATTTTAGTGAAAATTTTATATTCAAGCAAATGCTTTATTGAATTTACAATTATACCCTTTAATTTCCAATCTTTCCATTTAATTGATTATTAGTCCAAATTTAGTTTAGATTAGTAGATTTCTACATCAAAAATTCAATCTATAACACAAATATTCTAGGGAATGATATCTTTTTTGTATTACTTGAGTGACTGGTGCACTTGTGATTTTTTTTTAATCATTTGGCAAAGAAAAACTTATAAATCTTTTCAAAATATGGCAGATACTTATCAAGATATGCTATATTAAGTTTAATAGGTTATGTAAGAGAGCCAATTAACTGAATTTTAAGTTGATGTGTTATATTAAGTTTTTTCTGTCTTTAAATTTTTTAATATTAGAAAAATTATTTATAAAAAAAAACTATATATCGATAATGAATTATGGACGCGGTGAAATTTATGGTCATCAATCTCAAAATTTCTGATATATATAAATTACAAATTAAGAATGTGGAAATTAGGAAGATCAATAATAAATATAATTAACCAAAGGTATTGGTCCGTATATAGTTTTGTGGTTTTATTTTTTATGTTAATTGTCATCTAAAAATGGTTAACTCTTGAGATAAATTTTTAGTTTCACTTTATTAGGTCTAATTACTTCAATTATATATATATATATATATATATATATATAAGAGAAAAGATATTTAATATTTGATTATTTAATTATTTTGGTATGTAGTGAAATGATAAATATCATGGCTAGCTTTCAGTTGAATTAAATTCACCTTTTTAGTTAAGGATAGATTTTTTTTTTTTTTAATTACTTCATAACATATAATATTTAATTAATCAATATAATTATTATTTATGGCAGCAGGCCATTACAAAATCCAAACGAGTACGTAAATATTGGCAAGCTTATTTAGCGCGTGCGTTGGTTGCTAGCCACGATAACAAGATAAATTGATTTCACTCAATCATCATAAGAAGCAGGAGAAGGCCTTCCAAGTAGAAGATGAATGAAGCATTCCAATACTTTCACTGCACATGTGTTGGCCAAATCACTGTTGCTTTCACCTCCATCAGCGTAATTTGAAACTCCATTGAACAAAATAAATGGCAGTTCGTTTGTATGAGCTCCCTGCAAATTAATCACACAAACAATTAATGTAAATAATTAATTAATTAATTAACTCAATTCTTAATTATTTAATTTTGACTAACCAATGCCACAGCAATGCTCGATGTATCCACAACTGAGGTCTCAAAAGTTTTGTAAAGGAAGTCTCTGTATGCTTCATTGCTCACGTATGTATCTGCACTGGAGATCCTCAGTCCAGTAAAAACAAAGTCGATCTGTGTATATTATGGATTGTTATGTTGCAAATTCTAATCTAAGATACAATTAATTTATTTGCTGAGCTTAATTCCTACTGAATTATTATTAGTTACAAACCTCAATCTTATCTGCAATCTGTTGCCATTCTGGAGTAACTTCAATCCAAATACTTTCTTTGAATGTCCCATTTACGTACACCTTTGATTTTTCATACAGTACACTTCCGAGCAAATTTTCTCCTTCCTCTGGTTCATTAAATTCTGCGAACTTGAGCAGACCTTCCTTTGATGCATTGTATGGCTACACACATAAATAAAGTAAATAAATATAGAGCTACTGCTCATAATAACACAGGAGGTTTATATATTTAGATTTTAATATTTGAAAAAAAGAAGCAAGAAAACTTGATTTTAAAGGAAATTCTAGTCTAAATCCAATTCATCATGTACCAAAATAAAGATATATGAGATTCATATATTTAATAAATATGTATTACTATATATTTTATATCTTAAATTCATAATTTACCCATTTAAGCAAGAAAAATCCTGATTTTAGAAAATACCAGCCATTTCCAAAGTCCTGTGGAGCCAACTGCGCTGGGTACAGCAACTTGACCGACGCTCAACCAATCATTAAGGGCTCCAGCACTCCCAAAATAGATGATTCCAAGAAGATTAAATTTGGCAGCCATGATTTCCACTGTTATGGCCACGTTAATCTAAATATATAGCCATTAGCATGTCAATTAATTAAAGAAAAATATTGCAAAAAAAAAAAAAAGAAACGAATCATAATAACATAAGAATACATGTATTACGTACTTCATAACATATAAATACAAAAATTTGATAAATTTTTTAGATATAGTCTCATTATACACTTTAATAAATTACTTTCTTTTGTTATAAAAATTCAATATATACATAATTTTATTTACTTTTTTATATTTTATTATTTAATTTATGAAATTTTATAATTATATTCTTATTCATAAATTAAAATTACTATAAAGTGATTACTATCGATCATTTTTAAAATATAATATGAAATCATAGTAAATTTAAGGATATATATTTTCCTACTCATGAAAATTAGAAAAAATAAATTTCATATAATTGTTAATGAAAATAGTTGTGTATCGAATGCACTGAATAATCCTTTGAAATCATACCGATGGATTAGCTGGACTATTAACGAAGACAAATCTACGTCCATAAATTGTTCCAAGCAAGAATGTTCTTCCTGAGTAATAAACAAAAATCACGTTATATAGTAAATTATAGGAGGAAATTAGAAAGGTTTTATAAGAAGAATAGTTTCACGCACAAGTTACCTTTGTATGCAACAGATGAAGTAGAATTGAAGATGCCAGACTCATTAAATGCCTGCTCAGAGGAAGTGGTAGTCACAATGATCGCATAAACTGGTGGTTTTAAGTCATTGATCTTCTGGACAGCCCCTTGCAGAGGGTTTTTCATGCTAAGTTGCATGGTGGGCGATGCCATAGCCAGCAGCCCGATCACTACCACTGCCATTTCAACCGGCCACATCATTCGTCGTGATCCTGCCACGGCCATTGTTTTTCCCTATAGGTGTAAGAGACAAGTGAACAAGAGAGAAAAATAGAGAGTAAATTAAGAACAATGTGATGCTTAGAGTGTTAAGTCAGGTGGCTTTATATAGGAAAATATAGATATCCACCGCTTGATATGCGAGGTTGTTTTTGAAATTTCACTTAAAATAGACTTAAAAATATTATTATTTTATATAATATTATTATTTTATATATTATTATTAATGTAGAGTAAATTTAACCATTTAAAAAATTTAGAATTTTTTGATCTTTATCAATTATAGATAATTCTATAAGTTTATTTTATTTACAATAAGTTGACTAATTTTAATTTACTTTGATCAAAATTAATGTATTATTGCTTAAGACAATTGTTAAAAATAAATATTTATATTATTTAGTATAATAAAAAAAAACTTCTATCTCTCTCCACTTATTTTTTCAGTATTTATAAAATTTATTTATGAAACAGATAATTTTTTATTTATTTAAAATTAAAAATATTCCTCTCTCTCTCTTAAAATTCAATAATATATATATATACCTCCACTAAACTTTCTCTCTCTAAAAAATATTCCTCTCTATCTCTCTCTCTCTCATCTAATAACATGTGCTAAAATGATGAGTATTGTTATTATTGATATTTTTACATGAATTTTTAATTTTTAAATAAATTAAAAAAATATGAAAAGAGAGGGAGAGAGTTTTTTTAATTATACTAAATAATATAAATATCAATTTTTGTAATTCTATTAGAGAATAAAATATTAAATTTTGACTCAAACTTTAGATGAATTGAACAGAAATTGAATTAGAATTAAACAGTACAGTTCCGATTGAATTGTCTTTTTTATTTAAAAATTTAAAAAAATCTGAAAAAAATTCTGGATTGTTCAATTTAGACCTTAATCGAACCGAAATCTGAATCAAAACACAATTTCAATTCCAATTCACCTTTTTAAATGAATCAGAATGGGCGATTCTGAGCTAGTTTGAACCGAAACCAGTCTGATGGCGAGTCTAGTCAGCATGTCACAACATCTACAGGTAATTATTGTGATTAAAATTAAAGTAGATGAAAGCGTGATGGGGAATTTGGGTGTATCAGTGGTCGAGTCTAATTCATGATAGTAAAGGCAGTGGAATAAAGGCTGGGGTTATCTTTCAAGGTCAGTTAACCAATTATTTATTTATTTATTTTGGCTGAATTTCAGTACGGGCGGAAGATTATCAATTAGCCATTTTAATTAGATTGTGTTTGAGATGTATCTCCCATCACTCATTAGCAGCTATTATCTTAAATTATCGTGCAATTATAGCAATGGAATGATAATATATTATTTATCATAAAATATAAAAAAATAAATTAATTTTATTGTTGATGTTTTAGTCCACAAAAGATATTTTAAGGGTACATGTAATATGAACTCAAATAAAAAGTAAAATTTCTTTATTGTAAAGATAATACCAAATTTACTTCAAATGTTCAGTTATATGTTATTATTTTCATTTTATTTTGTCTTTTTTACCTAATACAATTATAATATATTATTTTTGCTCATTTTTATTTATCGTTTAAAATTTTTTACAATGATTAAAAAATAATTAAATTATTTAAATTATAATAAATCTTTTAATAAATTAATTAAATTATTTTTTATTTCATATAGTAATTAAAAAAAAAGGAAAATGATAAAATGAGTTGTAAAAAATAGTATAAATAATTATTGTACTTAACAGAGATAAAAATAAAATTAAAAAAAATAATTAATACATCTTATTATATAAAATAACTTAAAAAAAAAGACAATAACAAATATAGTATAGTAAAATGGAAGCATGAATTTTGGTCCCAGTAACAGTAAAACACTCTTTTTCTTTTAAAATATTTTTTTGTTTTAAATAGACTTTTTAGTCAAAATTGTTTTAAGGATAGTTGATCAATATAATAAACTAAACACCTATCACATTTATTTTACTTTTTTTTTTATCTTTTCTCATAAATAACATTTAACATTTTTTTTTCAAATAACTTATTTATTAATCAGAATTTTCACTGCATTAAATTAAAAATAATAAACATGGACTTATAACATACAAAAAATATTTTTTTTATTTTCAAAATTTAATTTATTAATTTTTTACTTATAAAATAAATATTATTTTCATTCACTTTTGTTTATTGTTTGAGGTTTTTATACAGTAATTAAGAAATTAACAAAATCACTTAAATTATAATAATATTCTTCGTAATTAATTAAATTATTCTTTATTTCACGTCGTAATTAAAAGAGAAGATGTTATGAGATGAATTATAAAAAATAGTAAAAACAATTATTATGTTTAATAAAGATAAGAGTAAATATCTGAATGAACGGAAATTTGACTCTTCGCGAAATTGATTAAATTCTAGGTAATAGAAAACAGTGAGTTACATTATAAGCCCAAATCAAAATTTTAAGTAAAAAAAAAAATTGAGTCGCATATGTAATTAAAATCTAATTATATATTTATATTTTGATATTTTCACAATTTTCATTAAATAATAGCCAAAAACTAAAACTTATAAATAATAATTTAAAGATATATATATATATATATATATATATATATATATATATATTAAGAATTTGGAGTGTACCATTGGAATACTAACCCAATGCAGCAATGTCCCTATTCCTCATGACTCCACCATGTACTCCACTTTACTCTTAAACACCATTTTTTCAGATTTTATTTTTAAATTTGTTTAGAATATTTTAAGTTTAATCATAATCCCAACATTATTTCATATTTATTATTATAATATTATCTTTTAGAGACACATATTTTGAGACATATAAAATATTTGTTACTAATAACTATTATTTTAGGTAAAATTTTATTAATTTCTAAATATTATATTATTTATTTTTAATGACTTATTTTTTTAGACAAAAACTTATTAGTCTATAAATGTCACATTATTTGTTTATAATTTATTAAAATTAACTTTTTTTAATATAATAAGTTTTAAGGTATTTTTTTTAATTTCTCACTAAAAAATTTTCTTTTCTATATTACAAATTTTTAATAACTAATATACATATATATATATGTTAAGTATGTATAGGTTGTATATGGTTAAATATAAAAAGTGATTTCTAAAAATTAAACATGTAAACACTTACACATGTATACTTATATTATATTATATTTTGTAAAAATTTAAACAAAGAAACTATATTTTTCTTTTAATCTATATAATTTAAACTTTTAATCAATATAGTGTTATTAATCATTGGGCTAACAAGTGTTATTAATTTCTTAATAAAAAAACTCAAAATTTTGATAAAACACTTTAATCATTAAACCACAAATATTTTGATGATTTAAATTTATTAATTATAGATATATTAATATATTTTTAATTATTATTTTTAATTAAATTTGTACTTAAAAACATATAAGTACTATTATAAATATAATAAAATTTGATTATATAATATAATGTATTATTAAAATATTTATATGACAAATTGAAAATTTTAAAATATAAATTAAAAAATAATAATTTGTAAAAAAAAAAAATGATGTCCCACTTTATTTTTTTAAGAACTTGAGAGGTGATAGTTTTCTTATAAAAGACAATCCTCCTCCCTTGGTGTTACAAGCAAAAAGTGGGGTAGTTATAATTTATTTTTTAAAATTATATTTATATATTATTTTAAATAATATTTATTATTTTTAGTAATTTAGGTAAATTTTATTTGAATTGTAATAGTAAATAAATATTATATTATTAAAGATAAATAAATGTATTTATATTAATAATTAATAATATAAAGAAATTAATATATAACGAAGAAGATAATTTATTTTTAGAAAATACTATTTAGAGATAAATTTATTTGATTATACAATAAATTTAAAAATTGTTTGTATCAATAATTAAAGTCAATTTAATTTGCCTTTAAAAATAGATTATGGGGTAAATGATGTAGTTTGTTGAAATAAAAAGGAAGACTTTTTTTTTTCATCTATATAAGTTATTAATATAGATAATTATATTTGTCTCTTAATGTTAAATCAATGTCAAATATATATTTATCTCCGTATCTATTTTTAATTACATTTAGAGACAGTGATAAATGGAACAAATAATTATTTGTCTCTCAAAATATATAGAGACAAATAAATAATTTTTTGAGTCAAAATATTTAATCTCAATAAAATAATTTTAGTGTAATGACTTTTTTTAAAATAATTTAATCTTTCTATATAAAAATATCCATCCATTCACTCAACTCATCGAATTTGAAAGATTAAACTAAAATAGTTATATTAACATTTCAATTTTAAAAATTATATTTTTTTAATAAAAATATTAGCCCATTATCAATTGATTCAAT
Organism: Hevea brasiliensis; assembly: GCF_030052815.1. Lineage (NCBI taxonomy): Eukaryota > Viridiplantae > Streptophyta > Magnoliopsida > Malpighiales > Euphorbiaceae > Hevea > Hevea brasiliensis. Next base: position 103,026,443 of record NC_079495.1, on the reverse strand, counting down.
TTAAGAGATTAAGTAATAAAAAAATTTATAAGCCGATAAGTAATATCTTTTCTTTTTTTTTTTCTTCAATGAGTTAAACAAAGTTAAACACTTCTTATATAATTCAAACTCTTACACTTCAATTTTAAGATTGGCATAATTATTACTACCACACCACCCTTTTTTTGTGGTTTTTACTTTTTTTTTTTTTTAATATCAAGTTATTGTATTATAAGAGTATTTTTGTTCATAGAAATATGCTTTTTTTTGTTGTTTTTAACTTTTAATTATGCTTTTTTTTTTCAATTTTAGTTATTGAATTTATTGTTGGATTTATTTAATATTTATGTAAAAATTATTATTTAGATATATTTTAATAACAAAATTTAAATGATATAAAATAGATCCTCAATTTTAGTATAAAACATATTTTATCAGTTCTTTCAGAAATAGGCATTCAAATAAAAAAAATATAAAAATTAATGAATTCAAACGAATTTAAAATAAATATTATTATCATTTTCCATTTTTATTATGCAATGCTATTTTCACCTTATCATGATTTTTTTTAATTTTTATTGTGCATTATATTTTTTTTCTGTATGCACAATTTATTTATATATAATACACTTGCGATCTTTTATCAATTTTCTAAATTAAAGGTATTAAGACATGATAAATACATATTTTTTTATATATATACACTATGAAAATGTATATATATGCTTACACTTTTTTATTATGAAAAATAACGTAATAGAGAAATATTGCAAATAAAAACGATATAAATATTATAATGAGACTCATATGCATACACGCATGGGGGGCAAGGCCCTCTTGAAATTTTTAAATTTTTTAAGGATTTAATAGTAATTTAAAAAAAAATTCAATTCTTATATTAAATTTTGATGAGTATGAAAGTTTGAGGGTTTTAAAAGTTTAAAGTGAGTTTAATAGTAATTTTATATGGAAAAAAACTCTAAATTTTTTATTAAAAAAATATACAATAAAATACAAATTCTTGTATTAAAAAAAATCTAAATCATGATTATATTTTGACCTTATATTCTTCATCTATAATTACCGAATTCTATTGTTTAAAATTTAAATTATTAGATAATATTATTAAAGAAAAGTGTAACATAATTCTCTCATATTTTTTCATCAATTTAAAACATTAGTAGCTTTCTTGTAATCTCGTTACTATTTTGATTTTGTTCTCTTTCTAAAATGTCTTCATACTCAAGTTAGAAAAAAAAATCTTTTATAATATTAGAAGAACCATGTTATTTATTTTATTTAATCTATAAATTAACTAAATTTCTTTTCATAATTTTTTTATTTTATTTAATCTATAATTTAACTAAATTTATTTTTCATAATTTTTTTATTTTATTTAATATAAAATTTTAACTGAATTTGCTTTTTTTTTTTTAAAGAAATGAATTTGAGATAAATTGGATAAATTTTTTAACATTAGGCCATCAATATATTTTAATTTTAGCAATTCACGATATCAATCATTCATTATATTTTTAAATTAATAATAATTCTATTTAATTTTTAACAAATTAACTTTTTTAAAAAATATTTAAAGTGTTTATTTTTATTATTATCATTATTAATTAATCAATCTCTTCAATTAATTTTTATATAAATAATTTATTAATAAATTATATATTTTAATTAAATCACTAAATTAAAATTCTGAGTCCGTGACTACTCATATAAATATGTTTTACTAATAATTTATATACATGTCTCGCCTTCACATCTTTCAATTTCATTCGGTCACCATCACATAATAGCGAAGAGAAAAAAAGTCTTTTAGCTTTAGTTCAAAATATAAAATATCTATGCAAAAAGATTTTTATGGTGATTTAACGTACCACATACCCCTATAAATAATTTAATTTTATAAAATTAAAATTCTTACAATAAAAATATATTAAATATAATTTAAAATAAACTTTTAATTATATTTAATTAATATTTAAAATAACAATTTTTCAATAATCGTTATATCAATAATATCAACCAAATACAAAGTTTAGAATATCTAATTGACCAAAATAAATAGACCGTTTAGTGATCAGCGGGATGCAAAAATGTAAAGCCAACTCAATTTTATACAAGAATAACCGATTCTGAGCAATTCGTAAACACATCGTTAGCACCACTGAAATTTGGGTAAAAGCAAGCATGAAATTGTGCTAGAATTTTCCGAGAATAATCTAGGCAATATATATGTTGATAAGCAGAAATATGAAATAATCCAACAATCAAATTATTTTCAGTTAAACAAAGAGTTTTCTAATCAATAATTAAAGAAACTAAGGGAGGGGGAATTTTTTTTAATATGTATTATTATATAAATTTATTTGTGATTATAATTTAAGGAAAATTATCAAAAAAAATTTACACTTTCAAAATTTTTTTAATTCTATTTTATACTTTAAAAATTATCAATTAAACCACATACTTTCAAATGTTGCATAATTCTATCATATTGTTTCCGTTAAGTGATTAATAGAGATGCCACGTTAGATATTACATCAGATGCCAAGTTACGCCAGTATGATAGAATTTTGCAACATTCACAACTATAGGGTTTAATTAATAATTTTTGAAGTATTTGGGTAAAATTAAAAAAATTTGAAAGTACGAGATTTTTTTTGATAGTTTCTCCCAATTTATTAATTATAAACATATTTTATTAGATTATTAACTAAATAAAATATATAAATTTAAAAGGATTCAGATATTTAAGATACTAATTAGATTCAGATAGGATGATTAAGTATATACAACAATAAAAGAAATTAAGTCTCTCAAATTAGTTAAATTACTCCTAAAATTACTCATAATCCATTTCAATTTACACAAAATTATAATGAATGAAGAAAAAGGATTTTAAATATTGATTCGGAGTTGATTTCAAAGATAAATGAATGACGAGAAAGAATTCATATAGTCAACTTTAATTGTATATAATTTTAAGAGAAATTGCCAATTTTAACTAGTTTGAGAGACTTAATTGTTATTATTGTTGTATATAATTTTGTTAATTATATATAATTTTTACTGTAAATATTTAAGGAAAAATATTTTTTGTGTTTAGATTATATATGCTAGGAATGAGAATGTAAAAAGTGCATGTTAAAATCATCATATTTAAATCCAATTAGTATATTAAATACTAAAATTCATTTAAATTTATATATTTTTCTGAATAATCTATATAAAATATATTTATAATTAATAATTTAGGAAAAATTACCAAACAAATCTTGTACTTTCAAAAATTTTCAATTATACCTTATACTTTAAAACTTACCAATTATACCATATACTTTTAAATATTCCACAATTTTACCTTACTATTGCCGTGACATGGCAGCTGACCTCTTTGGACGTTTATTTAATCACTATATTAAGCTATTAATTAATCAAATTAATAAAATAAAATTAATCAAATTAATTTTAAAAAATTAATTCAATTAATCTTAAGCTTAAAAATAATAAAAATTAATTATATTAGGGCAAACATAACTACAATAACTCCAATAGAAGTTCAGAAAAGACTTAAATCCCAAAAAACTTGGGATCCCTATATTAAACAGGTTGAGTCGGATGCCTTCTTCATCAATAACCTTCCGCCTTCATCAATCACAGTTGCTACCACTTCTTCTATCAGTAACACTTTAGTGGCCTTCAAAGGAGAAACAGCAAGGTAGCTTGAAGAAGTAATATGCAAGAAGAAATATCAACTTTAGAGGGAGAGCTTGAACTCGCACTCAACCTAGAGATCTTCCCTGCTCATACTTTGAAACCCAAATGGAGAAAAGGGGGAGATATAACAACACCAAAAGATAAACAGGGACTTAGCCATAGTCAACGAATCGGGTAAGACCTAGACAAAGGTGACTAATACAATGCTCACCTATGAAACTACCTGCCAATCATGCTCTGAAAAGCTTCACAACATACATCAAGGAAGCCGACTACAATATGCAAGCATCTCACAGAAACTCACCAAAAGCCCATCTAAAAGAGGGGTACTAAGACTATGAGGACAAAAACTAACTAAAAGCTAACAAAACTATCTAACAAAAAGGGTAGACGGAGGGTCTCCCCCTGAACTGCATTGCATTAAGGACTTTAAGAAAGAAGGAATAGCATTTTTTATTTTTTGTCCTTAATGGACTTACCACCTTTGTGTGTGTATATGTATATGTATATATATATATATATATAGAGAGAGAGAGAGAGAGAGAGAGAGAGGGAGAGGGAGGGGAAAGGGAGGGGGAGGAGGGGTTGTGCCATTATAGTTCATTTGTTAATTTTTTTGGATAAATTATAAAAAAATCTTCGAGATTTAATAAAACTCATTGATTAATTCTTAGTATAATTTTGATAAAATTTTAGCCTTTAAGTTTTATTTTTGTTAATAATTTGGTTCTTATATTTTATTTTTATTAAAAAATTAACTCCTATAATTAGTAAATTTTGAGAACTAATTTATTAATAAAAATAAAATATAAAATTAAATAGTTATTAAACTTATATATACAAAAGATTGATTTGCAGGTTTTGTTAAGTCTCAAAAAGTTAATTATAATTTACCCTTTCTTCTTTTTGGCTTCATGTTCCAACGTTTTCATAAATTTGTTGTTGGTTTCTACTCATGCTAGTAGGGTAATTATATTCTATATAGTAACCCCATTATGCGATATAAATCATTACTCCTTTATTTTATTTAAAAATATTAAAGCCCAAAGCCTAAAATACAGCAGTGTGAAAAATGCCATCTTAATACATCTATCTAGGGAAGATAACGAGTAAAATATTTATGAATATTTAATTTGATTAAATTTTAACATAATATGGTTGGATAGTATATAATTGAATTTGAAATGGATTTAAATTTGAGACATAATATTTTTAATGGGTTTAAATTTTATATATTAGATATCTATTTCCTGAATCTATTTATATAAATAACTAATTAAATATAAAATATATTTTTATAATAATATTTATAAATTTTTATATATTATATTTTAAATAAATAGAATTTAAATATTTTATAAAATTATTAAGATTTTAAAATATAAATTATTAATAAAAAATATTTTTTTATGTAGATTATTAATTAAAATATATAAAATCAAATGATTCTGAATTTTTTTTAAATAATAATAATTGAGTTTGAGATAAATTTAAGTAGTTGAAGATAAATTTTAATTAAAATTTTTAAATTATTAATTAAATTTAAATTTAAGTAGGTGATTTTCGTGAATTCACCTATTGGTGATTCTAAACTTACATCCGAGATCTCAATTCAAAAATTTAAGATATTAGAAATCCAACCACAGGATTCCTTTCCATTTTAATTTTTAATTTAATATAATAATTAAAATTTTTAAATTTCTAAATAATATTATCTTGATTGAATAAATCACTATTTTAATTCCTGTAGATTAATTAAATTTATATATTAATTCTTATATTTTTAAAAATCACTTGTTTAATTATCTACATTTTAATAATCTAATAAATTACTTCCTATTGTTAGAGTTAATTACAATTAAATTATCATTTATTGCAATAAAATGATTAAGGTGCCTTTAACACAATTTAATTCCTTAAATTTGACAAAACTTATAAAATAATCTCTTAGATTTAAACTTTATATCTAAATAGTTAAAATATTTATATTTATTAAATATAGTAAAAATATTTATAAGATAATATATTTATATATTTTTAAATATATTTTATAATAAATATTTTGATTTTATTTAATTTAATATTTATTTGAAAATATTTAGTATATTTAAATTAAATATATTTAATATATATAAGATATATAATTATTTAAATATCAAATACATATTTTATTTATATTTATGTATATAATATTGATTATATTGCCCAGTTTAATCTTCCCCCAGCAAAGGCGGGCAACCCACAAAGCAAAGCTTGGACAGCAAACGTGAGGGAGACCTGGACCGGACCCGTGAATTTAAAACACTTGAATATCGGTCCTTTCAGCATCTTTCCAAGCATCTATCGCACTATCAGTCTCACTGTTCTCCGGGAAGTGACGTTGGTCATCGAAAATAAGTTTGTATATTTAAATAATTTATTTTATAAAAATATTCATAATTTATATACTTACAAAAATATTAATAAAAATATATCTATTACGATAGATATAAGTATTTATCATTAATAATAATATATGTCAGTAATAAAAATCTATCACTAATACAAATCAATTCGTCATTAGTTATATTTAGTAATTATATTTATGAGTAACTATTTTATATAAATTTATTGTTAATAATTTTTAGCAATGATTTATTTATTACTAATAATTTTAATAATAAGAAATTATTTTATATAAATTTGTTATTAATAATTTTTAACAATAATTTATTTATCTTAAATTTGTGAAAAAAGTTTAATTTTTAATATTATTATAATTAATATAAATTATTTTTTTAATATTATTTTAATAATAATTTTACTTACACTAAAAATTCTATTATATTTTTCTATTCTTAATTCTATACGACTTAACTCAACTCAATTCAATTAAGCCTTTATCCCAAAACTTTGGGGTTGGTTATATGGATTCGCTTTCTCCACTCTAAACGATTTTGGGTTAAATCCTCAAAAATGTGTAACGCTTCTAGGTCATGTTGTACTAGTATCCTCCAAGTCGATTTAGGTCTACCCCTTTTTTTCTTTCTATCATCTAACCTAACGTGCTCTACTTGTCTAACTGGAGCCTCCGCATGTCTACGCTTCACATGATGAAATCATTTTAATCTCCCTTCTCTCAACTTATCTTCAATTGGCACTACTCCTACCTTTTTTTTAATACTCTCATTACTAACTTTATCTAGTCTAGTATGGCCACTCATCCACCTTAACATTCTCATCTCCGCAACTCTTATCTTAGACGCATACGACTCCTTAAATGCTCAACACTCACTACCATATAACATAGCCGGTCGTATGGCTGTACGGTAAAATTTTCCTTTTAACTTATTGGGAATCTTGCGATCACATAAAACTCCCGTGGCACGTCTCCACTTCAACCATCCGGCTTTAAAACTATGATTAACATCCTCCTCACATCCCCCATCTACTTAAAGGACTGAGCTGAGATTTTTAAAGTGATTACTTTGGGACAGTACCACTCCATCCAAACTAACTCCTTCCCTATCACTAGTTTGGTCTTCACTGAACTTGCAATGCATGTATTTTGTCTGCGGTCTACTTAACTTAAAGCCCTTTGACTCTAGAGTACTTCTCCAAAGCTCTAGCTTTCTATTGAATTCTTCTCGCGTCTCATCTATCAGAACAATATCATCCGCAAACATCATGCACCAAGGAATACTCTCTTGTATATGTTTCGTCAATTCATCTAAAACTAATGTAAAAAGGTAAGGACTTATAGCTGATCCTTGGTGTAATTCAATTGAGATCGAAAAATCTCTTGTGTCCCCTCCCACTGTGCGCACAATAGTAGTTGCTCCTTTGTATATATCTTTCAACACTTGTATGTACCTAATAGATACCATCTTTTATTCTAACACACTCCATAAGATATCTCTTGGAATACTATCATAAGCAATCTCTAAATCAATAAAAACTATGTGTAGATCTTTCTTCACATCTCTATATTTCTCCATCAAGCTTCTAATGAGAAAGATCACTTCCATAGTTGAACGACCGGGCTTGAAGCCAAATTGATTGAGAGAGATAAAAGTATCATGATGTAGTCGATGCTTCACAACTCATTCCCACAACTTCATAATATGGCTCATGAGTTTAATTCCCCTATAGCTTGAGCAACTCTGAATGTCTTCCTTATTTTTAAAAATATATACTAAAATACTCCTCCATTCATCATGCATTTTCTTTGAGTTTAGAATCTTATTAAATAATTTAGTTAACCATGCCACTCCCGTATCTCCTAAACACTTCCACACTTCAATTGGTATTCCATCGGGTCCATAGGCTTTACCCACTTTTCATTCTCTTAAGTGCTTCCTTTACTTTTAAAGATCTAATCCTTCTAGTATAATTCACATTCTTTTCTATTGTTCTATAGTCTATATTCACGCTATTACCATTTTAACTATTATTAAAGAGATCATTAAAATAATTTCTCCATCTTTCTTTAATGTCCTCGTCTTTCACTAACACTTTTCCTTCTTTATCCTTAATGCACCTAACTTGATTAAGATTTTGACATTTCCTTTCTCTTCTCCTCGGTAATCTATAAATATCTTTCTCACATTCTTTAGTTACAAGTTTCTCATATAACTTTTCAAAGGCTTGTGCTCTTGCTTGACTAACTGCCTTTTTTGCCTCTTTCTTTGCTATCTTGTACTGTTCATATGCCTCATTATTATCACATTTAGGTAATTTCTTATACCATTCCCTTTTTCTCTTCACTGCCTTTTGTACTTCCTCATTCCACCACCATCTCTCTTTTGAGGGTGGTCCATGTCCTTTAGACTCTCCGAGTATTTTTCTAGCTACTTCTCTAATTTTTTATGTCATCTGTGTCCACATATCATTAGCTTCTATATCCAGCTTCCATGCTTCGGACTTGAGAAACTCATTTTTGAACTTCATTTGCTTTACTCCTTTGAACTCTCACCACTTTGTTTGAGCTATACTATTTCTTCTGACCTTACTTGAATTGTTCCTAAACTTGACATCCAAGACCACTAACCGATGTTGACTTATTAAAACCTCTCCTGGAATGACCTTACAATCCTTGCATAGAGCTCTATTTGTCTTCCTAGTTAAGAGGAAGTCGATTTGGCTTCTATGTTGCCCACTTTTGAAAGTCACTAAATGTGACTCTCTTTTTATAAAGTAGGTATTTGCTAGTATTAGGTCATATGCCATAGCAAAATCTAGGATACTTTTTCCCTCCTCATTTCGACTGCCAAAACCAAAACCTCCATGAACATTCTCATAACCTTGCCTATCACTTCCTACATGTCCATTCAAATCTCCACCAATGAAAACATTCTCTTCATTCGGTATGCTTTGCATTAAATCATCCATATCTTTCCAAAACCTTTGTTTACTCTTACTATCTAGTCCTATTTGTGGGGCATAAGCACTAACTACATTTATTATTTCTCATTCTAGTACTATTTTTACTAGTATAATTCTATCTCCTACTCTTTTCACAGCTATTACAGCGTCTTTCAATGTCCTGTCTATGATTATGCCCACTCCGTTCTTGTTTCTCTCCTTTCCGGTAAACCATAGTTTGTACCCTGAATTACCCACTTCCTTGCTTTTCTCTCCTACCCATTTAGTCTCCTGAATGCAAGCAATATTCACCCTTCTCCTTTCCAAGGTATCCACGAGCTCCATTAATTTTCCTGTAGGTGATCCAACATTCCAAGTACCAACCCTGATCCTCCTCCTATCCTATTCCTTCCTAATTGGTCTCATTCTATGATATCTTCTATTGTTTTCTATGTCTATTTTGTGTTCTGTTCCACTATCTGTTCTATTATTTGTCCTATGGATTAACTTCTTTACCCACACCTGTCCATGATGTGAGAACTCTTGCTCACTTAACACCACACCCGGGCGTCAGCATGGCATGTCGCTTTCGGTGAACGCCCTACACCCTTGCATATTTCTCACTACACCCGGGCTCCGACGTAACGCGTCGTAAGTAGAGAACCCCCCAACGTTTATATCATTTGAATCCATATCATAAGGTGTGATGAAATTTTTATGCTGGTTGTCACCTACCGCAACTCTCCTCCTTTATCCGGGCTTGGGACCGGCTAAACGCAAACTACTTAGGCAGAGTTCTATTCTTAATTCTATAAGATTATTAATTTATAAAAAATTATTTAATTTATTATAATAAAATTAATAAATAACCTTAAACACCAATTTCACTTTTACTAATTTATTTTTTTAATTGTTATAAATATTTGCAAAATTATAATATTAAGTTGTGAAATTAAAATAAAAATTAAATATTTATTTAATATAATTATAAAATTATTATTAAAAATTAATTATTTAATTAATAAAAAATTTATATTTATAAATTCTAATCCTAGTTTGAATTTTGAGAATTTCATTTTCTGCAATAATTTATACAATAATGTATTTTATTTATTGAGTCTATAAATACTTATTCTAAATATATAAATAAACTTTTGAAAGGAAAAAAATAAAGAAAACATATTTACATCCGTTAATATACAATATAATAATATAAATAATTTGGGAATAAACGGCACGCGATTCAATAATTCACCCACAGTTTGGATGTCAGAAAAAATTAAAAAATAAATATATATTTGAAATTATGAAAATTATATTTTTTTATTTAGAAAAAAGAACAAATAAAAAATAAATATTATTTTTTATTATTTTCTCTCTAATTTAAAAATAAAAAAGTGTGAAGAAATTGTTTTTCATAAGAAAATTATAACATTAATTTTAAGTTCAAAATATAAAGAATATGAGGAAGAGACACAACTTCTTGTATCAATTCTCATAGACAGTGCCACTATTATAGTATATGGAAATTCTTATGGATATAGACTTGCAAAACAGATAATAAATAGATTAGAGGTTCATTGAAATATTCCCGGCGAGAACTCTTCAATGCTCAAGTTAGAGCTGATATGAGAGAATGGTGTATCGAATTAATTAAAGATAAGAATATATCTCCATAGATGATCTGATCTCTTTATATATGATATAAACAATAGTTGATAATGATAAATTAATTATGTAATTATATGAATATTATTATCTAGCATAATTATCTGATTATATTTCTATTTATAGTATATAATTATAAGTATTGTTATATTTGATAATCCCACTAAGATTGTTTATCTTTAATAAGATTATTTCCTTTTGTTAAGTGAATTTTACAGTAGTTGAATCGATTAAACAAATTTCATGATTAAACTATTAAATATGATTAGATTCATGAGCCATCCAAAAACTCAAATTATTGGGTCAAGTATATATATATATATATATATATATATATGAGCTATATCATTTAGCATTTTTAAAATATTTAAACTCCCTTCAATGCAAAATAATTAAAAGTTGTATATGCTCATTATGTATTAAAATATAAGAAAAATAAAATTATACATGTAATATTTGAGTTTAATTATTTAAAATTTTGATAGATTTACTTTAAAACTAGCCTTTTAAATTTATAACTAAATTTAATATGAAAGCATAATTATACGGTGATGTCTACACTTGGTACTATAAGTGTATTTGAAAATAAAAAAAAATTACTTTAAATTTACATTTTTAAATAATCTTTTAAGACATTTTTAAAAACGTTAGAATTTTATATATACTGGAATTAATTCATAAGCTATTTTATTCTAATTATTTATATGTGTATTTTTAATTATTTGTACATTTATATTTGAGGTTTGAATCGAAGTTTTGAGTATTCTAAAGTATTAAATAGAATAGTTAAAATATGAAATATGCCATAAAAAGATCATTTTTATTAATTTAACCTATATCTAATTTAGTAATAAATTGATTAAAAAAATTATTAATAAATATAAATTGAAATTGTTTGTTTTCTATAGTTGTAATATTTATAATAACTTAATTCTTTATATTTGGGTTGACATTCAATTATGATTGATTATGCTAAGTTTTAACAAAATATATATATATATATATATGTTATTATAATTTTATTGATGCTCGGTGTCTATAATAATAAATAAATAATTTAAAAAAAATATTTTATTAAGTTTTAGAAATAAATTCTTTTTAATAAAAAAAATTAAACTGTAATACTTATTATATCTTCAGAGTTTCGATAGTAAAATACACAACAAAAATAAAGTTCAATTGAGAGTTAAAATTTTTTTTTGGTGCATAAAAAAATATTTTTAAAAAAAATTAAATAGGAATTTGGACATATCATAAGATTTATTGGGTTTGGTTTGACGTGAGTTGGGCTTATTTTAGGCTTCAATGTTAATGAGACAGAGGTATGATTTTCAATTTCATATTAGGTTCGTTCATCTTCATCTGGGCTTTGAAGAAACGACTTAATAAGCCAAGAGTGAGTGAGTATTTATTTACCAATTAAAAATAATATATTGTTAATAAAAGAGAATGAGAAATTATTAATAGAATCCTCATTTAATTATATTATGAAGTAATCATATTGCGCGAATTGTTTTTTATTTTATTTTAATAATATAATTTTTATATTTTATATTTTTAAAATCATTCTAAATTTTATTAATATTAAAAATTTCAATTAATTATGTTAAATACAAATTAAATTTTATTAAAATTTTGAACATTAATATTATTGATTCGTCATTGAATGATAAGGGACATAATGAAAATGGGAATTCCTGTGGAAACTTTTATTATCTTATTTTGTGAGCAAATATATTCTATTTAATCTAATGCCAATAATTACTACAATAAAATTATTAAGTTAAATATTATGTAATACTAATAATTAAATTTAATAAAATATTTTTGAATGATTATATAAATGAACCATCTAATATTTTTGTTCAATAAATATTTTTTAATTTTAAATTTTTTTACAATTAACAATTAAAAGAAAATAAGAAGTTAATTAAAATAAAAATTTTAATATTTTATACTATTTAAATTCTAAATATTTTATATTTTTAAATAAAATTAATTTAAATAAGTAGCATATATGTCTGCAGATGTTAATGACAATTTTACTAAGAAAATGATAAATGGTAAAATTTTCAGTTAATTTCTTAAACATATAGAATAATTTTATGAGTTTATTTATATGCTTTAGCATATATATATTGATTTTAAAACTCAAATTATTTTATAAATAGATAAAAAGTAGAGACCTCATCCACTCTGGCCTCCATATATGATTTATTTTGAAGGAAGTCTTTTATTGTAACAGTGCAAGTAGTGAAAGGCTAGTGATCATGGATGGGATTAGGACCCCAGGAGTAGGGATAGCAACGGTTGAATTTTTGCTGGTACTCAATTTGACCTAACTCTAATAGAACGAGTTTGGATAGTATATAATTAGGTTTGGGAACGAGTTCGAATTTAAAAAATAATACTCGTAATGAATTCAAATTTTACATGATGGTATTCATTACTCAAACTTATTTGTATAAATACTTAATTAAATAAAAAAATATTTTTTTTATAATAATATTCATAATTTTTTATATATTTTATATAAAATGAAATTTAAATATGCTATGGAATTATTAAAATTTTAAAAAATAAATTATTAAATAAATAATTTTTTATGTATATTATTAATTAAAATAAATAAAATTAAACAGGTTTAGATTTTTTTTTTTATGATAATAATCGAATTTGGAACAAATTTGAGTAGTTAATAATAAATTTTAATTAGGGTTGGGAACAGATTCAGATTTTGAGAATACTAAACGAGCTCGAATTCGAATAAAATAATTTTTACGAGTACTTTACCTATTGCCATCCCTATTCAGAGTGAGCCTAAGCCACTCATTGTGACCTCCAAACATCTCTTGCCTCTTTATGCTTTCATTGAACGTCCCTTTGGCACTTTCTATCAATAAACGAGTAGTAATCTTCCTTTGGTATGAGAAGTGGTGATTTGGATGACTTGAAAGCAACACTAGCGCAAGAAATAAATACAGAAGATTCTGAACATTTTTTTAATATTTATTAGTCAAATAATATATAGGGCAATCTCATTTACAATTACTGTCATATTATTTATATAATATATTTTCTTCAATATTTATTAGTCAACTAATTTAAAAGAAAGTAAATTATTAAAAAGATTTTAATTAAATTAAAAAGATTTTGTATCCTATAAAAAAAGAATTTTACATCTTTATTATTGGTAAATTAATAATTCTTTACATAAATTAATTTTTATTTAAATTATCAATATTAATTTTTCTTTAATTATCAACTATTGTTAAATAATTTACAAAAATATAAAATAATGATTATTATCAAGAAAAATATTAATAATACACTCTTATAGAAGTATGCATTATTCACTAATTATTTTATTTATTATAATTTTTTATTATTAATAAATATTTTTTTATAAGTATTTATCTAATTGATAAAAATAAAAATTATCATTTTTATTAATTAAAATTTATTTTTTTTATTTTATTTGATTGTCGTATTTATTTGTTGACTAATAAATATTGAAGAAAATATATGATATAATTATGACAGTAATTCTAATGAGATTGTCTATTTATTAGTTGATTAATAAATATTGAAAAGATGTTCTGAATCTTCTGTATTGATTTCAGTAACAATGAATATTAAGCAATTATTACAAATAGCATAAAATCTTGGCCATAATCTATTACCATAATGTCTCTATGAACAATAATAAGGCATAGCGACCTTCGCCAAGTGATCTCTATGTATATATGAGAAGTCTCTGGCTATCAAAAATGTGTAAGAGTCTTAAAACAAAGACAAGAATGGCTAATAATAATCTGAGGATTTTTTTATGCCTTGTGCTAGTGTTGCTTTCGTTTTCAAGGTTGGAAGGTCGTCCAATTCACCACTTCTCACCCCAAAGAAAGATTACTACTCGTTCATTGATAAAGTGCCAAAGCGGCGTTCAGTGAAAGCATGAAGAGGCAAGAGATGGTTGGAGGTCACAATGACTTGCTTAGGCTCTCTCCTTGGGGGGCCCTAATCCCATCCATCATAACTGGCCTTTTACCACTCGCACTATTGCAATGAAGGCTTCCTTTAAAATAAATCATATAAATTGAAGTATGGAAGTGTTTGGGAGATATAAGAGTGGCATGATTAATTAAATTATTTAATAAGATTCTAAATACAAAGAAAATGCCTGATGAATGGAGGAGGAGTATTTTAGTACCTATTTTTAAAATAAGGGAGGCATACAGAGTTGCTCAAACTATAGAGGAATTAAACTCATGAGTCATACTATGAAGTTGTGGGAGAGAGTTATGGAGCATCGACTACTTCATGATACTTCTATCTCTCCTAATCAATTTAGCTTCATGCTCGATCGTTCAACTATGAAAGTGATCTTTCTCATTACAAGCTTGATGGAGAGATATAGAGATGTGAAGAAAGATCTACACATGGTTTTTATTAATTTGGAAAAGGCTTATGATAATATTTCAAGAGCTGTTTTATGGAGAGTGTTAGAATAAAATAGAGTGTTGAAAAATATATATGAAGAAGCAACTACTATTGTGCGCACAGTGAGAGAGGACACAAGAGATTTTCCTATCTTAGTTGAATTACGCTAAGAGATTTTCCTTTTTACATTAGTTTTAGATGAATTGACGAAACATATACAAGAGAGTATCCCTTGGTGCATGATATTTGCGGATGATATAGTTCTGATAAATGAGATGTGAGAAGGAGTCAATAGAAAGCTAGAGCTTTAAAGAAGTACTCTAGAGTCAAAGGGTTTTAAGTTAAATAGAACAAAGACATAATACATACATTGCAAGTTTAGTAAAGGCCAAACTGGTGATAGGGAATGAGTTAGTTTGGATGAAGTGGTACTATCTCAAATTAATCACTTTAAATATCTCGGCTCAGTCCATCAAGCAGATGGTAGATGTGAGGAGTATGTTAGTAATAGGATTAAAGCCAGATGGTTGAAGTGGAGACGTACCACGAGAGTTTTATGTGATCGCAAGATTCCCAATAAGTTGAAAGGAAAATTTTATCGTACAGCCATAGTATCGGCCATGTTATATGGTAGTGAGTGTTGGGCACTGAAGGAGTCACATGTGTCTAAGATAAGAGTTACAGAGATGAGAATGTTAAGGTGGATGAGTAGCCATACTAAACTAGATAAAGTCTATAATAAGAGTATTAGAGAAAATGTATGAGTGGTGCCAATTGAGGATAAGTTGAGAGAAGAGAGATTGAGGTGATTTGGTCATATGAAGCGTAGACATACGGAGGCTCCAGTTAGACAAATAGTGCACATTAGGTTAGATGATAGAAAGAAAAAAATAGGTAGACCTAAACTGACTTGGAGTAGAGTAGTACAACATGACTTAGAAGCATTGCACATTTCCGAGGATTTAACCCAAAATTATTGAGAGTGGAGAAAGAGAATCCATATAGCCAACCCCAAATTTTTGGGATAAAGGCTTAGTTGAGTTGAGTTGAGTATATGTCGATATCAGAGTTGGTGAGGCATCTACTTTTCATCAATTTATAAAATAATTTGGGTTTTAAATTGTAATTCTTTATTTTAATAAAAATACATATTGTTTCAATTATTTGTATTTGATTTGGTTAAATAAATACTCACTCACTCTTGGCTATAGGCAAAAAAAAGGTTGCAAAATTAATATAAAAATAAGCTCCATTGACATGTTTAGGCTATGAATATCGTGATAGTATATAGACTCTCGCCCCGAGAGCAGCAAAATCTATCAACTACACATGTGGAATATGGATTCCAGGCAATTTGGGGTGGGACAGACATATGGAGCTACAAAGACAGAACATAATAGAGAAAGAACGAAAGAAAACATATGTGAGGGTAATGCTAAAAGAAGAATTGAGGCCAGACCATTTCTGAGTCATTGTCCCACAGCACATGAAAATGAACAAGCAGCTTGGTTTGAGATTATTTGCTTGCATTTACATACATAAACCTTTTCATCAACAAGTCCTTAATTGCCAACTGGTAATATCACGTTTTATAAAGTCATATATTGATGTTGATCATGAAGGCAAGACTTTTAACAATGATGATATGTTGAATTCAGTTATCAATCAGTGTGGAAATTTGACAAGAAATTTCTTCAAACTTGACATATATGGATATGGCAATTCATATATAGAAGAAGTTAAAATTACTTAGTTTACAAGCTACGCTACGCTACACTACGGAGATGAATTTCTGGAGATAGATATTGGATGGTTTTATTCCCTATCAACTTCATATTTACTCATCAAAATTTCTGGTTGTCAATTGCTAGATACAAATGGTCTAATTAAGAGCTCGAAAATTTTTGAGGTTATCGTCATAAATTAAAATCTCTTCATTTTTGCTAAGTCAATATTTATTATCACAATCAAGTTTTAAAAAAAATCATTAATTCAATCGATTTAATTAATTATTTATTTTAATTATAAATCGGATTAAAATTTAAACTTATGATTATGTACAGTTTCAAAAATCACTTCAATGATATTGAGTTAAAATTTATTGATTATTTAACATAATTTTTTTTATTATAATTAGTTTCAATTGAAACTTAATTCAAAATCTTAAAAGTTTATGCAATTATTTGATGATCTCAAGTAGACATCCCAATAGTATTTCATGCATTATATTAAATTTACTGTATTTCATGTATTATATTAAATTTACTTATATATATATATATGATCTCTTTCTTAGTTGGGAAAATAATCCGCACGAATCGAATTTTTTTATTAACATATTGAGAGAGAATTGGATTTGATTAGATAATAGGTAATTGGTAAATAAGGATCGATTTTTTAGCAAGACATGGAATACATCGTCAAATATTCAATACGATTCTATAACATCTAGTTTGGTTCAAAGAAGTAATTGTAGCCAATTGAAAGGATCTTCTGATCAATCCAGAGATCATTTCAATGACTCGCATTGGAATCAAGACGAATCGATGAAACCTTTTTCCACTGGGTGTCCCTAGATGCAGCTGTGGGGCCAATTCTAGACCTGCCGTTATATATATATATATCCAAGTCCATAGGTTAGAGGCCTGCTTTTTCCTTCGATTTTGTCGGACATTTTTTCTCTTTATAGCAACTTTTATCCTATTGGGAGTGTAGCGGGAGCAATAATTCCTATTGCCCCAGCTGAAGCACTCAGCACTAGCTAAAAAGGGATGGACAAGAAAGCTAGGGACAGAGCAGTCTTTATACACTTTTTTATCCTACTTCTAAGGATAGATAGAAAAGGTTAGAGGCTTCTTTTTCCTTCGATTTTGTTAGAACTTTTTTTTTTTCCTTTTACAGCAACTTTTATCATATTGGGAGTGTAGTGGGAATAACAATTCCTGCTGCCCCAGTTGAAGTACTCAGCACTAGCGAAGGTGGGATGGACAAGAAAGCTAGGGAGAGAGCGGTCTTTATACACTATATATATATATATAGAGAGAGAGAGAGAGAGAGAGAGAGAAGAAGGGATTGTAACGGTAGGTATAGTTAGGATAATGTCCAGCTGTAGAGTTTGAATGTATTCAAATATCTACCCCTAATTTCGTGTAACAGTCCTTGTAAGTTGTAACAACTCAGATACGATAGTCTTCCTCTGCTTGTATATATTCACAATAAAGATAATACAAACACAACTTCTGCCCAACATTTACATGGTATCAGAGCTCTCATAAGGCCTTCAATGGCGTCAAACACTTCCTCGTCTCTTATCTGTGCTTCTTCATCCCCCATTCCCAATGTCTCTCAGTTGTTATCTGTAAAACTCACATCGACTAACTATCTTCTCTGGAAAGGCCAGATTCTTCCTTTGCTGAATGGGTATAAGCTGGTCACCCATGTTTCTTCTACCTCTAAACCACCAGATAAAACTTTTACTGATGGACAACACAACCCTAATTTTGAATGCTGGTATTGTCAAGACCAACTTGTACTGACTTGGCTATTTGCCTCAATTTCGGAGGTGGCAGGCTCTTCCACGGCGAAAGATGCCTGGACGAAATTAGAGACTATATTTGTGTCTAGAACATGCACACAGGTTATGCAACTCAGAAAATAGATGAAGCACCTCAAGAAAGGATCTGAATCAATCGATTCTTACTTGAGGCATGCTAAAACCCTCTTTGATCAATTGGCTGTTCTTCAGGCTCTAGTAACTGAAGATGCTCTAGTCAGTGACATATTGGACGGCTTAGGCAATGAATACCATCCATTTGCAAGAGTGATCGAAGCTCGCAATTCATCACTCAGTTTTGATGAATTATATGCTCTATTATTAAGTGAGGACACCCAACTGAAGCATGACACTGATTCGGTGATTGCTAGTGTACCACCCACTGCCCATATGGCAGCCTCTCTTCCTTCTCAAAACACTTCTCAGCCACGTGCAAAAACAAAGGGCAACAATAATAATCGCAACTCTTCATTAGGTGGGCCACTTATTTGTAATAACTGTCATGGGCAAGGACACATTGCCAGACAGTGCCCTTCCCCAAAGAATTAGCTTCCAAATGCGCAAGCACTTTGTGTTTCACAAACATATTTCTCTCCCTCGCCACGTGGGCCTCAAAGTTACTATGATGCCCCCCTCAACACCACAAATGTGTGTTGCACCTAGTTGAACAAAGTCACAATGAACACATATCACTTTCATATGTGATATTTATAGCAATTCAAGCTTTAATCAATATTTATAGCAATTTTTAACATAGCATGCATCACAAAATATTCAACTAATTTCTCAACTTACTCAATATATCCTCAATCTATTCAATCAACATTCAATATCATGTATAAAAATTAAATTGCACAAAAGTAAAAATTAAATTGCACAAAAGTAAAGAGGTCAAAGACTTTAAAACTCTTGAATGAAAGCAATAAATGAAAAATCAAGGTTGGAGTTCAAATGTAAGCTTTCATCAAATGTAAAATGAAGTAAAGAAGGTGTATTTATAGTCCCAAATCATTTTAGTCCGTTTGAAACCTTTTTGAAATGTTATACACTCTGCTCTAGTTGTCATTATTTTGTCTTTTTGTGCGAAGTTGAGCAACTCTGATCATTTAGCAAACTAATTAAATTTTGGCAACAGTAGTAAATTAGTTAGTAAACTAATGTTTTAGCAAACACATTAGCAAACTAATAGTTTAGCAAACAAGTTAGCAAACTAATTCAACAGCTGCATGTCTCAACTTGTAATATTAAAAAAATGATTTAGATCTTAAGAAAAATATGTGCCAATAGTAGTATCCAAGGTCATGATGGGAAAAAAAAATTATAAAATAATTAGAAGATAAAGTTTCATTTTTGAGCTCCATTCGATTAAACTCTTATCTATTCTTTTTACACAAGTCTAAAGACTCAATTTTTATCTCTATGACTTTCATACATTTACTTTGAGTCTTGGTTTACATAATCTTGTTCTTTCTCATCTTGGATTTGTCTTGAGATGCCTTTGAATATTCTTCCTCCTTAGATATAACTTCAAAGGTTCTTTATAAATAAGAGAAAGAATCTACACATCACTTTAAAGTTGGGTTAGATAGATTCTATTTGAGTTTTGTTATCATCAAAATCAATGCTCATTTTAAGCTACATGGGGTCAACAATGTGGACAGTGGACTCAGGAGCTAATTACCATATCACATCTGCTAATGGAAATATTTCACATACTTCACCTTTTCAGGGTAGTAACACTGTGACAATTGGCAATGGTAAAAATATTTCAATCACTAATTCTGATCATTCTCTTATGTCTGTCAATAATGTCACTTTCAATTTTGATAATATTTTGTTAGCTCCTGACATTCATAAAAACTTGCTCTCTATTCATGCTTTAACCTCTAACAATAATGTCTCTATTGAATTCTTTGTTGATTTATTTTTTATTAAGGATACTCGCACGAGTCAAGTTCTTTACCACGGCCAGAGTAAGGATGGATTGTACTCTCTACCTCTCTAGTTGGTTTTCTCCTATGTCACCCCAAGTCAATTCTGTGGAATTCAAAACTTGGCATGAGCATTTGGGTCATGTGAATGACCGTATTGTTTCGCATGTTTTATCTTCTAATAAATTGTTTTATATCAATAAGACCAATCATGTTCCTTGTCATGCTTGCAATCTTAGTAAAATTCATAAATTACATTTCTCTCACTCTACAACTGTTGTTTCCCAACCATTAGAATTAATTTGTTCAGATGTTTGGGGACCATCACTAGTTCCATCAGTTGAGGGTTATCGTTATTATGTTGTGTTCTATGATCATTTCAGTCATTATACGCGGATTTATTTTCTTAAACGTAAATCCGATGTTTAGCCTGTGTTCACTCAATTTCTTAAATTAGTGGAAAAATATTTTTCATTGCTAATTAAAAACTTTTAAGCAGACTGTGGTGGGGAATTTCAAGCCTTGACTAAACACCTTCAAGACCATGTCATTTCTCAAAGGGTGTCTCTATACACCTGAGCAAAACGACTGTGTCAAAGGAAAACATAGATAAATTGTAGAGATTGGGAGGGCTCTATTACATCATTCTAATGTACCCCAAAAATACAGGACCTATGCTTTTGAAACTACAGTTTATACCATAAATCGTGTTCTATCTGTCCACACCAAACCATCTATGCCATATGAGATTTTATTTAAAATCGCACCTAATTATAATGATCTTCAAGTTTTTGGATCTCTTTGTTATCCTTGGTTACAACCATATTCAAAAAACAAATTAGATGCATGTTCTGCTCAGTGTGTATTTTTGGGTTACTCTAAAATTCATAAAGGTTACATATGTCTTGATTTTTCTAGTAAAAAGATATTTATTTCACGTCATGTTATCTTTTTTGAGCAGGTGTTTCCATTTGCCAGAGATACTTCTCAAGCTCCAAAGTCCACTGTCTCACAAATGCCACTGTACAATTTCCCACCTCAACCAATAATTCCCAATGTTGCATTGAATCCCAATAGTGCAGGCATCCTGGGTCCACCACCAACTTCACAACCTCACCATATAATGTCTCTTAAGCCACCTACTATACGCCCATCCATAAGTGTTGAGCCTCACGTGACAAGCCCATCACATTATCCCTCTTCACCCATTAATGCTTAACATAATCCGCCAAATGTTAATTCTAGCCCACAGTCACCACAAAGTGCCATTTCACCCATAATAGAATTCGACCCCTCTCCGGAAAGGCCTCCATAACTAGTCTACACTCATAATATGATAACTAGAGCGCAAATTAGATCATTGAAGCCTAAAATTTTCTCAGCTCAAACAAGTCCACTCGAGGTTCCTACTTATTATTCGAAAGCACTAGCCCACAAAGAATGCCGACAGGACATGGAGCTTGAAATCAATGCATTGATGAAGACTGGCACATGGGATTTGGTCCCAACAGAAGCAGCTCAAAATATAATCGGCTGCAAATGGATATTTAGAGTTAAGCAAAAATCGGATGGGTCAGACAAGTACAAAGCTCGACTAGTTGCAAAGGGATACACATAATGTTCAGGTGTTGATTTTCAGAAGACTTTTCTCTCCTATTGTCAAGCTAGCCACTATCAGCTAAATTTTGTCTCTAACAGTCTCATATTCTTAGACCATTCGCTAATTGGATATCTCTAATGCTTTTTTGTATGGTGATATTGACTCACCAATTTATATGGAACAGCCTCTAGGATTTATTGATAAGGATAGACCCACTTTTGTCTGTAAATTACAACACTCCTTATATGGTTTGCGTTAAGCACTAAGATAGCGGTACAAGAAATTAACTTTAGCGTTGGTTGGATGTGGATTTCAAGTGTTAGCTGTGGATTCTTCTTTGTTATTTTACAATCAAAATGGCATACGCATGTTTTGCTTAGTATATGTGGACGATCTAATTCTAACTAGAAATAATGACCACTGCCTCCATCAATTAATTGCTTCACTCAACAATGAGATTACGATATGTGATATTGGGCCTCTAGATTTCTTCTTGGGCTTGAAGTTCATCAAACAACTGCTGGCCTCCATCTTTCCCAGGGCAAATATATTGGTAAGCTTTTGGAGAAGGCCAACATGACCACTTGTAACACAATTTCAACGCCAGCATTCCCAATGGAAAAGTTGTAACTTCGCGATGGGGAACCAGCTTCTGATCCATCCTCATATCGTACGCTGGTAGGAGGATTACAATATCTTATGTTAACAAGACCAGACATTTCTTTCTCTATTCATCAAGTATTCCAATTCATTCACTCACCAATAACTAAACATTGGAAGGCACTCAAATGAATTTTGTGGTACTTGAAGTTAACTTAACATCACTGCCTTCTTATTCACCAGTCCACTAATCCACAGCTTCACATATATACCGATTCTGATTGGGCCAGTGATAGAGATGATAAGAAATCTATCACTGGTTTTGTTGTGTTTTTTGGTTCCAATTTGATTTCCTAGGCTTCAAGAAAACAAAAGACTATTTCTAGCAGCTCCATTGAAGCTGAATATCGAGCAATTGATGCCGTTGTGTCATGACCCAAATTATGGGTCGGACTGACACTAGGACTTGGATCAGCATAAGGCTCCCAAAGCCCATAGTAAGCCTAACTATTCATTAGCCCAACCTTGAAGCCCATATACAAGCCTAATTTTAAGAAATTAATAGGACAGAGTTTAACCATAAACTGGACCATCCAATGAGAGTTTTTTAGCTCACCCGACCTGTGATCACAATATAAATATATATGGAGAGCTCAGCTTTCCCTCACAATCATCAACAACTCAATATAAGATCAAATGGGAGTCCAACTCCCTCATCCAACATAGTCATCCATCCACTCTTTCCACATACATAGATTAATAAGCTCATAATTTTAAAATAATTAATCTTACAATTCCAAGCTAAGTAAGATGGTTCTACACATGCAGAGATCTAGAATTTAAATTTAATATTACAAAATATGAAAATAACAGTTAGTAGACCTACGAGGTAGGAAGCAGGTTAAACACAAGAATAAACTCTCTTGTAACTTAGAAAAATTGATGAACAAGAGTGAGCGTTCAACTCATAGAGTAAGATATTAATTTTACATACAATTTCTATAACTATCTAAGTCTAGTGCATCTCTAAAAATGAATGCAACGCCTTCAAACAATTCAAACATGTCAAGTCATACTCACATCAAAAGCAATATAGAGCACTCACACACCCGTGTGTCACATCCATACTCACACATATATATATATAAATATGGGAGCTGATCCCCTATACAACTCTCTTAGTTTCAACCTCTAATAGTGAGATTAACTTAAGGTCAGACTTTCTCTGAATATAATAATATTGAAATTATAAATAAAATCAATATCTACTCACAACTTAACCAAAGGTCATTGTGGCAACTGGATAGAGAAGGCTGACTCGGCTTACCTAAACATTATATCAAAAACTTTATCAATATTTATTTAAAACAAAACTTTAAAGAATCAAGAGACAAATCCTAAGTTTTGCCGAAAATTTAGCAGAGTGACCTGCCCAACCTGCAAAAGGGCTCAAATAATACTTTTAAATCCAATGGCCTCATGCCCATATCATAACAACATCATACTGCCTCTCTTAAACCCCCCAAACTAGTCAAAAATCATATAACTACACAGAAAATAATTATTTAAAAATTCGAAGTGTTACACGCTGCTACTGAAGTCACCTGGTTAGTGTCTTTGTTACTCGAAATTTCCATGGCACCTTCCAATACTCCTATCTTGTGTTGCGATAACATAGGGGCTACCTGCCTCACAACAAATCCAGTATTCCACAACCGCATGAAACACATTGAGGTGGAGTTCCATTTTGTCCGCGATATGGTTTCCAAGAATTGTCTTGAAGTCCGTTACATTTTAAGTAAGGATCAGCTTGCAGATATTTTTCACCAAAGAATTAACCAAAACTCAACATAATCAGCTCACTCATCTTCTTACAATTCAAACCTTTCCGGGTTCAAATTGCGGGGGTATGTAATGGTTAGTATAGTTAGGATAATATTCAGCTATAAAGTTTGAATGTATTCAAATATCTCCCCCTGATTTTGTGTAACAGTCCTTGTAAGTTGTAACAACTTAGATTTGATAGTCTTCCTCTCCTTGTATATATTCACAACAAAGATAATACAAACACAAGTTTTGCCCAACATTTACAGGGATAAGTTTCTAAAGATTCATAGTGAACTGATAGGAGCTTTTCTTGAAGTAATGGCATGTTGATCTAGCCATCACCAGAACCACAAGACTATTCGCTAAGTGCATCATACAAATTTATTTACAGCTGCCTCTTTTCCTGGAGCAAAATAGTTTCTTGGATCTACTGATTTTGTTGGATCACAAGCCCTGCTGCTAAGAAAGGACAATGGAGTCCTCAACTTTTTATCTTTATCGTCCGTTTTTTTTTTTTTTTTGCCAGGAAAGAGGGAATGTTATTTTAGCACAAAGATGCTGTGGTCTTTTATTCTTTTTCTTTTCAAAAAGACATTTAACATCGGCCCCAAAACTTAATTTTAACCTTTTACTCAGGTTCAAAGATCAATTTTCCTCTTATACTTTAATTGCGTTCCATCAAATCTCTGAATTTTCTTTTAAAAAAAAAAGTTATGCCTATATTCAGGTATATAATAATTAAAATTATTAATTTATATAATACTTAACATTTTAAATCGAGAGATTATTGATTTGAATTTACTTTAGACATATTTATTAAATTTCTTAATAAATTTAAAAAATTATTAATGTAATATTTTTCTCCTCCTTACTGAAATATCTAATATCTCTCAAAAAAATTACGCATAAGAAAATATGATTTTTTAATAAAATATTATTAGTTAAATATTAATGACAGAGAGGCCTTCTTATATTATTTATATTATAAAAATAAAAAGGAAAGAGAAGCGATGTATCCACCTCATTGAAAGAATGACTCCGCACTATTTTCCCTCCAAAATCAGATGCTCTGTTTCTCTCTACTTCAAATTCCACAGACAATTCTCTTAACCCAGTGCCACACCCAGCTTCACCGTCTAATTTCCGTTAAAAGCTCCATTTCTCTCCCAAAACTTCTTTCACAAAATTGTCCCCAACAAACTTTGTGTGTAGTTTGTCATTTTTGAATTCTTCTGCTTCTCCATCGCCTGACGATGATTTTGATGTCGAATTGGTGATGTTGCGATGATAAGAAGAGTAAGCGAACACCCGGAGCTCCATGACTTGGTTGAGGTGGTGTGGATTTGGGTCGGAAGCCACCCGCGAGGTTCCCATCTGGGGACTGTTTTATCGGATTGCCCGATTACACTTCAGGATCTTAAGCACGCAACTTCACAGGTTGTTTTTGTATTTTGTTTCTTGCTTACTAAGTCTTTGTTACAATGCGTTGGAGACTATAAGCTTTATTTTGGTGGTGAACATGGTGGTAGCGTTATGAAAGAAATTCCCTCTTCCCCCTCTCAAGTAATGACCTAAAAAACTTGTAACTTGCATTTCACCTTTTGCTTTCATTGGCTTCCAAGTAGCTTGATCCTGAAAGGCTTTCTTTTATCTCATCTTAAATCTGGGACCTAAAAAACTTGAATTCATAACTGCATTTTCATTCATTGGTTTTTGCTGCATGACTCAACTAAGCACTCATCATTCTCTAATCTTGCCTCAGCTAAAACTATTATTGTTTTGTCTCCATTTGATAGTGTCACATTGTATTTGGGAAATCCTCATTTGAGATGCACCCTGACTATGGATAAACCTAATTAGCCTTACAGTCATCTTTTAAAATTTAATCTTGTGCAGAACAAGTTACCTAACAAACATGAATTGCATAGCTATCACACTTGTTTTCATTGGCTTTCTCTGGATATGACCTAAATGTTGTGGAAGACATTATATGTTGTCTTTAGATTGTGACCTATTGTATTGGGTTGTACAATTCAAATACGGAAAATTCTAAAATACACCGATGGTATTAAAAAATAATATTTTTATAAAAAAAAATCTATTAATTTTTTAATTTAAAATGATGGGTCTCATGTGCTTTGTAAGGGAGAGATTACAAATATTGGGTGTACTCAATAATTTGTCTTCAAATACGATATAAAATTATCACCCAAAGAAATATACCCACCTATAAAATATATTAAAGAATATATGTTCTCTCTATAGAATATACTATGAAATTTTCCTTTATCACTTTTTCGGTGAAGGATTCCCTCTCCCTTTTTCTCTACTCTCTTTCTATGCTCTATTATTATCGGAAAATAATGCTTTTTTAACTTGAGCATTGGAGGGTATTCATCTGGGCATTCTCCAATGGACATCGAACTTATTTCTCTTTGTTTGCAAGTACCTATAACTAAAACAAGACCGTGGGACCCATATACATGAAGCTAAAGTTTCAGGTTTCATCAAATTCCATTTGCAATCATTTGTTTTTGGCGCATTAGACCTAACATTACTGAGTCATTCTCTTATCTTTACATCAACTAGTGGCCTAAAATTGAAAATGCCCTGTGGCCTTTTTGTTTGGAGTGTTGCAGATGTATTTTGGCAAGGCCCATTTTATAACAATCATCTTGTGTCCTCGTTTTTCTGTTAGCTAATTATTTATAGAAACTAGTTTGGTTTGCATCGTTGTCCTGAATTGACCTAAATTGCATTATAGAACAAGCAGTTCATTCATTGGATTTCAATGCACATAGGATAGACATTCAATGTTCTTATCCTTTAATGGTGACCTAACAAACTTGGCTTATATTATCCTTGACAACCATAAAGAAAGGTGTTCTCTCATCTTATCCTCTACTACTGACCTACAATACTTTTTGCCTTTAGTTTTAAACATCACATTTATACCAGTGATGGCAGTTCAGATGCCCCAACTTGTGCATATATTGCTTGTCTTTTGCTGACTGATTATGTCCTATTACTTGCTGACTGTCTATGAATATCCCAGTTGGCTCTATCTTTTAAACTTGTGATTTTTTATGATAAGAATTAATGTTGCTTTGCATCAATATTTTTTTGAGTCTTGCTGGTCGTTGTTGGTTTGCATCTTGTCTTCGTCTATTTAGTTGGTTTTTGTGTCTCTTTTGTTCGGGAAGGTTTTAGCTCCTGAGGTCAGTTGTGCTGGGTTCATAAGCTCAATTTTGGAGCTGTTTTTCTTCCCTCTTTTTATTTTTTTATTTATTAATAAAATTCTTGCTTTACACCCAAAAAAAAAAAAACTTAATGCAAGTTACTTGCATGGTATGCATTAATCTGTACTTTGGAATCAACATTTTATTAGTTACTTATTACCTTTAAACCCGGCCAGAAAATTAAGTTAATGGATCAATTTTTTTTTAATAACTAATTACAAATGAAAAAAGTATTATATGGAATAATAAACTATTTATTGAGAGAAATAATAATAATAATAATAATAATAATAATAATAATAATAATAATAATAATAATAATAATTAAAGAAAGATATTTTTCTCAATAATTATTAAATAATTTAATTGATCCCCAATTCAATTCATAGTCATTTTTTTCATAATTTTCAATGTAAAAAAATACTCTTTCAATACTTACAGTTACAAATAAATAATATTAATACCAATTTTACAAGCAAGTAAATTAATAGGCATGGTTTATATGAAAACAAAAATCTTATCAAAATTGTTATAGTTTTGATAATGGTTCATTCCCGTCATTGAATCTTGTGTACATATGTTATCTCATTTAAGACAAAAAAAATTAATAGATATAATGACATAAAAACATTATACATTTCTGAAGATTTAACACAAAATCATTTAGAGTGAAGAAAGAGAATTCATATAGTCGATCTCAATAATTTTTTAGATAAAAACTTAGTTAAATTAAGTTGAGTTAAGTTGACTTAAAACAAATCTTCCATACTGAAAATTATTGTATTACATTTTAAAATAAAAACTAATGAATTTAAAATAAAAAAATAAAAATATAGATAAAAAGGTGAAAAGTTATAATAACTCTTGTGAATATGATCAGAAAGATTCTTTTAAATTTATCTTTATTTTATTTGCAGATACTTTAGTTTTATATAATTATTTTTGAAAATAAAAAAAAATTAAGGATAACTTTTATTACTAATTTTTAAGTGGGCCCTTTATAATTTTTGGATGAAATTTTTTCATATATATAATTCTTGGCTTTAAAAAATATATATTTAAAATTGTTCATCAATTCAGTGGAGTCAATTGACCCACTATTATGCAGGTAGAGCCTCTCTTGTTTAAACCGATAAATGTCATTATTTTTATATTGATAGTGTCATTTCACGATGGCAAACTATAGTGAAAAGATTTCAGGGAAAAAAAAAACTATTATGAAGGATGACTCGTAATATTATCAAGTTTTGTATAAAAATATCCAGTATGCATTTACTAGTTATAATAGAGGTTGGCATTGATCCACTTAAGGCAACTGAAAAATGATATTTCCTTCAAAATAATGCTGGATTTCTTTTTAAATTTTTTTTTGTGTGTATTATTATAGCAAGGGTAATATTTTAATATTTTTAGGTACAGGCTGTGTAATTCTGTATGCAACCTAATATGAGATTTATCTCTCTGTTTCACACAACTTGATTACTCGTCTTTAATATATATATATATATATATATATATATATATATATATATATATTTGGTTAACCTCTCTGAGCTTGTGCTGTGTTTTGAAATGATCACTAGCTGAAAACCATATATATTAATCATCAAAGCAAACTGCAAAACTAAAATCTTTTTTGGAGTTAGATATTAGAAATTGCAATTTAACAGTTGAAATACTAGTGGCAAATAGAAACTACATTACAATTTTTTGTTTTTTTGTTTTTCATGAATCCAAGGGCAATGCCAACTTCTTGTGACGTGATAGACACCTTTCAAATGGCAATGGCAACTTATTGTGACATAGTAGAGACCTTTATTACAATAGTGCAAGTAGTCTTGCTATGTCTAGGGTTAAGATCAAGTGTAAAGAGAGGAATCTTGTGACACATATATATAGAGAGAAATAAGCTAGTGATGTTGGGGATCAGGCCCTCCAGGACTGCGCCTAACCGACTCATTGAAACCTCCTAGCATCTCTCGTCTCTTTATGCTTTCATTCAACACCTCTTTGGCACTTTCTATCAATGAACGAGCAGTAATCCTCCTTTGGCGTGGAAAGTGGTGAATTGGAAGAGTTTCCAACCTTGAAAATGAAAGCAATACCAGGACAAGGCATAACAAAACCCTCAGATTATTAGCCATTCTCTTGTCTTTGTTTTAAGCCTGTATGAAATTCGTTGCACGTACACATTTTTGATAGCTAGGGATTTCTCATATATATAGACATCTCATGATGAGGGCCACCATTTCATTCATTTTAATATGGACTAGACCCACAACGTAGCCGCACATGACACGTGTTTTTCTCAGGCCTTACTCTTTCCAAGGTTTACATAATTTTTGGATTAATTTTTTAAAAGTCAAAAGATTAATGGTTTAAAATTATTTTTGTACCATTAATGTCAACTTTTACTACTTCAATTGCTGGTTGCTGACCATCAATATTTGATAGCAAATCGCTGATAACTGTTTGCAACTATTGAATTAAATAAACTCTTTATTATACTTTAAAATTTTACGGTATGTGTTAGAAAAATAAAATGAATAAATGCTTCTATTGTAATAATTATTACATATTTTAACAGAGAAAATAGATTAAATTTAACTCAATACCAAAAACTATCGTAAGATGAAGAGCTTTACCTAAATTTTAATATTACATTTAGTACAAATATCTTATCTCAAACCAATATAGGATAATAATCTCTCACATTTAGGTATAAACATTTAAAGCGTAAAATTTGAAAATATGAGCATCTGAGAGTAGCCTAATATTGAAGTAGTCAAGCTTTATAGAGAAAATGGATGAGCCTAACTCCTCTCTAAAAGCTAACTCAAGAGGAAATGGAGGAAGGTTGCTTAAGTTTTATATAAATAACTCATATATATATATATATATTCAAAATCACCATAATTCTCCAACAATACATGAGTTCTAACCTTTTATTCTAAGAAAAGAATATCCTTACCTTTTTGCCTACCCATTTCTCTTATATGTTATCTTCTCGAAAACGAGTTTTATTCCCTGTCAAACAAGCCATGGCTTCAAGAATCTTCTTACTTGTAAATGCTCAGATCTCCATTGATTTTGACCATCTTTCTACCCTTCATTTTCAATTTTACAGTTAAAAATGGGTAAGGCGCTGAAATTCATATGTAAAAGGTTCATTTAGAATAAATCATTTATAATAAAAAATTTAACTAAATTTTTATGCAATAATTTTTTTTTTCTTACAAAATTTTAATTTTTAAACAAAGATATAGCGTATAGAATTGAAGTTGCAAATGAATTGAGTCGGATGAGTTTGAATTATTTTGAATTGGCATTTGCTTTGAATTTTAATTTTTTTTATTGAATAAGAGTATTTTAAATTATGAATAAATTCGGATTATTGTGGATTTGCTATATAAAAATGTTAGATTTGTGACTTAAAATCCTAATAGATTGAAGAGAGAATTTTTCCTAATTTTGAGCGGAAGAAATATTTGGATGGGTAATTATTTCCTAGATAGAGTAAAATTCTTATTGTAGTGTTCTTCCCAAATTAAGTTGGATTCCTAATTAGATTAAGATATTAATACTATAAATAGGAGTATTTGTGAAGAAGTTATATGGCTTTGCGATAAGGGACTTTCACCCGTTGCAGTCCTACGAAGAGAGCTATTGTCCAAAGAAGTTTCAGTCTAAAATAGAGAAAGGTTATAAAATTTAAGAGGAAAAATTTCTTAATTATTAATGAGAGACTATTATCCATATTTAGTTAAAGTAATAAATATATTCAATTATATTAAGAAGAGACTGTGATGACTAACTAATATATTTACTATAAGCATTTATACAGTGAGGGTTCTATTGGGTGTAAATGAGTTGATTAGTGATATTTTGAGTTTGTAATCATTCATTATTTACTGATAGTGAAGAATGTCTGCTTGTGGATGTAGCCTTATTGTATTGAAAGGACAAATATTAGAATTTTGTGTATCTTCTTTATATTTTTTTGTGATTTCGCGCTTCTTTGTGCACAATAAAAAGAATTATATCAAATTTAATTTTTAAGTTGAGAGCATTTCAAGTCAAAATATTTAATTTTTATTTTAAAAAAAATAATTTTGCTCACTTAATTTTTAAATTAAAATTTAAATTAATTGTCAAAATTTATCAAACTATAATCAAGGGTCGCGCTCTCTCATATTCAATTTCCCTTTTCCAA
This sequence comes from Hevea brasiliensis, assembly GCF_030052815.1. Lineage (NCBI taxonomy): Eukaryota > Viridiplantae > Streptophyta > Magnoliopsida > Malpighiales > Euphorbiaceae > Hevea > Hevea brasiliensis. Next base: position 102,994,318 of record NC_079495.1, on the reverse strand, counting down.
TCCAAGCTTAAGATTGAAATACATTGGACTTTTTCCTTCAAACCTTACGACTCCAAAAGACCACCAAATCTTTTGTAACTTGTCTTTAACTTGCTCGTGCATTTCTGCGTTGTCCTCCACTGTGAGCATTATTAGAAATTATAACAACTCACCAGCCATCAATATTCTTAACATTTTAATTAAATTGTCCACAATTTCTTCTGTGCATGCACTACTCAATCTCCTCTCTCTTTCTCTATTCTTTAGTACTGTTTGGTCTCACAAAAAGATAAGGTGGTATCTATAAGTATATAAATTAACCATTATTTAATTTCAAATTTTTATAATTATTTATACTTTCTAATAAAAATGTAATTTGTTAGTTAATATATGATGCTGTTATCCTTTCCGCGGGTAATGGATGATGGATTGGGTATTGCATTTGGATATTAGATCTGCAAGATAAGAAATAGAGCATTGGGTGGGTTAGTTGACCATGCCTCCGATACCTAACTGCACTATAGAATGGATGAGTAAAACTAGTTAGTATACATACTTGATGGCTTTTATATAGGCTTTGATTATGGATTCCTGTTAGAATTAGGGGTTTATAGTTGAGTGAGACTAGGAGTTTACCTTGTGTAAATTAAAGTTTAATCTTCGGTGAATATCTCAGGATTCTTATCTTATGAAATGTAGGGCAAGTAACCTTTTAACTGAGTGTTCAGGTGTTTTTTGGTTAAACAATTTAGGTTATACGTTACTCGATACTTGGTTATTTGTTCTTCACCCCTTGATATTTTTTTAATGGTTATAGTGTAATAACCTGAATTTTAAAAATATAAATTTTATATTTTTATATGTTATTCAAATATTATTTTAATAGTATCTAACTAATTTATAATTTTTGTAAAACCCTCATTTATATATTCTTAATATTATTTTTAAACATATTTTATAAATTATTTGATAATCTAATTTAATTGAAATGATTAGTTTTAAATATTACTATTAAATCAATTAATAAGATATATTATTACATTATTATTAACCTTAGTTTTAAGATTTAATTTAATAGTTGTTAATTTGATGATGATGATGATGATTATTATTATTATTATTATTATTATTATTATTATTATTATTATTATTATTATTATTATTATTATTATTATTTACTCATACATATATTTGTATTTTGGACCCATTTGAAAATATCCAAAAAGATTCAAGGACTAAAAGGGTAATATTATGAAAATAATAATAATAATAATAATAATAATAATAATAATAATAATTATTATTATTATTATTATTATTATTATTAAAAAAAAAGAGAAAAGAAAAGTAAAAGAAGGTACTATACCTGTACCTAAATGTGACCAACATTCAGGTTTAGAAAAAATAGTGATAATAATTTGAAACTCAGCAGAAAACACCCCTCGCGCCCCCCCCCCACCCCCCCCTTCCCTTTTTTCTTTCTTCTCTCTCTCATTAAGTCCCTTTCTCTCCCCATTTTTGCTTTGGCCAACCACCATCACCGCAGGCAAGCCACCCAGACTGGACTCACGATGATCGGTGACCCTCCAGCAACCTTAAACCATGGCCAAATGTGCAGTAGCAGCGTGAAAATGGAGGAAAGAGGGAGAGAAAGATGCGTGCAAGGGCAACAACTTCTAGGCTCGATTCCGGCTTTATCCGACATCCGATCAAGAAGGTTATGGTGGCATTGGAAAGCTTATTTCAAAAGCTTTCTTTTGATATCAATTTTGTGTCAAATGGTGGTCAGAGGAAAAGTTATGGAGAAGAGAAATTTCAAATTTTTTAAACTTTTCGATTAGATCTAAGACGATCCAATTGTTGGATCAACGATCTGAGATCATTGTTGAACTCAGAGCGATGAAATTTTCGAGATGGGACTGGCCCCACTCCGATCGAATAACATTTGAAAAAGGTGATCATCGAACAGTCCATATCGCTTAACGAGATTTTTGACTCTTTTTTATACTCATAAATTAAATATAATTACATGATAATTATTTTTAATTTTTTAGCTTCGTTTAGGTATGATCGAATCGATGATAGTTCACCGACACTCGGGACCAAGTTTTTGACCCCATCTGGGTGTCTGGCAGACTGTCCCAGAAAGGGGTCATGTTTACAGTGGTTCCTAACATTTTCAGACGTTCTGGACCGGTTCCAGGTAGCAGAATTTGTAAAGGTAGTGCTTCACTCAAATTGTATAGTTTGTGCCTTGATTAAGTTAGCTAATTAAATCTGTAAAATATTTCTGACTTAGAAAAATTAAGTAAAATGACTTTAATTAATGTAAAAACGATGTAGAGGACCTCCAGGAATATTTTTATAATTTTTAAAGTGCAAAAAATAATTATTTAGACTATAGAGGAGTTAGGGACCCAAGCTGAAGTTTGGAGGTTTAGACCTGGATTAGGATTCTCATAGGCCTTGAATGGACATTATAATATTATTGTGGGCCTGAGGCCCTGTGTGTTGATGTTAATTCATTTTTCTTGCGGGAGGGTTAGGCCCAATTATAGGGGAGACTCTTTCGAAATTTCGGCAAGACCTTAGAATTTCTTTTAATTCAATAGTTTGAATTAATTATTTAATTTTGTCAACCTTTTGATGGAGGTCAGTGTGTATGTTTAGGTGATTGGTACCGGTCGTCCTCTCCTTTCAGCTGGACTAGCTGTAATTGGGTCGATCCATATATGAGTTGGATATTAATTATTTTTGTAATTTCAATATTAATTATATCTATGGCATGCTCATACATTTTATAAGTATTTAATATTATGCACATAAATAGTTAATATATTAGCAGCATTACGGTTATTGCATATTTAATTATTGTTATTTATTTGTGATTGTCTCCTTGAGGATAATTTGAAGCTGTGTGTATATGTTGACGTGAGTATGATATGGATATGAATGTGGTAGGATGGGTAGTTGCTGCTGAAGCTTGACTCGCTGGGACCAGATCTTTATGTATATGGATAAGTCGGAGTGAGTACGGCTTTGAGTTGATCTTACTAACCCCCACACTTGGATTATTAAGTGAAAGTTCGGCTTGAGTTGACCTCGTTGGCAAATATTAGATCAAAAGAGCTATATAGGGGATCAACTCTCATATATATATATTGATGTGATACACTGGGTGTGTGTGTAGCTCCAAATTAACTTCTCATGCGAATATTGGATGAATTATTTATTTTGTGTTGAATGTGCATTTCATGGTAGGATTGCAATAGTTTTAGATAGTTATAGAAATTGTATCTATAATCACTATATAAACTCTCTGAGTCGAATACTCATTCCTGTTCAAATATTTTTTCCTAGGTTATAGGAGGAGCAAGTTTATTTCTTCGAGTCCAACCTGCATTTTCCTCCGCAAGTTGTGCTTCTTAGTTAATAGTTTCTTGTATTTATTTATTTACTTAATTATTTGTTTAATGACTAGAATTCCACTGTGACATTAGGTTATGTATTTATAGTATTAATTATTGAAAAAAATTATTATGATATTAAATAGTTGTACATGATGGTATCAGGGTTGATTTAGGCTCCCCTAGTTTTAGTTTCTTATGATTATCGGGTTGAGTTGGCTCAAATAAAAATATAATATTTTATTTTATTTACATGTTGGGCCTTAATTTTGGCTCTGGCTATGGGTTTTGGAATAGTGAGGCTTACTATGGGTTTTGGAGGCTTTATGCCGGCTCAAATCTGAGTATCGGTCCAGCCCATGGAATCAGGTCGTGACAAAATTGGTATCAGAGCTTAGGCTCTAGATTCATGAGAAAGTGTATACCTAGAGTTGTCACAGGTGGAGTATAGGATCTTGGTTTATCTTTTTCTATAATTCGTTATTTCTAGACTCTGTGTTATTCCTTAAGTAGTATAATAGTGCTTAAGTTTAGTGTCTCAATTTTGGTGGAGTTCATGGGATGTGACCTAGAGCTAGCAAACATGTTGAGGTCTACAATGGGGATATGTACTTCAAGAAGTTCTGTGTTTTTGTCAGTATGGGGCTAGGTGGCGTGCCTATCTAGCATAAGACATGAGCATATAAAGGTGAGTTATGACAGTATAATTGCCCTAGATAGAGGTGAGGGTAACACTACTGGTAGTCATCAGTGGATAGCCTAGTTAGAGTAAGTTTATGATATTAGTGTCAAGAGAGATAAGAGATTGGAAAACCTAGCCTGTTGGGATGTACCTTAGTAACTATGCAATATTCTCGATATTTGTGCTGTAAACTGCAGATTATAGTACTAATATGGGATTATTGTGTAGATTTGCACGCTTCCTTATGGTGCACCATGATGAGGGTGATAGCAGACAGCTTTTGTTTTGGTACAGTTATACTAGAATAGAGTTCTATTTCTGCAAAAGAGTTTTGAAACTCCTAGTTAGTAGTTTAAACCCTTGAGCTATAACATCGAAGGTCATAGTTGGGCAATAACTAGAGTCAGTGACTTCGTTATCCTAGCATGAACTAGAATTATATCATGAGTTGCCATAAGACTAGAGGTTTTAATATAGTTACAAAGTAAAGGTAACACTTACAGAGTGAGATCATCTGCTCTCTGATAGGGGTCTTAGACAGTTTTGGCATTACAATAGACGTTTTGCCTAAAGTTTTGTAAAAATAGTATCTTCTTTATGTGACAGCAAGGCACAGAGTATGACTTTGCTTCCTTAAAAGAAGACCGAATGCTATGAATAATGTTCATAGCCTATGAAATGATGCTTTAAGGTGTTTATAGTATGATAAGAGAGCAAATAACCTGACATGGTTATGGCAAGGTGGTAGATACAATACCTCTATTGCAGTCATTTGTGATGTAGAGTATAATCTTATCCTTTCAGGAGAGATAGAAGGTTACCATTATTGAAGGTAACCTACAGAATAGTGTCCCAAATGAGATTGTGGAGTGTGGTAGAGAGTTGTTGGTTCAGGTACCTTAGAGAGGGTACAACTTCCACTATAGAAATCATAAGTAATCAGATCATGATGGATATAAAGCCTTTGAATTTAATAACAGGTTTGGATACCTAGTATCTTAAGTTTTGGCTTTTTAAGTGGAAGTGGGAAAAATAGAATTCTTGCAGATCCCTTCCTCGAGGTAGTAGAGGGTAGTGTGTAGTCTAAAAGACATAAATAAAAATCACATAATGAATGCATGGCTGCAATTTCCTGAGCTCCTTTTTAACTTTTTATTGCTTAAGGCAAGAGTGTACTCTGAACAGAATAATATTAAAGGTAGTAAGTCAACAAAGACAAATTACAGAATGCTAGTAAATAGAGGAAGTATAAAAATGAAAATTTAGACAGTTTGTTGCAGATGTAGCATAACCCAAATGCCAGTGGAAGTGCTAGCTAGAGTAGTTAAAGGACCAATTCTGATTAACATCAAGGTATTGATGACTTGATAGAGACAGTAAAGGGATATAAGTTTCTGACATGACAGTCATATCAAAAAAGAGAATAAAGCTAAAGAATAAATAGTCAAAGTTTGAATTTGGGTAAGATAAAAAGGAGTTGGCTAAAGAATAAACTAAAAAGCCCATATTAGGATAAGATTAGAAATAGTAGAGTCAAGATACAGAAGATTCTAGGAAAGGTAAATGAGATAAACAGAAAGATAAGGATAAGGAGCTTAAAAAAGGACAGTATTAGGGAGAATGTTTGTCATGGTATAGAACCTAAGAGTGCAGAACTCAGAGCAAGTCGTAATTGGTGCAGTGTTAGGAGCCAGAATATAGAGCTCAGAGTTGTAAGATCTAGAATAGGCTTTGTCTATTTTATGTCCCCAAAGTAGAGTGAGGGGCAATGGGACAAGGACTTTTTAGATTGTTATTAATATGAGAAAGGTTAGGTGAGGTGTGCAACCAAAGTAGGTAGTAATCAGGAGGTGCGCAACGGTAACTTAAATTATTTTATCAGACAAAGAGGCAAAGTCAGTAGGTAGTAAATTGAATAAAACTCAACCTAACGAATTCAAATATGGCTAATAAGAGAAAGGAATGAGGGATAATGGCACAGAGACTTGATGTTAGAGTTCAGAATAGTGAGACCTAGAGTCTATAATCAGGAGCTAGGCAAGTATTTTTAGCATGACCATCTGAGTAACAAGTTGATGATATGTAACAGAACACTAGTAGAAGATAGGATAGGATAGGTATAGATGTTACTCATAAATTATTAGAGAGTACACAAATCGGAGGAGTGGTTATTAGTAAGACTAGAGTTAGTTCTGGAAGAATCTATTAGTACTTTATCTTCTAAAATATAGCAGAGTATAAGGGGTAGACAAGTGATTATAAGTATAGAGGACAAATAAAGAATAAAAAGAGATTGTAAATTCTGAGATGATATGTCAGGTGGGACAACAATTCAATAAAGGGTAAGTGCAGCTGATATCTTATATTAGAGCACAATAATTGCGAAGAAATGATGAAATTTGAAGAGGACGATCAAGAGATATAGATAAATTTAAGAATGAAGTTTGGAAAGCTGTGGGTAGTAGATGTGGCTATATCAAGAAGAATGAAAGAGTAAAGTATCTTGTTTAGAATTGTAGTACACCACACATTTCTCACTGCCATGATAGTTCAGGTGGAACTTATAAGTTCAAGGATACCTATCTAACCATGGAGAGCAATTCCCTACAAAGGACAGTAGGAAACGATAATATTTTGAAGGTCATATTAGGAATGAGGTACAAGAAGAATTATTTATAGTGAATGGCCTATGTTCCATAATATGAGTAGTAGGTTAGTACTATAGTATGATACTATATGGTATATGTGCTGGTGGAACCCAATCATAAAGTTAGATTTTGGAAGTAATGGAGTTAGCAATCAAGTTATGGTTAAGAAGTAAAAAGGTTACAGTTAATGTTGATAGGATGAATATCTTCAAATGAAAGGGACACTAAGGGATGTTAGGATGAGTTATGGTAAAATGGCAGGTTAAAGAAGCGGTAGAGCCTCGGTCCAAGTGCCTATGTGTCAGGAAATATGTCAGATAGTAAGAAGTTCAAGTAAAAGTCAAGGAACCCTCTTTTTAGAAAAGGAGTAAGATATGATAAGTCCTATCGACTTGGTGGCTCGAGAATACATAAGCTTTTATCATGTCAGAGGAGAGATCAGTTTATTTTTCGATGTCTATAGATGGTGTAAAAAATGTTTGGCTTTTGGATGGAACCCTGTATAGCTGATTATTTATGAGATAGGTAGGAGTTGGTACAAGGACCTTGTTAGTGGCACAAAGCAAGTGGGAAGTTCACAATATCATGGAATTGAGAAGTACAGGTGCTTTGCGCACAAAGAAAAGTCTTACTAGAGCTTCAATGGCTGACATGATCAACAATGATTTCGAGTAAGGTGCGTGTAAAAGTAGTGACTTCAGAATGGTACTTTATGACACTTTGTAAGTAGGCAATATGAGTCACATCTTTGCATCTCAGGAATTGGTAGGCTAGTATTGCAAGATACTACATCAAAGTGTAGTGGAAGCGCAATGGTTATCAAAGATGTCGAAACAAGATTAGCGAGTAATTAGATGTCATGTCTTAGTTTTAATGGAGGATGTTAGCTAGCGTGCTACTACAAGGATAGTAACAAGTAAAGTGTTTTTAATCATCTTTGCATAGTTGGAGGAGAAAATATTTGCACCTGTTCCAATATCTTTTTTTTCTTTATCCCCTGTTTGTTCGAAAACTTAGAGATGAATTTTTTTAAAGAAGGAATATTGTAATAACCTGAATTTTAAAAATATAAATTTTATATTTTTATTTGGTATTTAAATATTATTTTAATAGTATCTAATTAATTTATAATTTTTGCAAAACCCTCGTTTATATATTCTTAATATTATTTTTAAACATATTTTATAAATTATTTAATAGTCTAATTTATTTGAAATGATTAGTTTTAAATATTAATATTAAATTAATTAACGAGATATATTATTACATTATTATTAACCTTGGTACTAAAATCTAATTTAATAGTTATTTATTTGATTATTATTATTATTATTATTTATATTTTTTTATTATTTAATTATGCATATATTCGTATTTTAGACTCGGGTATACCAAAAAAATTTCAAGGACTAAAAGGATAATATTATGAAAATATAATAATAATAATAATTAAAAAAAAAAAAGCAAAAAGAAAAGTCAAAGAAGGTACAGTACCTACACCCACCATCACTGCTAGCGAGCCACCCAAACCAAGCCCACGACAATTGGTGACCTCTAGCAACCTTGAACCATGACCAAAGGTGTAGCAGTGGCGTGAAAATGGAGGAAAGACTGAGAGAAGGACGCGCGCAGGGGCAGCAATTTCCAGCCCCGTATTTGTTGTCTCTCTTCCTTTCTAGCCATTTGGTTCTTTGATCAGTAAAGTCTGATTCCTTCTTTATTTTTTGGGTGGGGGTAAGGGGGAGGGTTTCTTTTTCTTTCATTTGATTTTTATTTTAAATTTTCTGCCTTTACAGTCTGGATTAGCTGCAAGATCATTTTCTTAGGAATTTACAGTTCTAATCATTTCTGGGTTATGTTGATCACACTGTAAAATTCAGTTTTCTTTCTGAGCTGCATCTCAAGACTGGGAAAGTCAGTTTGTTCAGCTTCATATCCTTCAATTCAGTTTATCTCTTACTTGTTTATTGTCTTTCATTTTCTTATATATATATATATATATCACAGGCCCAGGTTCTTCTCGATTCTCTTTCCAGTAAATTTCCTATGGACATTTCTTTCTTCAGCTTCAAGTCCTTGAATATGCTCCTCCACTTAATTTCTAGTATATATATATATCACAGGATCAGGTTCTTCTCGATTCTCTTTCCAGTAAATTTCCTATGGACATTTCTTTCTTCAGCTTCAAGTCCTTGAATATGCTCTTCCACTTAATTACTAATATTATTACTTTTAAATTCACTTCAGATGTTCTAAATTTCTCTACTTTTATTTGAGTTTTTGGTTCATTACTCAGATTTCTTGACTTACTAGTGATTTCACGAATTATCTTTCTTCTTGGGTTTTTCTTTCGATGGGAATCTTGATAAAACAAAGGGAATATGTTTCTCACAAGCTTCTCTCTGTGATAACAAAAAACAGAGAGGTAAAAAATGGAGTGAACTTTTAACAAACAGATTATAGGCACCAGAAAATATTGAGCTGAATACAATACAATTTATTAATCTCTAGATCATACTTAAATACATAAAAAATATAACTGAATGCCAACATTTTAGGCACTACCTCTACTACTGAAACAACTCACACATTATCTTTATTCCTTAAGACTAGGACACATAGCAACAACTAGAAAACTGAATTTGACTAAGTAAAAACAATAATACTTGGACTCTTGAATAAAGAAAATATACTGAATAATTTTTGCATTATACTTTAACACTCCCCCATAATGCAGAAATTTACAACCCCTAACATATTCCTTAAATACTCAAACTTTGCTAAAGGAAGTGCCTTTGTAAACAAATCTGCAAGCTGTTCATTTGTGTTGCAGTAGACGATCTTAATACTCCCATCAGCCACTAAATCCCTTATGAAGTGGTGTCGAATTTCAATATGTCTAGAACGACCATGGTGCACTGGATTTTTTGTCATAGCAATGGTTGACTGGTTGTCGCAAAAGATAGTTGTTCCACCTTATTGCTTTTGCTTCATATCGTTAAGTATTCGCTGTAACCAAATTGCTTGACAAGCTGCTGAAGTGATAGCTATGTATTCAGCTTCTGATGAGGATAGGGCAGTAGATGGTTGATTCTTTGAATTCCAATAGATAGCACTTGAACCAAGATGGAAGACATAGCCAGATGTGCTCTTTCGATCATCAAGGGAACCTGCCCAATCACTATCGAAAAAACCACACAACTCAAGATTGTTAGCATTAGAGTACCAAAGTCCATAAGAGCTAGTCCCCTTCAAATATCTAAGTACCCTTCTAGCAACTCCATAATGGATTTTACTTGGGTTTTGCATGAATCGCGATAAAAGGCTAGCAGCTTGCATAATATCTGGCCTAGTGTTGGTAAGATACAATAAGCTACCAATCAAACTTCGATAAGTATGGCCATCAATTTTGTTTTCCCCATCTTCTAGACTGAATTTCTGATTAGTGTTGACTGGGGTCTTCACTGGATTACAATCTTGCATTTGAAACTTCATAAGTAGATCTTTGACGTATTTCTCTTGAGAAAGAAAAATTCTAGCACCATTTTGAGTGACTTCCAGCCCCAGAAAATAGCTCATCAAACCCAAATCAGTCATCTCAAACTCACTAATCATTGATTTTTTAAAATCCTCCATCAAGGCAAAATTATTAGTGGTATAAATCAAATCATCCACATATAAACATACAATAAGTACCTCATCAGCCTTTCTAGTTTTGACATACAAATTTGGCTCACTTGCACTCTTTTGAAAGCCAAGCTTATTGAAGTGTCCATCAATCCTTGAGTACCAGGCCCTTAGCACTTGCTTAAGGCCGTACAATGCCTTCTTGAGCTGATAAACCTTATGTTCTTGCCCTTTAACTTCATAACCTGTAGGTTGATCTACATACACCTCTTCATCCAAAAAACCATTCAAGAATGCTGATTTTACATCAAATTGATATACATTCCACTTATGATGTGCAGTAATAGCCAAAACAGTTCTGATGGTGTCAAATCTAGCTACAGGTGCAAAGGTGTCTTCAAAATCAATACCTTCTCGTTGCATGTAACCTCGAGCAACCAGTCGTGCTTTGTATTTCTGTATCGAACCATCAGGTCTGAATTTGATCTTGTACACCCACTTTAAACCAACCGTTTCTTTCCCATTTGGTAAGTCAACAAGCTCCCAAGTGTCATTCTTCTTCAAAGCGTTAATTTCCTCATCCATGGCTGCACACCATTCTTTCATTTGGACTGCATCTTCAAAACAACTTGGTTCTTGAGCTGATGCAAATTGACACCTGTCAATCTCTTCATAGATTTCCTTTAAGGAACGCCATTTTCTTGGTGTAGTTGATGAAGAGCTTGAAGGTGTACAGTTGTGGGAATTTGTTGAAGTTGCTGAAGATGATGAACTTGGCGGAGTGGAAGGTGATAAGTGAGAATCTTTGTCATCTGCTGGAAATAAATCACTATATTCTTAGAAATAATTTGAACAGCCCTGATCATTAGACCAAACCCATGCACTTTTCTCATTAAAAACAACATCATGGCTAACAATTAGTTTATTAGTCGAAGGATCAAAACAGCGGTACCCTTTAGTTTCAACACTATAGCCAACAAATATGCATTTGACACTATTATCATCAAGTTTATGTCTTTTTTGATAAGGAATATGAACATATGAAATGCACCCAAAGACTTTAAAATGCGATACCTTTGGCTTCCACCCATGCCAAGCTTCAAAGGGCGTTTGATGGTGTAGTGCTGAAGTTGGACTTTGATTGAGAATGTAGGCTGCCATGTGTACTGCTTCCGCCCAAAAACACTTAGGCAACTCCTTAGCTTTAATCAGGCTCTTTGCCATCTCCACAAGACTTCTATTTTTTCTCTCGGCTACACCATTTTGTTGTGGTATGTAGCTAGCTGTTAATTGCCTTTGAATCCCAAATTCTACACAAAAACTATCAAATTCTTTTGAGAGAAATTCACCACCGCGATCTGTCCTTAAAATCTTTAAGGTATGGCCACTTTGCTTTTCAACACAGCTCTTGAACTTCTTGAAAAAAGGTAGCGCTTCAGATTTTTCTTTTGCAAAATAGATCCAGGTGAACCTACTATAGTCATCAACAAAGACGGTAAAATAAATGTTATTGTTAAGAGAAGGAATTCTCATTGGGCCACAGACATCTGCATGCACTAGTTCAATGGGTCTTGTTGCTCTTCTAGTCTTTCCCTTAGGAAAATCCTCTCAATGTTGATTTCTAAAAATACAGCTTTCACAAATTTCTCCACCACCTTTAATTTGAGGGATCCCTTCCACCAAATTTTTGTTAGATAAATCATACAAACTTTTGAAATTTAAATGCCCATACCTGTAGTGCCACAACCAATTCTGATCATCCAGAGAAGCTTTAAAAGCATGTTGTCCACCATTAAGATGAAGAGGAAATAAGTTATTTTTGGTCATTGGCACTTTGAACAATAAATTTTTCTTGCTTGAATCAGAAAAAATAGCACAAACCATATCCTCAAAGACAAGTGAGTAGCCTTCTCTAACAAATTGACCCACACTCAACAGATTTGAGTCAAGATGAGGAACATAGAGGACTCTTTTAATGCATTTGTTGTCATTTGAGTTTATTTGCACATCACCTTTACCACGTGCTTCATGAACCATGCCATCTCCCATCTTTACTGTGGTCTGAACTGATTTATCCATACTGGAAAAGGCTTCTAAGTTTGCTGTCATGTGACTACTACACCCGCTATCTACGAACTAGACATTTGGAGAACACACTGTTGCAGAATAACAAGCGAGAAATAGACTCTCATTTTCATCATTGGCTTCTTATTCGGTGAACTTAGCATGTTTTTCATGCTTTTCCTTCAACCTGCAATACCTTTCAATATGGCCAAATTTGTTACAGTAATAGCATTGAAATTTACGAGGTTCACCAGTTTTCTCTTCCTCATTGTGATTTTGATTTCGACCTCTAGAATGTCCACCAACTCTGCCACCTCATTTTCCATGATAGAAATGACCACCACGGCCTCTTCTGTTGCTTATATTATTGCTTCTACCACGGGACTCATTATTTCTATTAAATAGTTGCAGCGTAGAGTAAAAAGCATTTTCCATTGCTCCTCGATCATCGTATTGCTTCAACCTGTCTTCATGGGATTGCAAGGATCCTAATAGCTCATCAACAGTCAACTCACTCAAATCATTTGCTTCTTCAATGGCTGCCACTATATGCTCATACTTCTTTGGCAAACTCCTTAAAATTTTTTCAACCACCTTTTGATCAGACACATCCTCACCATACTTTCGCATTTGATTAACAATCTCTGACAGCTTTACGGAATAAGCTTCAAGAGACTCCCCATCTTTCATAAAAGAACTCTCGAAATTTCGTCGAAGAGTTTGCAACTTGACAGTAAGTACCTTTGTAGTACCTTGATAACGTTTTTGAAGCACATCCCATGCCTCCTTTGCCTTGGTGGCTAATTCAATGAGAGGAAAAACAGCTTCATCTACAGCTTGTTGAATGAAGAAAAGAGCTTTTGCATCCTTTTTTTGAACCTCAGGTGAAGTTTCATTATACCCCTTCGATACCAACTCCCATAAATCTTGAGAGATAAAGACAGTCCTCATTTTTGTGCTCCAAGCATCATATCCACTGCCTTTGAAGATAGGAATAGAAGGAATTGATGGATTGATACCAACGTTGTTGTTGGCCATGTGAACTGAATGTTGCTATTGCTAAGGCTCTGATACCAGATGATAAAACAAAGGGAATATGTTTCTCACAAGCTTCTCTCTGTGATAACAAAAAACAGAGAGGTAAAAAATGGAGTGAACTTTTAACAAACAGATTATAGGCACCAGAAAATATTGAGCTGAATATAATACAATTTATTAATCTCTAGATCATACTTAAATACATAAAAAATATAACTGAATGCCAACATTTTAGGCACTACCTCTACTACTGAAACAACTCACACATTATCTTTATTCCTTAAGACTAGGACACATAGCAACAACTAGAAAACTGAATTTGACTAAGTAAAAACAATAATACTTGGACTCTTGAATAAAGGAAATAAACTCAATAATTTCTGCATTATACTTTAACAAATCTGTCATGGAAAACCCATTGAGACCCAACAACATGAATCCAACAACCATACACTCCCCTTCGAAACCGACTCACAACCACCAACTTCCCACACCAACAAGGCCTCTAACCCTTTCTATGGTCCAAGTCCCTTGCCAAGCCTCTTCAAGAACTCACTTGCAATATCGAGTGTAAGCTCCACTCCCTTGCGCTTTTTCAAGAGGCCCTTTCCACATCCTTCTCCTGCAAAGCACATTCGTGCAATGCTTGCACGAAGGCATGGCTCTGTTAAGCCCATTGAGGTCCCCATCCCTGAGGGTGATGATAGTGAGATTGCTCTGGACAAGAATTTTGGGTTCTCCAAGCAGTTTGCGAGCCATTACGTGCTTGGTGAGGAGGTGCGGGCATGGTCATTTTGGGTATGCTTGCTCTGCCAAGGCCAAGAAAAGCAGCATGAAAGGCCAGGATGTGGCTGTCAAAGTTATTCCTAAGTCTAAGGTTCAATTCTCAACTTCTCATTGCCTGTGATCTTTTTTTTAGAATTTCGACTTTGTGAGATTTTTGATGCCCGTAAATTAAATATAATTATATGATAATTAATAATAATTTTTGAGATTCATTTATGTGCGATCAGATTGATGATAGCTCATCGACACTTGGGACCGAGTTTTTGACCCGTTCTGGGTGTCTGGCAGGCTGTCCCGAAAAGGGGTTGTGATTACATCATTTCTAGCATTTTCAAACATTCTAGATACATTTCAGGTGGCAGATTTTGCAAAGGTAGTTCCTAACTCAAGTTTATAGGTTGTGTTTTGATTAAGTTAGCTAGTTAAATCTGTAAAATATTTCTGACTTCAAAAAATTAAGTAAAATGACTTTAATTAATATAAGGACGATGTAGAGGACCTCCAGGAATATTTTTATAATTTTTAAAGTGCAAAAAATAATTATTTAGACTGTAGAAGAATTAGAGACTCGAGCTAGAGTTTGGAGATTTAGACCTAGATTAGGATTCTTGTAGGCCCCAGATGAGCATTATAATTATTATTGTGGGCCTGAGGCCCTATATGTTATTGTTTGTTCATTTTTCTTGTTGGGGGGTTAGGTCCAATTATAGGAGAGATTCTGCCGAAATTTTAGTAAAAGCTTAGGATTTATTTTAATTCTATAATTTGAATTAATTATTTAATTTTATCAGTCCTTTGATAGGGGTAAGCTATAATTTTATCAGTCTTTTGATCCGTACTGACTGTCTTCTTCTTTCAGCCGAACTAAGCTATAATTGGGTCGACCAGTCTGTGAATTGGATATTAATTATTTTTATAATTTTAATATTAATTATATATATGACATACTCATGTATTTTATAAATATTTAATTATGCACATAAAGCATTATGGTTGTTGCATATTTAATTATTATTATTTCTTTATGATTGTCGCCTTAAGGATAATTTGGAGCTCTGCATGTGTATTGGCATGAGTATAGTGTGGATATGGATGTGGTAGGACATGTAGTCACGGCTGGAGTTTGATATCACTGACCCTTGCACTTGGATTATTAAACAAAAATCCGGCTTGAGTTGACCTAGCTAGAAGATATTAGATCAAGAGAGCTGTATAGGGGATCAGCTCCCATATGTATATATTAATGTGATACATTGGATATATGTGTAGCTCTAAATTAACTTCTCGTGTAAATATTGAGTGAAGTATTTATTTAATGTGTTGGATGTGCATTTCATGGCAGGATTGCACTAGTTTTAGATAGTTATAAAAATTGCATCTATAATCAATATATAAACTCTCTAAGTCGAATGTTCATTCATGTTCAAATATTTTTTCTCGGGTTGTAGGAGGAGGGAGTTTATTTCTTCAAATTCAATCTGCATTTTCCTCCGCAGGTTGCGCTTTTTAGTTAATAGTATTTTGTATTTATTTATTTATTTGTTTGTTTGTTTGTTTACTAACTAGAATTTCGCTGTGACATTAGATTATGTATTTATGGTATTAATTATTGACAAAATTATTATAATGTTAAATAGTTGTACACGATGGTATCAGAGTTGAGCTGAGCTCCCTAGTTTTGGTTTCTTATGATTATCAAGTTAGGTTGACCTAAATAAAAATATAATATTTTATTTTATTTTATTTAAATGTTGGGCCTTAATTTTGGCCCTGGTTATGGGTTTGAGAATAGTGAGGCTTACTACGGGTAGGGGTGTGCAAACGGTCGGTTCGGTTCCGAACCGAACCGAACAGATTGATAAGAGAAAACCGAACCGAATCGAACCGATAAATTTCGATTCGGTTCGGTTTTAAACCGATCAAACCGAAATTTATAAAATTTCATATTTTTAACATTAAATCTAAATAATAAAAACATAAAAACAAAAAAAATTAGAAATCAAAACTCAAAAATCTTTAGGTTCGGTTCGGTTTTCTTTGATTTCGGTTCGGTTCGATTCAATTTGATTCGAATTTTTTTGATTTCCTATATATATTAATAATTTCGGTTCGGTTCGGTTTTTTTGATTTTTTTTATGAAAATAACCGAACCGAACCGATTAACCGAAATTATCAAAATTATAAACCGAACTGAACCGATTAAATTTTAAAACCGAACCGATTGAACCGAATTAATCGGTTCGGTTCGGTTTTTCGGTTTAAACCGAAAACTGCACACCCCTAACTATGGGCCTCGGAGGCTTTATATCAGTCCAGATCTTAGTATCGATTTGACCCATGAAATCGGATCATGACATATAGTATCAATATAGTAATTAAGCTTGAGCTAAATTATGTACTACTTTATTTTGATTTTTATATCTTTAAGAAATCACAGAAATAGTATAGAAGAAAGTATTTCCTTCAATTTTTATATAAGAAAAAATCTCATACACTAGGGAACGCACTTTATATTTTTGAAAAGTCATATTTAATTAAATTAAATAAACAAAAATGTTAAATATTTTTACTAATTAGTAATTATATCTAAATATTGTAACACATATTTCAAATTTATTAGAAGTGACTGTGTCCAAATCTTAAAATAAATTTGAATAAATGGTTTTCTTGCCTATTAATTATTTCTGCACTATTAATTTTAAATTCAATATAAAGTTTCAAACAACTATTTTAGTAGATAAAATTTAAATTTGTGCAATTAATTTTCAATATTGGATATAATTATTCTCAATTTTAAAATTTAAGATATAATCAATTAAATTTAACTTTTTGTTTGTTCATTTAATTATGAAAATATTATATTCTCCTTTTGTGTAGAGTTTTTATAGAGTTTGTAAAGTTGAGTGGAATTAGATAGAATACAAGGTTTTGAAAGATTTTATTTTATATTGGATTTCATAGCGTATTGCATGACCTCATTAGAATATATCAAAGCAAAAGGCACAAAGTCTTTCCCCTTTTGTTTAGTGTTACTAATGGAGATTTGCACTATAATTATTTATTTATTTATTTTGAGATTAAGCTAAGTAATAGTGGTGCGCAAGACAAGTACATCTTGTCCCCGAGAACTTACTTAAGTTAGGGGTGAGCATTCAGTTCAAATCGAATTAAATCAAATCAAATCGAATCAAATTATAAAAGTCGAATTACATATTTTAGAAATCAAACCAAATTAAAATGGATAAGAAATCGAATCGAATCGAACCACTATATTTCGGTTTGGTTCGATTCAGCTCAAATCGATCGGTTTTAATTTTTAATTTAGACTTGATTTTCAAGTTTTTTATCTGATTTTGACATTGGTTTGAACCTAATAATCATTACTCAATGAAATTAACCAATATATATATATATATAATTCATAAATTCCCCATAAAAATAAATCAATTCAAAAAAAATAAAACTATTCAGTTTGGTTCAGTTTAACCATTTTTTCTTTTTAAAACCAAATCGAATCAAAATAACTAAAATTTTTATAATATAAAATCAAATTGAACCGAACCGAATTATCTTAAAAATTTAATCGAATTACTGAATTAAATCGATTTAGTTCGTTTTATTCGGTTTGAACCGAATAATGCTCACCCCTAACTTAAACTATCATAGATATCGCCAAAAGCTAAACACACATTACCCATCTCCTCTTCCTCTACCTCCACCTCCGGCTTCCTTTTTTTCTTATTCTAATTTTTAGGTATTGTTTATTTTTAAAAAATAATTTATATATAAAAATATTTTTCATAAAAATTATTTTTTACAAAAATATTTTTTATAAAAATTATTTTTCACAAAAATATTGTTATGAAAATATTTTTATTATTTAGTTGAAATATTAAACTAATTATATGTATTTATATAGTATTTGCATTAATATTTTTATATTTTAATAAGATTATCAAAATCCAAAAAATAACTGTTTATACCAAAATAAATAATTTATTTATTAATTATTTTTAAGCCTAATTTTTTATAAAATTAATTTAATCAATTTTATTTTATTAATTTAATTAATCTATGGTCTAAGATAATTATTAAGTAAATATTTTATAATTATCGGATGGTTATCTGCAAGAAGAAAAAGCAGTTTCAAGTGGTATGTTCAAGAGTCTTTTAGGCACCTGGAGTTATAAGAATCAGATATATAGCAACATAAACTCTAACACATTAAAATGAAATTGTAAGTTCATTATATTTATTTTTCTTTTCTCTATTTATTTGAAAAATAATTTTAATTTATTAAATTAAATTAATCAATTATTTTTCTATGTATCTTCAGTGAACCAAGCCTTGAGCACCATCAAACCAAAAGGGGTGCACCAAGCCACGGAGGTGCCGAGGAACCAGCAAAGGAGGGGCTAATGCAGAGCTCTTAGGCATTCACTTAGCCTTTTAAGAGTCGGCCACTGCAAAAGTGGATAGGGATTCCAGAGATTTTGTCAACTGAGGAAATTGAACCCTCCTAGGACCCAACACCAACTTGCCGCAAACCACAGAGAAAAGCCCAACATCAGCAACCATAGCTTAGAACAGCTGGAGTGCCTTCGCTGGAGACAAGCAGACCTCGACCAAAAAAGCTTCAACCAATCAAGATTCTCAACATGGATTAGATAAAGCCCGCCCATGCAAGCATGATGCGCAAAGACCAAACTAAAAGCAATATCTACAATCGATCTCGGATGGAAGGGAGGGGGGCTGACCCATTATTTTGGATAGGAGAAGGTCCTTCCCCTGTTCTAAGGGGCAGAGGAAAGCTTAATGGGAGGCAAAAGATTAAATGGCTAACTCGCAGAACAAAAGGCCAAAAAACTAAAAAGAGGATTTTCTATTCGATATGGAATTTATTCACCTTGAAAGCAAAGCTATCGATTGGCTATTCTGAAATTAAATTCTTTTGAGGCTATCAGATTATTTTATTCAAAAGATATCTCCTATCATATCGTGTTATTATAGTAAGGAAACCACAATGTAATGTTCATCATAAAGTGTGTGAGATAAATTTTATTATTGATGCTTTGGCCTATAATGAATATTTTATCAAATGTAATACGTTTGTTTGGTCTCTCCTCTACACCACGTTTGAGAAATTTTTAAAAGGAGAGGAAAATACATAATAGAAAACAAAAGAGGTTTCCTATTTATTATTTTCTTTACTTTTGTTTAGATGAAAGCAAAAAAAAAGATGAAGTAATGAAAATAGATTATTTTCTTTTGTTTGGAAAAGAAGGAAAATGAAAAGAAAAAAAAATGTTATGATAATTTATATATAACTTTATATTATATATTTTTAAAAAGAATTTAATTAAAAAATAACTTTGTAATTTTTTTTTTTATAAAAACTAATCTATTTTCATTTTTTTCCCTCTAATAATTAAAGAGAAAAATAACCATTATTTTCCACTCTATTTGAAAAGAGAGGAAAATGCCAATCTTCTCTTATTTTTCTTAAATTATTTTCTTTCTCCTCAGTTTTCCACACATCCAAACAGGCTGCTCACATCTTGTCTTGCTTGCTGATTTGTTTATTTATTTTTAAGGCAAAAGACAAAATTTTATTAATGGAAGTCAAGGGAACCTGACCCAAGACAACAAAACACAGGACTACAAAGAAGAATGCTACTGATTTAGCTGGAGTGTGTTTGTTTACTTTCCAATGAATTGAAAAAAAAAAAAAAAAAGAATACCAAACTATTTAAATTTTATATAAATTTATAAAATAAAAAATAAATATCAAATTTAATTTAAATTTTATTATTTTATTATTATTGCTATATTATTTAAATTACTTTTATCTTTTCTTTTATTTTTTATAATTACAGTATTTATTTTACTTAAAAATAATAAATTATTTTTAAAGTTTATATATATATATATATATATATAATTATTTTATGATCAACATTATAATATTATCATCCACACATGTGCGACTAATTATCATATATATTTAGACATATATTATTTTTAATTTTGAAATTAATAATATAATATATTATTGGCTGGCATGCGTGGTGGTTTCATAAACATGGCATTAAACACTTAAAAAAAGTAAGAGTTCGACAGCTTCCCTTGTACTAATTAATTAAACTAAATTTCAACCTTATAAAAGGAACTAATTATCCCAACCCAATAAGTTTGAGATGGATAAGTTCGATTTAACTTATGTCGAAAACAATAACTAAATCAATGCTATTGTTTAATTAATAAATTAACATATACATCACTATTATTTATTTTTAGTAATATAAATTATAATGTTTTATAATACGTTGAGCCTCATTTTCTCACATACTAATTAGAAGGATTTGAAAATTTGATTGTTCAATAAAGGTTCAATTTTCTATTAACTAACCTTCAGCTAAGTGTTCCTTTATCCTTTTAAATTGATTTTTTTTATTTTATTGATTTATTTTTACTATTATCAGTGATGCATTAAAATTTTTAATTAAATTTAATTTATTATAAAATTATGTATTTAATAAATGAGTCTCACTGTAAATCACCTTCCAGTGTACTACATATCACACTTAAAGCAGGAAGGGATAAAGCGGTGAAAAAAAAAAAAAAGAAACAAAACAAAACAAACTAGCTGTTATTTTTTATTTCATCCATGGCTATAATTACAAAACATGGATCTTTCAATTACTCAACGACTGCGGCCAACCTTATTAATCCAATCCTTCAAACGACACACCGTTACGATAGTATTCAATGGTTGGCCCTCGATGCTCCGCTACTACCAACAGCACCGATGAATCCCACAGCGGTATTCAGAGTGTTGACAGAGCCTAAATAGCTATAGCTTTTGTATCCGGTTGATCCACCAGCGGTGTTGGAGACACCCCTGAAAATGATAGAAGGCACCTCATTTGACAAAGCTACCTGCAAAAATCAACAGTAACGGCAGAATCATTATTATGTATAATGAATATAAACAGAGAGAAAAATATATATATAGTTTCTTACTGACCAATGCAACAGCAGCAGACTCTTCATCCACTGTGGAGGCCTTGAATTTTGCGTAAATGTATTCTCTATAAGCTGCATTTTGAATGTACATATCAGCAGTGGAGGTCCTCACTCCGTAGACAATTTCTGGTGCTCTGGGTAGGCATCTGTCCGTGTCAAGACATTGTTGCATCTCTATGTTCTGCAATGGAATAGGTTAAATCAATTTCATTTGAAAAAATATAAACAGTTTTTGATTCTTGAAATATGAGTCTAGAAATGAACCTGAAGTTGAGTGGCTGTTTCGAACCACCTTGAGTTGATGGGAAGCCAGAAGATGGTCTGCTTTTGTTCTGGTGTGTTCAACTAGGTTGGTTGGAAGTCTATGCTCCCCAACAAATTGTCTCCTTCTTCCGGGTAACTGTAGTCTCCGAATCTCAGCTGCCCTTTCTTTGACTCGAACTTCTGCATATCACAAAAACAAGGACAAAATAATAATGTTAATTAGTGATATTTGTGGTAATTATAATTAATAGGTGTAGTGGATTAATCTTTTTAATTTCTTGTGCCTTCCATTGCCTAGATCCAGTGAAGGCAACTTGGCAAGGCACAATAACATCGCCAATGAAGAGCGCATCATTAACAGCTCCAGCGCTCCCAAAGTGAACGATTCCTTCAATAGGAAATGTGTCGATGAGGAGTTCCACAGTGGCGGCTGCATTTACCTAACAATAGCACAACACAGTAATTAATGTCAATTAGTCAAAGAATAAAGGTGACAGGAAACCAATTCATACTTTGTAGCTTGAGAAGGACAGAGATGAATTTGATAATCTCACCGATGCATTCCCAGTCTTTACATGTACGACATTAGTTCCCTTGATCTTGCCAACGTGGAATCTTCTTCCTAAATACCCAGAAACAGTCAATCTCATTAATTAGTGTAAATACTTCAAGTTTAATTATTAGATACTAAAAAATAGTTGCTCTCTTTCTCATAAAAGTGGACCATCTTATATAATATAAAGAGTAAGTCCTAGATGATTGTGAGAAATGATGCATGTATACCAGGTGCACCTAATAATTTCTCTTACGTCAATAGAGTTTACTGAGACTATAATATGCCTGCGACTTCTAAATTTAGTTTGAAGGTAAAGTTACACATTAAAATAACCGTCACCTATCTGGTGTAAGGCAAAGAGAGCGGGGTTCACCAGCCAATGCAACAGTAGGGGCGTAGTTGCTGGGAACAAAGACATTAGAGGCTTGAAGAGCCTGCTTGTTGGTGTCAGAAACCAAAACAAGACCCAAGTAAGGCCCTTCGTCGTTGATTTTCCTGATGGCACCATGAAGAGGGCGCCTCACACTCAGCTGCTGGGACTGTTCTGCCATAGCCAGCAGCCCAAGCACTAACACAGCCACTTTAAAACTCCACATATTATACCTTGCCATTGATGATTTCCCCTTAAGTGAGAGCTGGAGTAAAGTCAATTAGGGGACGGATAGTTTTAGAGCAATGCAACTGCTTGTGGTTTTGGGGTGCTGCTCTTGTGCCTTTATATAGATGTCAAGCCAATAACTTTCCGATATTTTTTTCCCTTTTTTCGAAAACTTTATGAAATGTTCAATTACAATATTCACCGTAAAATATTCTTAACAAAATTACTTACATAAACTATCAATTTGCATAATCTGTTAAATTTATTTTAGTGTCTCCACTCCTCTAATCCTGATGCATGCATTTTAGATCATCATTTAGGTGTAATTTTTGCACATAATTTACCCTTGTTCATAGCTATTATTATAGATATTAACATATATTTAGTCAATTTTATAATTTTCACACTTCTTAGTTTAATTTTTGGAATTTACTTGTTTTGTAGGTTAAATTTGGAGAAATTTGGTGTATTTTGATCAGAGTAGCCATTTGGAAGAAATTAGAATTGAATTGCAAAAATTTTTGAAGTTGAGTAAAAAATGGCCAAGAGCGACACAACCTGCAGCACAACCGATTTAGCTTATGTCGCAGGTTGTGTCGAATCGTCAGATATTCAGGCAGATTGTTGCACAACCTGCAGCACAACCGAATTAGCTTATGTCGCAGGTTGTGTCGGATCGTCAGATATTCAGGCCGAGAGCTACACAACCCGCGACACAATCGATCCAGCTTATGTCGTTTTTACTGGAAATGGCTGACGTGGCATTTGCGTTACTCTGACTTTTTACCTCACTTTCTCTGGAACCTTCCCCCTTTTTACCCATTCTAGGGCAGATCCCTAACCCATATAAAGTCTCCTTTATCATTTTCTTTCCACAAGGAGGAAGAGAGGCATTTTTTGCAAGAAAAGAAGGAGAGAAAGAGGGATCACGTGAAGCCATCTTTTCTAGCAGCTGCAGAGGCTCTTTCTGCACTTTTCTGCAGCAGATTCTTCTGCATTTTTCTGGGTTTTTCTATTCCTTAACTTAGATTTCCATTATTTCTTCATTTATACATTTGGGTTTGTCTTGAAACTATGATTAGTGAGTAGTTGTTTGAGATTCTAGAGATGGGTTTGTAAATATTGTTTTGTATTGTGGTTTTGAACTGATTTAGCCATTTAAATGAAGATTGTTACATTTTGATTTATTGCTTGTGAGCTTGATTGCCTTGCTTGATGAATGGGCCCTCATTAAGTTACGCTTTAATCCTTAATAGATGGACTGAAAAGTGAATATTAGGGTAGATAATCTTGCAATAAACTTTATTTTCTTGGTGTTAGAGATAAGCTAAGAGGATTAAGGGGAACTTTCCAAAATCAATTAGAGCTTTAATTGGGTTTTTGTTAGGTTTGAAATACCGTGAAAATATGGTTTGATTTAATGAAAACCAACTTTGAAATGCTTGAAAAAGGTTTCAAAGAACTAAGAATTGATTTCTCTCAAAATTGCAATTCTCATGTGTTTGGCTAAATTAGGGATAAACCACATGCAAACAATATTGAAAATCCAATCTCTAGAATCACTTTAATTTTTATTGAATTTAGATTTAATTCTTCCAAATTTCATAAATAGCAAATTTCAATTTAAATCTTAGTAATCTAGTTTAATTAATTTAGTTAATTGTTTGATTTAGTTTAAATTCCTCAAATACAAATTTTAATTTCAAATTTTATTTTTAATATCTTTAAATTTTGTCATTCTAATTAGCTTATCCTTTTATTTCCAATTTAAGCACAATTCCCTGTGGGATCGATATCATTTTTTAAAACTATACTACTGTGACCTGTGCACTTGCGGAAATCACACATCAAGTTTTTGGCGCCGTTGCCGGGGAATTGTTTGTTTTTAAGTTGGATTTTAATTGTTTTAAGCTAATTAGAATTTTTATTTTCTTTTATTTTCACTGTTGTTTCTTGTGTTTTTCAAGTACTTTTCTTGTTTATGAGACGATCGAAAAGCACAAGTGATACTGAATTGTTGTTCAACCCTGAAATTGAAAAATTCTGTCGAGCCAACAAAAAGGAACACAAGAGAAGAAAGGAAGCAGAAAAAGAAGAACAACAAAGATTTGAGCAAGAGGAGACAACTGAAAATATGGAGAATCAAAATAGAGCTATTGGTGGAGAAAATGGAGGAAATGAGCAAAATAGACAGAATGAAGTTGTTAATCAAAATGATCCTCAAAGAAGATCCATGTTGGATTATGCTTTTCCTAGATGTGCAGATGTGAGAGATAACAGACCTATCATTGGAGCTAATCAATTTGAGTTAAAAACTGGTCTCATTCAAATGGTTCAAAATTCACAATTTGGAGGTAGTCCACTTGAAAATCCTCATTCTCATTTGAAGAAATTTTTGATGATATGTGGTACACAAAGACAGCCTGGAGTTTCAGATGAAGTTATTCGGCTCACCTTATTTCCATTCTCTCTTCGGGATTCAGCATTGGAGTGGTATGACTCGCTTCCACAAGCTATTATAGCTACTTGGGAGCAGCTATCTCAAGCTTTTCTATCTCAATTTTTCCCACCTGGGAAGACCACTCATTTGAGGAATTTGATGGTAGCTTTTAAGCCAAGAGATGATGAAACTTTGTATGAATCTTGGATGAGATTTAAGGAGCTTGAAAGGCAATGTCCTCATCATGAAATACCAAAATGGATGATTGTTCAGAATTTCTACACCAGAGTTACTCCAGCCATAAGAAACACAATTGATTCACAAGCAGGAGGAGATTTCATGAGAATGACAAGTGAAGAATGCTATGATTTATTAGAGAAGATTGCTCATAATACCCATTTGTGGGGAAATCCTAGAGCACTTGAGCCAAAGAAGGCTGGGATTTATGAACTTGACTCAGTTAGCTACATGAATGCAAGATTTGATCAGCTGACTCAACTTCTTAGTGATTTTTGCACAAAGGCAACAACCTCAACTCCTACAACTATGCAACAAGTTGCCTTCACAGATGGAACCCAAAGTTGTGGAGTTGATTACTCTTCTTATGGTGATGATTATTTGCAAGAACAAGCTGCTTATGCAAGAGGTTATCAACAAAAACCTATGGGAAATGCTTACTCTAATGTGAACAACTCAACATGGAGACCATAAGCAACTTTTTCTCAACAAAGTCAAAGCTCAAATTATGCTCATAACCAGCAGTATCTGCAGCAGAGTAGACCTCAATTTTAGCCTCAATTTCAGCCCATAAGGCAGCCACAACCTGGATATCAAGCAAGAGCACAACAATCCCTTCCACCTCAAAGATTTATCAAGCACAAGCTAGACAAACAATTTGGCAAATTCCTTGAAGTGCTAAAGAAGTTGTATATCAATGTGCCATTCACTGAGGCACTATCCCAAATGCCAAGTTATGCCAAGTTTTTGAAGGAGATTCTTACCAACAAGAGAAGGCTAGAAGATTATGACACCATCAACTTGGGAGAGCAATGTAGTGCTATAATTCAGAAGAAGTTACCTCCCAAACTCAAAGATCCGGGTGTGTTTTCCATCCCTTGTCATATTGGTGATAATTGTGTGGCAAATGCCTTATGTGACCTTGGAGCTAGTGTCAGCCTAATGCCTCTTTCAATATATGAGAAGTTGAATATGGGAGAGTTGAAGCCCACAAACATGTATCTTTCATTGGCTGACCGTTCAATTAAGTATCCAGAAGGCATTCTAGAAAATGTGCCTATCAAGGTTGGGAAATTCTACATTCCGGTGGACTTTGTCATTTTAGATATGGAAGAAGACACAAAAGTTCCTATCTTATTGGGAAGACCCTTTTTGGCAACAGCTGGTGCATTAATTGATGTAAAGGGTGAGAAATTGACACTTAGAGTGGGAGATGATCAAATGATATTCAACATCAATCCAGCCATGAAAAGGAAACATGAAGAAGTTGAGTCTTGTTTGAGGGTAGACATTATTGATGAGATTGTTCAAGAGCATTTTCGAAAAAGCTATCCACAAGACCCACTTGAAAATTGCTTAGTCCATGGTGGGAGCATTGATGATGATAATCACAACATAGCTGCTTTTGCACAACACTTGGAGAGCTCTCCACCACATCCTGAAGCCACAATTTTTCAGCTTGAAGAAGTGCAAAATTTGGAGATCAAACCACCATCATTAAAGGTAGAGGATGCCCCAAAGGTAGATCTTAAACCTCTTCCTTCCAACCTCAGGTATGCTTTTCTTGGACCCAATGGAACATATCCTGTTATAATTAATGCATCTTTGACTGATATTGAGAATGAAAAATTGTTGAGAGTTTTGAGAGAATATAGGAGAGTTTTGGGTTATGTAATTGATGATATAAAGGGAATTAGTCCAACAGTCTGTATGCATAGGATTTTCCTTGAGCCAAATAGTAAACCTTCCATTGAACACCAAAGAAGATTAAATCCTACAATGAAGGATGTTATGAAAAAGGAAATCCTAAAATTACTAGCTGCTGGAATTATTTACCCTATTTCTGACAGTGAGTGGGTTAGTCCTGTGCATGTTGTACCAAAAAAAGGTGGGGTGACAGTTGTTAAAAATGAGAATAATGAATTGATACCCACTAGAACTGTTACAGGTTGGAGAATGTGCATAGACTATAGGAAGTTGAACAATGCTACAAGAAAAGACCATTTTTGTCACACCTTACCCCTCTGTAAGGCATAACATGATCCCGTAGAATACCTAATGAACTACCGAACTTCACCTACCGATAACTCATTAAGTACCCTACAAGGGATTTTAAAACAATTTTCTTATCTTTGACAAGTGGTGAGCATTTCAAATAAGTATTTAAAACATTTAGTTGAAATTAAAACTAATTAATATTTTTGGCCATTTTAGTTTTCCGCAAATTTTATAAAAATTTTGACAGAGTTTCCTCTGTATTTTGAGAAAACCGTTCTTGAATACTGTAAAAGCTCTTCCAAATATATTTCACAACTCCAAACCTCCAATAATTCTCAAATCAACTCAAACAAGTCTCTTCAAATAATTTCACAATACAAATCAAGATTTCTCATCTCCAAGTATTTAATATCTTCATTTACAAAACATAAAGTAGAAAATTTATGTTTACAAATATTAAATTTACAGAAACAAACCCAAAATAATATTATTACAACTTTTATACAAACTTTGTACAAGCTGCTCAAGACCCATGTACATGTCCATACATTTATGTGCAATATATACATCAAAAGAAATATTTACAGTTAGGGTATAAATTATACCCGAAGACTTCAAGCTGATGACTTCACACACCTCGTGACTCTGCTGCTCCTCTAATCTCTGTATCTGCGACAGCAATAAAAGCTATCGCTGAGTACTAAGACTCAGTGGTGCACAATATACTAAAATAATCTTTATGCAAAACTTAAAGCACATTCATTCAAAAATTTGATTAAACATGAAAATTAAATACAATCATGCATTGTAAGATTTTACATGTAAACCAAGTTTATTTCAAAGTATCAAAACACATTTCATAAAACCCACAGTTAAATCATGCCATTCGAAACAAATAGAATCTCAATAGCCAGAGGCTAAAGAGAAATCACATCACAAGGCTAGCTAGCTCAAATATATGGATATCCATTCACATCCTCTTCTACTGGCACACCTCAACACTTCTCCAGAGAAGGAATCAAAATTCGAAACTAATTACCCCCACTAGTCGTGCTAGTGAGGTGTTCAAATATGTGGTCATGACACTGTGGTTTCAAAACTTATCTTAACAATTTGCTAAACATTTTCTTTTCAAATATACATAATAACTTTCAACAATTTAGATCAACATCATAAGAATGTCATAATCCAATATTTCACATTATTTAAACGATATGCAAAAGATGATTATAAAAGTATATGTTGTGCACAAACCTCAAACGAGTCGTCATTTAGTCTCGACTCGGTTCCTCGGGTTACTTAACGATATTCTTTTCAACTGAAACACACAATTTTACAATGTTTCAGTACTAGAACTTAAAATAAATCCAATATTAACTTTACTTCACATTTTCCTAGCTCTAACGTGTTAAATTCGACGTTCTCGAAATTTTGTGTTTAGTTACTATTCACTGCACTATTCAAGTCAAATTATTGACTTTCTAAGGCTTAATGGGTATGGGAACTCCAACTTCACCCACATACCACATTTTGGTCACCAAACTTGTTGGTTTTGGTCATTTGTTTAAAGCTTAGGTCATTTTGGCAAAATTGCCAATTTTCGGTTTTGGTTTTCCGAAGTTGCACTATTCCCTTGGTCGATCTACTGTTGGAATTTGACAAAACTTCCTTCATAGAAAATGTTCCTTATTGGCTTATGTGTATTCCCATGTTTGGATCACCTCCATCGGAGTTTTGTAGCTCAAGTTATGGCCACGTGCACTGTTCATACTGCAATTTAGGTCTGTCAGTTTTTGGTTCAACTTTGGTCAATTGTTTGATCAAGTTAAGTTCATAATTTGGTCTCACTTTCTTCATATGAAATGTTGTACTATGTCTTAGGTTTCCATCGGTTCAAGAATCGCCTAAATCCGAGTTTTCTAGAGAGAGTTATAGCTATCCAAACATTGCTGCTCAACTAAAAATCTGCAGAATTTCAGTACAGAAATTTTAACTTTGCTCAATAATTTGAATGAGTTAATGGCATAATTTGGGTTGGTGTTCTTCATGAAAGTTTTAGGTCTATATCATATCTAATTTCTGGTAAAATTTCAGGTCAATTTGACCTACCTAGATCGAGTTATGACCAAATGAACAGTTACTGTTCATTTGGTCAGTTTTGGTGAGGGCAGCCTGCAATCAATTCACTTTGGTCAATTGTTTCACCTAGTTTTGGTCAGTTTTTGGTCATGGTTCCTTAATGAAAATTGTGCTCTTTTATGTATATTTTCATCTCCAATTGGTGGAATATCAATTGGACTTGTAAAATTGAGTTTTGGTCCTTCAAAGTGGGTTTGGTCATCTGCCAAAGACATGACCATTGACCTACGAATTTAGCTAATTTTTCCACCATTCCCATCCAATTTATTTGGTCCTAATTGATCATTATTTCATGTCACAATAGGTTAAACATGCCATTTATGCATTTCTCCAAATTTTAGTCCATAAACCCTAGCATTGAAACCTTAATCTCACTAACTCTTGCATTTAACTACTTCTAATAATTTTAATGTTAATCATTTCACCAAGTAAAGCTTCTAAACTCACTCAATTGCATCATATTCATGCAAACCACACTCCTCTCAAGCTGCCCAAAATTTCAATTTAATTCTTTCCCCATATTTGTTTCATTTAAATCAAGTTATTAGCTCACTTAATTACCTAAACATGCATTTGAATGGAAAAGTAATAATTTAACATACTAACCTTTTGTTAAAGCTTCAAAACCCTATCTTTAACTCTTCCTTCTTCTTGTAATCCTCTTCTCAAGTTGTAACAATAAGCTCTAGGGAGGTTTTTAATGGAGTTATTTGAATTAAGTGAAGAAAACTAAGCTTAAAAGTAAGCTTACATGGAAGTCCACTCATGGAGGAACTTGGGAGGAAGATGGGGTGGCAAGGAAGATGAAAGAAGAAGAGATTTTCTTTTGTTTTTCCCTTACACGTTTTTGCTTATGAAAGACCACTAATTCCAAATTAATTAATTCAATTTATTAATTTAGTTATGACATCATACATGATGTCATAACTTTTGACTTTTCCAACCTCTTTCCTTTTTTTTTTTTTCTATTTATTTATTTTTTTTCTATTATTTCTTTAATTTAATTCTCGATTCTGAAATTTTCTTTTCTCCGATTTTATTTGACAGTTAGGTCAGGAGTCAGCTCTCGGGGTCAATTGACCAAATTGCCCCTCGCCGGTTCATCCCGGTTTGCAAATAATCCAATATTTCTTCCGGCTCCCTGACCTAATTATTTGACTGACTTAACAGTTCTTTTTCGTGATTTTCTCTTTTCCACTATGTCCATAAGGGTCCTAAGGACCGCAGCGTCACTTTTTACGATTTGAAATTTGAGTTTAAAATGACTTCGCAGTCGTTCCCGAGGAGGTCACTCATCGCTGTGACTCTCGGCTCGTTTAACCTCTTATGTTATGTTTTTCTTATTTATAGTTAACTAATTAAACATTACTAATTATTTGTGTTTATGGCTTCTCAAATTGTCTTAAGTGTGGCCCTAATCCCATTAATTGTCCGGACCGACACCGGTCACCGGAACAGTGAAATATACCAGGCTATACCAATAGGGGTGTTACAATTCTCCCCCCCTTAAATAAATTTCGTCTCGAAATTTTACCTGGTATCAATCTCTGAACAGCTGTGGATGTTGTCTCCTCATGTCCTCCTCTCGTTCCCAAGTAGCTTCTTGGCCTGAATGATGGTTCCACAGCACTTTTACCAATGGTATCTGTTTATTCCGTAGCTGCTTCACCTCATAAGCCAGAATCTTTATGGGTTCTTCTTCATATGTGAGGTCTGGATTTACTTCTATTTCTTCTACTGGTAGTACATGAGATGGGTCTGATCGGTACCTCCTCAACATAGACACATGGAAGACATTATGTATCTTCTCCAACTCTGGAGGTAGTGCCAACCGATATGCCAAAAGACCCACTCTTTACAGAACCTCATATGGCCCGATAAAACGAGGACTCAGTTTCCCCTTTCTACCGAATCTCATAATTCTCTTCCAAGGAGAAAACTTGAGAAAACTTTCTCACCCACGCATACTCAATATCCCTTCTTTTCGGATCAATGTAGGACTTCCGACGGTGCGATGCGATCTTAAGTCGATCTCGGATCACCACGATTTTCTCTTGATCTGTTGAACAATTTCGGGTCCAATCATTTTTCTTTCACCCACATCATCCCAACCCAACGGGGTTCTACATTTCCTACCATACAAAGCTTCATATGGAGGCATCCCAATGCTTGATTGATAGCTGTTGTTATAAGCAAACTCAATCAAAGGCAAGTGTGTATCCCAACTACCCTCAAACTCAATCACACAAGCCCGTAGCATGTCCTCCAAGATCTGAATTACCCTCTCGGTGGCCATGCATGCGTGGGTGGAATGCGATCTTGAAGTTAAATCTACTTCCTACGGCTCTCAGAAGACTACACCAGAATCTAGAAGAGAACCTAGGATCTCTGTCGACCACGATGAATCGGCACTCCATGTAGTCTCACAATCTCATCGATGTACAACCTGGCCAATCTGTCCAAATTGTAGTCCATCCGAACTGGCAGAAAATGAGCAGATTTAGTCAGTCTGTCAACAATGACCCAAACTGCATCATGACTCTTTTGTGTCCTCGGAAGTCCCATCACAAAATCCATCGTTATTCTCTCCCATTTCCACTCTGGTACTGGTAGTGGATGTAACAACCAATGGTACTTGATGCTCTGCCTTCACTTGGCGACAAGTTAGGCATTTGGATACAAACTCGCCACATCTCTCTTCATACCCATCCACCAAGGTAATGCTCCTTTAGCCCTCTATACATTTTTGTGCCACGGGGTGCATGGCAAAGGAGACTCATGTGCTTCCTTCAAAATGATCGCCTCAAATCAACATCATTAGGAACACACATTACGCCTTGGTGTAGCGATGAGACCATCATCTCTCGAGTGAGAATTACGGTTTCTTGCCTGTCGGACTTCTTCCATCGACCGATATTTCGATCATTACGGCGACCATTACGATCGATCAATCAATCTTGCTGTACATGCCATGCAAGCTGCATCGCCCCTCATCATTAATCTCTAAGCTGGCATGCAATGATCTTAACTCATGTACCAAAGACAAAGGAGTAACCTGTAGACTCGCCATAGTCTTGCGACTTAGGGCGTCAGCCACAACATTAGCCTTCCCTGGCTGATAGTCTATCAGACAATCATAGTCTTTTATCAACTCTAACCATCTCCTCTGTCTCAAATTCAGCTCTTTTTGGGTGCCCAAATACTTTAAACTCTTATGATCTGTGTAGATGTAGCACTTCTCCCCATACAAATAATGTCTCCAGATCTTAAGAGCAAACACAATGGCTGCAAGCTCCAAATCATGTGTCGGATAATTCCTCTCATGCGGTTTTAGCTGGCGTGATGCATAGGCAATAACATTTCGATCTTGCATCAACACACAACCTAACCCATTGTGAGAAGCATCGCTATAAACTGTGTACTCTTTACCCGGAGTAGGTAAAGTTAGGACTGGAGCTTCAGTCAAACATCTCTTCAGTTCATCAAAACTTTGCTGGCATTTATCCGTCCACTGAAATTTTACATCTTTTCTAAGCAGCTTGGTCAATGGAGATGCCAACATGGAAAATCCCTTCACAAATCGACGGTAGTATCCAGCTAAACCCAGAAAACTACGAATCTCTGTGACATTTCTGGGTGGCCTCCAGTAAGGGCGACTTCAATCTTACTTGGATCTACCTTAATGCCCTCTTCTGATACTACATGCCCCAAGAAAGATATTTCTTTCAGCCAAAATTCACACTTCGACAATTTGGCATATAGCTGTTTCTCTCTCAAAGTCTGCAGTACAATCCGCAGATGTCTATCATGCTCTTCTGCATTCCTCGAATAGACCAATATATCATCTATGAATACCACAACAAACTGATCGAGGTATGGTCTAAAAATAGTGTTCATCAGATCCATAAAAGCAGCCGGAGCATTAGTTAACCCGAATGGCATGACCAAGAACTCATAATGGCCATAGCGGGTTACGAAGCGATTTAGAAATACTTTGCTCTTGTACTTTCAGCTGATAATAACCTGATCTCAGGTCAATTTTGGAGAACACAGCTGCACCCCTCAACTGATCAAACAAGTCATCAATGCGGGGTAATGGATATCTATTCTTTATTGTCACCTTATTCAACTGCCGATAATCAATGCATAACCGGAGAGTGCCATCCTTCTTCTTTACAAACAACACTGGCGCTCCCCAAGGTGACACACTAGGGCGGATAAAGCCTTTGTCAAGCAATTCTTGCAACTGCACTTTAAATTCTTTCTTTTCTGCAGGTGCCTTTCTATATTGCGTTATGGAGATTGGGTCCACACCAGGGATAACATTAATCTCCAATTGCACTTCTCTTTCTGGAGGTAATCCTGGTAAATCATCAGGAAATACATCCGGAAAGTCACATACCGTAGGGATGTCCCTTAGTACTGGACTCCCCACTTGGGTGTCTATCACATGTGCCAAGTATGCTTCACACCCCTTTCTGATCATTCTTCTGGCTAATGCAGCCGAAATGATGTTTGATGGCAATAAATGCCTCTCCCCATGTATTACCACATCATCGTACAAAGGAGACCAAAAGTGATTGTCTTGATCTCTGATCAATCATGGCGTGATGCACGCTAACCAATCCATGCCCAAAATGATATCATACTCTCTGAAGGGCATTTCAATTAAGTCGACAGAAAATATGTCCTTGGATCACCAAAGGGCGATCTCTATAGATTCTGTTGACCCGGACTTCTTGTCCTAACGGACTAGTTACTAGCACTTCAAAACCCATTTGCACACATGGAACAGCAAGTGAACAAACTATGCTAGCACTAACATATGAATGGGTTGAACCCGGATCAAACAATACAAATACTTCTTGATCAGAGATAGAGAATGTACCAGCTACCACATCAGAGATCTCAGCGTCTTCTCGCTGTTTCATTGCGTAGATTCTGGTTGAAGCACTTCCTTGTCCTGACTGACCAATTGTGCCCTGACTGCCTGAAGCAGTGCCTCTACCTCTGCCTCTTCCTCTACCAACGGCGTGAACCTGCGGGAGCGGGACTGCGAATAGATCCCTCGGCAGTAGTAGGAGCTGGACCATATCTCGGAGCATTAGTACAGTCTCTTGCTAAATGACCCTTGCCTCCGCAGTTAAAACAGGCTCCAGTGGCCCAATAACACTCCCCCCCATGAATCTTGCCACAAGTCTCACAGGGGCGGGCAGACTGTGAACCCCTGCTTGACTGCTGGCCAGACCTAGGGGGTCTCTGTCCGAAAAATCTGCCTCTACTAAATCTTCCACCCCGACCCCTGCTGGGTCCACTAAACTTCTTTCTCTTTCCAGAGGTAGCACCAGAACTCTGTTCAACTGATTTTTCCCCCTTGTCTTTTTCTGATTTCTCTTGTGAACCCTTCCTCACTGCCCCTTCTGATTCTATCCTTTCTAATTCCAAGGCTTGTGAGATCAATTCAGAAAAATTCTGATGTCTGAAACCCACAACTTGCATTCTCAGACTCTGTCTTAGCCCGGACTCAAACCTCTTGCATCTGTCTCTGGGGGTGGAGACTAAGCTTCCAGCATAGTGGCTTAGCCTTGAGAAATCTCTTTCATACTCTGATTCGGTTCCCTTGTTTCAAACTCAAAAATTCTTGCAGTTTCTGATCAACATATGCATCTGGGATGTATTTCTGTCTGAACTCTCTGATGAAGTCATCCCAGGTCAGCACTGGTGGTTCAGCCAAGCTGTGGGGGATGGTCTTCCACCAATCATACGCATCCCCTTGCAGTAGCGACACAGAATATTCCAACTTCAGCTCATCTTGGCAGTACAGTTTCTTAAACACTCTGTCCATTCTTTCAAGCCATTGCTCTGCCTCTAAAGGGTCCACTGTACCCTTAAATTCTGCAGCCCCATACTTTAGCAATTTATCAAACTGTCTGGCTGGAGGCAGTGGTTGTGCCACAGGTGGTTGGGGTGGAGCTTGGCGAGCATACCCGACCATTTGTTGAAACATTGCCGCTATCTGTGCCAGGCGAATGCAGAATTTGCGGCATTTGTGGGGCTGTGACCACCGACATTCGGTAAAGTGGGGCTTCCCCTTGTGCCTCGGCTTCAGCAGCTCAATCGAGCGATCCTTCTTCCATTTGATGCGAAGTTAGGGTATCTCCTGAACAAATAACACAAGGAGATTTCCCTCCGTTAGGTCATATTCATGATGTAATGCACTGTATGTAACAATTATGGACATTGAGCAGTTGTACTTAACAAAGAAAAGACACAAATTCACAATTGAAAACATAATTCAAAAACTTGCTCTGATACCACTAAAACATGTCACACCTTACCCCTCTGTAAGGCATAACATGATCCCGTAGAATACCTAATGAACTACCGAACTTCACCTACCGATAACTCATTAAGTACCCTACAAGGGATTTTAAAACAATTTTCTTATCTTTGACAAGTGGTGAGCATTTCAAATAAGTATTTAAAACATTTAGTTGAAATTAAAACTAATTAATATTTTTGGCCATTTTAGTTTTCCATAAATTTTATAAAAATTTTGTGAGTTTCCTCGTATTTTGAGAAAACCGTTCTTCGAATACCTGTAAAAAGCACTTCCAAAAATATTTCACAACTCCCAACCACCAATAATTCTCAAATCAACTCAATCAAGGCACTTCAAATAATTTCACAATACAAATCAAGATTTCTCATCTCCAAGTATTTAATATCTTCATTTACAAAACATAAAGTAGAAAATTTATGTTTACAAATATTAAATTTACAGAAACAAACCCAAAATAATATTATTACAACTTTTATACAAACTTTGTACAAGCTGCTCAAGACCCATGTACATGTCCATACATTTATGTGCAATATATACATCAAAAGAAATATTTACTGATTAGGGTATAAATTATACCCAAGACTTCAAGTGATGACTTCACACACCTCGTGACTCGATCTGCTGCTCCTCTAATCTCTGTATCTGCGACAAAGAATAAAGCTATCACGAGTACTAAGACTTCGATGGTGCACAATATACTAAAATAATCTTTATGCAAAACTTAAAGCACATTCATTCAAAAATTTGATTAAACATGAAAATTAAATACAATCATGCATTGTAAGATTTTACATGTAAACCAAGTTTATTTCAAAGTATCAAAACACATTTCATAAAACCCACAGTTAAATCATGCCATTCGAAACAAATAGAATCTCAATAGCCAGAGGCTAAAGAGAACTCACATCACAAGGCTAGCTAGCTCAAATATATGGATATCCATTCACATCCTCTTCTACTGGCACACCTCAACACTTCTCCAGAGAAGGAATCAAAATTCGAAACTAATTACCCCCACTAGTCGTGCTAGTGAGGTGTTCAAATATGTGGTCATGACACTGTGGTTTCAAAACTTATCTTAACAATTTGCTAAACATTTTCTTTTCAAATATACATAATAACTTTCAACAATTTAGATCAACATCATAAGAATGTCATAATCCAATATTTCACATTATTTAAAACGATATGCAAAAGATGATTATAAAAGTATATGTTGTGCACAAACCTCAAACGAGTAGTCCTTTAGCCTCGACTCGGTTCCTCGGGTTCCTTCCCGATATTCTTTTCAACTGAAACACACAATTTTACAATGTTTCAGTACTAGAACTTAAAATAAATCCAAAATAAACTTAACTTCACATTTAGCTAGCTCTAACGTGTTAAATTCGATGTTCTCGAAATTTTGTGTTTCGGGTTACTATTCACTGCACTATTCAAGTCAAATTATTGACTTTCTAAGGCTTAATGGGTATGGGAACTCCAACTTCACCCACATACCACATTTTGGTCACCAAACTTGTTGGTTTTGGTCATTTGTTTAAAGCTTAGGTCATTTTGGCAAAATTGCCAATTTTCGGTTTTGGTTTTCCGAAGTTGCACTATTCCATTGGTCGATCTACTGTTGGAATTTGACAAAACTTCCTTCATAGAAAATGTTCCTTATTGTCTTAAGTGTATTCCCATTTTTGGATCACCTCAATCGGAGTTTTGTAGCTCAAGTTATGGCCACGTGCACTGTTCATACTGCAATTTAGGTGCTGTCAGATTTTTGGTTCAACTTTGGTCAATTGTTTGATCAAGTTAAGTTCATAATTTGGTCTCACTTTCTTCATATGAAATGTTGTACTATGTCTTAGGTTTCCATCGGTTCAAGAATCGCCTAAATCCGAGTTTTCTAGAGAGAGTTATAGCTATCCAAACATTGCTGCTCAACTAAAAATCTGCAGAATTTCAGTACAGAAATTTTAACTTTGCTCAATAATTTGAATGAGTTAATGGCATAATTTGGGTTGGTGTTCTTCATGAAAGTTTTAGGTCTATATCATATCTAATTTCTGGTAAAATTTCAGGTCAATTTGACCTACCTAGCTCGAGTTATGACCAAATGAACAGTTACTGTTCATTTGGTCAGTTTTGGTGCAGGGCAGCCTGCAATCAATTCACTTTGGTCAATTGTTTCACCAAGTTTTGGTCAGTTTTTGGTCATGGTTCCTTAATGAAAATTGTGCTCTTTTATGTCTATTTTCATCTCCAATTGGTGGAATATCAATTGGACTTGTAAAATTTGAGTTTTGGTCCTTCAAAGTGGGTTTGGTCATGCTGCCAGCAGCATGACCATTGACCTACGAATTTAGCTAATTTTTCCACCATTCCCATCCAATTTATTTGGTCCTAATTGATCATTATTTCATGTCACAATAGGTTAAACATGCCATTTATGCATTTCTCCAAATTTTAGTCCATAAACCCTAGCATTGAAACCTTAATCTCACTAACTCTTGCATTTAACTACTTCTAATAATTTTAATGTTAATCATTTCACCAAGTAAAGCTTCTAAACTCACTCAATTGCATCATATTCATGCAAACCACACTCCTCTCAAGCTGCCCAAAATTTCAATTTAATTCTTTCCCCATATTTGTTTCATTTAAATCAAGTTATTAGCTCACTTAATTACCTAAACATGCATTTGAATGGAAAAGTAATAATTTAACATACTAACCTTTTGTTAAAGCTTCAAAACCCTATCTTTAACTCTTCCTTCTTCTTGTAATCCTCTTCTCAAGTTGTAACAATAAGCTCTAGGGAGGTTTTTAATGGAGTTATTTGAATTAAGTGAAGAAAACTAAGCTTAAAAGTAAGCTTACATGGAAGTCCACTCATGGAGGAACTTGGGAGGAAGATGGGGTGGCAAGGAAGATGAAAGAAGAAGAGATTTTCTTTTGTTTTTCCCTTACACGTTTTTGCTTATGAAAGACCACTAATTCCAAATTAATTAATTCAATTTATTAATTTAGTTATGACATCATACATGATGTCATAACTTTTGACTTTTCCAACCTCTTTCCTTTTTTTTATTTATTTATTTTTTTTTTCTATTATTTCTTTAATTTAATTCTCGATTCTAAAATTTTCTTTTCTCCGATTTTATTTGTGATTAGGTCAGAGTCGACTCTCGGGTCAATTGACCAAATTGCCCCTCGCTGTTCATCCGGTTTGCAAATAATCCAATATTTCTTCGGCTCACGACCTAATTATTTGACTGACTTAACAGTTCTTTTTCGTGATTTTCTCTTTTCCACTATGTCCATAAGGGTCCTAAGGACCGCAGCGTCACTTTTTACGATTTGAAATTTGAGTTTAAAATGACTTCGCAGTCGTTCCCGAGGAGGTCACTCATCGCTGTGACTCTCGGCTCGTTTAACCTCTTATGTTATGTTTTTCTTATTTATAGTTAACTAATTAAACATTACTAATTATTTGTGTTTATGGCTTCTCAAATTGTCTTAAGTGTGGCCCTAATCCCATTAATTGTCCGGACCGACACCGGTCACCGGAACAGTGAAATATACCAGGCTATACCAATAGGGGTGTTACAATTTTCCCCTTCCTTTTATGGATCAAATGTTGGAGAGATTAGCCAAGCATTCTTTCTTTTGTTACTTAGATGGATATTCTGGTTTCTTTCAAATTCCAATACATCCTGATGACCAAGAAAAAAATACCTTTACCTGTCCCTATGGCACCTTTGCATATCGAAGAATGCCATTCGGATTGTGTAATGTGCCTGGCACATTTCAAAGGTGCATGATGGCCATTTTTTCTGATTTTATTGAAGAAATTATGGAGGTCTTCATGGATGACTTTTCAGTATATGGAACTAATTTTGATTCATGCTTGACTAATTTGTCTAAAATCTTGCAGAGATGTGCTGATAATGATCTGGTATTGAATTGGGAGAAATGCCACTTTATGATCCAAGAGGGGATCGTTTTAGGGCATTTAATCTCAAATAGGGGAATTGAAGTGGATAGAGCTAAAATAGAAATTATTGAAAAAATGCCCCCTCCAACCACTGTCAAAGGAGTGCGAAGTTTTCTTGGACATGCCGGGTTTTACCGGCGATTTATTCAGGATTTTTCTAAACTTGCTAAACCCTTAACAAATCTTTTGAATCATGATGTTAAATTTGATTTTAATCAAGAATGTATGGTTGCTTTTTGCAGGTTAAAAACGGCATTAACAACAGCTCCTATCATGCAACCCCGGGATTGGACTTTGCCATTCGAAATCATGTGTGATGCAAGTGAGTTTGCTGTTGGAGCTGTCCTTGGCCAGCGAAAAAATAGAAAACCTTATGCCATTTACTATGCAAGCCGAACCCTAGATGAAGCTCAAGTCAATTATGCTACAACTAAAAAGGAGTTCCTTGCGGTAGTATTTGCACTCAATAAATTTCGTTCTTATTTGGTCAATTCAAAGGTAATAGTTTTCATTGATCATGCAGCAATAAGGTATTTAATGAGCAAGAAAGAAGCTAAATCTAGGTTGATTAGATGGATTTTGTTACTTCAAGAATTTGATTTGGAAATAAGAGATAAAAAAGGTGTTGAGAATGTGGTGGCTGATCACCTTTCTAGGATAAAAACTGAAAATAAAGATGATGAAATTGTGCCAATTGATGAGTTTTTTTATGAATGAGCAGTTGTATGTGTTGAAATCTTCACTTCCTTGGTTTGCTGATATTGTGAATTTATTGTCTTGTGGTGTCTTGCCACCTGATTTATCTTGGCAGCAAAAGAAAAGATTCTTGCATGATATTAAATTTTATTCTTGGGAAGAACCTCTTTTGTTTAGGAGATGTAATGATGGAATAATTAGGAGATGTATACCAGAGGAAGAAATACATGATGTTATTTACCATTGTCATTCCTCTGAATATGGTGGTCATTTTAGTGTCTCAAAAACTGTTGAAAAAGTCTTGACATCAGGTTTCTATTGGCCTAAAATGTTTAAACATGTGAGAGACTTTGTAAGCAAGTGTGATAGGTGCCAAAGGGTAGGCAACATTTCCAAGAGAGATGAGATGCCCCAACAATCCATATTAGAAGTTGAATTATTTGATGTGTGGGGAATTGATTTCATGGGGCCATTTCCATCTTCTTATGGGAATAAATATATCTTGGTAGGGGTGGACTATGTATCTAAATGGGTAGAAGCTATTGCTACACCTGCCAATGATGCCTAAGTTGTGGTGAAATTTCTGAAAAAATTTATTTTAACCAGATTTGGTGCTCCACATGCCATAATCAGTGATGGTGGTAGCCATTTTTGCAACCACCAATTTGAAAAATTAATGAGAAAATATGGGGTAAAGCATAGGATTGCCACACCATATCACCCTCAAACAAATGGCCAAGTAGAGATCACAAATAGAGAAATCAAGCAAATCTTGGAGAAAACTATCAATAAGTCCAGGAAAGATTGGTCCCTTAAATTAGATGACACTCTTTGGGCATATAGAACAGCATTTAAAACCCCCATAGGAACTACACCTTATAGGTTAGTTTTTGGGAAATCATGCCATTTGCCCGTAGAGTTAGAACATAAAGCTTATTGGGCCATTAGAGCAATCAATTTCGATTTACAAGCTGCTGGACACAAAAGACTTTTGCAACTTGATGAATTAGAAGAATTGAGACTTGATGCTTATGAAAATGCTAAGATCTATAAAGAAAGAACTAAAAAATGGCATGATAAGCATATCAAGAAAAAGGACTTTAAAGAAGGAGATTTGGTTCTCTTATTCAATTCAAGGTTAAAATTTTTTCCAGGAAAATTAAAATCAAGGTGGTCCGGTCCATTTAAAATTGTAAAAGTCTTTCCTCATGGTACTGTGGAAGTCTTTGGTGAAAAATTGGGTAATTTCAAGGTAAATGGGCAAAGGTTGAGGCATTATTCAGTTGGTGAGCCAATTGAGAAGATAGCAACTTGCTATCTCTCTCATTCTCCATAACATCTTGAGTGAGTATGGTTAAGCTAAAGACCTAAACTTAGCATTTTTGTGCATAACTCACAATTTTTCATTGATTCTTTATTTCTTTCATATATATATTTGTTTTAAGTTTTTCTATACTCCTTATTCAGAGTTTAACATTGTTCTAATTTCCTTGTGCAGATGGGATGCAATGCATTGCAAGCAAATGAGCAATAAAAATTTTTATTTTTAGCTTTAAATTTTAACTTTAAATTTTAGTTTTAAACTTGTTCACTTATAATTTTCATCTTTCTTTTGTTGAGTATTTGCTGGTGCATATTGTTGGATTCATTGCCCTTTTTGTTAATTTCAAGAGAAAATTTTTCCAAATCTTGTCATCTTGGTTTAACAAGGAAAATTATTTGAATGTGGATGTGTGAATAGGTGCTTTGAAAAATTATTTTTTATGAGTATTTAATGAACATAACAAGTTGAACAATTAGAATTCATGTTA
This sequence comes from Hevea brasiliensis, assembly GCF_030052815.1. NCBI lineage: Eukaryota > Viridiplantae > Streptophyta > Magnoliopsida > Malpighiales > Euphorbiaceae > Hevea > Hevea brasiliensis. The sequence goes on along the minus strand of NC_079495.1, from coordinate 102,951,988 downwards.
TGAAGGTTTAATCATTTGAAATCTAATTTGTTTCAATTTTTTAGGTGCTATGAAATTTGGTCAAATTTGGGCAGCAGATTACACAACCTGCGACATAACCGGTCTGCTTGTGTTGTCGCTTGTGTTCGCTGGGCACAATTTTGGGCAAATTGTTACACAACCTGCTACATAATCGGTCTGCTTGTGTCGTTGCTTGTGTTCGCTGGGCACAATTTTGGGTAGATTGTTACACAACCTGCGACATAACTGGTTTGCTTGTGTTGTCGCTTATGTTCGGTGGGCACAATTTTGGGCAGATTGTTACACGACCTGTGACATAACCCCCCTATCCTTATGTTCTAACTTGTGTCACCTGTTTGTTTTGCAGGATAAAAACTTCCTTCACCAGAATGGGTCAGCAGCTACCCCAAGCCCAAGCCCAAAAAGCCCACTAACCCATTTTTGATATAAAAAAATATATATATATATATAATAATAATAATAATAATAAACCAAATCCAAAGCCTAAAAACCATACCCCATAAGCCCAAGCCCGAAACCAAACCTAAAACCCATAGCTCAACCGACTAAACCCCATACCCCAAGCCCATAACCCGCAAACCCATTACCCTCCTTCTTCCTCTCGGCTTTGCCCTGACACCCCCCCAGCCTTCACTGTCACCTTCGTCTTCACAGTCCCCTCCACCATCCACCATTCCTCTTTTACTTCTTCACATTATTCTTCTATTTCAGTCCCTTCCCTCCATTTCGCCATGCCCGACTCCCCGCTATCTTTCGAAAACTCACCTCCCCACTCCTCACAGCCGCCGCAACCCCAAACCACTCCACCCATGAATGCCGACCCATCGCTGGCCCATTCTGGTGACGCCCCGATCGCCACATACAAGAAAAAAAAGGCAAAAAGCATTAAGCCACACAAATCAACAGGCGGCGTCAAGAGGAAGCGACCCGAACTAGCCACACAACCCCCAATCCCGCCCCCAATTCCTGCCGCACCTGCTATCCGACGTGGCATCCCAAAGTCGGCGGTCAAATGCCCTGGTACATCTAAAGGTAACTTTGCAATTCCCTCCTCTTTGCCTGCTGCTAGACACTGGGTATTACCTACTGCCGACATGAAAAGAAATAAGGCAAGAGTCGAAGCTCGAAAAATGGTTCAAACTCGGTATTTGGATGTGTTTACACTTAAATCCTTGAAGATATATGATGAAATGCAGACTCTGTTAGATGCTTTAGGTTGGGTGCGATTTGCACATAAACAGGAACTGGTTTACCCCATTTTAGTGCAGAAATTTATGGCCTCCCTGTCCATTAGTGAGCATAAAAATGCCTTGGATAATGACTTGACAATCAATTTTAAATGCCTTGGTCAAGATAGGGTGCTGTCTATGGATAATTTTCACCATATATTTGGCTTTCCACCTGATGGTTTGTTCAAAATACCTAGCCAAAGGGACTATAATGGGTATGAATTTTGGCAGCAAATTGCACCTTCAGCAGGTACCTTCAAACCGGGGCACAGTAAGGCCTCCAAGATTGAGAGTCATGCCCTGAGATTGCTTCAGAGATTAATTGCAAATACAATTTTAGGAAGAGGAACTAGTGTTGGCACAATGTCTCAGTATGATTTATTCTTTTTATGGTGTGCAAAAACTGGTAAAAAAGCTTCACTTGGTTATTATTTTTGCTGTCATGTGATCCGCCAGACTACTAGGGGTACTGGTAACATTGTGTTTGGAGGTTTGGTCACACCCATTGCACATTATTTTGGCTTTAATCCTCAAGTTCACAAGTGTGCTGCTGTTCCAACTGGTTTGCTATTTTTGGATGGACCTCATTTGGCCAACCAAAAATTCTGTATCAAAAATGAAGCTACCCAGCTGTATGAGATTCCTGCACCAACTGCACCACCACCTGGCTCTCCCACTGCAATAAGCTCCTCCTCAGCATCTGAGAGACCATCCGAGCAGCCTTTTACACAACCTCCCCGCCAGGTTCCACCAGCTGCCCAACCTGCCTCATCAACAGCTTCTGGACCATCCATAGCAACTCTTCTGACATTCATGGAGAATCTCAGTGATGAGATCTATTCTTTTCAGCAAATGACGGATGTCTCTTTTCAAACATTATGAGATTTAGCTAATATATATTTGGATAGAAGTGCTAAAATGAAAGACGAGTTGAAAGTCATGCGAGCTAAGCTGGAGAAGATCGAAACAAACCAGGCACTGATTTTGAGCATCATCTCTCCACAGCAACCACCAAAAGCACCACCACCTCCACAAGATGGCAAGGGCAAAGGAGTTCTCATACCTGACTGACCAGCTTTTATTCTCCATTTACATTTCATGTCTTTAATTTCGTTGCTTAATTAATTAGTATTTTGAACTTATTTAGTTAATATTTTGCTTGTGTTGTTTTTCCTTTACTTGAACCATTTACTTATTCAGTTTTTTTTAGTTCCTCATAAAATACATTTTTCTTTTATATCTTTAGTTCATTGCTCACTTGCTTTGATATGCTCCTTCGGAATTTACACTTGATGATTATATTTTTGCGCTTAACTTCCCTATTCCAAAATTTTGAGTTTAATTGATTTAATGGATTCCATTGCATTGTTTCTTTTGCAATGAGTGCAGCAGCTGTCCAAATTTTATCTAATTAAATTGGCTGCACTTCAATGAGGTAACAATTCTCGTCTCAGCTTGTGTCACTTTCAACACAAGTTGTGCTATCGCTTATGCAACAGGGTAATAATTCTTTATGCACATATGAGCTACCCATTTTTTGCACATATAACCCAATTATCCCATTCCTTGCACTCTTTTAACATTGAGGACAATGTTCATTCTGAGTATGGGGGAGAGGGTAAATTTTTTGCAAAAATTACTTTTTCCTTTTTCATTTGCATATAGTGACATACTCATTCATTACTTCATACTTGTACATATTCACTTATATACACTGCATATAGCTTCATGCGCTTAGTTATGCATACTTAGTTACATTCATGCATTTCATTTATTCATTTAAAATTTTTAAACCAGTCTTTGAATTCCAGAAGCCGCTTATTCGAGCAATCCAACTTGCCTTTAGATGGTTAGTGGAATGAAAGTTCCAGCTGGGTACAAAGTCTTAAGCATTATTCTTTCTCTTACTTAATAGCTGAAATGTAACACCCCCATTTGTATAGCCTAGTATATTTCACTGTTCTGGTGACCGGTTGTTGGCGACTTATCCGCAAGTATACGGGTCGTCTCAAGTAATAAAGTGATGAATCAAGTATCGTTCCCACGAGGATTTGCTGTTTGATTACTAAACTATGAATGAAGCGATTATTTGGGCTAATGATTTATGAATAAAAGGTAAATGTAAATGAGCAAGGTAAATTGATTAATCTAATTGAAATGGGTAAAGAGCAAACAAATAAATTCTAAATCTAGCTCGCAATTAAACTGAAATTGACAATGGGTAATTTAAACGAAAGTCTAATTATGGTAAAAGTGATTCCAGAGTTGGGGGTTTATGCATAAATTAATTGGGATTTGTCTTGGGCATTCCAATTTTTAGGGAAAAATAGAGTTTGAAGGAAATTGATTCTAAATCCCTTTAATATCTTTTTCAAGCATATCAAAGTGTATTCTAAAATAACCAAACCTACTTTCGTATGTATTTGATTACTTTAAAACCCATTAAGTTTTGTAACCAATAATTAATTCCTCTTAAAGTCCTAGTTTATTTCTAAATCTAGGTGATTTTAAGTTCCAATCCTTGATTAACTATCAATGACTTTCACCTTTCGGTCCTTCAATCAAAGATTAACACAATACCCAATGGGTACAAACAGAAGGCAAGTAAATCAAGCACACAAGGAATTAATCAAAACTCATATTCATGTAAAATAAGGAAATACCCAGTCCAAATCCACAAATTAATCTAAAACATATTTCCCAACTCTGAAATCTAAAGGAATTACTCACTCATAATGGTATTTACAAGAAATATAGATGGAAGAACAAAGAAAAACATGATAAAAGGACTGAAATGGGAAAACCCAGGTGGAAGAACCAAGGTCTCTGGTTTCTGGAGCTCCAAACTCGTGCAGCAGCTCCTTCTTCCAAGAGAGAATGGCGTCTTCTCTCTTTCTCTCTATTAAATTTTCTTTTCTTTTTGTTTTTCCTCCCTTCCTCTTATGGCAAAAAATAAGGAAATGATGAATTTATATGGTCCCAAAAAGCTGCCCTAAAAGTAAATAACAGCTAAGGAGTGGATAGGAAATGAGGTGTAAAATTATCCAAGTCAGCAGCACTTTCACGTTCTGGGCATTCTGCTTAGGGTTAGGCTTAACCCTAAGCAGCTTCTTAGCAAATTTAGCCTCTGGTCGCACTGTCTGCTTAAGGTTAAGCAGACCTTCAGCAAATCTCGGCAGATTTATAGTAAAATGGACTTTTCTGCTCATGCTTGACTTGTGTTGCACCTTAAGCATTGCCGCTTTACCCTGAGCATGACCTTAAGCAAGGTCTCAAGCAAATTTCGGCTGGTTTGCTCTTTCAAGGCTTGATTTCTTCAACTTTCCTCTATGGTTAAAGGATTCCAAATTTCTTCAAATCACTCCCTAATGCACTCATTGATCCTTGATTTGCCACAAAATCCTATTAAAAACAACAAAATTAGGAAAATCAAATATAAAGTATTTAAATTTAACAAATGAGCTAAAATAAAGCTAAAAACATAAAATATACTAAAATATAAGGGCAAAATGAATGCAAAACTACCCTAAAATGTCTATATGAAATGAGTGTAACAAATTCCCCCAAACTCAAACCTTTGCTTGTCCTCAAGCAAATTAAAACAATTAATACAATTTGGGGTACCTTACCTTAAATTTATGAAAATTACTTATCCAAACTCTCAAGCTTACTTTTAGCCACCAACAAACCATATACCCACTTTCAAGATGCAAAGAATTCAATCCTTACCAAAGTTATCACCGCTTAGCCTTGGGTCAATTATCCATATCATCAAGCCCAAACCAATCAATCACAGAGAATAATCATGCCTAAATAGACATTAGGGTAATCCATAAACTAAAGTGTCTCAAATAATGATGGAAGTAAATGGATGGATTTAATGATATCCCAATCCCATAGGCAATTCTCCTATTCCAATCTCCACTAATGTAGCAAAACACCATCAAAAGATCAAAAGGACTTTCAAGGGTCGTAATGGGGCTAAGGGGGTGATAATGTGGCTAACAAGAAAGGGATAAGGGTAACAAAATATGAGAATAATCAAATTATTAAAAGATCAAGACACACAAATTTTTTTTTTTTTTAGGAAGGATTTGGGAGAAGGAACTTTACAACTATTCACCAATGCTAGCATATAATTTTGAAGCTTTTAGAGAGACTATATAAATAATATTGACTTTGAATTATAATTGTCCCTTTCAATTCACCCCCAAACTCATTTCTTTGTGTATTTGGGTGGTGAATTACTTTACATACCATAATTGAATTTGCTAGCTTTTTTTTTTACTTTGAATCACTTCTCCCAACTAATTATTATTATTATTATTATTTTTTAAATGTATCTATCACTCAAAGAATTATTCTCATGGAGGGTAGGTAAGTGTTTGGGTTTATGGCTAGGCATTAATGTGGGTTTCAAAGAAATAAGAGGGATAAAATGTAGGCTCAAATTGGTTTCAAAGGAAATTTTGAAGTGAGGTTGGCTAAAGCTAAAATATGGGTTTAAAATTCAAAGAATGCCTAGATCATTTCTTTTTCAGGTGTATGCTATGATTTCGCCTTGAAAGGTTTAGGAAGATTGTTCTAGGATTGGTGAGACATCAATTAGCTACTTCTCACCCTTGAGTTTTCTCTAAGCACTCAAAGTCAATGAATTGATTGGGTGGCCCTTGGCTAAGAAGATATAAACTAAAGCAAGAATCTAATAACTTTGCACCTATCTAGAACTTTCAATCCATCAAACCCTTCTAAAAGTAAGCTTAATTGCTCTTCAAAGCAATTCTCAATCCTCTAAGGACAAGGTAAAAAAAAAAAATTATTTTTTATGATATGCATGATCCTAAAATAAATGCATAAATCAAATTAAAACTAAGTGTAATCTATATGAAAACTATATGCAAATGTACGTGTATGGGTATAGACATGTGTGTGGTATATGTAAAAGTGTATGGATTATCTGTATATGGATGAATGAAATGCAATAAATGAATGAAAGAAAATTTTAAAAAATTTTGCAAAAATTTTGCCCTCACCCCCAAACTCAAATGAAACATTGTCCTCAATGTCTAAAATGAATGCAAAGATGGGCAAAATTGTGTAAACTAATTAATTAATGTAATATATACAATTGGGGATTAAATCAGTATAAGCTCAAGAATTCAAAATTAGCTCAAAATGATATTAACAATGAAGCTTTAGAGAGAAAAATGTGAAAAGGTATCCCAAATGTATGAATTTACACTGCTTAAGATGTTGCTTAACCTGCTGCGTAGGGTAAAGCGAAAGCATAAGCATTGGCAACATACCATAAGCATAAATTGTAAAAGGTAAGTTTACCTCCAAGCGATGTGGAAATTTATGCTCAAAGAAAATTGTGCAACTCATCAATGTCAACAAAATTAGGATTGAAGAAAAAGATAAAGTGCAAAAATAATGGTCAAGAAAATGAAAAAGTGTAAAGAAATAAAATGGAACAGTTAAATCAAAAATTAAACTAAGAAACATTCACAGAGTGTTTATGTCCATATCAGAAGATAAAATAAAATAAAGTAAACTAAAGGAAAGAAGTGCAGAGATAATAATAAAAACTAAGTACCAAAGTATTACAACCATTACCAAAGTTTGAAAGCTAAAATAAACAGATTACAAAATAAACTTAAAAACAAAAATTAAAACTGCTGCACATCGATCAAGTTACGCTATCAAGCCTTTGTTCTTTGCATCGTGGTCCGCTTCAGTTCTGCAGTTGGTTCATTGTAATCCAAGCTTGAAGCCTTCAAGTTTTCTGTTAAGTATTTAATTTCTTGAAACATGGCTTGGCCCCAATGATATAAATTGTTGTAGGATTGGGCCAGTGTGTTGTAAAGCTCCAGCATTTGAAGTTGATGTTGCTTCTGTTTCTTTTTAAGAGATAAAAATCTCTTTTTAAGTTTCTTTTCTAGCTTCTTCTTTTGGTTAACCTGCGCTTGACCCATGGCTTCAATTTTGATTTCTAAGTTTTTCAAGGAAGCAAGAATTTACGTGGTATCGTGAGGGAGCAGATGGTTGACGATGAAATTTGTTATCCCGATTCCAAGGATTTTAAGATGGATAACATGTCCACGAGAAGTGTGGAGTAGAGGTTGGTTGTGGTTCTGCAGCTTGCAAAAGTGGTGGGGTTTTCGATGTCGGGTGTCGTGGTGTCAGAACAGAGCATATGTGTGGCCTATTTTCTCACAAACATCCATATGCAACAACATGGTCTTTCTATGTATGATTCCCTAAACCGGCAGCAATTTATATAGACTAGCATCAAAGCTAAATGATTTTGCTATGGCGCTTATATACCCCCCAAAAACAATACTACCTTTAGTATGCTTGGTGACAATTTGGTGCCAATGAGTAGCTATGAAATGGGCTGTACTTACTTGTTTTCTCTCCTTCATGCACCACAATAGAAACAAATCCCCAGCACCCATGATACTGTTACTGTGTCCCCTTCCTAAAACAGTGTAAGTAATGAACCTATGGAGGTATTTCAATACATGGTCAACTATCCTAGAGGCTTTTGCAGTCCTCTGTCTATAATAACCTCCAAATGGTGCAATATCTTTCCAGAATTGAACAGGGTCATAAACGCTTGTCGCCACTCAATGTTTTTATACCCCGAATCCTGAAAACCAAAAATGGCATTCAAAGCACCTATGTCTAACTCCCTATCAATTCCAGCACATCGAAAATATATCATATCTTTATGTTCAGGCACTGTTGGTTTGAAACTCAACTTTAGGGAACTCAAAAATTCGAGGGTTAGATCCTTGTACACTGGTTCCCTTATTTTAGCAAAATCAGTCCAGCTAACAACATCCAAATAGGCAAAGACAGAATCATAAATGCCTAATTCTTTCAAAATTTGCTCATCCATATACTTGTTCGCCAAAATAGTTTTAGAAAGTAATTTCTCATAGGCCCTTTTCATATCCATATCCCTAAAAGCCCAAGGTAATGGAGAAATTACCTCCTCTATAGTATCTGCAGATGACGCAGGTGCTGGAGAATGCAAGGGAGACTGGTTATCGTGTTTGGACATTGGTGTGCTGGGTTTGCGAGGAGGACCTGGTCCTTTTGCTAACTGGTTCAGAGGACTGAGGTGGAGAGTTTAAGTCGAAAGGGACAGAGGGTACTCGTTTCCTTTTTCCGACAAGGGTTTCTTTGAGTCTACCTGCGGCCCTTTTTGTTTTTCCTTTTGTTTTTGTTTGGGTAGGAACAGGGTCAGGCGTTGGTTCTGGGGAATGGGTGTCGGTAATTGGTGTTTCATTTGGCGGCTCAGATTGCGGCGAGAGGGGAGTCGGCGGAATGAGAGGTGGTATTTGGCTTGGAGGCGGGGGCGGTGACTGAGGTGGTGGTGATTGTGGTAATGGCGGCGTTTGTGGTGGTGGGGACTGAGGTAATGGCGGACTGGGGCTGGGGTTAGGGTTTATGGGTAATGAGGATGGAGTACCCATTTTAGATTTGACAGAATGTCGAAGTACTCTGAGTTTGGGTTTGTGAGAGGACCACATTTTGGTTCTTACCATTTTAATGAAAAGGATGAAACCTTTCGGCTTCCTGTAAAAATTTTGCCGGAAAAAATGGCGTGAGGAAGGAAGTCGACGAGGTTTATCGGGAGTGTTGGCGAGGTTTTTGGAAAATTGGCGGAAATGCTGGGCCTTTTAAAATGTGGGGTAGACATGTGGTATTTTGGGCCATGCTTAGGGTTAGGCATAAGGTTCAGCAGAAGTTGCTTAAGACTTTGCTTGACAAGCAATGTCATCAGCAAGTTTCGGCAGGTTTTGGGCAAAATTGTGGTTTTGCTTATCAAAATTAGTCCAAAAGTTATGGAATGCTATTGTAACCCTCAGCAATTACCAAATACACACAAACACCATAAAATTTAGGGATTTCAGTTCATCTCGCTCATAAACTTAGTAAGCATAGCACATGTTCATTTAACTTTTGCAATCACTGTTCATTTTAGGCACCAATTGTGACTATCCTTTTTGAACATTTAAATGAAATGGTCTCCTTTCTAAACTTACACCAAAAGCATATTTTCAGCAGCATTTCAGACAAGTTCCAATCAACCAAGAATTGCAGAAAAAATGTAGAAATTGACCTTTTTAGCAGCATGAACAGTAGCAAAAATCTGCAGATTGCAGAAATTAGCAGCAATTCCAACAAAAGCATGTAAATTCCTATCAGACTACAAAATTATATATACACTAAAAGGTGAAACTTAACAAACATTATTTTTGCACTTCAATAAAGTCCTCATCAGTCCTAAATATCAAAATTGATCCTCATTCAAGTTGCATTTCACAGAATTTACACAAAACACAAAATCAAACATATGCTATCAAGTAGACTGCAATTTGAGCAATTTAGCACAAGTTTAAAGGTGTTCTCGTTTCACGTGCATCGCATAAAGTGCAGAATGTTGCTTATACTTGCTTCCCTTTAATTCTTTGTTTTTGCAACAAGTGTAAACTTGCCCAATCTTCATGAATGACCTACAAAAGATAAGCAAATGTCACTTTTGAGATTAATGAGGGTGAAAACTAAAATGAAAATGAAATGGAAAATTAATGAACTATAAAAGGATACGCTTGGGTTGCCTCCCAAGAAGCGCTTGTTTAAGGTCTTAAGCTTGACCTTCCACTCCAATTCTCCTAAGTATCCCTGACTGGAGAACCAAGCCATGAAACCTCTACAAATTTTTGCGTGGGTTCTCCAACAATATAATGTTTTAATCTCTGCCCATTAACTTTGAAAGTCCCTGAGGTCTCATTGCTTATCTCAACAGCTCCATAGGGGTATACTTTTATAACAGTGTAGGGCCCTGACCATCTTGACTTCAATTTTCCCGGAAATAACCTTAACCTAGAGTTGTATAGAAGAACAACATCACCTTCTTGAAATTCTTTCCTCCTAATATGCTTATCATGCCATCTCTTAGTTCTTTCCTTGTAAAGCTTGGCATTTTCATCAGCATCCAATCTAAGCTCCTCAAGTTCATTTAGTTGCAGCATTCTTTTTTCTCCTGCAGTTTTTAAGTCAAAGTTCAGTGTCCTTATGGCCCAATATGCTCTATGCTCCAACTCCAAAGGTAAATGACAAGCCTTCCCATAAACCAATCTAAATGGGGTAGTTCCGATAGGGGTTTTAAAGGCTGTTCTATAGGCCCAAAGAGCATCATCTAACTTTAGTGACCAATCTTTCCTCGAACAATTCACTGTTTTCTCAAGAATTCTTTTCAGCTCTCTATTGGAAATCTCCACTTGACCACTAGTTTGTGGATGGTAGGGTGTTGCAACCTTATGCTTCACACCATATTTTTGCAATAATCTTTCAAATTGATGGTTGCAAAAATGAGAACCTCCATCACTTATAATGGCACGTGGAGTTCCAAATCTTGTAAAAATGAACTTTTTAAGGAATTTAATCATCACTCTTACATCATTAGTTGGAGATGGTATAGCTTCAACCCATTTGCTCACATAATCTACTCCAACTAAAATGTATTTGTGTCCCAAGGATGATGGAAAGGGTCCCATGAAATCAATGCCCCATACATCAAATAATTCCACTTCCAATATATTTTGGAGGGGCATTTCATCTCTCTTTGAGATATTACCCATCCTTTGACACCTATCACATGCATTTACAAACTTCCTCACATCCTTAAACATGTGTGGCCAAAAGAACCCTGCTTGAAGAACTTTTTCTGCAGTTTTTGTCACACTCATATGACCCCCATAAAGTGAAGAATGGCAATCTTTGATAACATTCTCTATCTCCTCATCAGCTAAACATCTTCTAATCAGCCCATCTCCACATTTCTTGAACAAAAATGGTTCTTCCCAATCATAATCCTTCACATCAAAGAGAAATTTCTTCTTTTGCTGCCATGTTAAATCAGGTGGAAGGATTCCACACACTAAATAGTTCACAAAATCTGCATACCAAGGGGTTTTTGCATTCATGATTGCTAACAATTGCTCATCAGGAAAATAATCATCTATTGGGGGCTCTTTTCCCAGATTGTCTCCTTGTTCTTGCCTCAATCTAGACAGATGATCCGCTACCACATTTTCTACTCCTTTCTTATCTTTAATTTCCAAGTCAAACTCTTGAAGGAGTAACACCCACCTTATCAATCTAGGTTTAGCCTCTTTTTTCTGAAGGAGATACTTGATAGCTGCATGATCTGTGTACACTATTACCTTAGACCCCACAAGATAGGACCTGAATTTGTCTACTGCAAATACTACTGCCAAAAACTCTTTCTCTGTAGTAGAGTAATTTATTTGAGCATCATCTAAGGTCCTACTTGCATAGTATATTGCATACACCTTCTTATCTTTCCTTTGTCCCAAAACAGCCCCAATGGCATAATCACTAGCATCGCACATTAACTCAAAAGGTAATGACCAATCGGGTGGCTGCATAATAGGAGCAGATATCAAAGCTTCCTTTATCCTGCAAAAAGCATTCATACAATTAGTATCAAAATTAAATTCCACATCTTTACTCAATAAATTGGTAAGAGGTTTAGAAATCTTAGAGAAATCCTTGATGAATCTCCTATAAAATCCAAAGATGCCCCAAGAAACTCCTCACTCCCTTCACAGATGTTGGGGGTGGCATTTTCTCAATAACTTCTACCTTTGATTTATCCACTTCAATACCCCTGTTTGACACAAGATGTCCCAAAACAATTCATTCTTGTACCATAAAATGGCACTTTTCCCAATTCAAAACTAAATTGAACTCTTCACATCTCTGCAAAACCTTAGACAAGTTAGATAAGCATTCATCAAAAGATTTACCATACACAGAAAAATCATCCATGAACACTTCCATAATATCCTCAATCATGTCGAAAATATGGACATCATACATCGTTGAAATGTAGCGGGGCATTACATAGTCCAAATGGCATCCTTCGATATGCAAAGGTACCATAAGGACATGTGAAGGTAGTTTTATCCTGATCATGCGGGTGAATAGGGATCTGAAAGAACCTGAATAGCCAATCAAATAGCAAAAATAAGAATGATGAGCTAGTCTCTCAAGCATTTGATCTATAAATGGTAATGGAAAATGGTCCTTTCTAGTTGCCTTATTCAATTTCCTATAATCTATACACATTCTCCATCGATTCTGATTCTTGTAGGTATTAGTTCATCATTTTCATTTTTAACTCCGTGATGCCCCCTTTCTTAGGTACAACATGAATCGGACTTACCCAATTCTTATCGAAGCAGGGTAAATAATACCTGCATCAAGCAATTTCAAGATCTCCTTTTTCACAACCTCTTTCATGTTTGGATTCAATCTCCTTTGTGATTCTCGAGAGGCTTTATGGTCATTTTCCAACAAAATTCTATGCATGCACACAGAAGGATGTATTCCTTTAATATCATCAATGGTATAACCAATTATCCTTCTATGCTTCCTAAGAACTCTCAATAATTTTTCAACCTCACAATCAGTCAATTTAGCACTAACAATCACAGATATGTAGAATTTTGCCCTAGAAAAGCATACTGAGATTTGTTGGAAGAGGTTTCAACTCTACCTTAGGTGCTTCACCTTTTCAAACTTTGATGATGAAGTCGTTTCTTGCTTCAAGTTCCCAATCTTTTCAATATCAGCCATAGGCAATGGTGGATTTCCTTCCAAAATTGTAGCATATTCTGCAGCTTCCTCAATCTCATCCCCTTTTTTGATGTTATGAACCAAACAAGCTTCCAAGGGGTCTTTAGGATGTTGCTTTTTAAGCACTTCTCTAACCTCTTCATCTATCACATCAACTCTCAAGCATGAGTTTGAATCATCTTTCTTTTTCATTGCTTGAAACAAATTAAATTCAACTTTCTCTTCCCCAACTTCTAATGTAAGCCTCCCATGTTTTACATCAATCACAGCTCCAGCAGTAGCAAGGAAAGGTCTACCAAGAATAATAGGAATGTGTACATCCTCCTCCATCTCCAATACCACAAAATCCACTGGTATGAAAAATTTCCCAACTTTCAGAGGAACATTCTCAACTATCCCAATTGGAAATTTAATAGACCTATCTGCTAACTGCAGTGATATGGTAGTAGGCTTCATTTCTCCAATCTTCATTTTCTCATAGATAGACAATGGCATCAGACTAACACTGGCTCCAAGATCGCATAAAGCCTTATCTATACTGATATCCCCAATGTGACATGGTATGGAGAAACTACCAGGATCTTTCAGTTTGGGTGGAAGCTTATTTTGCAAAATGGCACTGCTTTCTTCCGTGAGAGCTACAGTCTCAAATTCCTCCAATTTCTTCTTGTTAGATAAAATCTCCTTCAAAAATTTGGCATATGAAGGCATTTGTGCTAAGGCATCAGTGAAAGGAATAGTCACATGCAAAGACTTCAATACCTCCAAAACTTCCCAAATTGTTTATCCAATTTTGCTTTCTGAAACCTTTGTGGGAATGGTAAAGGTGGCATGTAGGCTTTAGGTGCAACATATTTGGGCTCCTCTTCTTTGCTCTCCCTCTCCTTACTTCCTTTTTCTTCCACTGAATTTTCTTTCTCAGCTTCAATTCTAACTTCAACTTCAGTTTGTTCATCTCCTTCTCTGCTTTTCTTTTCTTCAACTTTCTCTTCAATATTTTTATCCTCATTCTCCAATATTTTTCCACTTCTCAATGTAATAGCCTTGCAATGCTCCCTTGAATTTTCTGGTTGGCTAGGAAGCTTCCCAAATGCTTTGTTACTTGAAGAGCTAGCTTGTTGAGCTATTTGATTCTCTAATATCTTGTTGTGTGTTGCCATTTGATCCACTTTAGATGCTAATTGAGAAATCATTTCTTGTTGACTTTGATGGCTCACAAGTAGAGTTTCAATCATAGACTCCAATCTAATTTGTCTTGTCTAGTTGTGCTTGTTGTGGTAGAGGTGGAGCAGTGCATTTTGAGGTTTAGAAATTCGGAGGAGGCCCTCTATTCACTGAAAATTTGATGTTGTTGATATCCGTAAGGTTCTTGAAAATTCGATTTTGCCCTTGTCTACCTCCCAAGAGAAATTTGGGTGGTTTCTCCATCTTTGGATCATAAGTTGCAGAAAATGGGTTACCACCGATCTTTGATTGTAGTTCCCACATAATCCACTTGCTCACTTGAAAAATCTTGATTAAGTGCGAGAAAAATCTCTTTGCACAATTGACATTTGCATCTCCAATTTCAAGTCTATTACGGAACCTCCTTTGAAGAATCTACTTTCATACTTAACTTGTCCATCTTCTTTGTCAAAGCATCAAACTTAGCATTAATCATATTCATGGCATCAAGCTCGAACATACCGGTGGTTTCTTGATCTCATTCCTCTCACAACTCCATTGGTAGTTGTTATAAGCAATTTTATCAAGAGCAGAAAAAGCTTCATCTTCAGATTTCTCCATAAGGTCACCTCCAGAAGATGCATCAATTGTACTCCTAATAGCTGGTGAAACTCCATTATAAAAGTGTTGAACAAGCATCCACTTAGGAATCCCATGATGTGGACATCTCCTTTGCAAATCCTTGTACCTCTCCCATGCTTCATACAAGCTCTCATCATCTCTAGGTTTAAAGGAAGTCAGCTCATTTCTTAGCTTAGCTGTCTTGCTTGGTGGAAAATATTGAGCCAAAAATGCTTGAGAAAGTTCATCCCATGTTGTGATAGAACCCGGTGGCAAAGAATGTAACCACTCTCTAGCTCGGTCCTTCAGAGAAAAAGGAAATAATCTGAGTCGAATTGCATCATCAGAAACTCCATTTATCTTCAACATATCACTGATCTCAAGAAAGTGTGCCAGATGCACATGTGGACTTTCACTTGGATTTCCTCCAAATTGTGCTTGTTGTACCATTTGACAGAGTGCAGGTTTCAGTTCAAAATTATTAGCTTCTACCCTTGGTCTTGTGATACTTGGCATGAAATCTCCAATGTTAGGATAGGCATGATCCTTCACAGAGCGGTTGTTATTGTTGTTGTTATTGTTGTCAGCCATTTCTTCTTGTACTTGCTCTTGTGCTCTTTCTTGTTGTTGTTGAGCTTTAATTTCAGCTTTTCTCCTTTTAGATTCTGCTCTTAAAGCTTTTGCTGTCTTCTCTATTTCTGGGTCAAAGAATAGATTGATTTCTTCACTTTTTGTCCTTCTCATAAAATAAAGCACCTGAAAAACAAAAATAAACAAATTCTCAAAGTAAAATGGTAAAAAGAAAATAAAATAAAATGCCCAAATTAACCAAACAAACAATCGTTTAATATCAAGCAAAAATCAAATCCCCGGCAACGGCGCCAAAAACTTGTTGGCGACTTATCCGCAAGTATACGGGTCGTCTCAAGTAATAAAGTGATGAATCAAGTATCGTTCCCACGAGGATTTGCTGTTTGATTACTAAACTATGAATGAAGCGATTATTTGGGCTAATGATTTATGAATAAAAGGTAAATGTAAATGAGCAAGGTAAATTGATTAATCTAATTGAAATGGGTAAAGAGCAAACAAATAAATTCTAAATCTAGCTCGCAATTAAACTGAAATTGACAATGGGTAATTTAAACGAAAGTCTAATTATGGTAAAAGTGATTCCAGAGTTGGGGGTTTATGCATAAATTAATTGGGATTTGTCTTGGGCATTCCAATTTTTAGGGAAAAATAGAGTTTGAAGGAAATTGATTCTAAATCCCTTTAATATCTTTTTCAAGCATATCAAAGTGTATTCTAAAATAACCAAACCTACTTTCGTATGTATTTGATTACTTTAAAACCCATTAAGTTTTGTAACCAATAATTAATTCCTCTTAAAGTCCTAGTTTATTTCTAAATCTAGGTGATTTTAAGTTCCAATCCTTGATTAACTATCAATGACTTTCACCTTTCGGTCCTTCAATCAAAGATTAACACAATACCCAATGGGTACCAACATTAGGCAAGTAAATCAAGCACACAAGGAAGGAATCAAAACTCATATTCATGTAAAATAAGGAAATACCCAGTCCAAATCCACAAATTAATCTAAAACATATTTCCCAACTCTGAAATCTAAAGGAATTACTCACTCATAATGGTATTTACAAGAAATATAGATGGAATAATAAAGAAAAACATGATAAAAGGATGAAATGGGAAAACCGTGGAAGAACCAAGGTCTCTGGTTTCGGAGCTCCAAACTCGTCTGTGACTCCTTCTTCCAAGAGAGAATGGCGTCTTCTCTCTTTCTCTCTATTAAATTTTCTTTTCTTTTTGTTTTTCCTCCCTTCCTCTTATGGCAAAAAATAAGGAAATGATGAATTTATATGGTCCCAAAAAGCTGCCCTAAAAGTAAATAACAGCTAAGGAGTGGATAGGAAATGAGGTGTAAAATTATCCAAGTCAAGACACTTTCACGTTACGGGCATTCTCGCAGGGTTAGGCTTAACCCTAAGCGACTTAGCAAATTTAGCCTCTGAGTCGCCTTTATGCTTAAGGTTAAGCGGACCTTCAAAGAAATCTCGGCAGATTTATAGTAAAATGGACTTTTCTGCTCATGCTTGACTTGTGTTGCACCTTAAGCATTGCCGCTTTACCCTGAGCATGACCTTAAGCAAGGTCTCAAGCAAATTTCGGCTGGTTTGCTCTTTCAAGGCTTGATTTCTTCAACTTTCCTCTATGGTTAAAGGATTCCAAATTTCTTCAAATCACTCCCTAATGCACTCATTGATCCTTGATTTGCCACAAAATCCTATTAAAAACAACAAAATTAGGAAAATCAAATATAAAGTATTTAAATTTAACAAATGAGCTAAAATAAAGCTAAAAACATAAAATATACTAAAATATAAGGGCAAAATGAATGCAAAACTACCCTAAAATGTCTATATGAAATGAGTGTAACACCGGTGTCGGTCCGGACAATTAAGGGGATTAGAACCATACTTAAGACAACTAAATAAGCCATAAACACAAATAATTAGTAATTTTCAATTAGTTAAGTATAAATAAGAAAAATAGAACATAAGAAGTTAAACGAGCCGAGAGTCACAACGATGGGTGACCTCCTCGGGAACTACTGCGAAGTCGTTTTAAACTCAAATTTCGAACCTTAAAAAGTGACGCTGCGGTCCTTAGGACCCTTATGGACACAATGGAAAAGAGAAAATCACGAAAAAGAACTGTTAAGTCAGTCAAATAATTAGGTCAGGGAACCGAAAGAAATATGGAATTATTTGCAAACCGGGTTGAATCGGCGAAGGGCAATTTGGTCAATTGACCCCGAGAGCTGACTCCTGACCTAACTGTCAAATAAAATTAGAGAAAAGAAAATTTCGGAATCGAAAATTAAATTAAAGAATTAATAGAAAAATAAAAAAAAAAAAGAAAAATGAAAAAGTTAAAAAGGTAATGACATCATGTGGTGGCACATGCATGATGCCATAAGTATTTTAATTAAAAATTTATTTAATTAGAATTATGATCTTCCTAAGAGATAAATATCTAAAATATAAAAAAAAAACACATTTTTTACTTCTTCTTTTTCTTCTTTTCCCGTCACCCCTCTTCTCTCTCAATTCTCTCATTTCTTTTCCACCATTAACACTCATTTCAAGCTTTCAAAGCTTGATTTTTATTTTATAAACTCCCTAACTCCTTTAAGTAAATCTTGTTCTTGGATCTTGACAAGCATATTGACAAAAAAAAGAAGAGGAAAGAAAGAAAGTTTGAAGAGGGAGAAATTCAACAAAAAAAAAAAAGAAAGGTTAGTAAGATAAACTTAAAATTTCTAGTTGAATTAATTGTGTTTATAATTCAATTAATTAGAATTATGCATAAAATGAAAAGAAATTAATTGTTAGAGGATTAAAGCAAAACTCATCTAGCTAGGGTTTTGATGTGTGTGCATGAATTTGATGGACTTAAAGGTGTATATGAGCTTAATAGAGTTAAAGAAGCATGTATATAGGCATTGAATTGGTTAAATGAAACAACTTAGTGAGTTAGGATTTTGGGACTTAGGGTTTGTGAACCAAAAATACAAGAAATGAGTAAATGGCATCTTTAACCAATTGTGAACTGAAAAATGGTCAATTGTGACCAAATAAGTTGTGTTTGAATTATTGGAAGTGAAGTCAAATTCGTAGGGCAATTGGTCATGCTGCTGGCAGCATGAATAAGCCAACTTTGAAGGACCAAAACTCAAATTTTACAAGTCCAATTGATATGCCACCAATTGGGGATGAAAATAGACATAAAATGGCACAATTTTCATGAAGGAACCATGCCCAAAAACTGACCAAAACTTAGTGAAACAATTGACCAAAGTGAAATGAGAGCAGGCTGCCACTGCACCAAACTGACCAAATGAACAGTATTTGGTCCTAACTTGAGCTAGACAGGTCAAATTGACTTGAAATTTGGCCAGTGGTTAGAGGAGATATAGATCTAAAACTTTCATGAAGAACATCACCCCAAATTATGCCATTAACCTAGTCAAATTATTGAGCAAAGTTGAGTTATTGAACCTGTAACTCTGCAGAATTGTCATTGAGCAGTAAAGTTCCAATGGCTATAACTCTTTCTAGAAAACTCCGATTTAGGCGATTCTTGAACCGATGGAAACCTAAGACATAGTAGAACATTTCATATGAAGAAAGTTAGACCAAATTATGAACTTAACTTGATCAAATTACTGAACAAAGTTGGATCAAAAATCTGCCAGAACTAGAATACCAGTATGAGCGATTGCACGTGAGCGAATTGTATTTTGGCTATAACTTGAGCTACAAAACTCCGATTGGGGTGATCCAAAAATGAGAATACACTTAAGACAATAAGGAACATTTTCTATGAATGAAGTTTTACCAAATTCCAACAGTAGATTGACCAATGGAACAGTGCAACTTCGGAGCACCAAAATCGAAAATTGGCAATTTTGCCAACATGACCTAAGCTTTGAGAAAATGATCAAAACCAACAAGTTTAATGGCCAAAATGTGGTATGTGGGTGAAGTTGGAGTTCCCATACCTATTAAACCTTAGAAAGTCAACTATTTGACTTGAATAGTGTAGTGAATAGTAACCCAAAATACAAAATTTCAAGAACGTCGAATTTAGCACGTTAGAGCTAGGTAAAAGTGAAGTTAAAATTTATTTTTGGATTTATATTAAATTATGGTACTGAAACACTATAAAATTGTGTGTTTCAGTGGAAAATAATACCAGAACAGAACCCGAGGAGTCGAGTCAAGGCCAACAGGCGACTCATTTGAGGTTTGTGCACAAATAACTCTTTTGTTGTTTTTCAATTCCAAATTGATTTGAAATAAATTATTATATGATTCATGATTTTTGTTGTGTTGAGAATTTTAACTTATTGAATGAAATTGTATAATTTGAATATAAATTTTCTTATGCATTTAAGGATTTATTGCATTGCTTTGATGATTATAAATATTAAGTTTGATGTGTTGCCAACCTTGAACATGAATTTATGATGATTAAATATGCTGATGATTTGTAAATACTTTGTAAATAGAAATTGTTTTGAATATGATTTGAAACCACAGTTGACATGATAAAATATGTTGTGAATTCTCATTAGCTTGTCTAGTGAGATAACTCCTCCACTTGATGGGGCGAGTTTCTTCCTCTCTGGCTTGCCAGTTGGGGAATGATGTGAATGAGTACTCATATATACTAGCTAGTCTTTGTTTCTCCCTTTTAGCCTCGGTTATTGGGAGTATGTGAAATGTCGTGGTGTACAACACGGCATCTATTCGAATTTTAGGTCATGGGTTCGACTGTGTGTATTGTTGGCAACGCCCTTTAAATTATGCATGATTTGATAAATTGTGATTGAAATAAATAATTTGCCAATGATTCAAAAAATTTTGCATTGTCTCGGAATTTAAAAGAAATGTAAATAGATAGTTACTATTTGATCAAAATGTTGATTTCTGAAGGTCATGGATTTTGAAGAATTTGGAAATTTTAAAATTCTATTTGTTATGAATTGTCAAGCATAAATTGTATTAAATTTTAAATTATTAATTTGTGTACCACTGAGTCCTAGTACTCAGCGATAGCTTTGTATGCTGTCGCAGATATAGAGACTAGAGGAGCAGCAGATTGAGCTGCTGAGGACAGGGGAGCTACCTGCTAGAAGTTATCGGGTATAATTTATACCCTGACTGTAAATATTTCTTTTGATGTATATATTGTACATAAATGTATGGACATGTAAAAATGGGTCTTGAGTAGTTTGTATAAAATTTGTATAAAGTTGTAATATATATTGTAGTTTGAAATTCTCTTAATGTAAATTTTATAATGTTGTATCTAAATTGTTTTATTTCTAATGAAATATGAATGGAACTATTTTATTTAATTTGAATGAAATGTATTACTAGTATTTTGAGGATTATTGAATTTTGAACTTGAGAAATTGATTGAAATCATTGTGGAGTTGTTGATATGGATTGAGCTTGATTGTGAAATCGAAGCAGTTATTGAGAAAAATTTTTAGAAGTACTTTTTCCAGGTATTTGAAGAACTGTTTTCTCAAAATACAGAGGGAACTCTGTCAAAATTTTTATAAAATTTGCGTAAAAACAAAATGGACCAAAAAAATTAACTAGATTTACTTTTAATCATATGTTTTAAATACCTATTGAAAAATGCTCACCACTTGTCAAAAATAAGAAAATTGTTTTAAAATCCCCTGTAGGGTACTTAATGAGTTATCGGTAGGTGAAGTTCGGTAGTTCATTAGGTATTCTACGGGATCATGTTATACCTTACAGAGGGGTAAGGTGTGACATGAAAATTAATATATTCATCTAGGTATGCAGATTCTGATTAATTATTTTGAGTTTTGAGTGTCTGGATAACTCTTTAAGGAAGAAAATGGTCCTTGTCGTCTCACCATTCCTAGAACAAGCATCTTAGATCTTTCAAAGCGAAATTTTTAACTTGCATTTGATAATAATATGATTTAGGCATTTCTTCATATTTTAAACCTCACATTTAGCCTTAACCTACCTTAATTTCATTTCAACCCTTGCAAACCCCCTTAAACCTTAATTCCCTAATTTCTTTGGAACCCAAATCATTTACCTAGCCATTAAACCTAAACACTACCACCTATTTATGAGAATAATATTTTAGCAATTAAGTGCATAAAAAAACAATAATAAAAAAATAATGATAAAAAAACATGGAGGATTGAAACATCTTAAAAAGTGCTAGAGTAATTGTGAAAAGTTGATAAAAAAAAAAAAAGGTCACCAAAATATCCCAAAGGTAATTTTGGGTGTGACATGAAATAGGGACACATACAAAATCAAATAAAAAATAAAAAAAAAAGTAGAAAAAGTAGTCCCTTTATATAATCATTATGATAGCACTTGAGATTCATCGTGAATTTCTTTCCTCTTGATAAAAAAAAAAAAAGAAAAAAATTAGATGCACTTTGAGTTTCATGATTAATATTATTCTCATATTTTGTTTTCCCTAATCCCTTTCTTTGTTAACCACAATTTTACCCTGTTTGACCCATTACAACCCTTAAAAAGACCTAATGATTCTTTGAAAAATGCTTGTTACATTAGTAGAGTTAGATCTTTTATGCTTGCATATGGGTTTGGCAATATAATCTTCCATACATTACTCACCATCTATTTGAGACACATTGGCTATCTATTTCATTTAGGTTTGTTTTGGCACAATTGACTCTTTTAGTTGGTTGGTCTTTGTTACTTGGGTTGATTGGTTAATTCTTAGCTATTTTATAATTGTTGAGAGTGATTGCTTCATTCTTTATGCTTTGCTGGTGGGAATTTGGAATGTTGGTGGCTAGAGGTAAGTTGGTAGTTTGGATTAGTAATTTTCGTGTTTTCAAAAACTGATTCTATTCCCTTCCAAATGAGTTGCAATGAAATTTTTGCTTGGGGACAAGTAAGAGTTTGAGTATGGGGGAATTTGATGCATGCATTTTAGATCATCATTTAGGTGTAATTTTTGCACATAATTTACCCTTGTTCATAGCTATTATTATAGATATTAACATATATTTAGTCAATTTTATAATTTTCACACTTCTTAGTTTAATTTTTGGAATTTACTTGTTTTGTAAGTTAAATTTGGAGAAATTTTGTGTATTTTGATCAGAGTAGCCATTTGGAAGAGATTAGAATTGAATTGCAAAAATTTTTGAAGTTGAGTAAAAAATGGCCGAGAGCGACACAACCTGCAGCACAACCGATTTAGCTTATGTCACAGGTTGTGTCGAATCGTCAGATATTCAGGTAGATTGTTGCACAACCTGCAGCACAACCGAATTAGCTTATGTCGCAGGTTGTGTCGGATGATCGCCGATATTCGGCCGAGCTACACAACCCGCGACACAACCGATCCAGCTTATGTCGTTTTTACTGGAAATGGCTGACGTGGCATTTGCGTTACTCTGACTTTTTACCTCACTTTCTCTATAACCTTCCCCCTTTTTACCCATTCTAGGGCAGATCCCTAACCCATATAAAGTCTCCTTTATCATTTTCTTTCCACAAGGAGGAAGAGAGGCATTTTTGGCAAGAAAAGAAGGAGAGAAAGAGGGATCACGTGAAGCCATCTTTTCTAGCAGCTGCAGAGGCTCTTTTTGCACTTTTCTGCAGCTGATTCTTCTGCATTTTTCTGGGTTTTTCTATTCCTTAACTTAGATTTCCATTATTTCCTCATTTATACATTTGGGTTTGTCTTGAAACTATGATTAGTGAGTAGTTGTTTGAGATTCTAGAGATGGGTTTGTAACTATTGTTTTGTATTGTGGTTTTGAACTGATTTAGCCATTTAAGTGAAGATTGTTACATTTTGATTTATTGCTTGTGAGCTTGATTACCTTGCTTGATGAATGGGCCCTCATTAAGTTACGCTTTAATCCTTAATAGATGGACTGAAAAGTGAATATTAGGGATAGATAATCTTGCAATAAACTTTATTTTCTTGGTGTTAGAGATAAGCTAAGAGGATTAAGGGGAACTTTTCAAAATCAATTAAAGCTTTAATTGGGTTTTTGTTAGGTTTGAAATACCGTGAAAACAGGGTTTGATTTAATGAAAACCAACTTTGAAATGCTTGAAAAAGGTTTCAAAGAACTAAGAATTGATTTCTCTCAAAATTGCAATTCTCATGTGTTTGGCTAAATTAGGGATAAACCACATGCAAACAATATTGAAAATCAAATCTCTAGAATCACTTTAATTTTTATTGAATTTAGATTTAATTCTTCCAAATTTCATAAATAGCAAATTTCAATTTAAATCTTGGTAATCTAGTTTAATTAATTTAGTTAATTGTTTGATTTAGTTTAAATTCCTCAAATATAAATTTTAATTTCAAATTTTATTTTTAATATCTTTAAATTTTGTCATTCTAATTAGCTTATCCTTTTATTTCCAATTTAAGCACAATTTCCTGTGGGATCGATATCATTTTTTAAAACTATACTACTGTGACCCGTGCACTTGCGGAAATCACACATCAAATCCCAATAGAAAGAAGAAAAAATTTATATAATTTTCAACAATATAAGAGTCTGGAAACATTTTTTTAAGTTAAATAATTACTTACGTACTATTAACACTAACGCATCATGCTTATGAATATAAGTAATTTTTTATCATTAATTTTTTTTTATCTATCTCTTATTTCTATTGATCCAATATGTTGATCTGATTTTTAGCATAAACATACTAATTATTTTTGTCATCTTTTATTTTGTGTTATTTAAATAATTTTATACAGTATTTTTTATTGTTGCTTTGCTGTTAATTTATTTTTTTTGTACTTTATTTTATTTATGATTAAATTTTAATTTAATAATATTGAAATATTTTTTAAAATTGTGAAATGTGGATTGAAATTTCAATCAATTAATTATATATAAAATTGACAAAAAAAATTTAATCAAGATATAAAATTCACGCACATGAAAGCAAAAAAGAGTAACACACATTATTTCTTTGTATTTTATCTGCTTTTTTTTCCGAACTTTCATATTAATTTTCTGCTCGTTTTATTTTATTTCTCTTAATTTATCTGCATTTGAATTATTATTAATCATTTTAATTTTATATTTTATTAATATTTATTTTCAAATACTTTATTTGAGTAATTTGAAAGAATTATAAAATGACTCAATTATGTACCAATGAAAATTCAATTTTATTGGAATGACCGTAAAGTTTTAAATTTTAGTTTCAATCATATTCAATTACATTAAAAAATAATTTCTCATACCAGATTTATATAAATTCTTATTTTTTTTATAAATTCCTTTTTTTATTTTATTTAAATGTTTATCTCTAGATCTGAATTTTTTTTTATTTATTATAACAGTCATCAAAATACTATATAGAAAGAATTAAACCATTAATAATTATAATAACGTTAATCACGTTTACACGATCAACATATTATCAAATTAAAAACTTTTCTTTTAAAGAGATGTACGTGTATACCAACAACCTAACATATAAATACAAGGAGTGGTACTTACTGGTAGAAAGGATTGGGCATTGTCAGTATATTGCAGCTCCACTACTGTTAGAAATGGAAAATACATAGATGAAAGACCATAATCCATTAGTTTGCAAGAGCAGTATGAGGCTCAAAATGGGGCAGCCAGCCCCATAATTCTATCCCTTGGTTATGGAACGGCTGACCTGATTTTTGGTGCCATATCTGCTATGCTATCTTATCTTATCTTATCTGTGGGTTCGATCTGATATATTTGTCTCTGCCTTGCAATCACTTTCAATGCATTAATCGTTAGTCAATACCAATATTTGCACTGGATTTCTCTCTCTTAATAAATTAACAAGATGAGGCACAAATCAATTTATGATGGGATCAAAGCAAAGCTGGGTTTATTACAACTAGAACCCGCCATAACGGTAAATATCCTATGGAATAGTAGAGGTACTTTATTATTTTTCATTGATTGGAGTGTGCACGATTTTTCAAGATTTTAAAATGAAAAATTTTATTTAAATTTAATTTATTATAAAATTAAAATATAAATATATAAATTTTATTTATTAATTTAATATGCAAATATATATATATATATATATATATATATATATATATATTAAATAATGATGAACTAAATTTTGATAAAAATTTTCTTTGAAACATACTGTATTAAATTAAAATCATATTAGACCCAAAATCAAAATGAAAAATCAATTATATATATATATATATATATATATATATATATATATATATATATATATATATATATATATATATATATATATATATATATTTTAATATAATTATATATTTATATAATTATAAATTATGTACAATATAACAATATCTTTCATATTTTCGTTGTAAATGTATTAAATTACATTACAGTACTTGATAGAAGAGTGTTAATATATTATATAATACATTTTCCAATTATTAATTATATATATGTTTACAATTAAATATTGCAAAATTAAAAAATAATTAAAATATATATAATATATTATCTATCAATAATTAATTTTAAAACTTAAATAGTAATTTTTATATGAGTTTCAAATCAAATATTAATTTTCTAAAAAAATAATTTTATTCATATTTTTAAATTAAACTTTCAATTAACCATGTCAATTCAATTTGATAAAGAAGGATAAAGATGAGGACATTAAAGAAAGATGGAGAAATTATTTTAAGGATCTCTTTAATAATAGTCAAAATGGAAATAGCGTGAATATATAGATTATAGAACAATAGAAAAGAATATAAATTATACTAGAAGGATTAGATCTTTAGAAGTAAAGGAAGCACTTAGAATGAAAGTGGGTAAAGCCTGTGGACCCGATGAAATACCAATTGAAGTATGGAAGTATTTGGGAGATATGGGAGTGGCATGGTTAACTAAATTATTTAATAAGATTATAAACTCAAAGAAAATGCCTGATGAATGGAGGAAGAGTATTTTAGTACCTATTTTTAAAAATAAGGGAGACATATAGAGTTGCTCAAACTATAGGGAAATTAAACTCATGAGCCATACTATGAAATTGTGGGAGAGAGTTGTGGAGCATCGACTACGTCATGATACTTCTATCTCTCTCAATCAATTTGGTTTCATGCCCGGTCGTTCAACTATGAAAGCGATCTTTCTCATTAGAAGCTTGATGGAGAAATATAGAGATGGGAAGAAAGATCTACACATGGTTTTTATTGATTTGGAGAAGGCTTATGATAGTGTTCCAAGAGAGGTCTTATGAAATGTGTTAGAACAAAAGAGGGTATCTATTAGGTACATACAAGTATTGAAAGATATGTATGAAGGAGCAACTACTATTG
The DNA here is from genome assembly GCF_030052815.1 of Hevea brasiliensis. Taxonomy (NCBI): domain Eukaryota; kingdom Viridiplantae; phylum Streptophyta; class Magnoliopsida; order Malpighiales; family Euphorbiaceae; genus Hevea; species Hevea brasiliensis. The sequence goes on along the minus strand of NC_079495.1, from coordinate 102,925,343 downwards.
TGCACACAGTGGGAGGGGACACAAGAGATTTTCCGATCTCAATTGAATTACACCAAGAATCAGCCATAAGCCCTTACCTTTTCACATTAGTTTTAGATGAACTGACGAAACATATACAAGAGAGTATTCCTTGGTGCATGATGTTTGCGGGTGATATTGTTCTGATAGATGAGACACAAGAAGGAGTCAATAGGAAGCTAAAACTTTGGAGAAGTACTCTAGAGTCAAAGGGTTTTAAGTTAAGTAGAACGAAGACAGAATACATGCATTGCAAGTTCAGTGAAGGCCAAACTGGTGATAGGAAATGAGTTAGTTTGAATGGAGTGGTACTGTCCCAAAGTAATCACTTTAAATATCTAGGCTCAGTCCTTCAAGTAGATGGGGGATGTGAGGGGGATGTTAGTCATAGGATTAAAGCGGGTTTGTTGAATTGTAGATTTTCCTCGGGAGTTTTATGTGATCGTAATATTACCAATAAATTAAAAGGAAAATTTTCTGCGTCTGACCATACGACCGGCTATGTTATATGGTAGTGAGTGTTGGGCACTGAAAGAGTCGTATGAATCTAAGATAAGAGTTACAGAGATGAGAATGTTAAGGTGGATGAGTGGTCATACTAGACTAGATAAAGTCCGTAATGAAAGTATTAGAGAAAAAGTAGGAGTGGTGCCAATTGAAGATAAGTTGAGAGAAGGGAGATTGAGGTGGCTTGGTCATGTGAAGCGTAGACATATGGAGACTCCAATTAGACAAGTAGAGCACATTAAGTTAGAGGATAGAAAGAAAAAAAAGGGATAGACCTAAATTAACTTGGAGGAGAGTAGTACAACATGACTTAGAAGCATTACATATTTCTGAGGATTTAACCCAAAATCGTTCAGAGTGGAAAAAGCGAATCTATATAGCCGACCTCAAATTTTTAGGATAAAAGCTTAATTGAGTTGAGTTGAGTTGAGTTGAGTTATCTTTATATACCCTCTTATGATAGCTATTAATGTATTCTAAAATCTCAGTGCATCTCATCTGATGCATGCCTTACTCTGGGGAACTTCCTGCCTTTATCATTGCTCCATTTTAGTAGAAATTCAAATTATGGAGAGCAAAGAATGAATTGCAATTAAAAAAAAAATTAATTTTTATTTATTGTAGTACTTTAACTTTAATTTTAACATAAAACTAATTTCGTGAATATAAACGTCCCTTTCACTTGTAATAATTGACTTCTCAATTATAGCACAATAAAATAATTCACATATACCTTTGTCTATCTCCAGCTCTCTCTATGTTTCTCAATTAGATCTCCCAGCATGAATATAAAATAAATAATAAAAAAATCCAAAATACAAATTCAATACAAAATAAGCCAAATTCAAAATCATTCAATAGATCAATTCTTGCTTCATTGGGTACGTACAAATTGAGGGGTTCATAGTCATGATGTCTCTTTTAGTTCTGAATGGGATGCCAAGCTGAATGGACTACTGAAAAGTAGACATTACATGCACTTTCTAATTAGTCTCTATCATGATAATCAATTTTCTGGACCGAAATGTACGTGCCAAAATGACCCACAACTCATTTTCAAATAATTCATTTTTCATTTCTCCATCCAATCACAACGGAGAAAATTTTTGCCAAAATGTGTCTTATATAAATTCATTAATTTTATAGATAGAAATTTTCTTTTTATTTTCTTAATATCATGAAAATTTTGATTATTTGTCTTATTCAATTAATGAAAGATCATTCATTTATAATATCTTCATAAAAAAGTTAAATAGAATTCATTTTAAAAATTCTATTTATTTGTAATTAATCTATGTAAATTGGCTTTAAATAAAAATAATTTTTATAAAAGATAAATATATGAATATGACATGAATACCTTGAGGATGAGGGAAGGATATTCAAATCCAATGTTCTGAAAGTATATGCTCTAGCCCTGCAGCTTCATTTCTGCTGTGGTATCTGCTCTCTGTGATGTGTCATGGTAAAGATTGGTGGGAAGACTTGCAGCAACAGCAACCTGGCCCTCAATCCTTATCTTTTGTTACAAATACGCGGATCACATTTGGAAGGGAAAAAAAAAAGGTTGGTTGGCCATATATATTTTATGGAGTTACTAAATTAGTGATAAATATATATATTTTTTGTAAGTTTTGCAATTAGACTTATAATAGAATCTATTAGAGATAAATTTCTCCATTTGATTTTCTTTTATTCCTTCTTATTACGATTATTATCAGTAAGATCATCGATGACAAATTGACAATTTTTTAAAAGCTATAATTAATTTGGAGTTTCTGGGACCTCTCTTTTTGTAACAATGTGACCGTTAGTAAAGTTGGATTGGTTCTGTTTTTTTTTTTTTTTTTAATAAATAGATAGGATTTTATTGATTTAAAAAAGCCAGGAGCTTCAAATACAGAAGAGCTCTAAAAAAGTAAACACAGTAATTTAAGCCTATCAAACATTAGGGCCAACTCTGAATAAACTAAATCCACAACAGGTTTACAACCAGTACACCTTGACCCGATAAAGGGTCTCTCAACTAATGATGCCATGCATAGAATTGAATTCGACCGAAGAACTAAGGAGAACCATAAACTACTATCGCCACTAGGAGCTTCAGGGTATCAGTCAATAAAAAAAATTCCTAGCCAAAAAAAATGCAGAATCGGCGGGTATTACATAATTGACGAAGGAAGGAGGGGCAGAGATCTTGGCAGCTAGATCGCGATGGGCCTAAAGAATCCAGCGAGGTACCATCCTCATGCCATCATAGAATAGAGAGTTGCGCTGATGCTCGACTTCTAGAAACTGCATAACAACATAACCAAATAGGAACAAAGTAAATACATAGACAAACAGCCCAAAACAAGCCCTCCACTTCCAACAAGCAGTTCTTAAAATCAAACCAAAAATAAGTATTTGCATCCTAACACCAGAGATAGGGAGGGAACGCAAGAACGAGTCAAGGGAAGGGAGGCCTCTCCTGCTCAAATGAGGTGATAGGAGCAAGACTACCTCAAGAAGAAGAACCAATTTCAAAGAGAAAAACTCTCCTTCAAAAAATAGAGAGAGAAAGGTCCTAATACTTAAATCTTTTCTTAAATGAATTTACATTTTTTTGACAGAAAAGAAAACCTAGGAGTATTAAATTTTCTTATATAGTATTTACCTCTATGTATTCCTATGGTTGCGATTTTTTTTTTTTTTGTTTAAGATAATTCCATTAAATCTTATAAGGAAGCTAAGGCTGAGATCAATGTTAGGCTTTAACATGAAAGACTCGTCTGCATAGCCTTAAAGATAAAGGAGTGGGTGGCCCTGTTCCCTTGTTTTCTAACAAAGTAGAAAAGAGAAGATGAAAAATACTGAACAGTATTACTTGACATCAATTGAAATGAACTAGATATGTCACTTTCCGCGGTTCTACATTACCACACAGGCAATAATATCTTATTTGGAGAAAAAAAAGTACGTTCCCTCTCACAATTTGCCACATATTCAACTTCACCATTAACACCCGTTTTAACACTCATATATTCCAGCACCATCAATAATTATTGCTCTGTACTTCAAAGTTATTCTTTATGAGCATAGCGACAAACACATCAAATCAGAAAATATCACCAGAATTCACATTTTTCCTTTTTTTTAAGTAAATTTTATTAAATAAAAATTAAAAAAAAAAACTTGACAAACTCAGTTTAAATGCATTTGGTTTCTTTTTTTTATAACAAAAAAAGAAAAGTAATTGTTGCTAAAAAAAATGTAAAGTTTATATATCTAAATAATATTTATTCTCAATACACTTACGGTCTATTTAATATTAAATTTTAAAGATTAAAATTATTTTTTAATAAAAATATTATTTAAAATATAATTAAAAAAATAATTTAAAAAAATTATTTTATTATTTTAATATTTTTATAATTAAATCTGATTAAATTTAATTATTAATTATTTTTTATTATTTTTTAATTAATATATTTTAAAAAATAATTTTCTCAACAGTAATTTCAACGTTAATATCAAACAGCAATTGATTAATTAAAAAAATTAAATGTGAAATTATCAAATTTTGAAAATTTCAAACACCCATTTGATTCCTTATATGATGCTGTTCTACCCTCAAGTTATAATGTTTTAGGATAAAAAAATACTAGACTGGAGTTTCATTTCATTAAAGTGCATCACAGTTTGTATTGTATTTTTTTTAAGTAAAAATTTTATTAATTAATGTTAATCTAAACCCAACCAATAGGTTTTTTTTTTAGAAGACAATCAATAGACTTTTCTCATACACTCATCTAAGCAATTACATGGTCGGATTAATTTTATACACTTTCTTAATTGATCCATATTTTTTAATAAGTTAAAAGGATGCATTTAGGAATTTTCTCTTGGATGATAACTAGGAAGATTAATTCAAAATAAAAAAAGGAAAAATATTAACTCTTTTACATTAAAGATGGCCATTACGTGGCCATGATCATCAGATCAGTACATTTATTATAATTATATTCCAGTAGCACTGATCAAACGACTATCACAAGATGGATAAACCTCATTAGGTTGCTTAATAAGCAGCGATGGAGGCTTTACTGGTACCGACTGCGCCGATGAACTCCACAGCAACATTAACAGCATTGACAGAGCCCAAATAACTATAGCTTTTGTATGCAGTTGATCCACCTGCGGTGTTGGAGATACCCCTGAAGACGATAATGTTTTCCACACCATTTGACAAAGCCACCTGCAAAATCAACAGTAGCACCACAAAGTGGTTGTTATGTATATAAATAATTTTTTAGCATCGAAATTACACTTAAGATAAACTAATACTTACCAATGTAACAGCAGCAGTCTCTTCATCCACGGTTGAGGCCTTGAGGTGCGTGTAAATGAATTCTCTAATAGCTGCATTTTGAACGTATATATCAGCAGTGGAGGAGCTCAAACCTTTGGCAATAACTGGTGCTCTGGGTAGGCATTTCTTCGTGCTAATACATTGCTGCAGCTCAACGTTCTGCATGATATGGGAAATATTGAATCAATATTAATGTCAGCCATTTTTGTTTGGTGCCCCGTTCTACTTTATTTCTTTTTTTTTTTAATTATTAATCAGTTGTTTTAAAGAAATTGATAGATCTCGAGTTTGAGTAATAGAAGGTCAAAATTAATTGTAATAAACAAAATAAAAGCAATTAAAAGGGGGAAAAAAACATATGGAGAAACACCTCAAGTTGAGAGGCTGTATCGAACCAAGCTGAGTTGAGGGGAAGCCAGAAGATGGTGGTCTTATTTTTTCCTGTGGCGTACAGTGTGGTTGGTTGGAAGCTTATGCTCCCCAACGAATTGTCTCCTTCTGGGTAATTGTAGTCTGAGAATACTAGCTGTCCACCCTTTGCCCCGTCTTTCTGTATATGACAATAGCAGAATTCATTTCTGTTAAAGAAAAAGAGGAAAATATACATAAAAACATATGTAGCAATTAGTAAGTATTAATCTTTATAAAGCTTGTACCAGCCATTTCCATATTCCAGTGAACGCGACTTTTTTAGGCACAACAACATCACCGATGGACAGTGAATCATTAACGGCTCCAGCGCTGCCAACGTGAACAATTCCTTTGATATCAAATGAAGCAAGTAGGATTTGCACTGTTTGTGCTGCATTTACCTTATCAATTGTATACAAACAAAAGAACAATGTCAAGATCAGAATAAAGGAAAGCAAGAATGAAAGAAGAACAGAGAGAAGGAAATATTCTTACTGATGATTCCCCTGTCTTTACATATATCACACCATTTCCCTTGATCGTGCCAATTTTGAATTTTCTACCTAATTATAATAGGAAGAATTCATTTGGTATACAGAATGGTCATTAATTCTTTGATTAAGTTTATGTGAGAGAGAAAGAGAGAGAGAGAGGTTTTGTTACCAGCAAGTTCAACTGAAGAAATTTGGTCTTCGGCTTGAGTAAAGGCATTAGAATCTAGGAGCGCCTGCTCGTTGTTGTCAGAAACCAAAACAAGACCAATGTAAGGGCCGTTACTGTTGATTCTCTGGATAATCCCATGCATAGGGTGATTCGAACCGAGTTGCATGGACTGCTGTGCAATTGCAAGCAGTCCAACAACCACTACCGCTAGTTCAAATCCCCATATCTTACGTGATGGCCCAGCCATTATCATCGATTACCCTGGAGGGGTCAGCAGAAGAAACTTTTAGGTATGTGGGAGACAAGTTTAGAGAGCAATGCAATGGCTTCGTGGGAAGGGAATGTTAGTCGCATGCCTTTATATAGACAAAATCAGCTTGCATTAACCACATATTCTCACCGCGGATCTTTAATTTTCATTTTAATTAAAATTATTGTAAGTTATATATATATATATATATATAATTTTTTATTGATGAGGTATTTATACACTTTTATTTAAGAAAAAAATTTGCTGCACTGATTAAGATTTAATATCTCAAAAATTATATTTGAAAATATGTCCTACTTACAAACAACAAAATGTTTGATTTAAGATATAAACTGTACACTAAATTTTTTCGATCCTATAATATTGTCTAATAAAACCTTTTATATATAAAAACTAGATACAATATGTATAGTAAAATTTACCAATAAATTAGGTATGTTCTATATATATTTATATTAAGATTGGTAATTAATGAAGAGTAAGTAAATTTTTCTCCGTATTAATTGTGTATATAAATTGAATATAAACCTTGCAGTAATTAAGGATTTTCCTTTTTATCTTTTTTTGAATTTAATGTGTTTGTGATTGATAAGTAGACAGTGAAGGATTCAAAATCATTTTTCTTCCTTTCTTCTTTCTTAAAAAATATTAATAAGTTTTCAAATGGACATAGTTGACATATTATGATAAGTTTAAAAGGGTAGACATTGATATTTTTATTAAGATTAATTAGAAACGTAAAGTAATTTTCTTCCTTATAAATCCTTTAGGCTAAGATATATATAGGTGGTTTATTTGTTGTTGGACAGTAAAGGTCGACTTGATAATGTGCAAAAATTTATTAATAAACTTTAGACTAACAATATTATCGTGGTCTTCAAAATTATGATCATATTTTGAATAAAAAAATCTAGATTATAAAAATTAATATGTGATATGCAAAGCAAAATACCGCAGTTTTTTAAAATTGTTAGATGAAATACGTAATTATAAAAAAAAATATGTTAGATCTAATTTTATTTTAAAAGTTAATTCAAAGGGAGTGAGTTTGTCAAAATTTTACATAAAGCTTAAACACTTCATTTCTAATCATTGTAGGTGTAATTTAAAATTAAAACAGAATAAATTCTGATACTATATAGAAAAAATAAATTTGATATAATTTTATTTAAAAAATTAATTCAATGAGAATATATTTATTTAAATTTTATATATAATTTAAATATCTCATTTAAATTAATGTAAGACAATAATAATTAATAAAAAAAATCTAATTTTAGAGCCATATAAATATTTTTCAAAAACATTTGTAAAATGCATGAGTAATTGCAAGTGCAATTTATATTGCACATGTTTTTGTTCCCGATAAATAATTTGGTTTTTTTTTTTTAATTTCTTTTGGTTCTCTAATTCTATTTTATCCTCGTAATTTTGTTAATGTTTTGACCAAAAAAAATCAATTGGTGCGCATTTGTCTTTTGCTAATAATGTTTGTCGTCGTGTAGCTTGCGAATACGGTCTACTCCAATGATGATTATCAAACTGGCATCAATCCCTCTTTCTCAAAATAAAGTAAGGAAAAAAAAAAAAAAAACCTTTATTGTTTTTTTCTTCAGGGATAAAAAACAGGGAAGATTTTTTTTTTTTTATAATTTGTAATTTAACATATGAGATATGTAAAAAGGTATGATTAATTTTTCAAATTTTTTTACTGAGATAATTAGCACCAACATTCCTTACTAACCACAATTTTTTTATTATGTGTTTATAAGTAAATATCATTTTTTAATACATAGTATCGTCTTAAAAATATAAGTGTAAAATATAATTATATGTTAATAAATATATTTATTTATTTTTAAAATTTATAAACTATTTTAATTAATTTATCACTTAAAGTAAACACTTTATGAGAGTGTCATAAATCTAAATTCTTACTATTTGTAATACTAACGCTCATTTATTTTTTAAAAAATCTAAATAATAAGTGTGTCTTCAGATAAACACATAGATAAATATATAATTTTTTTTAAAATAAAATTTTTAATCTCAAAATAACAAATTTAGTGTAGTGAAACTTGATATGGCTAGATAGAGAACTGAATTAGGCAGTAAATTATCAATATTAATAAAATTTATAAACTAACAATAATTTATTTTAACATTAGAGAAAATTATATATATATATATATTAAAATTTTTATTGATAATTAAATATTTAAAAAAATTAGCATATAGCATTATATCTAAATCTAAACCATTAGGCTATTTATATATTTAATTAATTTATAATTCAAATAATATTTAAAATTATAATAAAATAAATTTATTTAAAAATGTAATAGATTTTATTTAAAATATGTGTATAGTAGCACCGACGTGGCCGTGGAGTATCGTCGTTATCGGTATAAATAAAAAGCACGTGGAAATGGTTTTGATGGATCCTTTGAACCACATTTGCCTTTTGTGGTCCATTTCCATCCATTTCTTTTTTTTTTTATAATCATTTTATTTTGATTTGACACGATATTATTATATTATTATTATTATTATTATCCACGACTACTAATTTTATTGTATCGCACATAATTATTTAATTTTATAAATATTTTTATAAAATTTTAATTTTATTATATAATTTATTTGATTTAAAAAATTTATTATAATAAAAAATTAAAAATTTATAAATTAATTTATAAATCTATTAATTATTTCATAAATAAATTATTTTCAAAATATGATGCGTAAAATATTTTTTTTATTGATAATTATTAATTAGATAATTTTATTTATAAAATAGTTAATAAATTAATTAATTAATTTAAAAATTTTAATATCTTATTAAAATAATTTTTATAAAATTAAATAAAAATTAAATAATTTTTATAAAAATATTTATAAAATTAAATAACTGTGATGATTATTTATTCTATTTTCAGCTTGAAACAAACAAATTTTTAAATCGACCTATTATCATTATAAAATGTTTTTCCTTGCTATAATTTATTTTTTGCAAAATTATTTAGTAAGTCATTTTAGAAAGGAAAAAAAAAATTATATATGGTAGGATTTTTTTGGTTTAATTTATTTGTTAAATTCAGGATTAATGTCCACGTGATAATAATTGATTCGATAATAAAAATTAAACATTTAAAATAAAATATTAAAATACATATCAAATCAGAAATAAATTAAAACTTTTTTAACTTATATTAAACGAAAATAATTGAAGAAAAAAATAAACCTAGTATTGGATATGAGGAAATTTTGAAATTATATATTATATGATGGATTAGGAAGGTGAGGATGATCGGTTTATGAAAAATTAATTGTTTTCTCTACTTCTGTAATTTTTTTTAATTTGTATAAAGAGTATTTTAGTACTCTTTGTATAAATTGTTTAATTAAATTATTTAATAAGATTCTAAACTCAAAGAAAATGCTTGATTAATGGAGGAGGAGTATTTTAACACTAATTTTTAAAAATAAGAAAGACATATAGAGTTGTTCAAACAATAGGGGAATTAAACTCATGAGTCATACTATGAAGCAATGGGAGAGAGTTTGAGAACATCGATTATATCATGACATTTCAATCTCTCCCAATCAATTTGGCTTCATGCCCGATCATTCAACTATGAAAGCGATATTTCTCATTAGAAACTTGATGGAGAAATATAGAGATGTGAAGAAAGATCTACACATGATTTTTATCGATTTGGAAAAAGCTTATGATAGTGTTCCAAGAGATGTCTTATGGTGAGCGTTAAAACAAAATAGAGTATCTATTAGGTACATATAAGTGTTCAAAGATATGTATGAAAGAGCAATTACAATTGTGCACACAGTGAGAGGGGACACAAGAGATTTTCCTATATCAGTTGGATTACACCAAGATTCAGCTGTAAGCCATTGTCTTTTTACATTAGTTTTAGATGAATTGATGAAACATATACAAGAGAGTATCCCTTGGTGCATGATGTTTGCGAATGATATAGTTCTGATAGATGAGACGCGATAATGAGTCAATTGAAAGCTAGAGCTTTGGAGAAGTACTCTAGAATTAAAGGGTTTTAAGTTAAGTAGAACAAAGACATAATACATGCGTTACAAGTTCAATAAAGGCCGAACTGGTGATAGGGAATGAGTTAGTTTGGATGGAGTGGTACTGTTCTAAAGTAATCACTTTAAATATCTCGGATTAGTCTTTTCAAGTAGATGGGGGATGTGAGGAGGATGTTAGTCATAGGATTAAAGCCGAATGGTTGAAGTGGATACCTGCCACGGGAGTTTTATGTGATCGCAAGATTCCCAATAAATTGAAAGAAAAATTTTTATCGTACATCCATACGATCAACCATGTTATATGGTAGTGAGTATTGAGCACTAAATGAGTCGTATGTATTTAAGATAAGAGCTGCGGAGGTGAGAAAGTTAAGGTGAATGAGTGGCTATACTAGACTATATAAAGTCCGTAACAAGAGTATTAGAGAAAATGAGAGAAGGTAGGAGTGGTGGTAATTGAAGATAAGTTGAGATAATAGAGATTGAGGTGATTTGGTCATGTGAAGCGTAAATATACGGAGGTTTCAGTTAGACAAGTAGAGCACATTAGGTTAGATGATAGAAAGAAAAGAAGAGGTAGACCTAAACTCACCTGGAGGAGAGTAATACAACATGACCTAGAAGCGTTACATGTTTATGAAAATTTAATGTAAAATCATTTAGAGTGGAGAAAAAAAATTCATATAGTTGATCTCAAATTTTTTAGATAAAAAGCTTAGTTTAGTTGAATTGATAAAGAGTATTTTTAAAATTTTATATGTATTGAATAATTAAAAAATAAAATATTAATAAAATTAATTCATAAACATTAATTAATCCAATTTAAATTGTAAAAACTGATGCTTTAATATAAATTAATTTTATAGTTTTATGCGGTGGTTGTGCTCTGAGAGCGACCACCCTCAGCAGGCTTACGTGGAAGTTGAAATTAACGTCCTTTCTTCGGCACGTGTAACGATGCGGCAAAACGAGGCAGTCACAGCTAGTCTTTTGGCGAACGACGATATCTGCAAGAGATATTATAAAATAAAGTGATAATTATATATAAATTAATAAAAAATAAATATGTATAAACAAATTATAATATCATTATATATTATCAACGATAAATTTAATCACTAAGATATCTTTTTAGTGTTTTTTTTATAAATAATATAAATAACGTTATTTTTAGTAATTTAAATATTTCTTACTTCTTACTTTTATATATATTATAAAAATTTATTTTATATAGCGACTGGATAAATATTTACAATAATTTCTAATAAAAAAATCTGAAATGGAATAAATCCACTTGTCACCGTTTATTTAATATTTTTTTTAATATAAGGTTACCGATCATTAATATTTGATTAATCATTATGGCCCATAATTTCAAAAAGCTAAAATAATTGATAATTTTAAAACCAATTTTAATATAAGCATTACTAAAAAAATGTTCATTAATTTGTTGTGCAGTATTATGAAGAACACGCCAAACTAGAAAGAGGTGAAGGCGATAATGTTGGTATTATTACCAGCATGTCAATTTGGTGTCGCTATTTGGTGCAGTGCTGCATCCAATTTAAACCGTCCATTGTGATGGTGAAGTGAAGAAAAGGGCTCGCTTTCATCCATCAACTTTGTCCTCGAAGAATTTTAAAAATGTGTTCGAGATTGTGTGGTTCAGAGGAATCCCATGGTCATCCTCATCACCCTTATCTCCCTTCAATCATGATGTCAATTCCTTTCTCATGAATTTTCTCCCTCTTTTTTTCTAAAAACCCCTGAGAATACCAAATTTATGGAACTTATAATCCCTGAAAATCTACTATTTACAAGAATCTCCCTCTCTTTTGAGAATTTTCCTTTTTAGACCACGATTATGATTTTGTGTAATATCTATAGTCTAGAGACTCTATAGAAGAGACGAGAGGAACGATGGTGCTGTCTGGTCCAGAACCTGACCAATGCTGTATTGTCTTCTTTAATATGGATGCGGCTCCATTCATGCTGGACCTAAATGTGCTCAATGATGTATGCATCATGCATGCAAAAAAAATCTCTCATTGATTGCAGATAGTTTTTTTTTTTTTTAATACACGGTAATAGATTTTTTGTTTTCTCTTGTTAGATAATAATAAAACTAGCTTGAGGAATATCCAATATTCTTTAAAGAAATTCCGTCCGATCACGATAAGAAAAAGACTTGAAATCCTAAAGGAAAACAGAGAACATTTTTTCCAAGTTTGATGGGTATTATTAAGGCTTTATTCGATAATAATTTTTAAAATAATGTTTAGTATTTTTACTATAGTTAAAACAGTATCTCTCATATTTATATTATTCGGCAACATGTATTTATAGTAGTATTTAGATGTTGAAAGAGTTATTTATGAAAAGCAACTCCTCCTAGCTTTTAGAGGTTGAGAGAGCTTAAGATGATATAATTATTTTTATATTTAATAGCTAATTCAATAATTATTTTTATCAAACACTTATGCGTTAAATCACTATATAAATAGCTAACTATTAATAACTAATATCTAACTACTAATAGCTAAAAAAATAGTAACATATATTAAAATAATTAATAGCTACTAAAATAACTAATATTGTCAAACAAGCCTAAGTTGATTATTGTCTCATATTCTTATCCTCTCATCACATGAGTTAACGGTGTATATCAAGAAGAAAACAAAATAATTAAACCATCAACAATATCCTTTAATTAAACGTCAATTTAAATGGTGAGTCCCACAATTCGCATTATTTCTTCTCTTAAGTAGGGGTGTGCAAACGGTCGGTTCGGTTCCAAACCGAACCAAACTGATAAAACAGAAAATCAAAAATAAAAAATTTTAAAAGCTGAACCGAACCGATTGATAAGAGAAAACTGAACCGAATCGAACCGATAAGTATCGGTTCGGTTTTAAACCGATCAAACCGAAATTTATAAAATTTCATATTTTTAACATTAAATCTAAATAATAAAAACATAAAAAAAAATAGAAATCAAAACTCAAAAATCTTAAGATTCGGTTCAGTTTTCTTTGATTTCGGTTCGGTTCGATTCAATTTGATTCAATTTTTTTGATTTCCTATATATATATATTAATAATTTCGGTTCGGTTCGGTTTTTTTGATTTTTTTTATAAAAATAACCGAACCGAACCGATTAACCGAAATTATCAAAATTATAAACCGAACCAAACCGATTAAATTTTAAAACCGAACTGATTGAACCAAATTAATCGATTCGGTTCGGTTTTTCAGTTTAAACCTAAAACTGCTCTCCCCTACTCTTAAGCACAACGAAACGATAATGATATGCAACATCTAGCATTAAAAAGCGACCTCCATGAGGTCCATGTTCTGTGGGAAAATTTGATCCCAATTCTGAATTCGATTTCTCAATTTAAAAATTTTATAATTTATATAAAATTTAAATTAATTTAAATTTGAATAAATTGTAAATTTGATAGTTCAATTAAGAATTAATATGAATTTTCGATTTACATGACTCTAAGATAATCGTTTAAATTGACTTAATTAATTTAAAATTTGATTTAAAAATCAAATTAATAAATATTAATTTTTTGATAAAAAATAATATATTGAATAAAAATAAACACAAAACCTAGCATATATATTGACTCAAAAATATTTCTATTTAATGACATGGTATGAATTAGCAATTCAAATAACCCACAACTCAAAATGATTTTTTTTTAACCCACAACTCATAAGCAAAAAATTCAAATTTTGAAATCGTTATTGTTAAAGAGTTTTACTTAAATACCACCCTATCCATAAAAAATCTCACACATAAAATTAAAAAATATATATATAATCTTTATGCCTCGATCACTTGATTCTCATGGGTCCTACAAATCTAAAGATTATAATCAATTTTTAAAATAAAATTTAAATCAATTTATAACTTGTAAGTTATTTTAATTTCTTTTAAATTAATTTTTTAATTAATTTAATCAAAATTCAAGTTAATCGATTAATTTAAAGGAATTTTTTTTTAATTGAGAAAAGCATTTTTCATTGACAGGGCCATGGCACATAACAAAGGCCAAAACACTGAAAGAGTTTTGGCTAACCTATGAAACCTATATTAAATCTAAAGCCCAACCTTCACAATAAATCTTTAGCAAATCGGGTGTTCAAACCCGTGAACCTCAACCCAGCAAAATAGAAAGGAGAAGCTTCTCCTACACCAGCACACCACTGCAACAAGCTACCAACCACAAAGGGTAAATTACCAAGAGAGTGTGATTGGAAAAATAAATTATCAAAAGAGGGTGGGATATAAATTATTTATCAAAAGGGGATGAGATTCGATGACTTGACGGAGAGAGTTAGATTCAACTATAATTAGCGTCTAGGTGTTTGAATGAAATTAAATAACTTTCTGCAGATTGAAATATGAAAAAAAATAATTAAAAATGCAGAACACTACCTAAGGTAGTGACCAATGCTGCTCCCTAACACAGGAATCTCTCGCGTGGGGTAAACTATAAAAAAATTGAAAAAAAAATTAAAAAATAAAGAGCAGCAGGAAGCAAGCTAGGGTAGTGTCTGGTTGCTACCTGACGGGACCCATCCAACTGGGCGCTACCCATGGTAGCGTGGTCTTGTTAGGGAGCAGCCAGATACTACAATAGGTAGCGTCCAACATGTCCAATCACTTCCGTCCTAACACGCACAATCACATCCCGCTGCAGCATAGTACAATGGCAGATAGACTCTACATATAGTAGTGCCTACCAGTGTGCTTCCACCCTGTATATAAATTTCCTCTCCCTCTACCTTTCATTTTATGCATTGGCTTTTTCCAACTTTTGAAGGTATGTGTAGTATATATATATATATATATATATATATTGATAAATTTGATATTAAGGAAAATAATTTTTGTATTAGAAAAATGATTTTAAAATTTAATAGTGGAATAAAATATTATGTAATAATTGTAATAGTGTGATTAATAATTTATATTAGTAAAAATAAAAAAAAATATTATTAGTGAAATTTAAATATTATACTGTAAAATTTAAATTAGAAAAATTATTAGGTATAGAACATAATTTTATGTGTAAAGAAGGTAACAAGATAGTTAAAAATAGGAAAAAAATATATTATTATTAATTTGAATATATATTCAGAAATTTTTTGAGAGGAAAAAATTAGGTAAAATTAATATAAAATGTAAATTTTTAGTTGTAAATAATGAAAAAATATTAAAAGTACAATAAGTTAAAAAAAATCTTGAGAATATTTTTTTTTTGTAATGTGTATTATATTTTTTGGTAAAAGTAATTAGGTAAAATATAGATAATATATTACATTTTTTTAAGAAAAATAATATATTATTTTTTAGAGCATTTAAAATAAACATGAGATAAATTTATATTATTACAAAAATTTAATTATGTAGTATAATTTTCAATATATTATTAGATTTAGGAAAATATGGTAATATATATATATGTATGTATTATTTTTATGTGCAATAAATTTAGTAGTGTGGTAAAAAGTTTGTATTAGTAAAAATGTAAAAATAAAAATTATTATTAGTGAAAATGATATATTATGCTATAAAATTGAAATTAGGAAAAAAAATTGTTAAAAGTATAATAAGTTAAAAAAAATAGATTGAAATTTTTTTTTTGTAATATGTCTTATATTTAAAATATTTAAATTTACATTATTATTAAAAAAATTAATTATGTACTTTAATTGTGAGTATGTTATTTGATTTAGAAAAATAGGATAAAATATATGTATGATAATTTTTTTTATGTGTAAACAATATATTGTTAGCAATTGTAATATAATTTTTTGTTTATTCGTAAATTTTTTATAATTTAAATTTAAATTGATAATATTCAATTGAAGTTACAAATATGAAGAAAAATAATAAAAGTTTTTTATATGTACATGTGAATTTATTTTAGAAGAAGTCAAGTTGCTAGATGCAAGATACTTTTGAATTTGAAGGAATTGCAATTAATCATCATTTTTGAAGAAAAAAAAGTCAGTAATCAATTCCATTTTATAATTTATTTATATTTATTGCATAGCTAATAGTTAATTTATATATATATATATAAACCTTAAAAATTTTATTGCAAATAATAATATTAAAATTATATATTATTGAGCGTATTGGTCCGATTGGTTTAATTGAAAAGCAAATTATATTATGTTTCAGTTTGCTCTCATACATTAACTGGTCCAATTATCTGAAATGGTATTGAAATTTTCATTTCTAATATTTAAGTTGTATTTACGTAATGTTTTAAAGGTATATTCTAAATTGTAAGAAATGTTATTTTTTATATGTGAAGATGTCAAGTTCACATTTTGCTACTGTGTACTGGGATAGCAATATTATTTTGAGTGATGTTGAATACGATTATTGTGGGAGTAGAGCAGTTGTGTTTAGTATTGGTAGTAGATTAAAAAATGAAAATCTCACGATAAGAATAGTACGTACAATTTCCTTGATAGAAGGATGCGAATTCATTGAGCGTATCATTTTTAGGGAACCAAAACTAAACAGAGATGTTTTGAATTGGGCTTATATGGATTTGAGAAATGATGATGATATGTCAATAATGTTTAAATTCATTGAGCAAATAGGAGGTATGAAATCAATAGAATTATACATTTACCAATCCGATAATAGTGTAAATGTCGTAGATGAAGCCGGCCCATCACGTCCATCTGCAAAAAGCCACGCACAAATAACCATGCACAGATAGCAAGGCAGGCAAACAAGATAGGACTGACAAGACAAAACAAGCGCACCTAAGCAAGTCACTACCTAGGATAGCATCGACCCTTCATGCCAGACGAGGGAATCAAATCTATGTCGGTTGCTACCCAACACACCTTGGTCGCTGCCATAGGTAGCATCCTACTGCACTTTATTTTTTGATTTTTTTTTTCAGTTTTTTAAAGGCTCATATCACGCGAGAGATTCATGTTTTAGGGGGCAGTGTTGATCGCTACCCTAGATAGCATTCTGTGTTTTTAATTAATTTTTTTTTAACATTTTAGTTCATAAAAAGTTATTTAATTTATTCCATATACTTGGACGTTAGTCATAGTTGAGTCTACCTCTCTCTCTCTCTCTCCATCAAGTCATCAAATCTTACCCCTTTTGGTAATTTATTTTTCCGATCCCACCCTCTTGGTAATTTGCCCTCATTTCTCTGCTACTTAAAGGCTAGCAAGCAATGTACGCACTAAATAAGCTTGCCAATATCTACGTACTCGTTTGGATTTTGTAATGGTTTGCTTCTATAAATAATAATTATGTTGATTAATTAAATATTATATGTTATGAAGTCGCAATTAAAAAAAAAAAGTTTATCCTTAACTAGAAAGGTGAATTTAATACGATTAAAAGCTAACCATGATACATATATATTTCACTACAATACCAAAATAATTAATTAATCAAATATTATATATATTTTCTCTTATATATATATATATATATATATATATATATATAAAAGTTGTAAACAAAAGTTTATCTTTGGGAGTAAAAAATAAGTACTAAAAAGAAAGTTGTTTTTATAAAGTCTTTGTCATCTTAATTATTTTTCTAAGACCAAATCATACAGAGTCTCTGCAACTGCATTACGTGCTCTCCATGCAGAATTATGTAGGGAAGACTGCGATAACACCATTTCAGCACCATATATAAAATGACACAGTAACAGGAGATTGATAAGCATATAAATGTAATTATTGAAATTAAAAAAAAAATAATTACCCGGTCCGCCATGTCCATAATTCATCATCAATATATAATTTTTTTATAAGAAAAAATGTTCTTAATATTAAAAATTAAAGACACAAAAATTTAATATAACACATCAAATTAAAATTTAGCAAGCGGGCTCTCTCATCAATATATAGTTTTTTTTATAAACAATAATTTTTTTAATATAAAAAATTTAATATGACCTTACCCGTTTACAGTCCATTTAGTCATATTATCCCATGTGTTGATTTTTTTTTTCACAATTTATTTTTATAGAGACCTGGACAGATTCTCCTCTGTTTTATTAGCGTTTAGCGGGTTCTACTATTCACCTGTTAAAATCTCATATCATACTATACTTTCAATATCATATCTCAATTATCATATCTAGTCTTATCCTTATTAACTCATTTCATTTTAAATAAAAACATTTCATTTCATTCATATCAAGTCATGTACAATATTTACAAACTGTTATACAATCTCAAAATTTAATTACATGTCCCATTTATATACAATGAGCAAAATATAAAATCTAGGTATACATGGGCCCTACCAAAAATATATTGCTGAGGTGACTTCCACACTATGCAGATCTGATAAAATCCCTATCAGGGCACTACTGCTACTGATGCTGGTGTCTAGTACCTACGCAATGGAAAAACCAACGCGCTAAGCATAATGCTTAGTGGTGTATAAATTCAAGTAAAAATAACTAAATAATTAAGGATAATTATTTCCTGTACAATTTCATAAAGAAATGTAGATTTTATGAATTTTGAGTCATTTACATGTTTACTAAACTTTGGGAGCAAATAAATTTATCAGGATCTTTTCTGCTCATTTATTCCATATTTAGTCTTATTAAATTCATATCAGTGCCTAAGTAACCTATAATAGACTATAAAGACTGGATACACAGGAGTATACTAGTTACATATCTGTATGTCTATCATGTATATATCTGTCATGTCAGGCATAAGGCCAGTGGGCAGGCATAAAACCAGAGGAATAACCATATCAGACAAATATTGCCTATCATTGATCATTCATGTGGGCTGTACTGTAATCTATAGCCCCTAATTGGTATACCAATTGATCAAAGCTATATACATGAGTCTAGGTATACTTTGGGCAAATTAGTGTTATTAAATACTTATAGACTTATTATTTTATGTTATGCACTATTAGTGCTTTATAGCAATTTCATGTCATTTGTAATGGAAAAATAGGTTCCAATCTCACTTTCATGTAATTTAGGTATTTGGCAAATCATTTAGGTAATTTACTTATCATGTATCAAATAATTCCTTGAACCTTTCTTTAGGTCTAGATTCTGTTTCCTATTTTTTCCTAATAATTTAGCTAAGATGTAGGGTCTGTTTGGCCACACTTCCTTCATGAAAGTTGTTCCTCTATGTCTTATCTTTATTTTCCTTTTTGAATCATGTCATTTGAAGTTTTAGAACTCAAGTTATGGCCAATTTTCCAGGACTGGTCCATTGACCCTATATAGTTCCAGAACCAGGCAGATTCTAGAGTCAAATTTTGTCTAGTCATTTAGGCATGCTACAATCATTTTTAGGTCTAATGTCTTTTATATGAGTTGTTACCCTATGTCTTAGGGTCACTCAGGTTCAAGAATCACAAATTTTCAAGTTATGTAGGGTGAGTTATAGCTAATTAACTGGCCTTGTAACGACCCAGCCCAGCCCAGTCAGTATTGTCCGCTTTGGCCCGTGGGCCTCACGGATTTGTCCCTTGGGAGGTTTCGCTCCCAAAAGCGCTACGACTGGTTTAGGTGACCCCACATATATGGCCCAGATTCCCTTCTCCCATTTCCGATGTGGGACGGGCGGCACCTGCAGGCGTTACGTATCGCCGTCCCCACAGTCCATTACAACCCACCAACTTCCGCTGGGGGCGTCCTCGCACCCACTCGTACTGGAGGGAGTCCGGCTCTGATACCAATTGTAACGACCCAGCCAGATCGGTAAGATGTCCGCTTTGGCCCGTGGGCCTCACGGATTTGTCCCTTGGGAGGTTTCGCTCCCAAAAGCGCGCTGACCAGTTTAGGCTGACCCCCACATATATGGCCCAGATTCCCTTCTCCCATTTCCGATGTGGGACGGGCGGCACCTGCAGGCGTTACGTATCGCCGTCCCCACAGTCCGTTACAACCTGGACTCCTGAATCCTATATCTCTAAGATTTCAGGTTCAGGTCAGTGTCTTTGATTCCTATTTTAGGGCCCTTACACTCAAAATTTGAGGAAAGTTTCTAAGTGAAAATTGGATTCCTATTTCTTAGGTTTCTAAAACAATATGGCTCATCCCAATTGGAGTTTCCTAATGGGAGATATGATATAAATATTGTAGTGGGGTCAAGCGGCTATTTAGTTTAATTTCAGGATTTGGAATACTGACATGTCCTAGCAATTTGTCCAAGTTTCATTTGGTTCTGAATTTTGGTCAAAACACCAAAATTATAGTTCTAGGTCTTATGGAGGTTTTGGTTTTAGATTCATTGCATTTGCAATTTTGTAGGCTGAGTTATGGCATTTTTGCCAAAACTGGTTTGGTAGGTTAAAGTCCAGAATTTCAGGTCAGTTTGGTTCTGGTCAGAATTATTGACCTAGCTTAGTCTAGCAAATTGGTTAGGCTAGAGGCAAAATTGGGCTCTGTGTTCTTCATGAAAAATGTGCTCCTATATCTAACCTTTCCATTGGTTTAAGAATCAAGTCATTCTGACCTTCTTACGGTGAGTTATGCCCATTTGAACATTTACTGTTTATATGATCATTTTTCCAGATCCAACAAATGGTTACCTAGATTCAAGCCAATTTTAGGTCAATTTGTGTTTGGTTTCTGGGTAGGGTCTCTCCATAAAAAATGTGGCATTATATCCTAAGTTTTATCTTTAATTAGCCTCACACCAATTGGAGCTGTCTAGCCTTACTTATAACCACGCAAGCACACTGGACTGAGAGGTCTAGAAATCCAGCACACAAGCAACACTTCTAACTTATTATCTCATCTCAACCAACACATCAATTTACCATCAAAACACATTAATTGATCACTAATTGACCTTAAGAACATTATTTATGCATCATACCACCAAATCCCTTAATTCTCCAAACCCTAATTGGTCATCTTCTCAAATTCATGCAATTCACTCAAACTTCCATTACAAATCATGTATATTCATCCATCAACACACATAAACAAGCTTAAAGCCCTCAAACACATCAATCCATCCCTCCATTAATGTTGACTGAAATTCATGGGTTTCAATTGTGCATCAATTCCTTCAAATTTTAATCAATCCTAACATACTTCAACCGAGTTTCAAGAATTTAAGAAGAGAAAGCTAGAAATTGTACTAACCTTTCTTAGCAAGCTTTCCAAGCTTATAAACTTCAAGTTTCCCTCACTTTTTTGGCTGTCAATCACCTTAGCAAGGTTCTAGGGTAATTTTTAGTGTTGGGACTTATCAAAAATATGGAAAGAAATTACGGTTTGATGAGCTTAAGCAAGCAAAAATGGAGGAAGATGGCAAGGAGAGGGTTTCAGCCAACTTTATTGAAGGAGGAAGATAGAGTTGTTTTTTTATAAGAATGAATTAATTTAGTTTGTCTTATGTTTATATATATGTCTCAACTTAATTGGCTTTTAAATTTTAATTAAATCATCCCTAGGTCATACTTATGTCATTATTAACAATTAAAATTTCATTCTTTCTTTTCTTCTTTCCATTACATATTTCATTTTAAATTTTCATTAAAATTCCTTCATAATTTATTATATTAATTTCATTTAACTTAATTGACATTTTGATAAAAAATCAACTCTTCATGTGAAATGACCAAAATGCCCTTCATCAGATCATAATTTGTCTTTATCGATTGGCATTAATTTCCTTGCATTTTCTTGATATTTTATTGTCATCCAAACCTTATAAATCTTTCAATTAAGTCCTAATTAATTATCTCACAGGGTTCCTCATGAGTTTGGGGTTGGCAACTGAATCTTCAGTTGCTTCCCAGTAGGATTATCCATCGTCAGGACCTCCAACTCATTTAACCGATTTACACTTCGTTTTTTTACTTTCCTTTAACTTTACTTGATATTTATTCAATCAATTTATGTCTCCTCACTCTAAGTTAAGTGTACTTGCAGATATCATGACTATTCGAATAGACGTTAGTCATCGAAATAGTAGAATGTATGGAATTACTTAAAGTGAGGATGTCACATTTAAAGTGAAAAAAAAAAAATATATATATATATATATAACACTTCAAATTAAAATTCAGCTAGCTGACTTTTTAATAAAGCATGTTAAACTTAATATAATGCATTCTAGTATGTATCTACAACGTTATGAGAAGATTGATAAGTTTTTTTTTGCCAAATAATTTTTTAAAAAAATTTCTATTGAGTTTAAAAAACTTTTGTAGATAAATTTCTTAAGCCATTTTGTAAAGTTGAATGACTTAATTGAACCTAATACAATTTAAAAATTTATATGACTATTTAACATAATTTTAATGTTTTAATGGACCTTTTGCCAATAGACTAAAATAAAAAAGTAATGATTTTGTTTAAAAAAATAATGATTTATGTACTAAAAGTTAAAAGAAATAATAATGATTTATGGTAAGTGGAAATATTGGATTTTCTTTTTTTTTTTTTTTTTAAATATGGGCATATTGGAGCTAAGATATAGAATGTAGCACCCACTAGTATGGAATAAATTTCTTCAATATTCTCTATTTTTGTTAATTGTTTTATTTCGGTTATTATATTTTAATTTATTTTAATAAAATTATTTATTTTTTTATTTTTATTTATTAGCAATCACTCAAATTAGAATCCGATGAAATCTCCAATTAAATTGCTATATGCCATATCTTATATGACTTTAAATAATAAAAAATTTATCTCATTGCTAGATAAGATTAAAAATATAAAGAAAAAAAAATTGTCTCAATACTGCTTATTATATTTATTAATCTTTATTTTTGAAAAAAATAAAAAAAATAAATTTTATTTTAATTTGTTAAAGACATAATCTTTTTTGCAATTTAACGTCGTATAAGACATATCATATAACAGTTTTATTAGAGATTTTATCAATTTTGGTATGAATGATAACAAATAAAATAAAAAAATAAGTGATTTTATTTAAATAAATTAAAATATAATAATTAAAATGAAAAAAATTAATAAATTTGAGTGATTGATGGTAAAATCTACCCTCCAGTGTGAGTAGGAACCGGCAACAAATTTGTGAAAACGGGGAACATGAACCCACAGAGAAGAAATTAACAAATGAACAATCACGGCACAAACTCCTAGTGAAAGTTCAGGTGAATTGCATGCATCGAGTTATGATATAGCATAATTAAGACTTCGGACAATTGAATTCAGACTTTCTGTTAAAAAAAAAATAATTCAGGCTTGGGTCGATTATATTAAGATCTGCTCAGTGGCATTTGCAATGATTTTTTTTTTTTAATAATTCGATTTTCAGAATCAGATGCCTACCTCTTTGGGCAATAAGACAACATGCATGGGCCAGAGAAGGGATCCCAACTCGGGCTCTGAATAAAAGCATATCATTTTATGGGTTTTAGTTTTATTAAAATAACACATCTCTTTGTAAAAGCACAGAGATGCAACAATGTCTTGACATGGACATTTGGGCTCTGTCAACGCTCTAAATGCCGCTGTGGGAGTTCGTAGTAGTGGAGAATCGAGGGCCAACTGTTGAGTGCTGTAATCATCGCAACGGTGTGTCGTTTAAAGGATTTGATTAATAAGGTTGGCTATTGGCGTTGAGTAATTGAAAGATCCATGTTTGTGCTTTTGTTACGGCCATGGATGAAATAAAAAAAATAGCAGCTAGTTCACCTTTCTTTATCCCCTTTCTGTTTTAGTGTGATGTGTAGAGCACTTGAAGTAATTTATGGTGAAACTCATTCATTAACTATATAAATTTATTCTTTTTAACTAAAATAAATAAGGTAGTTATAAAAAACAAAGAGGCTCAAAATGAGAAAAGTTAAAGTAATTTAAATTATGTAGCTATAATAATAAAATAAAATTAGATTTAATATTTAATATTTAATATTTATTTTATAAATTTGTTTAAAATTAAATTAATGTGATATTGTACTTTTTTAATGCATTGGAAAGTAAATAATAATAACAATAATAATAAAAAAAAAGAGTAGCCCTTAGGAAACAGCACTCCAACTAAATCAGCAGCAAGCCCAGATGTGATCAGCCTGTTTGGATATGTGGAAAATTGAGGGGAAAAGCAAATAATTTAATGAAAATAAGAGAAGAATGGCATTTTCCTCTTTTTGGAAAGAGAGAGGAAAATAAAAGGATGATGAAAAATAATAGTTATTTTCTTTCTAATTCAGAGAAAAAAATAAAAAAAATAATGAAAATAGATTACTTTTTATAAAAAATTATAAATTTTTTTAACTAATTAAATTCTTTTTTAAAAATAAATAGTGTAAAATTATAAATTATCATAACTTTTTTTTCTTCTTTATTTTCTTCCCTTCTCAAGCAAGGGAAAATAATCTATTTTCATTGCTTCATCTTTTATTTTGCTTCTATTCAAATAAAAATAAAGAAAATAATAAATAGATTTTTTTTTATTATTTATTTTCCTTTCCTTTTAAAAATTTCTCAAGCATAGCGTAAAGGAGGAGGGGACCAAACAAACATATTACAATCTATAAAATATTCATTACAAGCCAAAGCATCAATAACAAAATTTATCTCACACTTTATGATGAACAGTACATTGCTGGCTCCTAATTACAATAACACGACAATCCAAAATAACAGCTGCTAACTGGTGATAAGGCATATCTCTTGAACAAAATAATCTAATCGCTTCAAACGAATTTAAATTCATCAACAACTTTCCTTTCAAGGTGAATAAAACTAGGTGAATACCTAAGAGCTCTGCGTCACCTTTCCTTTTCTGGTTCCTCGGCACCTCCATAGCTTGGTGTGCTCCTTTTAGTTTGATGGTGCTTAAGGCTTGGCTCACTGAAGATACTAGGGATGGTTATTCTAAGGTCCCTTTGTTCCGGCTACTGCCTTGGATGGATCTCCAATTCTTCTCAGTGCTTTTAGATCCCTGGTGACTTGTCACTAGCGTTGGTGGTGGCGCCTCCTTACCAGCAGCTGCTCATATTGTAGCACATCCAAACTGTGGGTGAATTATTGAATCGTTTGCCGTTCATTCCCACATCATTCATATTTTTATATTGTGCATTGACGGATGTAAATATATATATAGACTCAATTTAGTGATAGATATAATTTTAAAATATATAAAAATAAAATAATTATATTAAATTATTTAAAATCATAAATAAAATAAATGATTGTTTAAATTATTGCAGTAAATGAAACTCTCAAAATTCAAACTAAATCAAAATGCCACCAATATATTTATATTTTTTGTTAAATAGGACTAGAATTTATAAATATAAAATTTTTATTAATTAAATAATTAATTTTTAATAATAATTTTATAATTATGTTAAACAAATAGTTAATTTTTAATTATAATTTTACAACTTAATATTATAATTTTATAAATATTTATAATAATTAAAAAATTAATTAGTGAAAGTGAAATTGGTGTGATTATTTATTAATTTTATTGTAATAAATTAAATAAATTTTAATAAATTACTAATACTTAAAGAATTAAGAATATAAAATTAAAATAGGATTTTTTGTGTAAGTAGAATTATTATTAAAATAATATTAAAATTTAATTTGTATTAATTATAATAATGTTAGAAATTAACTTATTCACATATTTAGCATGAATAAGTTGTCGTTAAAAATTATTAGTAACAAATTTATATAGAATAGTTTCTCATTGTTAAAATTATTAGTGACAAATAGGTTGTTACTAAAATTTATTTGTGACAGATTTGCATGAACAAATACATTGTCGCTAAAGGTAACTAGTGACGAATTGATTTGTATTAGTGACAGAGCTTCGTCATTGATGCATATTATGAGTAACAAATACTTAAACTCCAAAAAAATATTTTTTCCAGTAAATATATATAATTAATAAAACTATACACAACAACAACAATTAAGTCTCTTAAACTGGTTAAACCGTTAAAGTTGACAATTTCTCCTAAAGATATATATAATTAAAATTGGTTATATAGATTCTTTTTCGCTATTCTTTTATCTTTGAAATCAACTTGGTATCAATATTCAAAATCCTTTTTCATCATTCATTATGATTTTGTATAAATTAAAATGTATAATGAGTAATTTTAAGAGAAATTACTAACTTTAACTAATTTGAGAGAATTTTTATTGTTGTTGTATATTCTTTAATTAATTATATATAACTTTTATAGTAAATATTAAGGATTTTTTTTTTTGTCGTTACTAAGGATGATAATTTATAAAATATCTGCTAAAATTATCCTATTTAAATCCAATTAATAATTTATATATTTTATTTTCTTAATAATTTACATAAAATATATTTGTAATTAATAAATTAGGAGAAATTGACAAAAAAATTTTGTATTTTCAAAATTTTTTCAATTCTACCATATATTATAAAAAATTATTAATTAAATCCTATACTTATTAATATTGCACAATTCTAGTCTATTATTGGCGTAACATGGCAGCTGATGTGGCATCTTACGTGGTGTCTTCGTTAATCACTTAACGGATATAGTAACGGTAGGGTAGAATTATGCAACATTTTCAATTAAACTCTGTCACGACCCAACCTATAGGCAGGATCGACAATAGGATCTGGGCCAGCCTAAAGCCCCTGAGACCCGAAGTAAGCCTAACTATTCCTCAACCTAATTCTAAGGCCCATTTGGGCCCAATTTCAAGAATTCAACCAGACAGAGTTTGGCCATAAAATGGACCATTCAACGGGGAGTTTTTGACTCGTCCGACCTGTAAATATAATATATAATAAATTGGGGAGCTCAGCTCACCCTCCACATAATCAAAATGCCACAACTCAAATGGGAGCTCAGCCCCCTAATTCAATACCATCATGTATACAGTTAATAATTTTATAGGTCAAACATAACTTTTATAATACAGGTCCAAAATAAAAATAAGTACTTCTAGCACATGCGGAGTTTAAAATTTAACTCAATTGTACAAAATACATTAAATACTATTAATGGACCTGCGAAGAAGAAGAGCAGGTTAGCCACAACAAATAATCCTCCTGTAGCTTGGAAAAATAGATGAACAGGAGTGACCGTTCAACTCAAAGAGTAAAATACCAATTTTAATCATAATCTCTATAACTATCTAAAGCTAATGCACCCTGTAGAGTGAAATGCAACATCTTCATAATTTTCATACAATTCATATCATAAAAGCAAAAAGGCAATTTGGAGCACTCACACATCCAACACTGTCAAGCAATACATATATGGGAGCTGATCCCCTATACAGTCATCTTAATCCAACCTCTGGCAGTGAGTGTCTCTCAAGTTGGACTTTTGCTTAATAAACCAAGTGCGGGGTCCCAGCGAGTGTCTCTCTAGCCGTGTCTACCTCGACATATCTATAAAGGACTGGGTCCCAGCGAGTGTCTCTCAAGCTATGTCTACCCGTCCTATCTGTACCCAATACCATACCACACGCATGCCAACACACACACACTGCTCCAAATTACCACAAATAACATCCATAACACTTCATCAATTTAAAATGCAACATAAATCATGCCTAATATTTAACTACATAGATATATATTTATAAGTGATGCATGGGCATGCTTAAACATTTAATAATATCAAAATTATAATCAAAATTAATATTTTACTCACAGATTTAATCGAAGTCACTACGGCGGTTGGGAGGAGGAGGAAGGCTGTCCCGGCTCACCTGATAATTTCATAGCAATTATTTATTATATTTGACTTGACTAAAGACACCCTAGGTCGGGCCAAAAATCCGGCAAAGTCTCTCCTATACCTAGGATCTACCCAATCTGTAAAAGGGTTCAAAATACACTTCTATATCCACAAATCTCACATCCACAACTCAATCACATCACATGGGTCCTCGTGGGCCCATCCAAACAATCAACAATCATAATGTGAAAAATTACAGTTTAGTCCTTATAATTAACCCCTTTTGCAAAAACTACCCATATGAGCTCTAAAAATTCTAAAACTATGTCCTGCGATCCTTAACAATATTATTAAGCTAATGCAAAAGGAATTATAATTTTCTAAGCTACCACGAATATTTTATAGAATTTTAATCGAATTCAAGCACTAGATAATTAAGAAAAAGTAAGGTTCGGGTTTACCTATGCCGATTCCGACTCTAGAGACGCGTCCAGGACGTCTGAAAATGTTGGGATAGCCTATAACCTCGACCTAATTCGGAGACTTTTTCGATAGCCTGTCTGCCCGGCCCAAAATTGCAGACCCGAGCAACTATTGAATTTTCGCGAATTGAAGGTACCTACGCGAAGCCCACAACACGGGGGTTAATATATAATTTTTATGGAATTTTCTAAACTCATTTAATGTTTGAAAAAACACTGTGAAGTCTCGTGAGACCATCAAAAGATGGTGTTGGAAAAATTTGAAATGGATATTGCTGCGAAGCTCTCGACGAGTGGTGCACTCCAGTACTCTTGAATTTTTGGTGGGGTTTACAGTTTTTGAGAAATCTAGCCCGAAAGTTAAAATGGGCTAAAACTTCTCGAACAAAAATTAGACAAACCGCTCAATAGATTTTGGTGTTCTTAGTGTCTATGGAAAGCTCTCGAGGTGTAGATGGGTGTTGACACAAGACCCGGTCCAATCGGTGGTCGGATCGACTAGATTTTGGCTGAGAAGGCAAAATGGCACGCGTGCGCTGGGTGGGTTTCGCGCGACGTTTCTGGCCACCTGGAGGCTTGCCGGCAGTAGGGGAGGGGCAGAGGAGGTGCGCCGGTGAGCTGGGGAGGTTGGGACGGCGGCTGGCCAGCAAGGGGCGGAGGGAAGAGAGAGAAAATGAGGAGAGAATGGGAGAGGCCGAGACGCGCTGGGGAAGGGGAAGGGAAAAAGGAAAGGGTCGGTCCGATTCGACCGGTCCGACCTGGTCTGGTTTGATTCGACAGGTCCGATTCAGGATACAAAAATTTGAATTTTTACTATGCCTTAGGACCGAAAACGAGGCCTAAAAATTCCAAAAAAATTCTAGAAATTTCAAAAAAATTCATAGAGTCCAAATATATTTTTAGCCACGTGGTCTTTAAATTAATTTTTAAAAATCATCAAAGTTTTTTATTTCAGGAAAATTGAACCCAATTTCTAAAATCTGAAAAATTTCAAATAATTTCTTAAAATTTATATAAAATAAAATATTAATATCTACCCATAAAATAATTAATTTAAAAATTAGGAGTGTTACATTCTTCCCTCCTTACAGAAAATTCGTCATTGAATTTTTACACAAGGCATAATAAAAGATCAGAATTACATATTGAATAAATAAGGATACTTGCTACGCATGTCCCGCTCTGACTCCCAGGTGCACTCTTCCATTGACTGACTCCGCCACAAAACCTTAATCATAGGGATCTGTTTTGATCTTAGCTGCCTCACTTAGTAGTCCACTATGGCTACAGGTTACTCCTCAAACGTTAAGTCCTCCTTCAGCTCTACTATATCCGGCTGTAACACATGAGAAGGATTAGGTATGTATTTTTTGAGTATGGAGATGTGAAATACCGGATGAACATGAGAAAGGTTGGTGGGTAACTCCAACCGATAGGCAACTGCTCCATCTCTATCAGTAACCTCAAAAGGTCCAATATACCGAGGTGCCAACTTGCCCTTCTTTCCAAATTTCATGACTCCCTTCATAGGAGAAACCTTCAGGAATACATAATCGCTTACTGCAAACTCTACATCCCTCCATCTGGGATCTGCATAACTCTTTTGCCTACTGAAAGCTATTTTCAATCGTTCCCTTATTAAAGGAACCATCTCTGAAATGTACTGCACTAGGTCTTCATCATGCACCTTCGCTTCTCCCATTTTCGTCCAACACAGAGGAGACCTACACTTTCTGCCATATAGCGCCTCATAGGGTACCATCCTTATACTAGAATGATAACTGTTGTTATAGGAAAAATCCACCAAGTGTAGCTGGTCATCCCATTGACCTCTAAAATCTAAAACACACATGCGAAAGCATGTCTTTCAGTGTTTGGATTGTCCTTTTAGACTATCCGTCTGTCTGAGGGTGGAAGGCAGTACTAAAATTTAATTGCGTACCAAGTGCCTCTTGTAGCTTTCTCCAAAACATAGAAGTCAACTGGGGCCCTCTGTCAGATATTATGGAAGCAGGAACTCCATGCAATCTGACTATTTCTAGAACATAGAGCCAGGAGTACTATACAACAGAATATGTGATTTTCACAGGCAAGAAATGAGCTGATTTAGTTAGACGATCTATAATTACCCATATCGAATCATATCCCCATGTAGTACGAGGCAATCTAATTACAAAATCCATAGTAATCATTTCCCACTTCCATTCTGGGATAGGGAGCTCTTGCAGCTTCCCTGATAGCCTCTGGTATTCAAACTTTACCTTTTGACAAGTCAAGCACTTGGACACAAAGTCTGCTATGTTTCTCTTCATGCCATTCTACTAATAGTTATCTTTCACATCATGGTACATATTAGTGGAGCCTGGGTGGACATTGTACAGTGTATAGTGTGCCTCTCGCATGATTTCATTTCTGAGATTGTCCACGTTGGGCACACATATCCTATAACCTTGCATAAGGGCGCCATCATTGGCAAATCCAAACTCACCAACTTCACCCTGCTGTACTCTTTCTATGATATGCATCAATTGCTAGTATCTGTGATAGGAAACTCTGACTCCGTCTCGCAAGTCTGGCCTCACTGAAAAATGGGCCAATAATACCCCCTTATCTGAAAGATCTAAGATCATACCTTGATCCATCAACTCATGTACTACCTGAATCAACAGTCTCTTCTTCGCTGATATGTGCGCCAAGCTGCCAGAAGATTTTTTGCTCAAAGCATCTGCTACTACATTGGCCTTCCCAGGGTGGTACTGGATGGTACAATCATAGTCCTTCAGAAGCTCCATCCATCTTCTCTGTCTCAAATTTAAATCCCTCTGTTGGAAGATGTACTTCAAACTCTTGTGGTTGGTGTATATCTTGCACACTTCACTATACAGGTAGTGTCTTCAGATCTTTAACGCAAAGACTACAGCCACCATTTTCAAATCATGGGTGAGGTAGTTCTGCTCATGCCTCTTTAGTTGCCTTGAAGCATAAGCCACTACTTTTCTATTTTGTATCAAAACACACCCTAAGCCAACTCTAGAGACATCACAATACATAGTATATCCTTCACCACTCATCGGTAATGTCAACACAGGGGCGGTATTTAGACACTCCTTAAGCTTCTGGAAGCTCTCCTCACAATCATCTGTCCAAATGAACGGAACATTCTTCCGAGTTAACTTAGTTAGGGGAGCTGCTATCCTGGAGAAATCCTGTACAAAGCGTCTATAGTAACCAGCTAGGCCCAGAAAACTTCGTATCTCAGGGACTGTTATAGGCCTAAGCCAATCAATTACAGCCTTAATTTTCTTGGGATCCACTTGAATGCCTTCACTAGAAACCACGTGTCCCAAGAATGAGATGCTTTCTAGCCAAAATTCACATTTTGAAAATTTGGCATATAGCTGGTGCTCCCTCAAAGTCTGCAACACCATCCTCAAATGCCACATGTATTCTTCCTCAGTCCGAGAGTATACCAAAATGTCATCTATGAATACGATGACAAAACGGTCCAGGAATGGCCTGATCACCCTGTTCATTAAGTCCATGAAGGCCGCTGGTACATTAGTGAGTCCAAAAGATATCACCAAGAACTCATAATGACCATATCTTGTCCTGAATGCTGTCTTTGACACATTCTCATTCCTGATTCTCAACTGATGGTAGCCCGATCGAAGGTCTATCTAGAAAAAGAATCTAGCCCCTTGGAGCTGATCAAACAGATCATCGATCCGAAGAAGTGGGTACTTGTTCTTCATAGTCACCTTGTTCAGTTGTCTATAATCAATATACAACCTTAAAGACCCATCTTTCTTTCTCACAAATAGAATAGGAGCATCCTAGGGTGAAGTTCTCGGAAGCATGAAACCTTTGTCCAAAAGTTCCTGTAGTTGCTCCTTTAGCTCTTTCAATTCTACTAGTGCCATCCTGTAAGGCGGCATTGATATGGGGTTTATACCCTGCACAACATCAATGCATAACTCTACTTCCCTTCCTGGTGGCAACCCTAAAAGCTCCTCAGGAAAGACATCCATGAATTCTCTGATAACAGGAATATTTTCCATGTTAACACTTTCTACAGATGTATCTCTCACCAATGCCAAATACCCTTGACATCCACGCCTCAATATTTTTCTATCACTAATTGCTGACACCAAATTATATGGAGCGACGCTCATATCACCATCAAAGCTAAACTCTTCCACACTAGGTATGTGAAAATACACATTTTTGTTCCTACAGTCTAAAGTGGCATAATGAGTTGCCAACCAATCCATTCCCAAAATTACATCGAAATCCATTACTGATAGAGGAACCAAGTCTGCTGGGAGGATCCTTCCATCCACTACTACTAGGCTACCCAGGAAAACCATATCCACATCTATGTTGTCATTAAGCGGGGTAGCTACAGACAAGGGGCATTCTAAAGTTGTAAGGTTTCTACCGAATCTCATGGCAAAAACTGGGGATACAAATGAGTGTGTAGCACCTGGATCTATCAAAACACGAGCCTCATAGGAACAGACTAGAAGAATACCTACCACAATTGCATTGGAAGCCTGAGCATCCTGGTGGATCAAAGTGAAAACCTGACCTGCCTCCAAATCCACGTCCTCCTTGTCCTCGGTCCTGTTGGCCACTGAACTGACTGCCTGCCATGCTAGAAGCACCAGGATATAATTGACGAGGAATTTTTGCAACAGAACCCTGTGACCCCAACTATGGCTCGCTGAACACTAGATATTCTCTAGCAAAGTGACCCTGTTGGCCACACTGGAAACATACTCTTGAACCCATCATATAAGGTCCTGAACGTCCTCTTCCACACTGTGTGCAAGGTGCTAAGGAGGATTCTAAACCAGACCCATAACTGTTGTAACCTGAACTGTGACCACTGCTAGATCCATACCTTGGTTTGAATCCTCAAGATTTATATTTAAAACCACCCTTCTTGTTGCTTCTACCTCTTCCTCTGTAATGACTTTGGCCGCCACTATCCGTGGTACTCGTGTAGGGAATACCCGAAGAACCCTCTGCTTTATTCTTCTTTGCCCTTCCACTGTCATCTCCTGTATAGCTAATCTCAATCTATTAGGTTCGATCAACTACTATATCAAAAGACTGATCAAACATCATGGCCAAGTTTGCATACCTCCTGTCCAGCCCCTTTAGGAACCTCTTTACCATCATACTTTCTGTAGCCATTGCTGTAGGGACATACTTGCTTAGTTTCAAAAATTATGTAGCATATTCATCTACAGATCTGCCATTCTGGCTTAAGGCCTCAAAGGCCCACTGCTTTTGATCTCTGAAGCTTTCTGGCACAAACCTGTTGATGAACATTTTCACAAACTGGGTCTAAGATAATCCCTCAATACGAGATAGTACATAGTCTGTCATCCACTGTCTTGGCACTGACCCCAACACATGCTGCATACACTCTATAAGCCTCATATCAGTCAACTACAACTTCATCCCTGCCTGTTTGCAGGAATCCAAAAATCGATAGGCATCGTTTGACACATCATAAGTACCAGGCACCAACTTCTTCAAATTAATTATTTGTTTGTAAGGTTCCCCTCTTGGTGCGGTGGGCTGTTGCTGTTGGGGAGGGTGGACCATATACTGTGCCATCATATCAGTGGTTCTCTGCAATCCGGCTAAGGTAGCTGCCATTGGGTCCATGGGACCTTGAGCCATAAAAGACTGTTCCTGAACTAGTGGCAGCTGCTCTTCTACTTGAGCAGCTCTAGGTCTCCTGCCCCGCCTCCTTAGGGTAGGCGCCTCATCTTGTGCTGACATCTAGTCTGGCACATCTCGTTTTGGTGCAGTGGTAGCTCTTTTGCTTCTATGCATTTTCTTGAAATTCAGCAGCATTAACCCACAAAAATTTAAAATGTCATGTTACACAGATCTATAGACTCATATTTACACACAATTATATAAAGCAGAAACTAGAAGCAAAGATGACAATGCAAGGACGAATGTGAACCCTATTCTCTGCATGTGACTCCTATTGGACTCTTCCCAAAACTTTAGACATATTTTCCGTATGAATCTGGAGCCTAAGCTCTGATACCACATTTGTCACGACTCAACCTATGGGCCGGACAGGCACTAGGACTTGGGCCAGCCTAAAGCCCCCGAGGCCTATAGTAAGCCTAACTACTCCTCAATCCAATTCTAAGGCCCATTTGAGCCCAATTTTAAGAATTCAATCCGATAGAGTCCGACCATAAAATGGACCATTCAATGGAGAGTTTTTGACTCGCTCAACCTGTAAACATAATATATAATAAATTGGGGAGCTCAGCTCACCCTCCACATAATCAAAATGCCACAACTCAAATGGGAGCTCAGCTCCCTAATTCAATACCATCATGCATACAGTTAATAATTTTACAGGTCCAACATGACTTTTATAATACAGGCCCAAAATAAAAATAAGTACTTTTAGTACATGCGGAGTATAAAATTTAACTCAATTGTACAAAATACATTAAATACTAGTAATGGACCTGCGAAGAAGAAGAGTAGGTTAGCCACAACAAATAATTCTCCTGTAGCCTGGAAAAATAGATGAACAGGAGTGAGTGTTCGACTCAGAGAGTAAAATACCAATTTTAATCTTAATCTCTTTAGCTATCTAAAGCTAATGCACCATGTGAAGTGAAATACAACATGGTCATAATTTTTATACAATTCTTATCATAACAGCAAAAAGGCAATTTGAAGCACTCACACACCCAACACTGTCAAGCAATACATATGTGGGAGTTGATCCCCTATACAGCCCTCTTAATCCAACCTCTACCAGCGAGTGTCTCTCAAGCTGGACTTTCGCTTAATAAACCAAGTGCGAGGTCCCAATGAGTGTCTCTCTAGCCTTGTTTATCCCGACTTATCCATAAAGGACTAGGTCCTAGCAAGTGTCTCTCATGCCGTGTCTATCCCGACTTATCCATAAAGGACCGGGTCCTAGCAAGTGTCTCTCAAGCCGTGTCTACCCATCCTGTCCGTACCCAATACCATACCACAAGCACACCAATGTACACACACTGCTCCAAATTACCACAAACAACATCCATAACACTTCATCAATTTAAAATGCAACATAAATCGTGTCTACCCGTCTGACACCAAATGTAGCACGCCTCGCTCGGCTACACTGTAGACGGGTGAGGGGTGTTACATTTAGTGGTATCAGTGCACTATAACTTATCTTACTTTATTCCTTTAATCATTTTCAAGTTATTATCTTTTAATATCAATTATTTTTCGACGGAAAAACTAACGGAGTTTCTCCTATTTTATTAACGTTTTGATGTGTTTCACTATTCACCTTTTGAAATTCAACAATATTTTACAATAAAAATATCGTCCTTGCTCATCATAATCATTTCATATTTAACTCTTTCAACTCATTTCATGTTTAATTCATATATCAAAAAAATTTTTCCTTAATTTTTCTTATTAATATTTGAATTATTTATGACTCCTCACTCTAGTCTAAATATTTTTCCAGACGTTCTAACTGTCCGAACCAACACCGATCACCGAAACAATAGAATGTACGGAATTGCTACAGTGAGGGTGTTACAATTAAAGTGTTTCTCAAGGTGTCACTGTAGAAAAAGTACTGAGATTTGAAAGAAAAGGAAAGTTAAGCCCTAGGTTCATTAGCCCATATGAAGTCATTGAACATGTGAGACCAGTGGCCTATAGGCTAGCTTTACCACCAGAGCTGGACAAGATCCACAATGTGTTCCACGTATCTATGCTAAAAAGATACCACTCAAATCCTTCACATGTCATCTCCATGGAAAAAATTGAAGTACAACCGGATTTGACATATGAAGAAGAACCCATACGGATCCTGGCTCGGGAAGTGAAAGAGTTGAGGAATAAGCAGATTCCACTGGTGAAAGTGCTTTGGAGGCACCACAACACCGAGGAGGCAACTTGGGAAAGTGAAGAGATGATGAGGCAACAGTTCCCTCAACTGTTTACATAAGGTAAATTTCGAGGATGAAATTTAAATTAGAGGGAAAAAATTGTAACACCATCACTGTAGCAATTTCGTACATTCTACTGTTCTGATGATCGGTGTTGGTCCGGACAGCTAGAACGTCTGGAAAAATATTTAGACTAGAGTGAGGAGTCATAAATAATTCAAATATTAATAAGAAAAATTAAGGAAAAATTTTTTTGATATATGAATTGAACATGGAATGAGTTGAAAGAGTTAAATATAAAATGATTATGATGAGCAGGGATGATATTTTTATTGTAAAATATTGTTGAATTTCAAACAGGTGAATAGTAAAACATGTCAAACGTTAATAAAATAGGAGAAACTTCGTTAGTTTCTCCTTCGAAAAATAATTGATATTAAAAGATAATAACTTGAAAATGATTAAAGGAATAAAGTAAGATAAGTTAGAATGCTTCGGTACCGAATGTAGCATGCCTCGCTCGGTTACACTGTAGACGGGTGAGGGGTGTTACAGGGATAGCTTATAACCTCGACCCAATTTGGAGACTTTTTCGGTAGCCTGCGTGCCCGGCCCGAAATTGCAAACCTGAGCAACTTTGAATTTTCGCGAATTGAAGGTACCTACGCGAAGCCCATAATACGGGGGTTAGTATATAATTTTTATGGAATTTTCTAAGTTCATTTAATGTTCGGAAAAATACTGTGAAGTCTCGTGGGACTCATAAAAAAACAGTATCGAAAAAATTTGAAATGGGTATTGCTGCGAAGCTCTCGACGAGTAGAACACTCCGGTACTCTTGAATTTTTGGTGGGGTTTACGGTTTTTGAGAAATCTAGCTCAAAAGTCAAAATGAGCTAAAACTTCCAGGATAAAAATTGGACAAACCGCTTGATGGATTTTGGTGTTCTTTGTGTCTATGGAAAGCTCTCGAGGTGTAGATGGATTTTGACACAAGACTCGGTCTAATCGTTGGCCGGATCGGCCGGGAAGGCGAAACGGCGCGCGCACGCTGGGTGGGTTTTGCGCGACATTTCCGATGGCCTGGAGGCTTGCCGGCGGTAAGGGAGGGGCGGAGGAGGTGCGCCAATGAGCTGGGGAGGTTGGGGCGGCAGCTGGCCGGTGAGGGCGGAGGGAAGAGAGAGAAAATGAGGAGAGAGGGGGAGAGGTCGAGACGCGCAGGGGAAGGGGAAGGGAAAAAGGAAAGGGCCGGTCCGATTCGACAGGTCCGATTCAGGATACAAAAATTTAAATTTTTACTCTGTCTTGGGACTGAAAACGAGGTCTAAAAATTTCGAAAAAATTCTAGAAAACTAAAAAAAAATTCATAGAGTCTAAATATATTTTTAGTTTTGCCACATGGTCTTTAAATTAATTTTTAAAAATCATCAAACTTCTATATTTTTGGAAAATCGAACCTTATTTCTAAAATTCGAAAAATTTCAAATAATTTTCTAAAATTTAAATAAAATAAAATATTAATATCTATCCATAAAATAATTAATTTAAAAATTAGGGGTGTTACAAACTTGGTTCATCGTTGATTCAAAATATAAGCATATAAGATCCATGTATTTAATAGTTGAGTTCTACTATTAATCTTGTATCTTGACTTTATAGTAAATCGGGTCTAAATAATAAAAAAAATTCTTTATTTGATTTATATTGTATTGAAAAAATTTTTATTTTAAATAATAATTAATATATTTTGATTGTAAGAATTTTCATTTTTATAAAATTAATTTATTTATGGAGATAGGTTACACGTTAAATCATCATAAAAATCTTTTTGTATTGATATTTTATATTTTGAGTTAAAGCTAAAAGATTTTTTCCCTTCGCTATTATGCGATAGTGACGCTAATAGAATTGAAAGAGTCTCATTATAAATTGTTAGTAAAGTAATTATTAGTAAAATATACTTACATGAGTTTCATTATAATATTTATATCATTATTATTTATGATATATTTTTATGACATTGTTTTCCATAATAAAAAAGTGTAAGCATATATACATGTTCATAGCACATAAAAAAAATACATGTTTAGGTTTATAGTACATAAAAAAATATATATTTATTTGATGTGTTTTAATACCTTTAATTTAGAAAAATGATAAAAGATTGTTAGTGTACTATATATAAATAAATTATGCACAAAAAATATAACACACAATAAAAAAAAAAAAAAAGAAAAGTCATCACAAGGTCAGCATAGTGATGCACAATAAAAATGAAAAATGATGATAATGTTTCATTTTAAATTTTGTTCGAATTCATATATTTTTTAATTTTTAATTTTTTATTATTTAAATGATAAAATGTGTTTTATACTAAAATTGACGATCTCTTTTAAATTATTTAAATTTTGTTATTAAAATATATTTAAATAAAAATTTTTATATAAATATTAAATAAATCCAACAATGAATTCAAGAACTAAAATTGAAAAAAAAAGGTATAATTAAAAGTTAAAAACAATAAAAAGAAATGCATATTTGTATGATAATTTCATATATCAAATAAAAATGCTCTTATGAATCAATAACTTGATATTAAAAACATATAAAAATTATAAAAAAAAGTGGTATGTGTCAATCCTAAAATTGAAATATTTAGAGTTTGAACTATACAAAAAGTATTTATCTTTATTTAACACATTGAAGAAAAAAAAAATTAGAATAACACTTATTAGCTGATAAATCTTATCATGACTTACTCTCTTAAATCGAATCAATTAATGATAGGCTGACACTTTTATGAAGAAAATAATTTTAAAAATTAAATTGTTAATAGAAATATTTGAGTTTAACCTCTTAAATTTGGTGAGTTGATGAATGAATTGATATTTTTATGTGGAAAAGGTAAATATTTTTTGAAAAAATAAAAAATATAATGAAATAATGTCGTGATTACGGTTAAACTTAAAATAGTTTAAACAAATTTTAAAATAAAATCTAAAAAAAAAATGGTGTTTAAGAGCAGAGTGAAGCACATGGTTGAGCCATGGATGAGAAGGAGCATTGGGTTAGTATTCCATTAGTACACTCCAAATTCTTATTAATTTAAATATAGATATATTTAACTAATTTAAATAATTATTTAATGGACTATAAAAAATTATCAAAATATAAATATATAATTAGATTTTAATTATTTATGCTGCTCAATTTGTTTGCTTAAAATTTTGATTTGGACTTATGATGTAACTCAATTAATCAAATTAAGAATTATGACAAAAAACTTTGGCATGGTTTTAGGTCATAATCCTAAAAACTCTTTGCCTTTGTGGTTTCCATTAGCCAGAATTTAGCCAATTGCGCGAAGAGGAGGATTTCCGGAGTATATGAGCACTTGAGTAAGAGTAAAAATTTTCTCAATAGTAAAATTAGTTATATTATTTTTAATAATTAAATATATATATATATATATATATATATATATATATATTTATTTATTTATTTATTTATTTATTATTAAAATCATTATTTAATAATAAAATATTACGTTCATCCACTTTTACCTGTCACTTTTAAAAAATCATTTTATCTAAATATATTTACCTATCACTTTGAGAAGATTAATAAGCAATAATTACTTTTTTAATTATTATTATTATTATTATTATTATTATTATTATTATCCCTACTAAATATAATAATTATTTCAACTATTTTCCATAATTCATCTGATCACCTTCTCTTAATAAATAAGAAAATCTTATCACATCCTCTCTCTCTTAATTATAATATGAGATAAAGAGTAATTTAATTATAATATGAGATAAAGAGTAATTTAATAAAATTATGAAAAATTTTATTGTAATTTAAATGATTTAATAAATTTTTTATCACCATAAAAAACTTTAAATGATAATTAAAAATGAACAAAGGTAGTAATTATTTTATAACATAAAAAATTAAATTAAATTAAATTAAATTTTGAAAATTGAAAAAAGAAATATTTTTTGTATGGTATAAGGGGTGCCAGTGCATTCCTATCCATATCTATTATTTTTAATTTAATGTAGTGAAAATTCTGATTAATAAAAAAATATTATGTTTAATGTTATTTATGAGAAGAGATACAACAAAAAAACTAAAACAAATGAGATAGGTGTTTAGTTTATTTTATTAGTCGACTATCTTTAAAACACTTTTGAAAAAAAAATGTCTTTAAATTAAAAAAAATATTTAACTTTTCGCCTAAAAAAAAATATAAAACATTGAAAATGAACAATATTATATAATGAAAGATGAGACCTGCACATCTGAACATTATTTGAGGCTAAGGGCCATCCGATAAAAATAAAGGGTGATCAGATCAGATGAAGGAAGAAAAGAAAGAAGAAGATGAAACATTAAATGTAAGACATGGTCGAATCACGATGAATCATAATGATCTTTCACATGTACCAATTATTTTTACAAGAATAATTATTAATTTAATTATAAAAATAGTATTAGTTTTGTTGGATTAATATAAATTATATTAATAATTTTGGTCTTGGGAGGGGACAATGCGATGTTAAAATTCATGGACGATAGTTGTGGGACTGTCCTGTCTAGTTTCTTCACGTAAGCCCTACTACTGGATGAGGTGCAATGTAGATTTAAAATTTTAATTTATTAAGTAATAAAGACTTTTTAATTAAGGCTTATGTCTAATAATGTGATGAGAGTTTTATTTTTATTTTGTGGAGTTATTATTTTAGTTACTTGTGATTAACTTTTTTGTTTTTATTTTTTTATTTTTTTATACATCTATTATTTAAATATGGTAGAATTCATCTCTAC
The DNA here is from genome assembly GCF_030052815.1 of Hevea brasiliensis. Taxonomy (NCBI): domain Eukaryota; kingdom Viridiplantae; phylum Streptophyta; class Magnoliopsida; order Malpighiales; family Euphorbiaceae; genus Hevea; species Hevea brasiliensis. The sequence continues at coordinate 102,884,107 of NC_079495.1, read as the reverse complement.
ATTTTCTCCTTGCTAAGACATTATAATTTTCTATGACTTACTAAGACATTATAATTTTCTATGACTTACTGGACAATTATATTTAAGGTAGTATTTAGAAGTTGAGGAAATTATTTATAAAAAGTTATTCCTCTTAATTTTTAGAGGTTAAATTAATATTTTAATCAGATAAATAAAATAATATGATTATTTTTATATTTAATAGTTAATCTAATAACTATTTTTATCAAACACTTCTAATTTGAATCAGTATACAAACAGCTAATCATTAACAGTTATTAAGACAATTAATATTTTAAATATGACTTATATTTTATTTTAGTTTATCTTCTTTATTTGTTAATGTATAAAATTTATAAATTTTAAAATATTTAAAATTTCTTTTATAATAGACTAACTTTTAATATTTTAATTATTATAACTATTGAATTTATGATATTATATTACTAAACAAACCGACTATAAAGTATTAACTTATCTTTTAGTATTTTAGCTATTAGCTTATTAGGCCATGCCTAATAAAAAAAAAAAATTGAAATGGAGAAGTTTAAAATATCAATTTTATTTTTCTTCCTTACTGATTATTCGGCCGACATCATGTTCACCGGACATATATATATATGGGGTAAAAAAGTCATCCCTCAGACGAAATATTAAAACTGAAATTATTATTTTTTAATAACAGTGGAGTTTGCACTATTATTAATAAAAGTCAATTTAATTAATTCTAAAAAAAAATTAATGGTGAAAAGACAGACCTTGCTTGCAATTTAATCAATTTCAAAATTATTTTTTTTTTTTAAATTATGATGATAGAGTATAGATGTTTCAAGACAAATCTATCCTATATATTTTCATTTGGTGTATTTGATATAAACTCAAATTTATATAAAAATAAATTTAATAATTATTAAATTAAATATTTATATCGAGATATATATAATTAATTAAAATATGTATAAAAAAATCCTAATTCTTCTTCTAATAATGGATATAACTTGTAAACTTACAAAAAAAAATCCTAAAATCTATCAAATGGTGTTTTCTTTTTCAAAATTCTTTCTTCTTAATTATAAAACTCTTTAAAATACTTTTTTTTTCTATACTTATAATTTTGTAAATATTATCATTTCAAGATTTTAAATTACAAGAGGCTTTACGATTGAGTAATTTTGTTTTACAGCAAATATTTGAGGGCTATAGGCAGATAAAGGCACGGTTTGGATTGGATTTGAAATTAAATAAAAATTGTTCTAATTAAATTTGAGATTAATTTGAAAATTACTATATGAATTTGAATTGAACTGAAATTGTGTTAGAGAAGATTGATCCTAAATCCTTCTCCCTCTCTGTCTTACTCTTTGAATCAAGCTGAATCTAAATTTATGATCTAATTGAATCAGTCTTCAAAAATTCTTCCATTGATTAAATTTACTTAATGTGAATCAAATCAAAACAAACTGAAATTCATAGAGGAGAATTTACTTATAATTTAGTGAGTAAGTGGGTGAAAAATTTTCAATATATATATATATATATATATATATATATATATATATATATATATATATATATATATATATATATATATATATATTAAAAATTGAAGTACCATAAAAAAATAAATTAAAAACACTTTATCCATATATTTGTGTGAAATTTTAAGTAAAATAAAAAAATCATTTTAATTAAGATATGTTTCTGGCATGATAACTAAATTGAATTAAAAAACAATTATTTAATGAATCTTTGATTAAATATATGGGGAAAAATATATATTTTTTATAATATTAATAGTAAAGTCATCACATAATTCTTTTAAAAAATAAAACTTGTCAAGAAAAATCATAAATTTAAAATTATAGTAAAAATTTATTATTTTATAAATTTATTTTTTAACTTTTAATTTATTCTTGTTATATATAAAAAAATTGCATGTATTATTATAATTTTTTTTAACTCAATAGATAGATTATTATTATTATTATTATTAGTTTGAATTAGTAAAATAAAATTTTTTATCCATTGACTCAATTTTCTAGCTCTACCCTAAAAATGGATATTCGATTTAACCTTCAACTAAAATCAAAGCAAAATTAATTTCTTATAATTCAATTTAGGACCCTCACCACCACCAATAGAAATACAAAGTCTATTTTAAGTGAAATTTCAAAAATAGCCTAACATATCAAGTGGTGGATACCTATATTTCCCTATATAAAGCCACCTGAATTAACACTCTAAGCATCGCATTGTTCTTAATTTACTCACTATTTTTCTCTCTTGTTCACTTGTCTCTTACACTTATCTCTCCAGGGAGAAACAATGGCCGTGGCAGGGCCACGACGAATGTTGTGGGCGGTTGAAATGGCAGTGTTAGTGATGATCGGGCTGCTGGCTATGGCATCGCCCACCATGCAAGTCAGCATGAAAAACCCTCTGCGAGAAGCAGTCCAGAAGATCAGTGAAAAAACAACAGTTTTCGCGATCATTGTGACTGCCAATTCCTCTGAGAAGGCATTTAATGAGTCTGGCATCTTCAATCCTATTTCATCTACTGTATACAAAGGTAACCTGTGCTTGAAAGTCTTCTTCTTATAAAACCTTCCTAATTTCCTTCTAAAATTTACTGTGTAACGTGATTTTTGTTTATTACTCAGGGAGAATATTCTTGCTTGGAACGATTCAAGGATCAAAATTTGTCTTCGTTAATAGTCCATCTTTTCCGACGGTATGATTTTAAAGGATTATTCAGTGTATTCGGTGTAAAAGTATTCTCACTGATAATTATATGAAATTTATTTTTTATAATTTTCATAAGTATGAAAATAGTATTGGATATGTTCTTGGATTTACTGTGATTCCATATTATATTTTCAAAATGATTGATTGATAGTGAATGGCTATTATAAATAATTTTAATTTATGAATATTATAATTATAAATTTGAATAAATTAAATAATAAAAAATAACAAAGTAAATAAAATTTCATATATGAAAGTTTTATTAAAAAAAATAATTCATTAAAGTGTATACTCAGACTATATCTAAAAATTCATTAAATTTTTGTATTTATATGTTATGAAGTACGTAATACATGTATTGTTATGTTATTGTGATTCGTTTCTATTTTTTGTTACAATATTTTTCTCTAATTTTGGACATGGTAATGGGTATAAATTTAGATTAACGTGGCCATAACTGTGGAAATCCTGGCCGATAAATTTGATCTTCTTGGAATTATCTATTTTGGGAGTGCTGCAGCCCTTAATGATTCATTGAGCATCGGCACTGTTGCTTTACCCAGCCTAATTGGCGCCACAGGACTTTGGAAATGGCAGGTATTTCTTAACATCAGGTTTTTTCTTATTTAAATTTAATTTATTATAAATTTAAAAAATTTATTTATTAAATATATAATATTACATATTTATGTATTAAATACATAATAAATTAAATCTAAATAAAAATTTCCTTAAAACCAACTTTTCTCACTTTTTTTTTTAAATATTAAAATCTCAATATATAAACCTCCTGTGTTATTATTATGAGCAGTAACTCTATATTTATTTACTTTATTTATGTGGTGTAGCCTCACGGTGCACTAAAGGAAGGTCAGCTAAATTTCGGAGAGTTTAATTATCCAAAGAAAGGAGAAAATTTGCTAGGAAGTGTACAGTATGAAAAATCAAAGGTGTACATAAATGGGACATTCAAAGAAAGTATTTGGATTGGCGTTACTCCAGAATGGCAACAGATTGCAGATGAGATTGAGGTTTGTAACTAATAATAATTAAGTAGTAATTAAGCTCCGCAAATAAATTACTTGTATCTTATATTAGAATTTGTAATATAACAATCCATGATATATACAGGTCGACTCGGTTCAAGTTGTTCATGGATTGAGCATCTCCAGTGCAAAAGCATCCGTGAACAATGAAGCATACAAAAACTTCCTTTACAACACTTTTAAGACCTCAGTTGTGGATACATCAAGCGTTGCTGTGGCATTGGTTAGTCAAAATTAAATAATTAAGAATTGAGTTAATTAATTAATTAATTATTTACATTAATTGTTTGTGTGATTAATTTGCAGGGAGCTCATACAAACGAACTGCCATTTATTTTGTTCAATGGAGTTTCAAATTACGCAGATGGATCAGATGTGAGCAACAATTCTCTGGCCAACGCAAATGCAGTGAAAGTATTGAACAACTTCATTTATCTGCTACTTATCGGGTCTCCCGCTGCTTCTTATGATGATTGAGTGAAATCAAATAATTATGTTGATTAATTAAATATTATGTGTTATGAAGTAGCAATTAAAAAAAAAAAGTTTATTTAATACGACTGAAAGCTAACCATGGCATATATATTTCACTACAATACCAAAATAATTAATTAATGAAATATTATAAATCTTTTCTCATAAATATATCAAAATAAAAAAAATCTTAATTATTTTTGTAAGACCAAATCATACAGCGCCTCTGCTACTGCATTACGTGCTCTCCATGCAAAATTATACAGGGAAGATTGCGATAACGCTCTTTCAGCACCATACATAAAATGGCAGTAGCAGGAGATTTGATAAGTATACAAATATAATTATTAAAATTTAAAAAGAAATAATTACCTCGGTGGTTACCGTGTTCATAATTTATCATCAATATATATATATATATATATATATATATATATATATATATATATATATATATATATATTTTTTTTTTTTTTATAAGAAAATTTTTTCTTAATATTAAAATTTAAAGACAGAAAAAATATTTATGCACTAAAAGTTAAAAAGAAATAATAATGATTTATGGTAACTGGAAATATTGATTTTTTTGTTTTTGAAATATGGACATATTGGAGTTAAGAAAATAACTTCAATGAATAAAATATGGCAAAAATAAAGGTATTAAGCACTTAAAATCAAGTAACAATCAATAATAGTAAAAGAACGATTTTGGATATAGGGGTTCATATTTAAGTCATTTTGAGATTTTTTTATAGTTAGTCAAATCTATGAAGATTATGAGTTTAAAGGATATTAATTTTAAAATCTTTTGAAATCTCTTTCGAGTAAGACAAAGAGTGCCTTCATTAATTAAATTCTACTTTCGCGGAGTTTAAAATTTATCTAGGCCTATTAGGTTCTTTAATCAATTTGTTAAGCCCTCTTGATCCTTAGTCAATGTTTAGATCTAAGCTAATTAAGTCCAATTTCCTAATTATCTATCACTGAATCTTCTCTTTTCAGTTCTTTAATCAGGGATTAAGAACATAACTCAATGAGATCTTACATTAAGCATGTCATGAGGTACACAAAAAATGGATAAAACTTCATAATAATCATAAAATCTGGACTAACCCAGTTCAAATTCACAAAGTAACTTAAATATTACACCCCCAACTCCAGAATCTAAGAAAACTACTCACTATTCATGTTCAATACAAAGATTCTCAGCAAAAGAAGAAACAAAATATGAAAAGAAAACTAAAATAGAAGAAACCTGGTGGTTGGCATGTAGAAAATGATGAAGAAGATGAAGAATCTAAGCTTCTAAACCAAAAATGGAGTGTCTGCTCTCTTTGTCTCTCTTCCTTCAATAATTTTCTTCGTATAGCAAAAAGTGATGTAAGGGAGCTTAAATACCCCTTTGACAAAAACCCTAGATTAGGCTAAAAATGGTGTGAGGTGAGGTCATTGCACGTGTGTAATGATTTGCCACTTTAGCCAATTAGCGTGAAAATGCATAGTTGGAACTATACTTGTGTAGCATCTTGTATGGAGTTAGGTCTGGAAAGGATGAATGAAGGTGGGTTTGTATGGCCATGCAAGTCCCTGTGCACATTTTGACAAGTTTCAGAGGTTCTCCATGATACTGCATAAGCAAGTGCATAGAGGCCATGCAACTTTCGGTGAGTCTGGGAAATTTTCCAGTCTATTGCATAAGGAAGTGCATAAACATGCATAAAGTTGTGCATCTTTCAATGGGTCTCAAGTTTTCCTTTCCTGATAGTGCATAGGTAGTTGCATGGCCATGCAAGAAGCTGTATAACTTTCTGCAACTCTGAACTGCTTTGCTGGGCTCTTGCATTGGCAGTGCATAGCAAGGCACTAAACTATGCAACTTTCGATAAGTTTTCGTATTTCTTTTATTTTCTGAATACAAGTTGCATAGGATGTGCAACTCCTTATGCATCTCTTGACAAGTTTCAGATTTAGCAATTTTTGCACTTTGTTTTTGGCATCTTTGGGCTTAGAATTCATTCTTCAAACACATAATTAACTTCTAGTTCCTCAAAAACACCATTTAACCTACAAGACAAGAATAAATTAATAAATTAAACTAAAGATTAACCAATATGAAAAACTAATTAAATAATTTATGAAATTAACTAAAATTAACCAATAAAATGATAAAATGACTATAAAATCTAACCTAAATAACTGCATGATATGCATATATCAAATACCTCTAAACTCAAATCTTTACTTATCCTCAAGCAAACTTTGAAATACAATGCAATTTTGGAGTGCCTTGTCCAAAGAACTACGAAAATCATTCCCTAGAGCAATCAAACCTAGCTCTAGCCATACCAACAGTTCATATACCCATCCTTTAAGATGCAAAGAATTTAATGTTTACACCAGCTTTCATTGATTAGCTGCAAGTCATTTTATTCATCCAAGAATCCCTAACCAATCAATCAAAAGAAAAAGTTATGCTCAAGAAGAACTCTAAAACAATCAATAGCTAAAGTGCCTCTATATAGATTGATGTAATATGATAAATGAATGAATATATTTCTATTCCCATAAGGAAATTTCTTATCCCTATCTCCACTAATGAAGCAAGTATAATTAAGAGATCAAAGGACTTTAAGGATTGTAATAAGGTTAAAGGGCTTAAAATGAGGCTGACGAAGAAAGGTAAAAGGGATTCAAAGTATGAGAATATTTTTAATTTGAAAATATAAGGTACACCTTTTTATTTGTAAATTTTTTTATCCTTTTTTTTTACTTTATTATTATTATTTTTTTGGATAATAGAAGAGGAGAGAAATACACTATGAGAAAATTATAAGTGCTAACATATTTTGCAAATTGCATACAATAAGGGACTACTTTGATACTTTAATTTTTTTTTTTTTTTGATAATAAGAAGTGTACCAAATACCATGCATAATTATTCTCATCAAAAAGGGTAGGAGTGTTTGGTTAATTGGCTAGGTAATTATAATGGTTCCAAGAAAAATTAGGGGATTAATGTAGGCTCAATGGGGTTTACAAGGATTAATATTTTAATGAATGGGAGGCCAAAGGTTTAAAAAATGAGAAGGATTCTAATCAAAGAATGCCTAATCATCTCTCTTTTTATGAACAAGTTGATATTTCGCCTCGAAAGATCTAGAAAGTTTGTTTTAGGATTGGTGAGACGTCAATTGACTACTTTTTATCCTATAGCTCTTTCTAAACACTCCAATCTCTAAATAATTGATTGGTTGACTAAAGGCTAAGAAGATATAGGTGATGGGTGTCGAATCCACCAGAAATTAAATTAACTGAAATCACCAATTATGAAATATTTTCTGCAGTAAATGGTAAATCCAGGTCGAACTCTAGAGACTGAATTATTAAATTTCGTGCACTTATGTAATGAAAAAAAGAAACAAAGGTTGGGGGGGGGGTGTTAATTCGCAATCCAAAGAAGAAATTAATAATCCAAAATTAAGATCTAAAAATAAGAAACTCTCCAATTAAACAAACTTCAATCCAAGGTAATTCTCATTCCAATGCATTGATTCGATCATAGACAAAAGAAATACAATTATATCTTATTGAATACTTAACGTAGATTTACCAAACAGTGAGGTAAACCCCTAACTTCTCTATACTCATCAATTCGAGCCCAACACTCTTATTGACTCTAATTATTAACTGAGTTGGTATTAAGTAATCCTCATCAAATTAATAACTGCTTTAAGAAAAGGAAGTAGTTAAGCTAAACAACAATTTATAATGCATAAATAATTTAATCCACCCTATTGTTTCCTTAGGTTATTATAAAAAACTTGGATCATAATCAATAAAACCTAATTGCTACTCATGTTCAATCTTACACAACAATTACGAATTATGAAGATGAACTAGCAACGGATCAAATCAAACAATTAATTAATAGGCCTTTTTAGCAAATCATTCAATAGATCAAAAACAATTAAACCAGAAAACAATTTATATTCAAAAGGACATAAATTAAATTAAGAACCTGGTCTCACAAATCAAACATAGGAACTTGAATCCCTTGAACTAAAATAAAAACTTTGCCACTCATGTTCATGGCTTACAGAAAAATAAAGAAGAAATCTAAAAAGAGAATGAAGAATGAAAGCCTTCAAATAGAGAATGAAGGTATGAATTAGGATGCTTTTAGCTGCTACCCAAAGATGTATTTATAGTCAAAAACCTAATCCCAAAGATAGGAACCAAACTAGGAAAAGTTTTGAAATTCAAAAAGGCAGATTTTCATCCTGTATTCACGTTTCTGGAATCAAGGCCGATTTTCAGCTACTTTCTTTCTGAATCTGCCTCTGCCCTCTTCAGGAAAGTTATAGCCCTATTTCTTAGCTTTCCAACGGGTACTTATTCGCCTAAATTTGAGGTCTACAGCCCAAGTTATGGCTCAAAAACCAGGACTAGTTCAGACAGACGGTCCAGCCCATAGTGACGACTTCATTGCTATTTTTGACAATTAAAATGGCCTCATCTCGCATCCAGCCCTTCATAGAAGTTGTAGATGTGGCTCTTAAGGTTCAATTGGGCTTGAGCTTGCTTCATTTGGACATCTGAAACTCCAGATATAAAATAAATACTGAAACTGATCGTGACGCATCAAGTCTGAGCTTTTGCAATAGATCCATAGCTTAATTTGTCAACCTTGGAGACTGATTTGGGCTTTGATCCCTCTTTATCATTTGAAGTGCTCTATCTTTGCTTTTCAATGGATTAAACATCACTCAATTTGGAGACCCATAACTTTAGAAACACCTGAAAAATACAGCAAAGGTCAAATATTGAAAATTTCTCTATTTAACACAATTATTCCACAACTATCTAAAAATATGCCAAAATGATAAATATATTTTAACCAATTGAATTAAACATAAAAACACACTAAAAACACTAAATGTGATGAGAGTAAAATTAATAAATTATGCACTTATCAAATTCCCCCACACTTATTCCATGTTTGTCCTCAAGCATGACTTAAACTCTCAATCAACTCCACTTAGAAGTTCCTTAACTCCACCCTATCACAACATTCTCTAACAAAAGATTAAAAGTTTGAAAAAAGAGGCAAGTAAGGTAATAACCATTACAACATATTCCATCAACACCATACCAATATATCAATAATTTTCCAACACAAAACAAAAGGCTTGAAATCAATTAAGCTCACACAATTAAAGTTCCATAAAATTTTAAGTCAATACACACCAAAATACAAGGCTAATTTATAAAAGCACAACAATTATAGCTCTTTACAAATCTTAGGGGAGATAGAAATGCACACCTCTTTTTTTTTATTATTTGAAATTGGTACTTCTCTCTTGTCACAGTTATCACTTTTTTTTTTTATTTCAACTGCCACCTTCAGAAAAGTACCTTAGTCATATCCTAGCTAGCTTTTGGCCTGAGAATCGATATGGGGTTCATGAAGACCCTTGATTAGTTTGCTTAACTAAAATAGTGGAGCAATTTTCAAGTTCAACCTTTTATTTCCTTCAATTTATGCATCTACATATTATAAAGTGGCCTGATAGATTAAATAAAGTTCTGAAATATTGTTATACTCACTTCATATAGGCATTTTAGGATAGTTTTGCATCCATTTTGCCCTTATATTTTAGTATATTTTATGTTTTTAGCTCTATTTTAGCTTATTTGTTAATTTTAGATACTTTATATTTGATTTTTATAATTTTGTTGTTTTTTATAGGGTTTTGTGGCAAATCGAGGATCAATGAGTGCATTAGGAAGTGATTTGAAGAAATTTGGAGTTCTTTAAGCATAGAGGAAAGTTGAAGAAATCAAGTCTTGAAAGAGCAAGTTAGCCGAAATTTGCTTGAGACTTTGCTTAAGATCCTGCTTAGGGTAAAGCGGCAGTGCTTAAGGTGCAGCACAAGTCAAGCATGAGCAGAAAAGTCTATTTTACTCTAAGTCTGCCGAGATTTGCTGAGGGTCTACTTAACCTTAAGCAGACAGTGCGACCAGAGGCTGAAAATTTCTAAGAAGCTGCTTAGGGTTAAGCCGAACCCTAAGCAGACTACCCAGAACGTGAATAATGTTACTGACTTGGACAATTTTACACCTCATTTCCTAATCACTCATTGTCTCTTATTTACTTTTAGGGCAACTTTTTGGGACGATATAAATTTATCATTTTCTAGTTTTTGCCAGAAGAGGAAAGAAAGGAAAAACAAAAAGGAAAAAAAAATTAATATAGGAAGAGGAGGAGACGCCATTTTCTTTTGGGGAGGAGCTGCTGCACCAGTTCTGGAGCTCCAAAAACCAGAGATTTTGGTTCTTCTACCTGGTTTTTTTTTATTATTTTAGTCCTCTTATCATGTTTTTCTTTACTTTTCCATCAATCGTTCTTGTAAATACCATTATGAGTGAGTAAACTCTTTAGATTTTAGAGTTGGGAAATATGTTTTAGATTAATTTGTGGATTTGGACTGGGTATTTCCTTATTTTACATAAATATGAGTTTTGATTCTTTCCTTGTGTGCTTGATTTACTTGCCTAATGTTGGCACCCATTGGGTATTGTGTTAATCTTTGATTGAAGGACCGAAAGGTGAAAGTCATTGATAAATAATCAAGGATTGGAACTTAAAATTACCTAGATTTAGAAATAAACTAGGATTTTAAGAGGAATTAATTATTGGTTACAAAACTTAATGGGTTTTAAAGTAATCAAATAACATACGAAAGTAGGTTTGGTTATTTTAGAATACACTTTGGTTTGCTTGAAAAAGATATCAAAGGAATTTAGAATCAATTTCCTTCAAACTCTATTTTTCCCTAAAAATTGGAATGCCCAAGACAAATCCCAATTAATTTATGCATAAACCCCCAACTCTGGAATCACTTTTAACATAATTAGACTTTGATTTGAATTACCCATTATTAATTTAGTTTAATTACAAACTAGATTTGAAATTTATTTGTTTGCTCTTTACCCATTTCAATTAGATTAATCAATTTATCTTGCTTATTTACATTCACCATTTATTCATCAATCATTAGCCCAAATAATCGTTTCATTCATAGTTTGGTAATCAAACAGCAAATCCTCATGGGAACGATACTTGATTCATCACTTTATTACTTGAGACGACCCGTATACTTGCGGATTCGCCACATCAAATATGCATGACACTAGTTTAAAGCACACATAACTAATCATTTCACCATTAAATCAAGCCTAAATGATTTATGCAGGAAAAAATTGCTCTATGGTATGGAGAAAAGAGAAAATTCATCATTAAAGTTACTATTACCTTGCCTAAAATCTCAAAAATTTAATCTAAAATAGAAAAGTCATTTCAAGGACAAAGCACTTCTCTCCGAGAATTAATAAAGAATCATGAATCAAGCTTATGAAAACAAATTTTATTTTATTTTTATTTTTATTTTTTATTTTTTTTTATTTTTTTTTTCAAAAAGATTGCAGCAATCAATTTTTCCTTCCCCACGCTTAAAACTTACATTTTCCCCAATGTAAAGCCCAAGTACAAAAGAAAAGGAAAAAAAATGCTAGAAAATAAAATAAAATAAAATAAAGAAAATAAATCTTATTGTGGCTAATAAGCCACCCATGGGTTGCCTCCCAAGAAGCGCTTTTGTTTAATGTCGTTAGCTCGACATGGCAAAGCTCCTTAATCCATTGAATTCTCGTGAAACCCCTCATAAAATGGTTTGAGTTCATAACCGTTGACCTTGAACACTTTGTTAGTTCCTAAACTTTGAATTTCAACTGCACCATAAGGAAACACGTTAGTAACAACAAAGGGTCCAATCCAACGAGAACACAACTTACCAATCATTAGCTTCAATCTGGAATTATATAATAAAACTTTTTGCCCAATCACAAACTGCTTTCTTAGTTTATCATGGAATGCCTTTGTCTTTTCTTTATAGATCCTAGAATTCTCATAAGCCTTAAGGCGAATTTCCTCTAATTCATGCAATTGTGATTTTCTTTCTAACTCATCCTCAAAAACATCCTGCACAAATGTATCAACAACATTAATAGAAAAGACAGAATGATCATTAGTAGGATACTTCATGACATCAAAGATATTAAATTTGGCAGTCTCTCCATCAAACTCCATAGTTAAGGTACCCTCATCCACATCAATTTTTGTCTTGGCAGTTTTTAGGAAAGGTCTTCCAAACAAAATCAAAGTTGAATTTGATGTGGGAACACTATCATCCTCCATATCCATAATGTAAAAATCTACAGGAAAAATCAATCCTCCAACCTGCACCAACACATCCTCAACTACTCCCAATGGGTAAGCATTAGAATGATCAGCTAACTGAATAATGACACTGGTTTCTTTTAAAGGACCCAAATTCAAAGTTTGGAAAACTGAATTTGACATAACATTAATAGATGCTCATAAATCTGTCATTGCATGTTCAAATTTAGAATCACCTATTCTGTAGGGAATAGAAAATGAACCTGGATCCTTACACTTAGGGGGTAATTTTCGCTAAATTAATGCCGATACATTTTCCCCCACACTGATCTTTTCATTATTCCTCAACTTGCGCTTTGTAGTACATAATTCTTTAAGGAATTTAGCATACCTGGGGATTTGTTTGATCGCATTAAGTAAAGGTATATTAACCTCCACCTTTCTGAAAGTCTCCAAAATTTCTTTCTCTTGTTCTTCTTTCTTCGTCTTGGCCAACCTGGATGGGAATGGAGGAAGAACAGAATTATTAACCTTATTCAAGTTAGGTTCAACATTTACCTCAACTTCAGGAACTTCAGACTCTTTTGCTCCTTGCTTTTTCTTTTTCATTGGCTCATGTGGAGTCTGATTATCAACTTCTTTCCCAGTTCGTAACAGTATCACACTCGCATTTTCTCTGGGGTTCATGACTGTTTGTGATGGAAGCTTTCCAGAACCTTGAGCTTCAAGCTTGCTCACAGATGAGGCTAACTGACCAATCTGCCACTCTATGTTTTGAATGCTATTTCTAGTCTCCTGTTGAAACTATTGTGTATTGTTAGCCAAAGACTTAACAATTTCATCAAGTGACATATCATGATTTGAGCGAGGTGGAGGTAGTAGATTCACTTATCTCTGCTGCTGGTATCGGTTTTGCACCGGTTGATTCCCATAACTCAGATTGGGATGATCTCACCATCCTGGATTATAAGTATTGGAAAAGGGATCATAACTGTGTTGTGGCTGTCCATAATTTCCTACTGCATTAACATGTTGCATTGATTCATCCTCTTGTAACGCAGGACACATGTCAGTAGCATAACCCGAACCCGAACAAATTCCACATACCTTAATAGTTTGCATTTTTCCTACAGCCAATTGCCTCACCAAAGAAGTTAAATCAGAAATCTGTTTCTCAAGGTTAGATGTACTCATGGGTGAGTGATCCATTCTCATTCCAAACTGCTAAGAATTTGCTGCCATGTTAGCAATCAGTTTCCTTGCCTCTTCTGGTGTCTTTTCAACCAATGCTCCTCCACTAGTCGTATCTATCATACTGTGGTCCATTGGTAGAAGTCCTTCATAGAAATATTGAATCAATAGCTGCTCACTTATTTGATGATGGGGATAGCTTGCACACAACTTCTTAAATCTCTCCCAATACTCATACAAACTCTCTCCATTGTACTGTCGGATGCCACAAATTTCTTTTCTTATGTTGGCAGCATGGGAAGCAAGAAAATACTTCTCCAAAAATATTTGTTTCATTCCATTCCATGAGTTGACAGATCAAGAAGGAAGATAATACAACCAATCCTTAGCTGTGCCCTCCAGTGAGAAAGGGAAAGCTCGAAGCTTGATCTGATCCTCTGAAACTCCTTGAGGTTTCATGCTGGAACACACAACATAAAAATCTTTTAGATGCTTATGTGGATCCTCACCTGCAAGACCATGAAATTTAGGCAACAAATGGATTAGTCTAGATTTCAACTCAAAAGCAACATTTAAAGCAGGGTATTAGATACACAAAGACTGTTGGTTTAGATCAGGAGCAGCCAACTCTTTCAAGGTTCTAGTAGCCATGGTTTTATTTTCGGAATTTGATTCTGAATCCGAATCCGAATTTAACTCCCTTGGAGATTGGACTCCTTCAGATGTACTCGAAATCTGCCTAGCTTGCTTAGCCAATTTTCTCAACTGTTTAGCTGTTTTTTCTACTTCTAGATCAAAGATCAACTCACCAGATTGAGAAATTCTTGTCATAAACAAAAAAAATCAAAGTAAAAATAGAAAAATGCCTCAAAACCCTAGAAAACAATCGAATTTGGCCTCAAGAGGGTGGAGCCTAAAAATCCTATGAATTAATTGGTCTTAATTAGAACGTCGTTTCCTTCAAAATAGGTATAGGCCGCCCTCCAAATTTAACCAAAATTCTTAATGAACAGTAACACCGTAAAAAAATTTTTTTTTTTCAAAAACCTGAAAATAGTAACACTTCACAAACAGAATTAATAACAAAATATCCTAACACCAAAAACACGAATTCCAATAAATTTTAGTTCCCTGGCAATGGCGCCAAAATTCTTGATGGTTGTCGAATCCACCAGAAATTAAATTAACTGAAATCACCAATTATGAAATATTTTTTGCAGTAAGTGGTAAATCCAGGTCAAACCCTAGAGACTGAATTATTAAATTTCGTACACTTGTGTAATGAAAAAAAGAAACAAAGGTTGGGAAGGGTTAATTCGCAATCCAAAGAAAAAATCAATAATCCAAAATTAATATCTAAAAATAAGAAACTCTCGAATTAAACAAACTTCAGTCCAAGGTAATTCTCATTCCAATGCATTGATTTGATCATAGACAAAACAATTACAATTATCTCTTATTGAATACTTAACGTAGATTTACCAAATAGTGAGGTAAACCCCTGACTTTCCTATACTCATCAATTCGAGCCCAGCACTCTTATTGACTCTAATTATTAACTGAGTTGGTATTAAGCAATCCTCATCAAATTAATAACTGCTTTAAGAAAAGGAAGTAGTTAAGCTGAATAACAATTTATGAAGCACAAATCATTTAATTCACCCTATTGTTACACAACAATTACGGATTATGAAAATGAACTAGCAATTGATCAAATGAAACAATTAACTAATATGACTTTTGAGAAAATCATTCAACAGATCAAAAACAATTAAATCAGAAAACAATAGATATTCAAAAAGACATAAATTAAATTAAGAACCTGGTCTCACAAATCAAATAAAAGAACTTGAATCCCTTGAACTGAATTAAGAACTCAGCCACTCATGTTCATGGCTTACAGAAAAATAAAGAAAAATAAAGAAGAAATCTAAAAAGAGAATGGAGAACGAAAGCGTTCAATGGAGAACGAAGGTCTGAATTGGGATGCTCTTAGCTGCTGCCCAAAGACGTATTTATAGTCAAAACCTAACCCCAAAGATAGGAACTAAACTAGAAAAAGTTTTGAAATTCAAAAAGACAGATTTTCATCCTGCATTCACGTTTCTAGAATCAAGGCAGATTTCCAGTGACTTTCTTTCCGAATCTGCCTCTACCCTCTTCAAGAAAGTTGTAGACTTATTTCTTAGCTTTCCAACGGGTACTAATTCGCCTAAATCCGAGGTCTACAGCCTAAGTTATGGGCCAAAAATTGGGACTGGTTCAGACAGACGATCCAGCTCATAGTGACGACTTCATTGCCATTTTTCAAAATTAAGATGGCCTCATCTCGCATCCAACCCTTCATAGAAGTTGTAGAGGTGGCTCTTAAGGTTCAATTGGGCTTAGGCTTGCTTCATTTGGACATCTGAAACTCCAAATACAAAATAAATACCGAAATTGGTCGTGACATATCAAGTCTAGGCATTTGCAATAGATCCATAGCTCATTTTGTCAATCTTGGAGACTGATTTGGGCTTTGGTCCCTCTTTATCATTTGAAGTGCTCTATCTTAGCTTTTTAATGGATTAAACAACACTCAATTTGGAGGCCCACAACTTTAGAAACACCTGAAAAATACAACAAAGGTCAAATGCTGAAAATTTCTCCATTTAACACAATTATTCCACAACTATCTAAAAATATGCCTAAATGATAAATATATCTTAACCAACTGAATTAAACATAAAAATACACTAAAAACACTAAATTTGATGGGAGTAAAATTAATAAATTAGGCACTTATCAGATCTCAATTGTAGATACAAGCAATTATGTTGTGGCATTAGAGAACCATTAAAGAAAAGCAATGAAGTTCTCCTCAAGTTGCCCACTTTTGCCAATTATCTACAAAATGGTTTGCTTACTTATTGTGCCTTATGCTTCTTCTTCTGATGAAGATGATGAGTGAAATTATTATGTGTCTTGAGTTGTAGCTAGCTAATTGAGGAATCCTTCATTATGTGAATGTATTATGTGTAGATTTTGCATTACAAGCAAAATATAAGGGTTAATTTGCATACTCATAACAAATGCAAAATGTGAAGAAACCTTCGGTTACAACAATTCTTTTTATTGATATGTATTTTAATCTAAAAACTAAACTTTCATTTATACTCTGCAAATTAAAATCATTTTTTTTAATTGCTTGACGCATAAATTTACTTTGGATAGCAGGTTAAGATTTTAAAAGAATATTATCATAATCATTTGTACAAGAAGCTAAGCTTGATGGTTAATGGTAGCTTTGTCTCTTTTTCTCCTCTTGATTTGGTGTTTGTGCTTCTTTGCAAATTGTTGTCTAAATTGGTTTGGGATAAAGTAGGCCTAATCCATTGTTTCTACATGTTATCTAGTTTAACTTTATGTTCAACCTAGATATAAGGGTGTGTTGTTCCACATTAGTACAGCCTTCTACCCTTATATTATCTTTTAAAATGAAATTAGATTCAATTTATTTTCTCTACACAAATAACAAGGACATGTGTGATCTCTAGTAACTTTCATGCAATGTAATCTTTCTTCCCAAATTAAAAAAAAAAAGGTATAAAAGAACTTTTATTATTAGCCTAATCTCACTTTTATTATTTGCCTAACTAATGGTTGTATTACATTTATTTTGTTGGGTTATTAGTACAAGTAAGAACTATTTCCTTACATTATTGTCAATGGGGATAATGAATTATACAAGTAGGAAGGCACAGCAAATTTACAACCTACCACATATATATATATATATATATATATATATATATATATATATATATATATATATATATATATATATATATATCATTCAATTTCAAATATATAATAAATTATAAGGAAATTACCAAAAAAATCCTCTACTTTTAAAAATTTTTCAATTATGTTCTATATTTTAAAAATTATCAATTAAACCATATACTTTTAAATATTGTACAATTTTACCCCACCGTTACTATGTTAGCTGTCACGTTACAACACGTCATGCTAATAGTAGGGTAGAACTGTATAACATTCGAAAGTATACAATTTAATTATTAATTTTTAAAGTATAGGGTATAATTAAAAATTTTTGAGAGTACGTGATTTGTCTGGTAATTTCTCCTAAATAATTAATAATAAATTTATTTTATGTAGATTATTAAGAAAAATATATAAATTTTAATGGGTTCGAGTATTTAAGATACTAATTGAATTCAGATATAATGATTTTAATAGGTACTTTATATATTGTCATCCCTAACATGTATAATCTAAACACCAAAAAATA
This sequence comes from Hevea brasiliensis, assembly GCF_030052815.1. Lineage (NCBI taxonomy): Eukaryota > Viridiplantae > Streptophyta > Magnoliopsida > Malpighiales > Euphorbiaceae > Hevea > Hevea brasiliensis. The sequence continues at coordinate 102,866,118 of NC_079495.1, read as the reverse complement.
TTTTTCCTTAAATATTTGCGATAAAAATTATATATAATTAATAAAACTATATACAATAACAATTAAGTCTCTCAAAGTAGTTAAAGTATTGGCAATTTCTTCTAAAGTTATATATAATTAAAATTGGCCATATGGATTCTTTTTCACCGTTTATTTATCTTTGAAATTAATTTTAGGAGAAATTACCTACTTTAACTAATTTAAGAGACTTCATTTTTATTATTGTTGTATATATTTTAATTAATTATATATAACTTTTATGGTAAATATTAAGGAAAATTATTTTTTTTGCCTTTGGATTATTTTAAGGATCAACATATAAAATACCTGTTAAAATTATCCTCTCCGAATTTAATTAGTATCTAATAATCTACATAAAATATATGTATAATTAATAAATTAGGAGAAATTATCAAAATAATCTCATACTTTTAAAATTTTTTCAATTCTATCTTATACTTTAAAAATTACCAATCAAACCATATATTTGTGAATGTTGCACAATTCTACCATACTATTGGCGTAACGTGGCATTTGTCGTAGCGTCTCTATTAGTCACTTAACAGACATAGTAACAGTGGATAGAATTGTGCAATATTTAAAAGTATAAGGTTTAATTAGTAATTTTTAAAGTATAGAATAAAATTGAAAAAATTTTAAAATACAGATTTTTTTTAATAATTTCTCCTAAATTATAATCATAAATAATTTATATAATTGTACGTACAAAAAAAAATATTTCCCCTCTCCCTTAGTTTCTTTAATTATTGATTAGAAAACTCTTTGTTTAACTGAAAATAATTTGATTCTTGGCTTATTTCATAACTCTGCTTATCAACGTATATATATTGCCTAGATTATTCTCGGAAAATTCTGGCACGATTTCATGCTTGTTTTTAACCAAATTTCAGTGATGCTAATGTTATGTTTACAAATTGCTCGGAATTTGTTATTCTCGTATGAAATTGATCTGGCTTTTCATTTTTGCATCCCGCTGGTTAACTAAACTGTCTATTTATTTTAATTAATTAGATATTGTGAGCCTTTGTATTCATTTGATAGGGAAATATTTTTGTCTAAACTCGATTTGTTATAGATAAAAAAATATAAACATGTGAAATTCTTGTATTTAATAGGTAGATCTCATCATTCATCTTGTATCTTGAGTTTATGATAGACTGAGTTTAGATAAGAGAAATTCTTATTTGATATTATTGTTGTAACAAATATTGAAAAAATTATTATTTTAAATATACTATCAGATATTATTAAAAGTTAATTTTGAATTATATTTAATATATTTTGATTATAAGAATTTTCGTTTTTATAAAATTAATTTATTTATGGAGATAAGTTACGTTAAATCATCATAAAAATGTTTTTGCATTGATATTTTATATTTTGAACTAAAGCTAAAAGGCTTTTTCCCTTCACTATTATGTGATTGTGAAGCCAATGGAATTAAAAGTATCTCTATTACATTGTTTTCCATAATAAAAGAGTGTAAGCATGTATACATTTTCATAGTATATAAATAATAAGTATTTATTTATCCGTTTAATTTAAAAAAATGATAGAAGATTATGAATGTACTGTATTATAAATAAATTACACATAAAAAAATATAATGCACAATAAAAATAAAAAAATCACGACAAGGCCAAAATAGTAATGCATAATAAAAATAAAAAATGACGATAATGTTTTATTTTAAATTTTGTTTAAATTCATATATTTTTTTTATTTTTAATTTTTTTTTATAAATACTTATTTCTAAAAGAATTAATAAAATGTGTTTTATACTAAAATTGACGACTTCTTTTATGTCATTTAAATTTTGTTATTTAAATATATCTAAATAAAAACTTCTGTATAAATATTAAATAAATTCAACAATGAATTCAATAACTAAAATTGAAAAAGAAAAGTATAATTAAAAGTTAAAAATAATAAAAAGAAATGCATATTTCTATGATAATTTCATATATTGAATAAAAATGCTCTTATAATTCAATAACATGATATTAAAAAAAATGTAAAAATTAAAAAAAAAAAAAGTCGTATATGTTAATCTTAAAATTGAAGTATTTAGAATTTGAACTATACAAAAAGTGTTTATCTTTGTTTAACTCATTGAAGAAAAAAAATACTATGAAAATATTTATGAATTGATAAACCTTATTTTTTATTTAATTTCTTAAATTGAATCAATTAAAGATGGACTGACATTTTTATAAAAATGTTAATTTTAAAAATTAAAATATTAATAGAACTATTTGATGAATGAATTAATATTTTTATGCAGAAAGGGTAAATTTTTTAAAAAAATAAAAAATAATTATGAAATAATGTCCTGATTATAGTTAAACTTAAAATATTTTAAACAAATTTAAAAAAATGGTGTTTAAGAGTAGAGTGAAGCACATGGTTGGTTCATGGAAGAAAAGGGGCATTGGGTTAGTATTCCATTAGTGCACTCCAAATTTATTAATTTAAGTATCGATGTATATAAATTATTTTAAATCTTTATTTATAAGTTTTAATTTTTAACTAATTCAAATAATTATTTAATAGAAAATATAAAAAAAATATATAATAATGTAAATATATAATTGAATTTTAATTATATATGTGGTTCTTATTCTAGTCAATTTTTTTTGTTAAAATTATGATTTGGGCTTCTAATGTAACTCACATTAGCCATGGTTTTAGGTCATAATCCTAAATCCTCTTTACCTTTGTGGTTTCCATTAGCCAGAAGTTAACCAATTGCACAAAGAGTCAGATTTCCTGAGTATATGAACGCTTAGGTGTTAGTAAAAATTTTCTCAATAGTAAAACTAATTATATTATTTTTAATAATTAAGTGTATTTTTACAAAAAAAAAAAAAATATATATATATATATATAAATTTATTATTAAAATGGTTATTTAATAATAAAATATTACCTTCGTTCACTTTTATCTATTCCTTATAAAAAATTATTTTGTCTAAATATAATTATCTATCATTTTGAGAAAATTAAGAGCAATAATTATTGTTTTTTAATTTTGTCATTATTGTACAATAATTATTTCAACTATTTTCTATATTTATCTTATCACCTCCTCTTAACCAAAAAAAAAAAAATCTTATCACTCATCTCTCTATTAATTACCATATAAATTAAACAATAATTTAATTGAATTATGAAAAATTTTATTATAATTTAATTGATTTAATTAACTTTTTATCACTGTAAAAAATCTTAAATGATAATTAAAAATGATGAAGATAATAATTATTTTATAATATAAAATTAAATTAAATTTATTTATTACTTTAAAAAATTAAGGTATATTAATTAATTCTTTTAATTTTATCTTTATCTATATTAAGTACAATAATTATTTATATTATTTTTTATAACTCATTTTAACATCTCTCAATTACTATATAAGATAAAAAGTAATTTAATTAATTTATAGGAAATTTTATTATAATTTTTGTGAATTATTATTTTTTAATCATTGTGAAAAATCTTAAATGATAAAGAAAAGTGGATGAAAGTAGTGTTTTTTAAGGTTTTTATATAAAATTAAGAAAATAATTAGATAACTTTATTTTTTACATAAAAAATATTAATAATTAATTAAAATATCTTATATTTAATTAAGAAAGGGAAATATAATAACATTGGGATAATAATACGTAAAGATAAAGTTAAAAAAAATAATACATCTTTAATTTTTAGAAAAAAATATAATGGGAAAAATTTTTAAAAAAATTTAATTACAATGAGAAAGAGGGAGTAATGTATTAAATTCATACCATCTTAGACATATAGCAAGGTGATGCGGAAAATAGTGTTGCCTTCAATTTCATGCTCCATCGAAAAGTTTTTAATTAAATTTGTACGGATTTATTGTCTGCTTGCCTTATCAATTCAATTATGAGGGGGCAAACTTTGATTTATAAGTTAATTTAATTCAAATTTACTTTATTTAAATATTTAATTTTAGATTATTTGTAATTTATTTTTAAATTATGCCAATAACTCGATTTAAAATTAATTAACATATTTGAGTTAACTGAATAATCCATATTTTAATTTAAAAATTAAATGATTAAATTAATAAATTTTGTGATATTGAAATCAACTTCAGAAAATGTGAAGTTTCAACTTTGAGTCTTAATTGTGACTAATTAAATGAATAAAAATATTTTTAAAAATTGATGTTTTGATATGAAAATATTTGTTATCTGTAAATTAAAATCAAAATTCTTTTTATATAATACAACACTAAACAACAATTATAATCTAATGACTTGTTTCAATTATATATATATATATATATATATATATATATATATATATATATATATATATATATATTCAAAATAAAATAACATTTTTCTAAATATTTTTTTTTATTTTAATACAATGTAAAAAATAATAAAATTAATTTTCTTTTCTAAAAAAAACAATGGTACACAACCTCAGTAAGGTTGTCATGTCTTGTCTTATTAAATCATCTCATTTAATTATGATTCAATTCATTTACGATTCAAGTTAAAAAAAGATTTAACCAATTTTAATTCTAAATCGGCTTTTAATCGAGTCTACCGTTAAAAATACTTAAATTTCATAAAATGATAAAAATAAAAAGATTTTTTTTTTTATAAAAAAATTTGTTTATAATTTACTTCATAAATAGTTAACTATACATAAAATTTTAATTTGAAGACATTAAAAAAATGATTTTTTAGTTTAGAATCTAATTAAAAGTAATTAATCATCATTTGCAAAATGACATAATGTTATTATATAAATAATAATTATGTTTTGCTATCATATTTAATTATGTAAATAGAAAAATTATTAATTGATTTTAATTTAAGGATATCATAATTATTTTTTAAAATATGAGAATTTAAATTTAATTAAATAAAAAAGGAAAATGAAAATTTGAAATAAGGAAAGAAAACGTCCTCTTCACACTGAATTCACGTGGTACTATTATCTCTCCCACTGGGTTCTTCATATCCAAACGTGAAGATGAATTTTTATATCAAATAAATATTAACACTATATTTGAAAAACTTTTAGAGGGGAAAGAAGGTGAACGGCGGAAAATAAATGTTTTTTCTATATTCTTTTTTTTTATAAATAAAAAAATAAAAAATAAAATAAAATTATTTTTTTATTTGTAAAAGGAAGAAAAAAATAATTTTATTTTATAATATTTAAGATCCACACGTCTCATGGAAAATATTTTGCTGGAAAATATTTTTGACCTCTTCTAATGTTTAGAGTCCATCAGATAAAACAAGGGGAAGGAGAAAGATAAAAGATTAAAATATTATATTTTTATTTATATTATTTAGTGGTATAATATTTATATTATTATTTAAAAGTTAATAAAATAATTTATAAAAAAATTATTTTTTAATTTTTAGAGATTAAATGAGTATTTTAATTAATATTAAAAAATAGTATTAATATTTTTAAATTTAATAATTAATTTAACTGTTATTTTTATGAAACATTTTTATTTTAAATTAGTATATAAACAGTTAATTATTAATATATGTATTAGAATAACTAATATTTTTGAATAAATTTATATTTTATTTTAATTTATCTTTTTTATTTTGTTAATGCATAAAATTTATAAATTTTAAAATATTTAAAATTTCTTTTATAATAGACTAACTTTTAATATTTTAATTATTATAACTATTGAATTTATTATATTATATTACTAAACAGAGTAACTATAAAGAATTAACTTATTTGTTTTAGTATTTTAGTTATTAGCCTAAAAAAAAGAAAGTTAAGATGGAGAAGTTTAAAATGTCAATTTTATTTTTTTTTGTGGTCCACCAATTTCCTTATTGATCATTAGGTCAACATCATGTTCACCCAACATACATACATAAATGCAAAACACAGCCATCCCTCAAACGAAATGTTAAAATTGAAATTATTATTTTTTAACACTTGAAATAATTAAAAAAATAATATTTTTATTTAAATAATATAAAATATTTTAAATTTAAAAATATAAATTATTTAAAAATTCATTTAATTTATATCACTCAAAAGAAATATTAAAAATAAAATTATTATTTTTTTAACACTTGATATAATTAGGTCAACATCATGTTCACCCAACATACATACATACATAAATGCAAAACACAGCCATCCCTCAAACGAAATGTTAAAATTGAAATTATTATTTTTTAACACTTGAAATAATTAAAAAAATAATATTTTATTTAAATAATATAAAATATTTTAAATTTAAAAATATAAATTATTTAAAAATTCATTTAATTTATATCACTCAAAAGAAATATTAAAAATAAAATTATTATTTTTTTAACACTTGATATAATTAGGTCAACATCATGTTCACCCAACATACATACATACATAAATGCAAAACACAGCCATCCCTCAAACGAAATGTTAAAATTGAAATTATTATTTTTTAACACTTGAAATAATTAAAAAAAATAATATTTTTATTGAAATAATATAAAATATTTAAAATTTAAAAATATAAATTATTTAAAAATTCATTTAATTTATATCACTCAAAAGAAATATTAACAATGAAATTATTATTTTTTTAACACTTGATATAATTAAAAAATTATATTTATATAATATAAAATATTTCAAATTTGAAAAAATAAATTATTTAAAAATTCATTTAATTTAATTTCTTTTGAATATTAGCATAAAATTTTTTAAAAGTGAAATTAATTTTATTAGATAAGGCCTATCGGAGTTTCAAATTTTAGTTTAACTTATCTTTTTGGATACAAGTGACGAATTAGAACTATCATTAATTTGGCTTTTATTTGGGTGTTGGTTTTCTTCACTTGTTTCTTAATGGTTTCATATGCAACAATTTCAGGATGTGAAGAACAAAGTCTACAGCAAATTTGCATATTGGAAGTAATCTTCAATTCTGGCATGGTGAATCCATCAAGAGATTAGATAAGGAAGAACAGAGCTCAATAACAAGAATATGGCCGCGTTTGATTCGACAAAAAGTTCTCACGTTTGAGAGGGAGAGGAGGGGTTGACATACAAAAGAGGATAATAATATAGGAAACATTTCATTTTAAGATTGGGCATGCTTTCATGCATTATTGTTAAATTAGGATTATTAAATTGCTAAATTGAACTTATAAATTAATATAAATTTATAATCTCATCACTTAAAAAAGTAATATATTGCTATATGTTTAATTTGATTAGCCGAAACAATAAAATTATAATTTGAATGAATAAAAAAATGATTTGATGTGATACATTTAATTCAATTGATCTAAAACGGTTAATAAAAGTAAATTTTATTTAGTGTTGACAAGGATATATATATATATATATTAAATTCTAATATTATTTGATAATTTGTTTCTAAAATAATTTAATGCATACTAAAAATTTAATTAATAAGAAAAAAAAATCCTTTCATTTCCGATACAAGTTGTATTAAATTTCATTTTATTTATTTAAATTTTTGCAATTTTTATTAAAATATATTTAATATAAGTTCAAACTCATATAAAAATAATTTTTTATAATCATTATTAACCCTTAATTCATAATAAAACTGAAAGATAATTATTTTATTCAACGAACAAAATTTCATTTATTTTCATCTCTCTAAGTAAATTGTTATATCTTCTTATTCATATAATATATTTTGTAAAATAATATATTTATTTATTTTATTATATAACTAATATTTTATAAAAATTAGATATTTTTTATATATTACTCATAATTAGTAATATTGAAAATTAATACTTTTATTTAAAATTTAAACACCATTAAAATAGGAGTAAAATCACTTAATAAATGTTAAAGTTTAATTTTGAATAATTAAATTATAATTAATTTTATATATTTATTTTGATTAATAGATGTTATACATTTAATTAATTTTTAATTAATTTATATATTTAATTTTTCAAATATTTTACTGATTAAGCCATTAATCCATTTATAGAATTAATGATTCATCAACTCAGCCCTTCTATCAAATTAATCTCTGATACGTATTTAATAACACTTCTTTTATGAGAGTTTTACCATAATTCTTTATTTCTGTAAAATAAAATGTATTTTATCAATTATTAATAAAGTTTAATTTAATTAATTTAAAAAAAATAATGGTGAAAAGACAGATCTTGCTTGCAATTTAATCAATTTTAATAATTGATTTTTTTTTTTAAAAAAAATTATGGTGATAGAGTGTAGATATTTTAAGACAAAACAATTCTATTTATTCTCATTTGGTGTATTTAATATAAGCTCCAATTTATATAATAATGAGTTTAATAACTACTAAATTAAATATTTATATTGAAATGTATATAAAATTAATTAAAACATATATTATAAATCTAGATATAATTATTTGAATTAATAATTATTAAACTTATTCTTATATGAATTTCGATTCTTTTCGATTTTAATCTCATAGTTATGTGTGCTTTAAACTAGTGTTATGCATATTTCAAAACTTTGTTTAATCTATTGGGGTACTTTATAATATGTAGATGCATAAATTGGGGGAAATAAACGGTTGAACTTGAAAATTGCTCCCCTATTTTAGTTAAGTAAACTAACCAGGGGTCTTCATGAACTCCATGTCGATTCTTAGGCCAAAAGCTAGCTAGGATATGAGCAAGGTACTTTTCTAAAGGTGACGGTTGAAATAAAAAAAAAAAGTGATAATTATGACAAGAGAAAAGTACCATTTTCAAATAAAATAAAATAAAAAAGGGCATTTCTATCTCCCCTAAGATTTGCAAAGAGCTATAATTGTTGTGCCTTGATAAATTAACCTTGTGTTTTGGTATGTATTGATTTAAAATTTTATGGAACTCTAATTGTGTGAGCTTAATTGATTTCAAGCCTATTGTTTTATGTTGAAAAATTGTTGATATATTGGTATGGTGTTGATGGAATTTGTTGTGATGGTTATTACCTTACTTACCTCTTCTTTCAAACTTTTAATCTTTTGTTAGAGAAGTTGTGATAGGGTGAAGTTAAGGAACTTCTAAGTGGAGTTGATTGAGAATTTAAGTTATGCTTGAGGACAAGCATGGAATAAGTGTGGGGGAATTTGATAAGTGCATAATTTATTAATTTAGGTCAACATCATGTTCACCCAACGTACATACATACATAAATGCAAAACACAGCCATCCCTCAAACGAAATGTTAAAATTGAAATTATTATTTTTTAACACTTGAAATAATTAAAAAAAATAATATTTTTATTTAAATAATATAAAATATTTTAAATTTAAAAATATAAATTATTTAAAAATTCATTTAATTTATATCACTCAAAATAAATATTAAAAATAAAATTATTTTTTTAACACTTGATATAATTAAAAAAATTATATTTATATAATATAAATTATTTCAAATTTGAAAAAATAAATTATTTAAAAATTCATTTAATTTAATTTCTTTTGAGTATTAGCATAAAATTTTTGAAATTTCATTTTAAAAGTAAAATTAATTTTATTAGATAAGGCCTATCGGAGTTTCAAATTTTAGTTTAACTTATCTTTTTGGATACAAGTGACGAATTAGAACTATCATTAATTTGGTTTTTATTTGGGTGTTGGTTTTCTTCACTTGTTTCTTAATGGTTTCATATGCAACAATTTCAGGATGTGAAGAACAAAGTCTACAGCAAATTTGCATATTGGAAGTAATCTTCAATTCTGGCATGGTGAATCCATCAAGAGATTAGATAAGGAAGAACAGAGCTCAATAACAAGAATATGGCCGCGTTTGATTCGACAAAAAGTTCTCACGTTTAAGAGGGAGAGGAGGGGTTGACATACAAAAGAGGATAATAATATAGGAAACATTTCATTTTAAGATTGGGCATGCTTTCATGCATTATTATTAAATTAGGATTATTAAACTGCTAAATTGAACTTATAAATTAATATAAATTTATAATCTCATCACTTAAAAAAGTAATATATTGCTATATGTTTAATTTGATTAGCCAAAACAATAAAATTATAATTTGAATGAATAAAAAAATGATTTGATGTGATACATTTAACTCAGTTGATCTAAAACGGTCAATAAAAGTAAATTTTATTTAGTGTTGACAAAGATATATATATATATATTAAATTCTAATATTATTTGATAATTTGTTTCTAAAATAATTTAATGCATACTAAAAATTTAATTAATAAGAAAAAAAAATCCTTTCATTTCCAATACAAGTTGTATTAAATTTCATTTTATTTATTTAAATTTTTGCAATTTTTATTAAAATATATTTAATATAAGTTCAAACTCATATAAAAATAATTTTTTATAATCATTATTAACCCTTAATTCATAATAAAACTGAAAGATAATTATTTTATTCAACGAACAAAATTTCATTTATTTTCATCTCTCTAAGTAAATTGTTATATCTTCTTATTCATATAATATATTTTGTAAAATAATATATTTATTTATTTTATTATATAACTAATATTTTATAAAAATTAGATATTTTTTATATATTACTCATAATTAGTAATATTGAAAATTAATACTTTTATTTAAAATTTAAACACCATTAAAATAGGAGTAAAATCACTTAATAAATGTTAAAGTTTAATTTTGAATAATTAAATTATAATTAATTTTATTTATTTATTTTGATTAATAGATGTTATACATTTAATTAATTTTTTAATTAATTTATATATTTAATTTTTCAAATATTTTACTGATTAAGCCATTAATCCATTTATAGAATTAATGATTCATCAACTCAGCCCTTCTATCAAATTAATCTCTGATACGTATTTAATAACACTTCTTTTATGAGAGTTTTACCATAATTCTTTATTTCTGTAAAATAAAATGTATTTTATCAATTATTAATAAAGTTTAATTTAATTAATTTAAAAAAAATAATGGTGAAAAGACAGATCTTGCTTGCAATTTAATCAATTTTAATAATTGATTTTTTTTTTTAAAAAAAATTATGGTGATAGAGTGTAGATATTTTAAGACAAAACAATTCTATTTATTCTCATTTGGTGTATTTAATATAAGCTCCAATTTATATAATAATGAGTTTAATAACTACTAAATTAAATATTTATATTGAAATGTATATAAAATTAATTAAAACATATATTATAAATCTAGATATAATTATTTGAATTAATAATTATTAAACTTATTCTTATATGAATTTCGATTCTTTTCGATTTTAATCTCATAGTTATGTGTGCTTTAAACTAGTGTTATGCATATTTCAAAACTTTGTTTAATCTATTGGGGTACTTTATAATATGTAGATGCATAAATTGAGGGAAATAAACGGTTGAACTTGAAAATTGCTCCCCTATTTTAGTTAAGTAAACTAACCAGGGGTCTTCATGAACTCCATGTCGATTCTTAGGCCAAAAGCTAGTTAGGATATGAGCAAGGTACTTTTCTGAAGGTGACGGTTGAAAAAAAAATGATAACTGTGACAAGAGAGAAGTACCAATTTCAAATAAGATAAAATAAAAAAAAGGGCATTTCTATCTCCCCTAAGATTTGCAAAGAGCTATAATTGTTGTGCCTTGATAAATTAACCTTGTGTTTTGGTATGTATTGATTTAAAATTTTATGGAACTCTAATTGTGTGAGCTTAATTGATTTCAAGCCTATTGTTTTATGTTGAAAAATTGTTGATATATTGGTATGGTGTTGATGGAATTTGTTGTGATGGTTATTACCTTACTTACCTCTTCTTTCAAACTTTTAATCTTTTGTTAGAGAAGTTGTGATAGGGTGAAGTTAAGGAACTTCTAAGTGGAGTTGATTGAGAATTTAAGTTATGCTTGAGGACAAGCATGGAATAAGTGTGGGGGAATTTGATAAGTGCATAATTTATTAATTTAGGTCAACATCATGTTCACCCAACGTACACACATACATAAATGCAAAACACAGCCATCCCTCAAACGAAATGTTAAAATTGAAATTATTATTTTTTAACACTTGAAATAATTAAAAAAAATAATATTTTTATTTAAATAATATAAAATATTTTAAATTTAAAAATATAAATTATTTAAAAATTCATTTAATTTATATCACTCAAAATAAATATTAAAAATAAAATTATTTTTTTAACACTTGATATAATTAAAAAAATTATATTTATATAATATAAATTATTTCAAATTTGAAAAAATAAATTATTTAAAAATTCATTTAATTTAATTTCTTTTGAGTATTAGCATAAAATTTTTGAAATTTCATTTTAAAAGTAAAATTAATTTTATTAGATAAGGCCTATCGGAGTTTCAAATTTTAGTTTAACTTATCTTTTTGGATACAAGTGACGAATTAGAACTATCATTAATTTGGTTTTTATTTGGGTGTTGGTTTTCTTCACTTGTTTCTTAATGGTTTCATATGCAACAATTTCAGGATGTGAAGAACAAAGTCTACAGCAAATTTGCATATTGGAAGTAATCTTCAATTCTGGCATGGTGAATCCATCAAGAGATTAGATAAGGAAGAACAGAGCTCAATAACAAGAATATGGCCGCGTTTGATTCGACAAAAAGTTCTCACGTTTAAGAGGGAGAGGAGGGGTTGACATACAAAAGAGGATAATAATATAGGAAACATTTCATTTTAAGATTGGGCATGCTTTCATGCATTATTATTAAATTAGGATTATTAAACTGCTAAATTGAACTTATAAATTAATATAAATTTATAATCTCATCACTTAAAAAAGTAATATATTGCTATATGTTTAATTTGATTAGCCAAAACAATAAAATTATAATTTGAATGAATAAAAATGATTTGATGTGATACATTTAACTCAGTTGATCTAAAACGGTCAATAAAAGTAAATTTTATTTAGTGTTGACAAAGATATATATATATATATTAAATTCTAATATTATTTGATAATTTGTTTCTAAAATAATTTAATGCATACTAAAAATTTAATTAATAAGAAAAAAAAATCCTTTCATTTCCAATACAAGTTGTATTAAATTTCATTTTATTTATTTAAATTTTTGCAATTTTTATTAAAATATATTTAATATAAGTTCAAACTCATATAAAAATAATTTTTTATAATCATTATTAACCCTTAATTCATAATAAAACTGAAAGATAATTATTTTATTCAACGAACAAAATTTCATTTATTTTCATCTCTCTAAGTAAATTGTTATATCTTCTTATTCATATAATATATTTTGTAAAATAATATATTTATTTATTTTATTATATAACTAATATTTTATAAAAATTAGATATTTTTTATATATTACTCATAATTAGTAATATTGAAAATTAATACTTTTATTTAAAATTTAAACACCATTAAAATAGGAGTAAAATCACTTAATAAATGTTAAAGTTTAATTTTGAATAATTAAATTATAATTAATTTTATTTATTTATTTTGATTAATAGATGTTATACATTTAATTAATCTTTTAATTAATATATATATTTAATTTTTCAAATATTTTACTGATTAAGCCATTAATCCATTTATAGAATTAATGATTCATCAACTCAGCCCTTCTATCAAATTAATCTCTGATACGTATTTAATAACACTTCTTTTATGAGAGTTTTACCATAATTCTTTATTTCTGTAAAATAAAATGTATTTTATCAATTATTAATAAAGTTTAATTTAATTAATTTAAAAAAAATAATGGTGAAAAGACAGATCTTGCTTGCAATTTAATCAATTTTAATAATTGATTTTTTTTTTTAAAAAAAATTATGGTGATAGAGTGTAGATATTTTAAGACAAAACAATTCTATTTATTCTCATTTGGTGTATTTAATATAAGCTCCAATTTATATAATAATGAGTTTAATAACTACTAAATTAAATATTTATATTGAAATGTATATAAAATTAATTAAAACATATATTATAAATCTAGATATAATTATTTGAATTAATAATTATTAAACTTATTTTTATATGAATTCGATTCCTTTCGATTTTAATCTCATAGTTATGTGTGCTTTAAACTAGTGTTATGCATATTTCAAAACTTTGTTTAATCTATTGGGGTACTTTATAATATGTAGATGCATAAATTGAGGGAAATAAACGGTTGAACTTGAAAATTGCTCCCCTATTTTAGTTAAGTAAACTAACCAGGGGTCTTCATGAACTCCATGTCGATTCTTAGGCCAAAAGCTAGTTAGGATATGAGCAAGGTACTTTTCTGAAGGTGACGGTTGAAAAAAAAATGATAACTGTGACAAGAGAGAAGTACCAATTTCAAATAAGATAAAATAAAAAAAAGGGCATTTCTATCTCCCCTAAGATTTGCAAAGAGCTATAATTGTTGTGCCTTGATAAATTAACCTTGTGTTTTGGTATGTATTGATTTAAAATTTTATGGAACTCTAATTGTGTGAGCTTAATTGATTTCAAGCCTATTGTTTTATGTTGAAAAATTGTTGATATATTGGTATGGTGTTGATGGAATTTGTTGTGATGGTTATTACCTTACTTACCTCTTCTTTCAAACTTTTAATCTTTTGTTAGAGAAGTTGTGATAGGGTGAAGTTAAGGAACTTCTAAGTGGAGTTGATTGAGAATTTAAGTTATGCTTGAGGACAAGCATGGAATAAGTGTGGGGGAATTTGATAAGTGCATAATTTATTAATTTAGGTCAACATCATGTTCACCCAACGTACATACATACATAAATGCAAAACACAGCCATCCTCAAACGAAATGTTAAAATTGAAATTATTATTTTTAACACTTGAAATAATTAAAAAATTATATTTTTATTTTATTAATATAAAATATTTTAAATTTAAAAATATAAATTATTTAAAAATTCATTTAATTTATATCACTCAAAATAAATATTAAAAATAAAATTATTTTTTTAACACTTGATATAATTAAAAAAATTATATTTATATAATATAAATTATTTCAAATTTGAAAAATAAATTATGTAAAAATTCATTTAATTTAATTTCTTTTGAGTATTAGCATAAAATTTTTGAAATTTCATTTTAAAAGTAAAATTAATTTTATTAGATAAGGCCTATCGGAGTTTCAAATTTTAGTTTAACTTATCTTTTTGGATACAAGTGACGAATTAGAACTATCATTAATTTGGTTTTTATTTGGGTGTTGGTTTTCTTCACTTGTTTCTTAATGGTTTCATATGCAACAATTTCAGGATGTGAAGAACAAAGTCTACAGCAAATTTGCATATTGGAAGTAATCTTCAATTCTGGCATGGTGAATCCATCAAGAGATTAGATAAGGAAGAACAGAGCTCAATAACAAGAATATGGCCGCGTTTGATTCGACAAAAAGTTCTCACGTTTAAGAGGGAGAGGAGGGGTTGACATACAAAAGAGGATAATAATATAGGAAACATTTCATTTTAAGATTGGGCATGCTTTCATGCATTATTATTAAATTAGGATTATTAAACTGCTAAATTGAACTTATAAATTAATATAAATTTATAATCTCATCACTTAAAAAAGTAATATATTGCTATATGTTTAATTTGATTAGCCAAAACAATAAAATTATAATTTGAATGAATAAAAAAATGATTTGATGTGATACATTTAACTCAGTTGATCTAAAACGGTCAATAAAAGTAAATTTTATTTAGTGTTGACAAAGATATATATATATATATTAAATTCTAATATTATTTGATAATTTGTTTCTAAAATAATTTAATACATACTAAAAATTTAATTAATAAGAAAAAAAAATCCTTTCATTTCCGATACAAGTTGTATTAAATTTCATTTTATTTATTTAAATTTTTACAACTTTTATTCAAATATATTTAATATAAATTCAAACTCATATAAAAATAATTTTTTTATAATCATTATTAACCCTTAATTCATAATAAAGCTGAAAGATAATTATTTTATTCAACGAACAAAATTTCATTTATTTTCATCTCTCTAAGTAAACTGTTATATCTTCTTATTCATATAATAAATTTTATAAAATAATATATTTATTTATTTTATTATATAACTAATATTTTATAAAAATTATATATTTTTTTATATATTACTCATAATTAGTAATATTGAAAATTAATACTTTTATTTAAAATTTAAACACCATTAAAATAAGGAGTAAAATCACTTAATAAATGTTAAAGTTTAATTTTGAATAATTAAATTATAATTAATTTTATTTATTTATTTTGATTAATAGATGTTATACATTTAATTAATTTTGTAATTAATTTATATATTTAATTTTTTAAATATTTTACTGATTAAGCCATTAATCCATTTATAGAATTAATGATTCATCAACTCAGCCCTTCTATCAAATTAATCTCTGATACGTATTTAATAACACTTCTTTTATGAGAGTTTTACTATAATTCTTTATTTCTGTAAAATAAAATGTATTTTATCAATTATTAATAAAGTTTAATTTAATTAATTTAAAAAAAAATAATGGTGAAAAGACAGATCTTGCTGGCAATTTAATCAATTTTAATAATTGATTTTTTTAAAAAAAAAATTATGGTGATAGAGTGTAGATATTTTAAGACAAAACAATTCTATTTATTCTCATTTGGTGTATTTAATATAAGCTCCAACTTATATAATAATGAGTTTAATAACTACTAAATTAAATATTTATATTGAAATGTATATAAAATTAATTAAAACATATATTATAAATCTAGATATAATTATTTGAATTAATAATTATTAAACTTATTCTTATATGAATTCGATTCCTTTCGATTTTAATCTCATACGCATAATTTTCATATAAAATTTATGGATGCATTATGCATTTGATTGGATGGAAAGTGAATATAGTTAAGATTGTGAATAGATACATTAAATGATGAAATGTATCTTAACATAGACTCATAATACATTTAATTTCTTTCATCCCTTTCAAAACAAACACAACATTATTAGTTAAAGAATTTTTCTATATATTTAATTCATCATAAATTTAAAATATAATATATAAAAAAAATTATATATAAAATAAATAAAATAAATATATTTATATTTTATATTTACAATAAATTAAATTTAGATTAATTTTTTCTTTTTAGTTAGTTGTGCAATTTTTTCATTTTAATTTTCTTTTGTTAGTTGAATGAAAGAAAGTGTTTTTTTTTTTTTTTAAATAATGGATACAACTTGTAAACTTAAAAAAAAAAAAATCTAAAATCTATCAAATGGTGTTTTCTTTTTCAAAATTCTTTCTTCTTAACTATAAAGCTCTTTAAAAATTCTTTCTTCTTAATTATAAACTATTATTATTATTATTATTATTATTATTATTATTATTATTATTATTATTATTATTATTATTATTTGTTTGAATTGAGTAAAATAAAATTTTTTGACCTCTGAATCAATTTTCTAGCTTCACTCCTAAAAATGCCAATTGAAATTGAACTTCAACTAAAACAAAATCAAAATTAATTCCTTGTAATTTAATTGAGGAACTCTCTACCACCAAAACAACCTTGCATATCAAGTGATGGATATCTATATTTCCCTATATAAAGCCACCTAACTTAACACTCTAAGCATCGCATTTTTCTTAATTTACTCAATATTTTTCTCTCTTGTTCACTTGTCTCCTACACCTAGCTCTCCAGGGAAAAACAATGGCCGTGGCAGGACCACGACGAATGATGTGGGCGGTTGAAATGGCAGTGATAGTGATGGGGCTAATGGCTATGGCATCGCCCACCATGCAACTTAGCATGAAAAACCCTCTGCGAGGGGCTATACAGAAGATCAATGACATAAAACTACCAGTTTACGCGATCATTGTGACTGCCAGTTCTTCTGAGAAGGCATTTAATGAATCTGGTATCTTCAATTGTAATTCATCTGTTGTATACAAAGGTAACCTGTGCGTGAAACTCTTCTTCTTATAAAACCTTCCTTATTTCTTCCTAAAATTTACTGTATAACGTGATTTTTGTTATTACTTAGGAAGAACATTCTTCCGTGGAACGATTTATGGACATCAATTTGTCTTCGTTAATAGTCCAACTCGTCCAGTGGTATGATTTCAAAATAATATTCGGTGTATTCCGTACACAAGTATTCTCATTAACAATTATATGAAATTTATTTTTTATAATTTTCATAAACATGAAAATACTATTAAATATATTAGATATGTTGTTGAATTTAACATGATTCTATATTAGATTTTCAAAATGATTGATAGTCACTATTATAAATAATTTTAATTTATAAACAAGAATATAATTATAAAATTGAATAAATTAAATAATAAAATATAAAAAAGTAAATAAAATTATGTGTATATGAAATTTTTATAACAAAAGAAAATAATTCATTAAAGTGTATAATGAGACTATATTTAAAAAATTCATTAAATTTTTGTATTTATATGTTATGAAGTACGTAATAAATGTATTCTTATGTTATTATGATTCGTTTATTTTTTTTTCCAATATTTTTCTTTAATTAATTGACATGCTAATGGTTATATATTTAGATTAACGTGGCCATAACTATGGAAATCCTTGCTGCTGAATTTAATCTGCTTGGAATTATCTATTTTGGGAGTGCTGGAGCTCTTAATGATTCGTTGAGCATCGGTAATGTTGCTGTACCCAACTTAATCGGCTCCACTGGACTTTGGACTTGGCAGGTTGGATTTTTCTTACTAAAATTTAATTGATTTTAATATACAAGATATATAATGATACTTGTTTATTAAAATATATAATTTCACATATTTATATTTTAAATTTAGATAAGAATTTTTCACAAAACCAATTTTTTTCATTTTTTTTAAATATTAAAATCTAAATATGTAAACCTCCTATGCCATCATGAGCAGTAACTCTATTTATTTACTTTATTTTTGTGGTGTAGCCAATCAATGCACCAAAGGAAGGTCTGCTCAAGTTCGGAGAGTTTAATTATCCAGAGAAAGGAGAAAATTGGCTAGGAAGTGTACAGTATGACAGATCAACGGTGTACATCAATGGGACATTCAAAGAGCGTTTTTGGATTCGCGTTACTCCAGAATGGCAAAAGATTGCAGAAGAGATTTGTGAGGTTTGTAACTAACAATAATTTAGTGGTAATTAAGCCCTGCAAATAAATTAATTGTATCTTAGATTAGAATTTGCAACTTAACAATCCATAATATATACAGGTCGACTCAGTTCAAGTTGTTCATGGATTAAGGATCTCCAGTGCAGATACATACGTGAACAATGAAGCATACAAAAACTTCCTTTACAACACTTTTAAGACCTCAGTTGTGGATAAATCGAGCGTTGCTGTGGCATTGGTTAGTCAAAATTAAATAACTAAGAATTGGGTTAATTAATTAATTAATTAATTGTTTGTGTGATTAATTTGCAGGGAGCTTATACAAACGGAAAGAAATTTATTTTGTTCAGTGGAGTTTCAAATTACGCAAATGGATCAGATGTGAAAAACAGTACTTTGGCCAACGCAAATGCAGTGAAAGTATTGGATCGCTTCATTCAACTGCTACTTTGGCCTGTTCCTGCTTCTTATGATGATTGAGTGAAATCAAATTGTCTTGTTATTGTGGCTAGCAAGCAATGTACGTAGTAAATAAGCTTGCCAATATCTACGTAGTCGTTTGGATTTTGTCATGGTGTGCTGCTATTAATAATAATTATGTTTATTACTTAAATATTATATCTTATGAAGTCGTAATTAAAAAAAAAAAGGTTTATCTTCAACTAGAAAGGTAAATTTAATATGATTGAAAGCTATTAAAAAATTAAAGAAAGAAATAAATTTTATTTCAATACTGTTTATTAAAAAAATAAATTTTATCTTAATACTATTTATTATATTTATTAATCTCTATTTTTAAAAAAAAAAATAAATTTTAATTTAATCTGATAAAAATATAATTTTTTTATAATTTAAAGAAAAACACAACACATGTAAATTTTACTAAAAATCTTATTAAATTTTAACTTGAGTGATGGTTAAAAAAATAAACTATAAGTGATTTTATTAAAAATAAATTAAAATATAATAATTAAATGAAAACATTAATAAATTTGAGTGATCGATGGTAAAATTTATCCGCTAGTGTGAGTAGGAACCGACAACAAATTTATGAAAACGTGGAACATGAACCCACGAAGGAAAATTAGCAAATGGACAATCATGGCACAAACTCCAAGTGAAAAGTTTGGTCAATCGCATGCATCGTCAAGACGGACAATTGCGTTATAAAATTGCTTTCCCAACTACGTGTCAACTTTGATCTTCCCATTGGCATTTGCAATGAATTTTTTTTTAATAATTCGATATTCAGAAGTAGATGCTTATCTCTTTGGGCAATAAGATAACATGCATGGGCCAGAGAAGAGATCCCATCTCGAGCTCTGAGTAAAGGCATATCATTTTATGGGTTTTAGTTTATATTAAAATAACACATCTCTTTTCTTAATAATAATACATTCCTAACAAAAACTCAATTATAATAAAAAAATCAAATAAATTATTTCACATCAAATTTTATGAAATATTTTCTGATATATCTTAATTTTTATAAACAGAACTTTAAATATTTTTAAAATCTTAAATTAAAAAGTGTGAATCCTATTAATACAATATGATAATTTATTGATTAAAATTTAAAAAAATATTTTCATTTTATTTTTATAAAAATTAAAATATATCATGAAGTATTTATAAAAATTAAAATTTATTATAAAATATTTTAAAAGTTTAAGATAACCCAAAAAAATACTACATGCTAACTATGTTTACAGAGGAGTTAAGGGAGGTTGTAGGAATAATTATTTATAGATTTAATTTAATTATAAATACAATTTTAAATCATAAAAAATAAAATGATTGGATTAAATTATTTAAAATCATAAATAAAAATACACGATTGTATAAATTGTTGTTGTAAATGAAATTCTTAAAATTCAAATTAAATCAGAATACTAATTATATATATAAATTATATTAATAATTTGGGTGTTGGAATCAATCAACTTACAAAAGGGCAATAAGATGCTAAATTCCGTGGACGAATCTTGTAGCACGTGTCCAGTCTCACATGGGCCCTACCGCTTGATAAAGTGCAGTACAGATTTATTTTTTTAATTTATTCATTAATGATTTATTTCTGTTTTGTTGAGTTACTTTTTTTTTTTTTTTGATAATTACTATTTTAGTTATTTATGATTTGATTTTATATAAATATTATTTTATATAGATATTATTTTAATATAATTAAATTTTATATTTATATTTATTCATATAAATTTTATATTAATGGATTATACTCTTTTATCTATATATTTTCCATTTCTAGCAGTAGTGAAGCTGCAGCACATTGACATTGTCCAATCCATTCTACCAGTGAGTAGCACTCCTTGGATTTAAATTTAATGTCCCAAAAATATGTCCAAGAGGGGGTGAATTGAACTTTAAAAATAATTTTCGGTTCTTGCTCAAAACTTTTGAAAATTGTAGCTGAACTCAATTGACTAATGTGAAATATGAACAATACAACTCTATTGACAAGTTGATTCAAAGATAAGCTATATGCAATCAGTATACTGATCTAACAAATTATATAATCATTCAGCAGAGATATTAGTAATCTGGATATGTTTTTAACACAGCAACCAGAGCAGTATACCAAATATTCTAACTGACAGCAAATCAAATAACAAGCAGATTATATCAGATGTCAGCAGATTTAGCAGTAAACTAATTTTCTCAGTTTGCAGCAAGGTTATCAGCAAACAATATCAACTTTCATATCAGTAGAAGCATATCAATCATAAGGTTAAAATGCATAAATGTAAAGAGCAAGGGTTGAGAAAATGAACACTGAAATTTTTATAGTGGTTCGGCTTCAACTAGCCTACATCCACTTTCTCAAAGATCCCACTTTGAGTCTTCACTTCACTATTCTTATCTTTTAAAGGCAAGAGACAAAAGCCCTTTACAAATCTTCTCACCAAAGCTTTTACAAGTAGCTTCACACTTCTACCAAGTGTTATCCCAAACACTTTTCACAATCAAGCTTCAATAGGTGCTTGAATGACCTCTCATAAATGATAATAATGTGTTTAAAACTCACTCTCACTCAATACAACAGAATCTATAAAGAAGAGTTGAGTAAATAAGCCAATGATGAGCAATAAAACACTTTGAGCACTTTGAATGAAAGCTTTTATGATTTTGAACAGTAGAGGGACTTTCATTAAGTGCAAAATGGCCAAAGGAAGGTGTATTTATAGCTTTGGAACGTTTTTTACCGTTGCAGAACTCATTTGAACGATACAGATACAAATTTCAAGAAAATAGCCGTTATTTTGTCGTTTTCTGCGATGTTGTGCAGAGTTGAGACAGTTAGCATACTTGAGAAAATAGCAAACCAGTTAGCATACTAAAATAAGTAGCAAACCTGTTAGCATACCAGGAAAACTTTTCTGCATAACTTTCAAAGCTATAAAACTTCACACCAAATCATAGTCAAATACTTTTTAGGCCAATAATGATATTTAAAAGAAAAATCTTTTGAGGAATTGAAAATAAGCATCATTGACTTTTACTCCTCAATTCTTTTCACAAGTAATCCTAAAAATAAAACTTAACTTCTATACTATATGTACCTTCAATTCTGATTTTCAATGCAGCCTTAGAAGGTAACATTTTTTTCTTTTATCTCCTTTGATTCGTCCTGTGTTATCCTTAGAATGTCATCCTTTCTTCAGAAGCACGAATCCATCATAAAATCCTTGTGTCCTTTTTCTTTGAGATACACAACACTTAAAACAATGTTAGTTTGATTCTAGTTGAGTTTTGGTATCATCAAAATCTATGCTCCTTTGAGCTTGTGGGGTCAACAATCTCCCCCTTTTTGATGATGACAAAACTCAATTGAATCACCATGTAAATGTTACTAAGTGTGAGTATGTGTATGAATGTATATGTGAAAATAACTCCCCCTATGTATGTGCCTATATCAAAAATTAATCACAAATAACTCCCCCTTAATAATTTCAATGAAATATTCATAAGCATTTTCTTAAGGAGTCAAGTGTGACTAAAGATACTAACTAAATATCAACAATATGCACACTAATCACAAACTGTATATCATTCACAAGTTATATCAACAATATGCACACTATAAAGTTATATCAACAATATACTAATCACAAACTATGTCAACCATACTAATCACAAACTATATCAACCATGAATATCAAGATTACCATTCATTACTTTTCTCCCCCTTTTTGTCAGCATCAAAAGAATATGGGAGAAAGCATGTCAAAATTCAGTCTAAGTGCAGTAAATAAAACAGTCAAAACAGAAATTGATATAGCAGACTAATTTAAAGTTCAGAAAAACCAAAAGTAGCAAACTAACAGACAGACTGTTAGACAAAATTCAATCAAAATTCAGTTTATCCTTTCAGCCTAGAGCTTCTTCTTATTGGTTTTGGAGCAGCCATTTTCAGCTTTTTGGGCTTGACAGGTTTATCACTCAAGGTTTGAAGAATTTCAGCAGCCATCTCAGTTCCTGGTGTCAAGAGAATAATAGGCCCAGCTAACTCGATTGCAAAGAGTAGTACCGCACTCTGTAGACTTTTTGCCAGTTTTAGCCTTTTTGCCAGATGGTTTACCAGTTTCCTCTTTCTGCTTGCTTCTTTGTTCCTTTTGAGCAGTTTTTCCCTTTCCTTTTTGTAGGAGCAGCAGGAGCAGGGGTCTCTGGTTCTGCCTCAAATTCTGAGTCACTCATATCCTTCCCACTTCCTTCTTTGCTGCCTCCATTACCACTTCCATCATCAGAATCATCTTCATCTTTTTCAGTTTCATCTTCTTCCTCTTCTTCCTTTTTCTCTTCTTCTTCTTCTGTTTCTTTTTCTTCCTCTTCTTCTGTTTCTTCTTCTTCTTCCTATTCTGTTTCTTGTTCTTCCTCTTCTTCTTTCTCCTCCTCTTTTTCTTTTTCTTTCTCTTTTTGAGGAATGTAACAGAACCGATGTGACTTTCTTGGTTTCTCGGCAACTTGATGGTTGAAATACCCAGATGAACTTTGATTTTAAATAATTCTTCCACAATTTTATACATTAACATCAAAGTACCATCAACTTTAGAATCAAGAGCATTCATAAGAACAGTTTGAAAACCTCTAAATTTCTATAGCTCTCCAAGTTCCATTTCAACAAATTCCCTCAAGTTGTTTACTTCCTCTAGAATTCCTTCAACATTAACAGTACCACTTGCACTATCTTTGGAACTAGCACCTTGTTCAAATCTAAGTTTTCTGCCATCATCATCTTTTTGCAAACTCGTAATTGGGATCATATTGGTCCTAAGTTTCTCGGTTTCCAAAGGTATCCCAAAGTCTCTAAACAGACCATTAAGAAGATGGGCATAGGGTAGCTTGTAAGGTGGTTTCCATTTCATGATTTGCTTCAGCATAAAATAGGCAAGATTAAATTCAATTTGGTTCACAATATGCCAAATTATGCAGAGATCAAGGGTACTCAAATAGTTTGGACTGCCAGTTCTAGGATTCAACACATAGATGATAAAACTATGAAGAATTTTGATGTGTTGATGAGCATGGGTAATGCTAGTCTTATCCTTTACTTCCCCTTTAAACACTTCAGCCTCAAAATCTCTTTTATTAAATCCACCAACAGCAAAAACATCTTTGTGAGAACAAATTTTATTTCCACTGTTTGGGATTCCTAGAGCTTTGGCTAATCTAGCAACAGTCACTTCATAGACTTTCCCTTTCATTTTCACCTTAAAAGACTCATCTTTGTCAGAATCATCAACCCTTAAATTCTTATAGAATTCTTGAACTAAGTCCACATATACTCCTTCAGTGTCAGAACACAATTTATCCCATTTTTGATATTCAAACAAGGATTGTAAAGGAACAGAAACTTCAATAAAAGCAGGCCAGTGGATATACCTTGGCTCATGAATGGCCCTCTCCATATGCACAACTGGAGCTTTTGAAGTCTTTTTCTTTTTGGTTCCTTTTTCTTGAACTGGCTCACTGGTTCTTTTCTTGGGTGTTTCTTTTGATTTGCCAATTACCAGAGGAGCATCTTTTTATGGAGGAGGAGACGCTGGAACACTTGCGTCAGTGGAGTCCGAGGATGAATATGTGGGGATTTTTGCTTTGCCTTTCCCTTTTTCACGTGCCATGACCAATCTCAGAAGCAAATTAGGCCGTAAGGATAGTGAAAACTGAGATTTGTAAATTTAATGATGAGAGCAGTTAATATATATAACTATTTGAAGCACATTAATATATTTCTAGCACAACTTAACACAATGTCATAAAAAAAAATAGAACAGACAGCAAGAGATATTCGGGTTCTTAAGAATCAATGGCAACCGATTCATGATTTTGTTATATACAACATTTTTACGAAATGTTAATGCCCAAAAAAAATAAACAACTGAGTGCAAAAACAGAGCAATCAAGCGAAAGCAGATCAAACAAAACAGTAAAAAAAAATCAACAGCATATTGTGAAATCAAAGCAAATGAAACACGCACAAACAAAATGTAAAATACAATTCCATTAAAGTTTTAGATTTTATACCTGAGATTTGCAGAGACAGAGAGTGCGAGTAGATATCAAGCGCAAAAAAAAAATGTTCAACAGGAAATAATTTCTTTCGGCAGATTTAGAAAAATAACAGAAATGGAGAATTTGGGGATTTTCTAACTTGAAACAATCGTTTTAATCGATTCACAGCCAATGGGTTTCGGAAATATTTGAGAACGATGAAGGGAGACGATGGCTTGGAAGGTTGCGAGTGGAATGGGTTTGCAGATGGAGCGAAGACGCGTTCGTTCGGGTTTTGGGAGACGAGGCGACGGAAAGAGAAGGAGTTTTGAATTTTAAAACTGAAAAGACACAACTGTAGACATTTGCAGAGAATGGGTAGCGTGTAGCAGAGGAGAAACAGTGAGAAGATTGATGGTTCAGGA
Organism: Hevea brasiliensis; assembly: GCF_030052815.1. NCBI lineage: Eukaryota > Viridiplantae > Streptophyta > Magnoliopsida > Malpighiales > Euphorbiaceae > Hevea > Hevea brasiliensis. The sequence continues at coordinate 102,840,034 of NC_079495.1, read as the reverse complement.
AAAAATTTGAGTCCTGCGCTAATTAATGTGTTAAAAGTCCATTTTGCCCTTAAAATGCATAGAGACGCAATACTCTAAATAGAGGGGTATTTAAGTAATATGGGCTTTAAACAAACAGAATAGGCGCTCGAAAAAAAATAATTTTAGAGTTTTAGTGCAATCAGGCCTGACTTCCAGTTTGCCAACGAAAAAGTAGGAGCAGTGGTAAAGCATTTAGCAAACACGAAAATTAGCAAACAAATCAGTATGCCACTGTGATCAAATTCTGCAGAATACTGTTCATATCTGATAAGACCCAGAATTTTTCAAATTGCACCAGAAATATCAGAATGCATTTTCAACACTGCAAATCAACATATATCACTTCATTTTCATATAGAAACATGAGAATGCATCAAAACTTAATCAAGAGCATCAATCATACCAAGTTCTCTTCTTATTTTGCAGAAAATTTCTTCATTAAGTGGCTTTGTAAAAATGTCAGCAAGCTGTTTTTCAGAAGGGACAAATTCAATTTGAATATCACCATTTTGAACATGGTCCCTAATAAAATGATGTCTAATTTCAATATGCTTGCTTCTAGACTGTTGAACAGGATTTTTTGATAGGTTTATAACACTAGTATTGTCACATCTTATGGGAATGTGATCAAATTTAATTTCAAAGTCTTTAAACTGTTGTTTCATCCACAAAATCTGTGCAACACAACTTCCAGCTGCAATATATTCAGCTTCTGCAGTAGAAAGTGCAACAGAGGTTTGCTTTTTACTGTGCCATGAAACTAATGCATGACCTAGAAATTGACAAGTTCCTGAAGTGCTTTTTCTGTCCAGTCTACTACCAGCAAAATCAGAATCACTATAACCAATAAGATCAAATGATTCACATTTTGGATACCATAAGCCAATGTTGTGAGAGCCAATGAGGTACTTAAAAATTCTCTTAACTGCTACAAGATGAGATTCTTTTGGACATGATTGAAATCTTGCACATAAACATACACTAAAATGAATATCTGGTCTAGATGCTGTCAAGTAGAGTAAAGAACCAATCATACCTCTATAGAGTTTGTTATCTACCTCTTTACCTTTTTCATCTTTCTCCAATTTAATTGTTGAGCTCATGGGAGTTCCAATACTTTTTATATCTTCCATTTTGAACTTCTTCAGCATATCCTTTATGTACTTGGACTGATTTATAAAAATTCCATCTCTCATTTGCTTAATTTGCAATCCAAGGAAGAAAGTAAGTTCACCCATCATACTCATTTCAAATTCACTTTTCATCATGTTGGAAAATTTCTTACAAAGAGAGTGCTTAGTAGCACCAAAAATAATATCATCAACATAGATTTGCACAATAAGTATGTCTTTTCCTAGTTTCTTAATGAAAAGAGTAGTATCCACTTTTCCTCTTTTAAAATCATTTTGAAGCAAAAATTTACTAAGTCTCTCATACCATGCTCTAGGAGCTTGCTTTAAACCATAGAGAGCTTTAGTAAGCTTGTAAACATGATTTGGAAAATGGGGGTCTTCAAAACTAGGAGGTTGAGCTACATAAACTTCTTCATCAATATATCCATTTAAGAATGCACTTTTAACATCCATTTGATAAAGCATGAAATTCTTAAAACATGCAAATGCACACAACATTCTAATAGCTTCAATTCTAGCAACCGGAGCAAAGGTTTCATCAAAATCAATACCTTCCTCTTGGTTGTATCCTTGAGCTACTAGTCTAGCTTTATTTCTAACTACATGTCCTTTTTCATCCATCTTATTCCTAAATACCCATTTAGTTCCAATAACATAATGCTTTTTAGGTTTAGGAACAAGTTTCCACACTTTGTTTCTTTCAAATTGATTTAATTCCTCTTGCATAGCAAAAAGCCAATTTTCATCATTTTGAGCATCATCATATGTTTTGGGTTCAAATTGAGAAACAAAAGCAACATTACCAAAATATCTTCTAAGTTGAGCTCTTGTCATCATTCTTTGTGATGGACTATCAAGAATATCATCTTTGGAATGATTTCTATGGTACCTCCATTCTTGTGGAATATCTTGATGTTGAGGTTCCTCAATTTGTAGTTCTTCCACATTTGGTTGAGAGTCTTCTTGAATTTCAACATTTGTGGAGCAAGGTAGTTCTTCTTCTTTGTCATTTTGATCATCCTCCACTGGTTCTTTTGATTCAAGCTCATCATTATTCGAATTCTTTGAATTTAGAATCTGCTCAATTTCATCATCACAAGAATCTTTCCTTTGCAAGGAAGTGTTAGCATCATCAAAAAGTATATGCATTGATTCTTCCATGGTTAATGTTTTTCTATTGAAAATCCTATATGCTTTGCTATTTGTTGAATAGCCTAGAAATATTCCTTCACAAGATTTAGCATCAAATTTCTTGAGATTGCTGTCTTTGTTATTCAAAATGTAACATTTGCAACCAAAGACATGAAAATATGCAATATTGGGTTTTCTTCCTTTCCATAGTTCATAAGGAGTTTTCTTTAAAATAGCTCTAATGGAAACTCTGTTCAGAATGTAGCATGCTGTATTTACAGCTTCTGCTCAGAAATATTTTGGCAAACTGTTTTTATTCAGCATTGTTCTTGCTATTTCTTGCAAAGATCTGTTTTTCCTTTCAACAACTCCATTTTGTTGTGGAGTTCTAAGGGCTGAAAATGTATGATAAATACCATTTTGAGAGCAGAAATTTTCAAACAAATTATTTTTAAATTCTTTTCCATGATCACTCCTCAAAGATGTAATGCAATATCCTTTTTCATTTTGAGTTCTTTTGCAAAAAGCTTCAAATATATCAAAGGTTTCATCTTTATGAGCAAGAAAGAAAGTCCATGTGAATCTTGAAAAATCATCAACAATTACAAATGTATATGCCTTGCCTCCTAGACTTTTAGGTGTGATTGGACCAAAAAGATCAAGATGTAATAATTCCAATGGTCTTGATGTAGTTACAACATTTTTTGATTTAAAAGATGATTTTGTATGCTTACCAAGCGCACAAGCTTTGCATTGAAATTCTTTTTCAAATCTTAGCTTTGGAAGTCCTCTAACAAGGTTTCTTCTAGAGAGTTTAGCAAGTGTACTCATGCTAGCATGTCCTAATTTTCTATGCCATAACCATGCACTATCATCTAAAGTCATAAAGCATGTTTCACAATTTTCTTCAAGACTTGTTAAATCAAATAGATAAATATTATCTATTCTAGCACCAGCAAACATAACATTATTTTCATGAATCTCACAATGTGTAGAAGTAAAAATGACTTTGAAACCATTATCACATAGTTGACTAACACTTAAAATATTATACTTTAATCCTTGAACTAATGCAACATTCTCAATGCAAGGATTTTTACCAATAGTTTCACATCCAATAATTTTAGCTTTACTTTTATCACCAAATTTGACATAACCTTCTTCTTTTAAAGTAAGAGAGGAAAACTTGCCCTTATTTCCTGTCATGTGCCTAGAGCAGCCACTATCAATGTACCAATGTTCTGTTTCCAGCATACTCCTTAGGCAGACCTGAAATCAGTTAACTGTTCTTAGATACCCAAGCAACTTTGGGTCCTTGAGTGTTAGTAACATTAGGTAAAGTCCCTTTAGGCACCCATACCTTCTTTGCCTTAAAGGTTCCTTTCCTAATAGGACAAGCATTAATCATATGACCATTATGATTACAATAAAAGCATGTAATACTTGGTTGAGAAAAGGATGTACCTTTAACAAAAAATTGTTTGTATTTTCCATACTTCATAAATCCATCATAACCAATTCCAGATTTTTCATTTGTGGATCTTTGATTCCCAAGAAGTATATCAAATATTTCTTTTCCTTTTGTAAATTTAGTTAAATCTCTTGTCAAAGATTCAACTTTTGCTTCAAGAATTCTGTTTTTCTCAAGAAGTTGTTCACACACTTCTTTTGATCTTTGAAGCTCATCATTAACTTCTTTAAATAATTTCATTTGAGATTTGTAAAATTCATTTTCCTTTGAAACCATACTCAAAGAAATATTTTCTGATCTTAAAGCACAATTTTCATGAACCAGAATTTTGCATTTCTTTTTAAAAGTTCTATATTTATCATATGTCTTCACAAATGCAAGTTCTAATTCATCAACATTAGAAAGTTCAAGATTTACCTCATTTTCACTATCTTCGATGTGTGAGCTTTCACCTTTTTCTTCAATTGCCATCATACAAGTGTTTGCAGCCTCTTTGTCACTTGTTTCATCATTTGATGAAGAGTCACTATCACTCCATGTTGCCGCCATTGCCTTTTTGCTTTTGTCCTTTCTAAACTTGTTTTTCTTCTTCAATGTAGGACACTTTGGCTTAATGTGGCCTGGTTTGTTACACTCATAACAAACTATTTCACTTGAATGATTTGAAGTCTTTGGAGCATATTTCTTTGTGAACTTCTTGTATTTGCTTCCACCTTTTCTAAATGCTCTTTTGAATCTTTTGACTATCATAGCCATATCTTCATCATCATCACTTGAAGCACTTGAATCATCACTTGAACTAGCTTTAAAAGCAACATTTTTCTTTTTCTCATCTACTTTTTCGGATATGAAGGCTATACCTTTCTTTTTCTTTTGATCACCTTCATTCTCATCTTTCTTATAAATCATCTCATGTGCAATTAGAGAACCAATTAGCTCATCATAGGTGTATTTTCTGAAATCCTTGGTGTCTTGAATAACAGTAGTCTTTGCTTCCCATGTCTTTGGAAGAGACCTCAGAATTTTCTTTACAAGTTCTTGTTCCTCAAATCTCTTTTCAAGAGCTTTAAGTAGATTAACAAGATCTCAGAACTGGTACTCATCTCAAAGAATAGTTTCACCAGGTTTCATCTCAAATAACTCATAATCACGGATAAGGAGGTTTGCCTTTGACTCTTTCACCACATCAGTTCCTTCATATGTGACTTCTAGTTTGTCCCATATCTCTTTTGCAGTTTGACATCCTGAAATACGATTATACTCATTAATATCAAGAGCACAATGAAGAATATTAATAGCCTTGGTATTTGTATAAACTTTCTTCCAATCATTATCATCAAATTCAACTTCAGCTTTAGGAATTTGTACCGTTCCTTCACTGGTTTTATAAGGAATATAAGGACCATCTTTAATTATTCTCCAAGCATCAATGTCAACAGATTGTATAAAGTTTCTCATTCTAGTTTTCCAAAAGGAGTAATTTGTGCCATTAAAAAGTGGTGGTCTAGTGATGGAATATCCTTCAGCTAAGGGGGCAGGTATACCAGCAGAATTTCTAGATGAACTAGCCATGTGTGTGGATCACTCTAAGGGGTTTAATCCTCAAGCAAGAGAGACAAGCTCTGATACCAAATTGATGTCCCAAAATATGTCCAAGAGGGGGGTGAATTGGACTTTAAAAATAATTTTCGGTTCTTGCTCAAAACCTTTGAAAATTGCAGCTAGGTTCAACTCAATTGACTAATGTGAAATATGAACAATACAACTCTATTGACAAGTTGATTCAAAGATAAGCTATATGCAACCAGTATACTGATCTAACAAATTATATAATCATTCAACAGAGATATCAATAATCTGGATATGTTTTTAACACAGCAACCAGAGCAGTATACCAATTATTCTAACTGACAGCAAATCAAATAACAAGCAGATTATATCAGATGTCAGCAGATTTAGCAGTAAACTAATTTTCTCAGTTTGCAGCAAGGTTATCAGCAAACAATATCAACTTTCATATCAGCAGAAGCATATCAATCATAAGGTTAAAATGCATAAATGTAAAGAGCAAGAGTTGAGAAAATGAACACTGAAATTTTTATAGTGGTTCAGCTTCAACTAGCCTACATCCACTCTCTCAAAGATCCCACTTTGAGTCTTCACTTCACTATTCTTCTCTTTTAAAGGCAAGAGACAAAAGCCCTTTACAAATCTTCTCACCAAAGCTTTTACAAGTAGCTTCACACTTCTACCAAGTGTTATCCCAAACACTTTTCACAATTAAGCTTCAATAGGTGCTTCAATGACCTCTCATAAATGATAATAATGTGTTTAAAACTCACTCTCACTCAATACAACAGAATCTATAAAGAAGAGTTGAGTAAATAAGCCAATGATGAGCAATAAAACACTTTGAGCACTTTGAATGAAAGCTTTTATGATTTTAAACAGTAGAGGGACTTTCATTAAGTGCAAAATGGCCAAAGGAAGGTGTATTTATAGCTTTGGAACGTTTTTTATCGTTACAGAACTCATTTGAACGTTACAGAACTCATTTGAACGTTACAGATACGAATTTCAAGAAAATAGCCGTTATTTTGTCGTTTTCTACGATGTTGTGCAGAGTTGAGACAGTTAGCATACTTGAGAAAATAGCAAACCAGTTAGCATACTAAAATAAGTAGCAAACCAGTTAGCATACCAGGAAAACTTTTCTGCATAACTTTCAAACTATAAAACTTCACACCAAATCATAGTCAAATACTTTTTAGGCCAATAATGATATTTAAAAGAAAAATCTTTTGAGGAATTGAAAATAAGCATCATTGACTTTTACTCCTCAATTCTTTTCACAAGTAATCCTAAAAATAAAACTTAACTTCTATACTATATGTACCTTCAATTCTGATTTTCAATACAGCCTTAGAAGGTAACCTTTTCTTCTTTTATCTCCTTTGATTCGTCCTGTGTTATCCTTAGAATGTCATCCTTTCTTCAGAAGCACGAATCCATCATAAAATCCTTGTGTCCTTTTTCTTTGAGATATACAACACTTAAAACAATGTTAGTTTAATTTTAGTTGAGTTTTGGTATCATCAAAATCTATGCTCCTTTGAGCTTGTGGGGTCAACAAAATTTAGAAATATTCAAATATACTTGACATAACATGAATTATTTTAAGTGAAAAATATTTAGAAAATGCATTACAAGAGATCAAAACAATTCCAAAACTAAAAACTAAACCAAACTGTTAGGAAAAGCAGGAACTAAAGATTAAATGAAAAACAAAGGATCAAAGACCAGCAATAACCAATTACAGTCCTTGATCTGAAAGCCACGATCAATCTCTTATCATGATCGGCTCGAAGTATATTAAAGAATGTAACAAAGTCTGCAAATCACAAATTTCCTATAATGGAAGTAATACTACAATAAGGATAAATGGCAAAAATTCATCCAAAAGAAATAAAAAGGCACAAATAGTTTACATCTGATATTACTCAGCATAATCATATATAAAAAAGGTTTGAGAAAACTAATAACAAGTAAACAATCTAAAGAAAGAATAACTGATCAAAACCCAACGTTACAGTAGGGCAGCAAATTAAGTAATCAAACCCCAATCGCCCCAGAAATCTTTTCTCTCAATGATTTGAAGATATGTTAGGTTATCTGTATACACGTATATCTCTAAAAAGAAGAGCTTTTTAATTTGATAATAGTTAGATAGTGTAAACGTGATTAACGTTGCTATAATAATTGATGGTTTAATTCTTTTTATATAATATTTTGATGACTGTTACGTTGTGATCACAAAAAAGAGAAATTTTATTTTAGACATATATATATATATATATATATATATATATTAAAAGTTATTTTAAGGATGAATTAAAAAAAAGCTAAAACATAAAATTAATAAATTTATCTCATTTTTTTTTTATATCATGAACGTCTAAAGAGAAAATGATGTCAATTGTAATTAAAAGTAAAATTAGATATTTCTCTGGAATTTTTTTTTATTAAATTGAGGGTTTATCTAGGTAATTTTGTTAAGAATATCTTAGGGTGAATATTGTAATTTAATATTTCATAAAGTTTTCCAAAAATGGAAAAAAAAATCTCCGTAAGTGATTGGCTTGACATCTATATAAAGGCACCAAAGCAACGCCCCAAAACCACAAGCAATTGCATTTGTTCTAAAACTATCTGTCTCCTAATTAACTTCACCACCCACTTTGATTTTCAGTTCTCCAGCTCTCACTAGAGGGGAAATCATCAATGGCAAGATATAAGATGTGGAGTTTTAAAGTAGCTGTGGCAGTGCTTGGGCTGCTGGCCATGGCAGAGTAGTCCATGCAGCTGACTGTGAGACACCCTCTTCATGGTGTCATCAGGAAAATCAATGAGGAAGGGCCTTACTTGGGCCTAGTTTTGGTTTCTGACACCAATGAACAGGCTCTTCAAGCCTCTAATGTCTTTGTTCCCAGCAACTACGCCGCTACTGTTGCATTGGCCGGTAAACCCCTCTCTCTTCGCCTTGCACCAGATCGGTGATGGTTATTTTTATATGCAACCTTAACTTCAAACTAAATTTAGAAGTTGCAGCAGATTTTACTTCTCAATAAACCCTATTGAATTATTTACACTAGTTAATGAGATTGACTGTTTTTTTTTCCTGGGTACATAGGAAGAACATTCCACGTTGGCAAGATCAACGGAACTAATGTTGTGTATGTAAAGACTGGGGATGCATCTGTAAGATTATGAAATTCATCTCTGTCCTTCTCTACCTGCAGAGTATGAATTGGTTTCCTGTCACCTTTATTCTTTGACTAATTGACATTAATTACTGTGGTATGCTATTTTTGGGTAAATGCAGCTGCCACTGTGCAACTCCTCATCGACGTATTTCCTATTGAAGGCATCGTTCACTTTGGGAGCGCTGGAGCTGTTAATGATACGCTCTTCATCGGCGATGTTGTTGTGCCTAGCCAAGTTGCCTTCACTGGATCTTGGCAATGGAAGGTATAAGTAATTAACAAGATTAATCTACCAAGTATTACCACAAAGGAAATATCACTGATTAACATCATTATTTTTTCCTTGTTTTTGTGATATACAGAAATTCAAGTCAAAGAAAGGGCAGCTGAGATTCGGAGACTACAATAACCCAGCAGGAGGAAACAATTTGCTGGGGAGCATAGACTTCCAACCAACCTCGTTGTACACCCCAGAACAAAAGCAGACCATCTTCTGGCTTCCCATCAACTCAAGCTGGTTCGTAACAGCCACTCAACTTCAGGTTCATTTCCAGACTCATATTTCAAGGATCAAAAACTGTTTACATTTTTTCCAATGCCATTGATTTAACCTATTCCATTGCAGAACGTAGAGATGCAACAATGTCTTGACACGGACAGATGTCTCCCAGATCACCAGAAATTGTCTATGGAGTGAGGACCTCCACTGCTGATATGTACATTCAAAATGCAGCTTATAGAGATTACATTTACACAAAATTCAAGGCCTCCACAGTGGATGAAGAGTCTGCTGCTGTTGCATTGGTCAGTAAGAAAATATAAATATATTTTTCTCTCCGTTTATTTTCATTATACATAACAATGATTCTGGTGTTCCTGTTGATTTTTGCAGGTAGCTTTGTCAAATGAGGTGCCATTCATCGTTTTCAGGGGTGTCTCCAACACCGCTGGTGGATCAACCGCATACCAAAGCTATAGCTATTTGGGCTCTGTCAATGCTCTGAATGCCGCTGTGGCATTCATTGGTGTTGTTGGCAGTAGTGGAGCGTCGAGGGCCAACTACTGAGTGCCGCAATCATCGTAACGGTGTGTCGTTTGAAGGATTTGATTAATAAGGTTGGCTATTGGTGTTGAGTAATTGAAAGATCCATGTTTTGTAGTTATGGCCATGGATGAAATAAAAAATAATACTTATGGTGAGATATATTTATTAAATATATAATTTTATAATAAATTGGATTTAGTTACAAATTTAATAGATCGTTGATGATAATAAAAATGAATTAATAAAATAACAAGAAATAAAACAATTTAAAAGGATAAAGGAACACTTAGCTGAAGATTAGTTAATAGAAAATCGAACCTTTGTTGAACAATCAAATTCTCAAATCCTTTCAAATAGTAAGTGAGAAGTGAGAAAATCAAGCTCAACATATTATAAAACATTAAAATTTATATTACTAAAAATAAATAATTGTGATCTATATACTAATTAATTAATTAAACAATAGTTCATTGCTTTAGTTATTGTTTTCGAAATAAGTTAAATCCAACTTATCCATCTCAAATTTATTGGGTTGGGATAATTAGTTCCTTTTATAAGGTTGAAATTTAGTTTATTTAAGTAATTAATATAAGGGAAGCTGTCGAGCTCTTATTTTTTTGTTAGTGTTTAATACCATGTTTATGAAACCACCATGCATGCCAGCCAATAATATATTATATTATTAATTTCAAAATTAAAAATAATATACGTCTAAATATATATGATAATTAGTCGCACATGCGTGGATGATAACATTATAATGTTGATTATAAAATAATTATGATTGATAATATATATAAACTTTAAAAATAGTTTATTATTTTTAAGTGAAATAAATAAGGTAGTTATAAAAAATAAAGAGGCATAAAATGAGAAAAGATAAAAGTAATTTAAATAATATAGCAATAATAATAAAATAATAAAATTTAAATTAAATTTGATATTTAATTTTTATTTATAAATTTGTAAAGAATTAAATTAATGTGATATTGTAGCTTTTTTTGTACAATAAAAAAAAAAAGAGAAAAAAAGAAGAAAGAGCTCTTAGGAAACAACACTCCAACTAAATCAATAGCAAGCCTGTTTGGATGTGTGGAAAATTGAGGGGGAAAGAAAATAATTTAATGAAAATAAGAGAAGATTGGCATTTTTATCTATTTAGAAAAAAAAGTGGGAAATAAAAGGATAATGAAATGCAGTGGTTATTTTTCTCTCAAATTCAGAGAAATAAATATATATATATATATATATATATATATATATATATATATATGAAAATAGATTACCTTTAACTAAAAAAATTATAAAATTATTATTAACTAATTAAATTCTTTTTAAAAATATATAATATAAAATTTCATAACTTTTTTTTCTCTTTATTTTCTTTCCTTTCAAACAAGAGAAAATAACTATTTTCATTGCTTCATCTTTTATTTTGCATCCATCCAAACAAAAATAAACATAATAAATAGGAAAAAATTTTCATTACTTCATCTTCTAGTAGCACGTCTGCCTAGCTAACGTTAGAGTATGGGCTTGAGTTTCTGTGTAAAGAGTGTGGACTCCTTTTTTTTTTCATCCTTAGTAAATGACCCATCACTAGCAGGCCCTGCCCTTGCTATTATAAATAAGACCCATGACTGACAGGCCCTGAATTGCCCATCATTCTTACATCAACCTTAATTTTAATTTAAAATAATCTATATTTAATTTAAAATAATCTACCTATAGATATTGTGACCTGCCGACAGTTTAATGGCATCCCTTTCATTGGATAATAGAGTTGTGACCTGCCGAAACCTATGTTTAGGTGCACATTCTTTATAATTAACTCATTTACAAAAAAAGTTGTTTATAATTAACTTAATATGTAGTTAATTATACATAAAATTTTAATTTAAACGACAATCAATCTATAAAATGATGTTTTAGTTTAGAATCTGATTAATTGTCATTTGCAAAACGTAATTATATAAATAATAATTGTATTTTGCTATCATATTTAATATAAACAGAAACATGATTAATTAATTTTAATTTAATAAAATTAAATTATTTTTAAAATAAATAGAGAAAAGACTTACAATTTCATTCTATAAAAAAATAATGTTATAATTTTCTTATGAACAAATATTTCTTCACATTTTTTTCTTTTTAAATTAGGGGGAAAATAATACAAAAATAACATTGATCTTTTAATTTTTTTTCTCTTTTCTAGAAAAAATATTTAATTTTCATAATTTAAAATAGATATATTTATTTATTTATTTTTCACACATCGAAACTATGGGTGAATTATTGAATAATGTGCCGTTCATTCCCACATTATCTATATTATTATATTATATGTTGACAAATGTGAATATATTTTTTTCTATTTTTTTCCTTTTTTTTAAAATATATTTAGATGTTTATAATAAGTATTTATAGACTCAATTTAGTGATAAATATAATTTTAAAATATATAAAAAAATAAAATGATTATATTAAATTATTTAAAATAATAAATAAAATAAATGTTTGAATACATTATTGCAGTAAATGAAATTCTCAAAATTCAAACTAAATCAAAATGCCAACCATATATAGAGAGTGAGGGAGAAAAGTAAAAAACAGCTACAAATTTATAATAAATTAAATATTTGTTGTTTAATAGGATTAGAATTTATAAATACTATATTTTATTAATTAAAATAGTTAATTTTTAATTATAATTTTATAATTATAATTATAATAAATAAATAATTGATTTTTTTAATTATAATTTTATAATTTAATTTTATAAATTTATAAATATTTATAATAATTAAAAAATAAATTAGTGAAAGTGAAATTAGTGTTTAATGTTGTTTATTAATTTTATTATAATAAACTAAATAATTGTTAATGAATCAATAATATTCATAGAATTAAGAATATAGATTTATAATAGAATTTTTAATGTAAATAAAAATAATATTAGAATTTTATTTCATTTTAATTATAATAATATTAGAAATCAAATTTATTCATAAATTTAGCATGTATAAGTTATCATTAAAAATTATTATGATGAATTTATATAAAATAATTTTTTATTATTAAAATTATTAATAATATATAGATCGTTGTTAAAATTTATTATCGATAAATTTATATAAAATAACTTAAATTTTATTAATTTATGAAACTTAAACTTAAATTAGGAGCATATAATTTCTTTGATTAGTCGATGTGAAACAAGCAGCGATTAGATCACTAGTATGGCTGAGGGCTAACGTAGGGCGAGTTCTTTGACGGTGAATTCTTTCGGAGCTATGAATACTTCAATATGACACAGAATTTTTAACTACTCGATTTGTTACAAACTCGGATATTATTATTTAAAAAATATTTAAATTTATTTAATTTTATATATTTTAATTAATAATTTATATAAATTTTTTTATTAATAATTTAAAATTAAAATTTTAATAATTTTATAAAATATTTAAATACTATTTATTTTAATATGATTTATAAAAATTTATAAATATTATCATAAAAATATACTTTATATTTAATTAATTAATTAATTATATAAATAAATTCAGATAATAAATACTTAATATATAAAATTTAAATTAATTATAAATATTATACTTTAATTTAAAATCCATTCAAAATTATATTATACATTATTTAAATTTATTCTATCAAATTCAACTGGATCAATTATTTATAAATATTTGATCCATTTATCTCTCTCTCTCTCTAAATAGATCGATTTTCAGAATCAGATGCTCATCTCTTTGGGTAATGAGATAACATGCATGGGCCAGAGAAGAGATCCCATCTCGAGTTCTGAGTAGAAAGGCACAAATAGTTCACATCTGATATTACTCAGCATAATCATAAAAAAAAGGATTGAGAAAACAAATAACAAGTAAACAACCTAAAGAAAGAATAAGTGATGAAAACCCAACGTTACAATAGAGCAGCAAATTAAGTAATCAAACCCCAATCACCCCAGAAATCTTTTCTCTCAAAGATTTGAAGATATGTTAGGTTATCTGTATATCTCTAAAAAGAAAAGCTTTTTAATTTGATAATATTTAGATAGTGGAAACGTGATTAACGTTGCTATAATAATTAATGGTTTAATTCTTTTTATATAATATTTTGATGACTGTTACATTGTGATCACAAAAAAGAGAAATTTTAGATATATATATAATTAAATTCTTTGTAATTAACTTATTTAAAAAAATTTGTTTATAATTAAATTAATATGTGGTTAATTATACATAAAATTTTAATTTAAACGACAATAAATCCATAAAATGATCTTTTAGTTTAGAATCTGATTAATTGTCATTTGCAAAATGATATAACGTAATAATATAAACAATAACTATATTTTATTATCATGTTTAATATAAATAGAAGCATGATTAATTAATTTTAATTTAATAAAATTAAAATTATTTTTAAAATAAATAGAGAAAAGAAAGATATATATATATATAATGAACTTAAATTTTCATTCTATATACTTAAAAAAACTTAAATAGAAAAAATAATGTTATAATTTTCTTATGAGCAAATATTTTTTCACATTTTTTTCTTTTTAAATCAGAGGGAAAATAATAAAAAATAACTTTTTTTTTTAATTTTTTCTCTTTTCTAAAAAAATATTATTTTCATAATTTGAAATACATATTTATTTATTAATTTTTCACACATCGAAACTATGGGTGAATTATTGAATTATAGTGTATGTTGACAAATGTAAATATAAATTTTTTTGTAGTTTTTTTTCCTTTTTTTTAACTTTTTTCAAAAATATATTTATATGTTTAGAATAAGTATTTATAGACTCAATTTAGTGATAAATATAATTTTAAAATATATAAAAAAAATAAAATCATTATATTAAATTATTTAAAATAATAAATAAATACATTATTGTAGTAAATGAAATTCTCAAAATTCAAACTAAATCAAAATGCCAACTATATATAGAGAGTGAGGGAGAAAAGTAAAAAACAGCTACAAATTTATAATAAATTAAATATTTATTGGTCAATAAGATTAGATTTTATAAATACTATATTTTTATTAATTAAAATAGTTAATTTTTAATAATAATTTTATAATTATAATAAATAAATAATTGATTTTTTAATTATAATTTTATAATTTAATTTTATAAATTTGTAAATATTATAAGAATTAAAAAAATAAATTAGTAAAATTCAAATTGATGTTTAATGTTCTTTATTAATTTTATTATAATAAACTATGAAATTGTTAATGAATCAATAATATTCATAGAATTAAGAATATATATTTATAATAGAATTTTTAGTGTAAGTAGAAATTATTAGCTCAAGGAGTAATAAGGACGAGTCCGCCTCTCAGGAGAAATAAGGATGCCGTGTTTTTAGGCTTGAGTAAAGGAGTGATAAGGTGAATTCTGTAAATATTGTATATTTGAATGAGTCTTTGTGGTTGAGATTCTTTGGGTAATTCGTTCCCTTCCAAGTGATAGTCTTCATTATTTTTCTCCTCCTTTTCAGCAACCTCTGTTATTATTCTTTTTATTTAAGCTGAATGTATACTGTCAATTGGATTAATTGAGGTTTCACATTAATAAAATTACATCTTCTTCACTTTGTTATCTTGGTTTCAGAGCCTCAACGATCTGCTCACCATGGCTTCTTCTCTGAATGTAGCCAATTTTGTTACCTTAAAGCTCAAACAATCAAACTATCCTCTGTGGAGAGAACAACTTTTGAGTTTAGCTGAAAGTCGAATTGTCGGATCATTTGGTTAATGGCTTTCCAAGATCGAAATTGTTACCCCTCCCAATCCAATTCCGTAAAACTATCAACCACAAAGAATCGACATCTTCAAGGCGTGCCAAAAGTATGATAGATTACTACGTGGGTGGATCAAGGGCACCCTTAGTGACGAATCAATCGGACTAGTCATCGGACTAGAAGCGATTCATCTTGTTTGGAGTGCATTAAAAGATGCATATGCACAAGATTCTCAAGAGAGGGAATTTACCCTCAGACAGCAATTGACCTATTTTCGCAAAGATGAAAATCGGTCCATCACTGAACATCTGCGTTTGTTTAAAGAACTCTGCGACAGTTTAGCCGCTATCGGGAAAAAAGTACCCGATGAAGAAAAAGTCTTTTGTCTCCTTACGATCGGGACCTCATGCGAAACGTTTACTACGACGATGCTTAAACCACCGCGACCCAATTTTAATGAACTGGTCTCTCAACTTAAGAATTTAGACCAGCGACGAGTGTGGTTTTCCACACAGAACGAATCTGGTCTTGATCAAATTTCGCATGTGGCTTTTTATGGAAATCAACAGAATTCATCCAGTAATTCCTCGAATCGGCGTCCTAGATTTAATTCCCAAGGGCGTGGTTTTCAAGCCCAGCAAACGCAAAACCCTTTTCCAAACAAAGAGTCGTATTCTTCCCAACGGCGACCTCCCCCGGCTGGTCGTAGAAGAATGACACTAGTGAACGAGTGTATAAGAACGAGTGTGTCAATACTGCAACAGAGATGGTCACATCGCGAAGATTTGCTGGTGGATTCCACAAGAAAAACAAAGCAGCCCTGCTCAAGCTCTTTCGGCACTCACATTGGATACTGATGTTGTAGATACTGACTGGGTTGCAGACTCTGGTGCATCGAATCATATGACAGGTAACAAAAATCTATTCCATAAACTTACTGACTATTATGGACCTGATTCCATAACCATCGGCGATGGAACGTTTCTATCCATCGATGGTGTTGGAATGACGTCTATAGAACAGAAGCAAAAATTATCACTTTCAAATGTCTTTTCTGTTCCTGCTCTAAAAAAGAATTTACTTTCTGTAGGCCAATTAACAGATGATTATCCTGTGAATTGTGAATTTTCTAATGTTTCTATTTCTGTTAAGGATCGACAGACGGGACAGGTACTGCTACAAGGGCCACGGAAAAATAACCTTTATATCTTGTCAGGGAATCCGAAAGCATATTTTTCCAATCGATTTAGGTCTGGAACAGCAGACATATGGCATCAACGATTAGGACACCCTCAACCTTCTGCGATTTCTATTTTGTTTAATAAGAACCTTATTGATGTTAAAGGTTCCTTGCATTCTAAATTTTTATGTGATAGCTGCCAATTAGGCAAATTGAGCAAATTTCCATTTAGTTTGTCTTCCAATAAAAGTACCACGTATTTGAAAAAGTTCATTGTGATTTATGGGGACCACTGCTTTATCTTTTGCCAAATTTAAATATTATGCTTGCTTGGTAGATGACTATTCTAAATACTCTTGGCTTATACCACTAAAGAAAAACGGATTTCTTTGTTGCTTATAAAGCTTTTGAGCAGTTTGTGCTAAGACAATTTGGGAAGACCATCAAGGTTTTCCATTCCGATGGAGGAGGTGAGTTTTGAATAATGCTTTATCTTCACATTTTCTTTCACAAGGTATTAAACATCAAGTGTCGTGTCCTCATACACCCGAGCAAGCAGTCTTTGTCGAGCAGCGACACACCGTTTTATTCGTGAATTAGGATTGACGATGATGTATCATAGTCATGTGCCATTGTCTATGTGGGTCGATGCTTTTCAAACCGCTGTTTTTAATAAATAGGTTGCCTACTGTGCTAGGGAATGAAACACCATATTTTAAATTGCATGGAACTCATTTTGATTATAGCTCTCACGTGTCTTTGGTTCTAAGTGTTTTCCATATATATGGGACACAAGAGGTCATAAGTTTGATACTAAGTCTTGTTTATGTGTTTTTATAGGGTATAGTGAAAAACACAAAGGTTACAAATGTATCTATCCCAAAACTAATAAAATAATAATATCTCGACATGTGAGCTTTGATGAAAAAGTTTATCCGTATAAATCTGCATCTCCTAATAAAAAGGTTGTTGACAAGCTTATGGATTCTTGGTAACCATCCACGAGATTACGATTTTCCACTAAGTTCGAAGAAAGTGCAGTCGGATGTATTACGGTTCCTATACCAAAGAACACATGACAATCGGACTATAGGAGATCATGAAACAGAATCCGATCCTACAAGTGAGTCTCCACTAGCGACTCATCATTCACACTCGATCTTTGTTCAAGATGACGGATGCATCTAGAACAGTGAACAGAGCATTGTCTCCACCTCCATTGTTTTTGTCAAATAGAGTTGAAGACACAGTTCAAAATTCCTTAGCAGCAGAGGACGTTGTTGGTAAACAAGTTGCTGCAATTGAATCAGACTCGGTGTTTTTGTCATCTCCAACTAATACTCATGTACCTGGTACTTCTATGATTGATGGTATGCGTAATCAGTCTACCAACAGTTCATACGGATCAAGAAGAGTTGCTTCCTGAAGTCTGTTCATCATCTTTGGCTGAAATATCAGCTGAACAAGTTCAGGACGAAGCATTGCAGCCTCGACATTCGATGGTCACCAGGTCACAGTCCGGAATAGTTAAGCCAAACCTAAAGTATGCTTTACATGTGTCTATATCTCCTGATATACCTCCTGAGCCTAAAACTGTTAAGAGTGCTCTTGCACATCCAGGTTGGAAACAGGCTATGATAGAGGAGTATCAAGCTTTACAGTCAAACCACACTTGGGAACTTGTTCCTAGACCAGCGCATGTAAATATAATAGGGTGGGTGTAAGTGGGTTTTTAAAGCTAAAATAAATTCTGATGGGCATTTGGATAGATTGAAAGCTAGACTAGTTGCCAAGGGGTTTCATCAACTAGATGGTGTTGATTACACCGAAACCTACTCCCCTGTTATTAAACCAGGAACCATACGCTTAGTTCTTTCTGTGGCTTTAGTGAAAAATTGGCCAATTCGCCAATTAGACGTGAAAAATGCATTTTTGCATGGATTTATAACAGAAGATTTATATATGGATCAGCCACCTAGAATAAAAGATCCTAATTATCCTAATCATGTTTGCAAATTACAGCGAGCATTGTATGGTTTAAAACAGGCTCCGAGAGCCTGGTTTAATAGGTTGAGTATGTTTTTAATTGATTATGGTTTTTTTGCGCTTTAGTGATCCATCCTTGTTTGTCATGCATACATCGACAGTGTATTGGTTTTATTAATTTACGTGGATGATATGTTGTTAACAGGATCGCCTATGGCTCTAGTTCGTAATTTTTTGCGTGTCTTAAGCAAGGAGTTTTCCATGAAAGACCTTGGGCAATTTCATAATTTTATAGGCATTCAAATTCAATCGACTGACTCTGGGTTACAATTGAATCAAACCCGTTATTCCTATTCAATTTTGGAAAGAGCTCTGATGGTGGATTGTCTACCAATGCCCACTCCACTTGTTCGAACACACGATCTTTATGCACCGACACACGATGGCCGATCCCACCTTCTTTCGAGGGCTTGTGGGTTCGTTCTGATTTGACACTAACCCGACCGGATTTGTCCTATAGTGTCAACTATATTTCTCAATTCATGCAGTCCAACTTTGTCTCACTTAAAATATGTTCGTCGATATTACGATATCTCAAAGGAACAATACATTTTGGCTTATTTTTTAAAAAAGATACCTCACTTGTTCTTAGTGCATTTTCTGATGCAGACTGGGCCGGATGTCCAACCACACGATGGTCTACTACAAAGCATCAGATTTCTTTCTTGGTTGCAATATCATTTCTGTGTGCCAAGAAACAACACACTGCGCGTTCTAGCACGAGGCCGAGTATCGTTCCATGGCTCACATCGCACCGAGCTTACTTGGCTTGGATATCTCTTACAGACTTGCAAATCTATCCCAAGCGTACTATTTTATATGGTGATAATCTTAGTGCACTACATTTAATACCAATCCAAGATTACATTCACGCAGTAGCATGTTGCTCTTGACTATCACTATGTTAGAGAGCGTGTTGCTCAAGGGGTTTTGATCACAAGATACATTCCTCAAAGATATCAAATCGATATATTTACGAAGTCCATGACAAAGGCTCGCCTAGCACAATTTCGACGCAAACTATGTCTCCACCCTGGACATAGTTTGAGGGGGGATATTAGCTCAAGGAGTAATAAGGACGAGTCCGCCTCTCAGGAGAAATAAGGATGCCGTGTTTTTAGGCTTGAGTAAAGGAGTGATAAGGTGAATTCTGTAAATATTGTATATTTGAATGAGTCTTTGTGGTTGAGATTCTTTGGGTAATTCGTTCCCTTCCAAGTGATAGTCTTCATTATTTTTCTCCTCCTTTTCAGCAACCTCTGTTATTATTCTTTTTATTTAAGCTGAATGTATACTGTCAATTGGATTAATTGAGGTTTCACATTA
Source organism: Hevea brasiliensis (assembly GCF_030052815.1). Lineage (NCBI taxonomy): Eukaryota > Viridiplantae > Streptophyta > Magnoliopsida > Malpighiales > Euphorbiaceae > Hevea > Hevea brasiliensis. The sequence goes on along the minus strand of NC_079495.1, from coordinate 102,820,135 downwards.
ATAAAATTACATCTTCTTCACTTTGTTATCTGAAATGATATTAAAAATTAAATTTATGTTAATTATAGTAATATTAGAAATTGAACTTATTCACAGATTTAGCTTGGATAAATTATTGTTGAAAATTATTAATGTGGAATTTATACAGTATATTATATATTATTCAAATTTATTTTATAAGAATTCGATTGAATTAATTATCTATAAAAATTTGATTCGTTTTCGTCTCTAAATAAATTCATTTACATTGCATTTTGAGGTTAAATAAAACTTAAAAATCAATCTCTTGTATATATAAGTTTAATAATAATTTAATTTTTATATTTTATTTTTATTAATAAATTAATTTTTCAAATTCATTGATTATAAGGATTAATTTATTAAAAAATAAAATATTAAATTAAATTGTTAATAAAAATAAAAATAAAAATGTTATTAAATTTATATTAAAAATTAATTTGAGAGTTTTATTAAATCTCGAATATTTTATTATAATCTACTAAAAAAATTAACATACGTTTGCCTGTGACCAAGGGACTCTGCTAGCTTTAAAAGCCAATGTTTCCCTTCAATTCAAATAATGATTTGATAAGATTTATTTATTTAATTACAAGCATGTTTATTTCGATTTGTTTTATTTTTGCTATATAACTATTTTCAAGAGATATTTAGATTTTGTAATTTGATCACAGGGCTTCATGCATGAGGATCCGGACCTCCCATGCATGATAAACCCTTTTTTTTTTTTAATTTCTTATTAGGAATCATAATGAAGTTAATCTGATATGTATATATCAAAGTTATTTTATAAATAGTTTTTCCCTTAACCACCCAATTTTTCTTGAACATTTTCATGTTGGAATGGATTTTGAACTTTAAAGTAGAAAAAAAACGAAAATTGAGAATTTTATTAATATATATTGTGACTATTTTTTTATTAAGATTTGATAATTTAAGTGTTACTAATTGTAAAGTTAAAATAAATTTTGATAAATATAAGATTTATTTTTTTGTAATTATTGGGAAATAAAATTATAAATGCAATTTTTTTTCAATTAGATTTTTCTGTGTTTTATTTGTAAATTGTTGTGTATTTTTTGTTTGTAATTAATATAAGAAAAATATTTTTTTAATAAATAATTAGTTATTATTGCAAGTTGACGAAAATGTATTTTAAATTAGAATATAAAAAAATAATTTAATTATTGCACTAAATAAAATAAAATAATGTTTAATTTATATTAAATTGTTTATATTTATATTTTCGTTTATATTACTAACATATATATATATATATATATATATATATATATATATATATATATATATATATATATATAATATACCTAGGTTGTGGTAGATGATACAATTTCTTCTCCTTAGATTGAAATTTAGACGATAAATTGAACTTGTTGTGCTTCCTGCATTTAAAAGTATATTTCTTGATATAGAGAACTAAAGAAATTAATTTGTAAAAGAGAAGGAGAAGAGAGAACCTATATGAAATAGTGGAGAGCTCAACAAATTTAATTTGCTTCCTATGTCTTTTAAATTTGCATTTTGAGATAAATTTTAAATTTTCATTCTAAGACGAAGCTAGTGTGCAGTGAAGGTGGTTGGATTTCATGCATTTCAGAGTTTCTAAATAATTCTGGTAAGACTGATACATAATTAAAAAAATATTATTTTAAATGACATTTTCTAAAGCGATATTCTACACGCATTGATGGGATGTGATAAATTTAGAGAACATCATTTTAATTAATAGTTTTTATTTCTCTAATTTTGACACATTTTGACACGCTCTAAATACTTAAAATTGTATTTTGAACTGGCAATTTCTGTATTAAATGACTTCCCTTGAAATTATATTTTTAATTGTCATTTTCTAAAGTAAATTTTATTTTTGTAAATAGTTTTAAATTCAAATTAAAATGATAAATAGTTTTTTAAAACATATTATTTAAATAATTAATCTACTTTTAGATAAGCTTTTGGTGGGTTTATATGGGATGCTTGCATGCATGTTATAATCAGCTCCCTTGATCAGTCACCTTTGCTTAGCTCGTAACCCATTCATTGACTATGGCCAAATCCCTATTTATCTTTTGGTGTTGTTACATCTCCCCCGTTTCTCCATTTGGGTTTCAAAGTGTGAGCAGCGAAGACCTCTAGGTTGAGTGGAAGTTCAAGCTCTCCCTCTAAAGTGGATGTTTCGCCCTGCATGTTACTTCTTCAAACTGCCTCACTGTTTCTACCTTGAAGGCCACTAAAGAGTTGCTGGTAGAAGAGACAGCAGTGACTGTAATTGATGAAGGTGGAAGGTTGTTGATGAAGATGACATCTGAGTCAACCCGTTTGGTATAAGAATCCAAATTTTTTTGGGTTTAAGTCTCTTTCTAAACTTGAATTGGACTTTATTGCAGTTCTGCTAATTTTAGTGCGTTTGTCGTTATAACCTTTATTTCATTAATGAAATATTTATTTTTAATTAAAAAAAAATGATAAGTCAGGACTGAGGCGTTCTTTTCTTCTCCTACTATGAGTCATATTTTTTTTATTTATTATATAGTACACTCTATTAGTCATATTTTTTTATTTATTGTACGGCACGCACGTGAATCGCATGCATCGAGTTATGATATGCATAATTACGACGTACAAGTGCATTCAGACTTGGGTCAACTTTTATCTGCTCATTGGCATTTGCAATGAATTTTTTGTTTTCCAAATATCCATATTCGGAATCAGATGCTTATCTCCTTGGTCAATATGTATGGGCCCGAGATGGGATCCCATCCCATCTCAAGCTCTTAGAAAAAGCATATTATTTTATGGTTTTAGTTTAGATTAAAATAACACGTATCTTACAAAAATTCATTATAAAAGGTTATTATAATAAATTCACTGGCATTAAGGCTTGGAAATGTAAAATATTATTTTTATAATGATCAGTTGAATTAATTTTTAATTGATAAAATTCAGCTTTTAAATTAAATTTAAAAAAATATATAAATTTTGAATGTGTAAAGAAAATTTATTATCTCTGAATAAAGATGGAGGGATTCATCATATATTTTCATGGATATCTGTATCCATAAATCCAATAATCGAAATGGACCACTCATATTTGGAGGGAACGACGTGAATTTGTATCAATAGGATAGAAACTATAAGTTGTGCAGGGAGGCAACACCCAAGAGTATTGATAACTAAGTCAAAGTTTGACTCTTAAGAGGACTTATCACTGTCATACTGCATGATGCCTAATTATCATAGTCCTAGAGTTTTGAAATTTGAAATTATTTTTTTAAATAAAAATATTATTTTAAATACGATTGGAAAAAGTAATTTAAAAAAAATTATTTTATTATTTTAATATTTTTATAATTAAAATTAATTAAATTTAATTTTTAATTATTTTTTAACACTCTTTAATTAATATATTAAAAAAGTGATTTTCTCAATATTAGTTTCAACAGCAATATCAAACAGGCTTTATATTTGCACCAAAGTTAAGGTTGGCTGCAGTAGACATGGACCTGTCTGAAATGCATAAGATAAAATGAAAATTAATTTAAATTTAGATTTAATTAAAATTATTTTAAATTAAATTAGAACAAACCGAATTTGACTCATAATTAAATTAAAATTAAAATCAATATTGAAACTGAGCAGAATCTTTTGATTCGATCTCATATTTCTAATTCTTAAAATTAGAATAGGTTGGATTTTGATTTCATCATCGTACCAAACTACGTTCATGTCTAAATCGCAATAAATTATTGGTGTAAATAATTAAATGTTAATATTTAATATTTAGTAATTAAAAAGTTAAAAAGTAGATAATTAAAATTATAACTTTTTAATTGTGTATTTATAATTTTATACTATTTATTATTAATATTAAAAAATTAATTAGTAGCTGAGTATTGAAAAGTAAAAAATTAACTAAAATTGCTTAAATAAATGAATGTTAAATTTAATAAATTAGGTTTGTCTCTTTTTCGGTGTAAATTTGTAATATTTTTAAAACATTTTACCATGTGAATTGTATGATTTAAATTTTAAAACAATTCAAAATATTGATAGCTCTATTAATAATTATTGAGGGTAGTGATAAAATTCACTGCATTTTTAATAGGAGAAAACAAGGTTCATACTTTAGAAAAGGCATTATTAAGAATGATAATCATAAAATATGAATAGACTAATTTACCCTGAATGAAATAATATTTCTATTTAGATGCTAATATACTTCAATTTTCTCTACATTCTCTAAAAAACGTTAACAAAATAATGAAATTAAATTTATTAAATATTTAGCTAGCTCCTCCTCAAATCAAGAGTAATTAGATTTTTTTTATAGGCCAAATGCTATTAAAAAAAATTTAAAATTTTACACGTTTTTGTAATTATAACTATTTTTTTTTATTAATATTGACTTAATTTAAAAATTTATTATTTATTTTTGTCCGATCAGAATTACGGATTTTGGAGTACTAACGCAGCAGTTGGCATGAAAAAAAAAAGTTATTTTTTTAATATATTATTTCTTGCGTGACATAAATTTTTATGATCTATTAATGTGATAAAAATATTATTATTTTATATTTTATTGCTGAAGTGATAAAATTTTAATAATTATAAAAATCTAAATTTTTTTTACTTTTATTAATTATAGTCAATTTTATAAGTTTATTTTATTTATAGTCAATTGAATAATTTTTATTTAATTTGATCAAATATTAATATTTTATTACTTAATACAATTATAAAAAATAAATATTTATATTATTTAATATAACAAAAAAAATAATATCACATTATCTTTTTTTTTTTTCTATTTATGAATCAGTCGTTTCTCTCGCTCTCTTCCTCTCTCTATAGGCTTTCAACCATATTATTATTATTATTATTATTATTATTATTATTTACTAAAATGATGAATATTATTATTATTGACATCTTTATATGAATTTTTAATTTTTAAACAAATAAAAAATATAAGGGGAGAGAGGAGAATACTATTATTTTTTTATTATATTAAGTAACATAAATATTCATTTTTATAATTTTATTTGGTAATAAAATATTATCTTTTGACTAAATTATTAGATCAAAATTAGTCAATTGGCTATAAATGAAACAAATTTTTAGAATTGAATATAATTTGTAAAATAAAAAAGTTTTAAATTTTTTTAATTATTAAAGTTATGCCACATCAATAATATAATATAAAATAATAATATTTTTATCATATCAGCCGCTGCGTCAGTAAGACTATAAAAATTTATGATACGTCACTTTTCATGTCAGCAATAACATATTAAAAAATAATATTTTTTTATCGGCACTCTTAAATCCTTAATTTTAATCGGACGATAATAAATATTTAACTTTTAAATAAGATCACAATTAACAAAAGAAAAAGGTTTTGCCTATAATTATAAAAACGCATAAAATTTTGAATTTCTTTGAATATTAGGCCTTTATATATATATATATATATATATATATATATATATATATATATATATATATATATATATAAGGAATTTAATGGTAAAAAGCTTCCTCTCCTTATGCAGTTGAGTCTGCTATATTAAAAATAATTTAAAAAATTATTATTTTAATTTAATATTATTAAAATATATTAAATTAAAATAAAAAATATTTTATAAAATATTTTAAAATAGTAAATTTTCAACTGGAGTTTAAACAATATTTACGAAGAAGTAAATTTAATTTGACGAAAAATGATAAAGAAAATTTTCTAATAAAAATGTTGAACTAGACATCAGGCCCTCTTATATTGTGTTGAAACTAAATTGGCAATTTAGATTGGAAGATTCAGAAATTTTGAACTGGACAGAATAATATCCTGTCATGATTCTAGTTTTCATTTTATTTTATTTCAATTCAGGTTTAACTTTGATTTGATTTGATCAATTTGATGATCAATTTTTTTTAAGTGAAAATTTTAATTTTACCCAAATTTATATTGAACTGATTAGAAACAATTTCATACTCTTTTTAATCAAATTCAAAATGGTTTTAATCAAATTTAAATTTATTATTGGCCAATTTGATTCCGGTCTAAACTTGAAGCGGGCCCATTGCTGTCTTGATTTATGTTTTTTAAATCTAACCTGATGATTAAATCAGTAAAGTAGAATGTTAAATATTTAAAATTCAACTAAGAAGAACTAGAGTTTAACTAATATATTTGTTTGATGTTAATTTTTAAAGTTTTATTTAGCAATAACTTTTAAAATATTATTTAATATTTTAACTATTTATCTTATTTTTATATTATTAGTATTTGTACTAGTGTTTAAGATTGAGAAAGTTATTCATGAGATATTACATTTTTTTTAAATTTTTTAAATTGTAAAAGTTGAGTGAGTATTTTAATTATAGTAAAAAAATAATATTATTAATTTTATATTTAATAATAATTTGTATCAAATATTTTTATTTTACATTATTATATAATCAGTTACTCTAACAGCTATTATCTAGCGGTTAGCAATTCGTAAAACAGGTAAAAATTTATATTAAACATAAAATAATTAGACAATATAAGTTTAAACTAAGTAAATAATTTATGGGGAATTTATAATTAGCTCTCTGAGTTTTATTTTATACTTATATTTTAGTTTCTGAATTTTAAAAATTTAATTATTTAATTTTTAAATTTTATATTATATTATAATTTAATACTTAAATTTTAAAAAATAAATTACTTAAACTTTTTAATTTTAATATATAAAATAATTTAGTCTCTATAATTTTAATATTTATAATAATTTTATTTATTATCAAAAAGATTAAATTAAGAATTAAAGGAGGATATAATATAAAATTTAGAGATTAAATAATTAATTTTTTAAAATTTAAAAATTAAAATTTAATATAAATAAAATTTGGGAATCAAATCATAAATTTTTCATAATTTATGGATGTAATAAAGTGGTCAGGTACTCAGGTCTGCATCCCAGGAGTGAAGGTCACGGGTTCACACCTGTAGTACCCAAGATTTTTTTTTTCTTTTTTTTTTTTTAAGTTGTTGAGGAAGAAAACCAGAAAAGAAACCTGCGTGTGAACCAGACCGATCGGTAAATGGTCCAGTTCCCGTTAACCCTGTCCGACCGCCCGGTTCGATCCGGTTCTGAAAACCACTAGAACCACTTGCTTCCATCTATATAAAGGCCGAAGCAATAGCGTTCCAGGGCAACACAAGAATCGACCTTGGAGTCGGTCCACAAAACATCTTTCGCTCTAACGTCTCCTCTCTTTTCTGCCGATCTCTTCCCAAAATGTGGGCTGTGGATATGGCGGTGGTGGTGGTGCTTGGTCTGTTGGCCATGGCACAAATATCCATGCAACAGGTTTTGAGAAACCCTTTGCATGGAATTATGGAGAGAAGCACTAACAATGCAGAGCCTTCTCTGGGCGTTATTGCGACCTCAAATAGCGCTGAGAAAGCACTTAATGCCTCTGGTGAATTCATTCTTAGCTCCACAAACCCTTACATTGACTATGCTGGTAATCAATATCTCTCCTCCTACAGCATGGGTCCATTACTTCTCATTTTCCATCAAAGTCACTGTTTCTTGGTTTCTTGTTTCAGGAAGAAGATTCTTCATTGGGACGATTAGGGGTGCTACTGTAGTATATGTTAAGTCCGGAAGTCTTGCTGTAAGATTTCATCATTTCATGTTCTGTCTCATTTCCATTTCCAATCTCTCTGTCTTTCTCAATCGATCCTAAGTTGACAGGTTATATTTTTCTCTTTTTAGATAAATGTGGCCATGACTACGCAACTCCTTCTTGATTTCTTTATTAGCATTCGTGGAATCGTTCATTTTGGAAGCGCAGGAACTGTAGACGATTCTTTGCCCCTTGGTAATGTAGTTGTTCCCAGCTCTATTGCTTACACTGGAGTTCTTAACTGGAAGGTAAACGCATGAGTTTTCCTGCTCCCAATTTAGCTGTATCTAAAATCACATTTCTCTTTGCCACCTGATCTGTTCTTTTCTTCCTTTTGTTGAGTTATTGTTGTTGTCTTTGTGTTGTGTGCAGTCATTCGGATCAGTAGGTGGAGAGCTGACATTTGGAGATTATAACTATCCAGAGAAGGGGCAGAATCTGTTGGGAACTATAAAATATGAATCACTGACCTTGTCTTCTGCAGATTCAACACAGCGTACTCTGTGGCTTGAAGCCAACTCAAGGTGGCTATCGATCGCCTCTCAGCTGAAGGTTTGTCAATATTCTTCTCTTTACCAACAATTCAATCCTTATTCCATATAGCGCAATTACATTAATAATTTTTATAATCAATTGCAGGATTTAGAACTGCAACAATGTGTTAACCCTTTAAATTGCCTACCCAACACACCAAAAGTTGTGTTTGGAAAGAAAGCGTCCAGTGCTGATACTTACGTTAACAATGGAGCTTATAGGGAATTCCTTTACAAGACTTTTAATGTCTCGATTGTGGATACATCCAGTGCTGCTGTAGCAATGGTTAGTGACTGATGATTAAAAATAATTAATCTGCAATTTTAATTGAGAACACTAAATGATCATCTGCCATTATTTTCAGGTCTCTTTGACACATGGGTTGCCTTTTATTGTGTTCCGAGGAGTTTCGAATTCTGCAGGTGCAGCGGATTCAGGGTCGACCTTTAGCTCTTTGGCCAACTCTAATGCTGTCGCTGCTGCAGTTGAGTTCATCGCTTTGGTTGATCTTCCTCATACGGCTTCTAATTAAGTAGTGGAATTATTGTCCTGTTTGATGAGTAATTATTTAAGAGAGGTTGGGCACATGTGCTCTTCTATCAGGACAAGTAATTTCTGCTAATTAAATAAAATGCTGTGTTTGTGCACTCTTTCTTTTTCTTTAATCTGAAAAATTATCCAGTTAAAACTTTATATAGATAATGATTTCATTATAACCATTAATTTTAATGAATTTCATGTAATCAATAGTTATAACGAAATCATTCTACTGAATAAAAATTCAATCCTCTAATCCATATTTAACCACAAAGTATTCTTACCTGAATCAAACAAAATTATGACTCAGCAGAAAGCAATTTAGTATCACTCTTGAAAATTAAAAATACGTTTTCTAGCTACTAGGGTCATCTTCAAATACTACAATAATACTAGCTAGATTCACTATAGTATTGGCCAACTGCTTTGCAAATTGCCATTATGGCTGTGCACAATTTTTGAGACTCGAGCTGAATTGAAAAATTCAACTGAACTAAACTCAGAAAAAAATATTTCTATAGAAAACGAATTAAGTTATAATTGTTTTATCATTTTAGTTTGGTCTTAATTATTCATTAAGAATCGAATCGAAATCAAATTAAACTAAAGAACCAATTATATATATATATATATATATATATATATATATATATATAATCAAATTAAACTAAAGAATCAATTATATATATATATGATATATTATGTAGTTTCAATGAATTATATATATTATGCAATTAAAATTATTATATATATAATTTAACTTGTTATTAATGACAACTATAAGTGTATATATGAAATTTAATGTTAACTTTTATTATTTTTAATTATACATACATTAAATCTATTTATAGTCTGTAATTATCTTATTAAATTATTTTTTAATCATTTAATATATTTGTGTTAAAAATTATATAATTGAAAAATATATATATATATATATATATATAAGATAGTATAATATATTTATTAAGATATATATATTATGAAGTGACTTAATTTATATATATGTTGTTTCATAGGATTAAATTATTTTTTAATCATGTAATATATTTTTGTGTTAAAAATTATATAATTGAAATATATATATATATATAAGATAGTATAGTATATTTATTAAGATATATATATTATGAAGTGACTTAATTTATGTATATGTTGTTTCATAGGATTAAATTATGACCCACTCAAAATATTAGTGGTATGATCCGAATAAAATATTTTGTGAGATTTGTAGTGGTAGTAAAACATGAGCCAAAATAATTTTAAGAATCAGTGTTAATAATTCACTAAATTTAAATTACATTGGCCATCTTATTTTTAATTTGAAAAGGTCTTAATTATAATCTAAAAAATTTTTACAAGCATCTATTATATTAAAATTAAATTTATTTTTAATGCTTAGGATTGTGAATTAGAATTTAAATTAGAAAATTTATGTATTCTCCAATAAAATTTTAACTTTAAAGAGTCGAATGAAAATATAATAAAAAATTTTTCTAAAGCCAAAAATTGTATAGCTTGGTGCTCTTGACTTATGTTATATTAATCTTAACTTATATTATACTCGTTAATTTGTTGTTGTTTTATAATTTACATGGAAATATTATATAACTTATTATATATAGGATCGGACGCTTACTGCCATACCAAAATTTAAGTTTTTAGCAAAGGTCAACAATCCATCCTCAGCACTTATGAGAGATTTGAACATATGACCTTAGCTCTAACACTAATTATAGGATCGAACTCTTACCACCATGCCAAAAGTTTAAACTTTTAGCATGAGAACAATTTTAACCCTTTATAGCATAATAGTCCAAGTCCCATGAGTTGAAAAGATCTAAGTAGGATGCTAGCGTACTGAGTTGTCCCACTCATGCCAACATTATGGATATTTGACTTTATTTCATATTTTTATGTGAAAATTATTATTTTAATTTTGGTATTTCTATCCCCACTCATGCCAACATTGTGAACATTTGACATTATTTTGTATTTTTATATAAAAATTATTAGTTTGATTTGAGTATCTCTCTTATTGATATTTTATTTTAATATTGGTATTGTTATTAGTATTATTATTTTTATTGATATTTTGATGTTCAAAATATATAATTTTTTTTGTTCTTTTAAAAGAAATACAATAATACTGTAACTTTAAGTGTAGAAACCGAGCTGAACTGAAAGCTGAACTGAAGCTAAAATCAAACCGAAACTGAAAGCACTTAGAACCTAACAGAAACCGAAAACACTTAGAACTAAATTAGAATCAAAACCCAAATTTGGTTTGTCTTTTAGTTTCAAAAAATGAAAGAACCGAAATTTGATTTTGGTTTTAGTTCTTATAAAGAACCAAACCGGAACTGAAACCGCACAGCTCAACTTGCAATGTAGAAAGAATAATCTTTTCCCAGCAAAACAAATATTTTTATTAAGTATAATTTTACAATGTAAAAATTGACAAATATTGCAAAAATTTTGTATAATTAATCTTAGAATATACTCCTAACTGCCTGTACGTTAATGGCAATAAATCAGAGTTAATTATAGCTTTCTTTGTTGTTAGAATAACCTAAACAAATCTATACTATATTAAGCACTTGAAGGCACTTCAGAGGCAGGCTCATTGAATTTTGTTCGAGTCTTCTGCAATTTGCAGCTTCTTCTTGCCCTCTTGCAAGCACCGAAGAAGGGCAATAATCCTGTCAAGTCAAGGCATCCTCTCTTATTGGGCTTTACCATATCAGAATCACAATCATCATCTTTTCCCCTGGCTTTAATGGTTGTCATTTCCATGATGGATTCACCAGTTCTTCTAGCACCACTTTCTTGCCGCTGCAGGTCTTCGTTCTGTTATAAGCAAAATTGAGTTTAAAATGGTCATCATCCTTGATAAGGAAGCAAACGCATCTAGATTTTATAAGTGAAGGCTGGCATTTTAAACCCCAGCAAAATTAGCTTGCATCCCAAGCTAGAGTTATTATGACACTTTCAGGATTTATATCAGACCTTACCTTGCTATGCGGAATTAATTCACTTTTAATGCAAAAGATTATTGCATTTGGCTGCAGGCTAACATTGTTGCCACAATTTGTCTCTTTATGAATCTTCCGCATTATCCCTTCTTCCTCCAATTTCTGGGCCAATTCTTCCATATCCCTTATGTTCTCCCTTATAAAGAGATTACGTTTGCCTCCACATGGACAGTCAAGAGAGTTAATATCTGAAATTATCCAGCAAAAGAACGAAAAATGATATTAATGTAGTGCAAAATAGAATTAGAGAGACTTGAGTAGTTGATATGTTAGAATGAATCTCTAAACAGTTTTTCTTGTACCGTGAAAATGGCAGAGAAGATGAAAGCACTGATTGCATTCCAGGAAAGCCAAGTAACAGTCCCGTTTACAGGTGCCACAGATAATAGTTCCATGAGAATTCGGTAATAATATTGATGATTCTTTTAAGTTTTCCACTCTATTCTTTAGCTTCCACAGAGCACTACTGAATAACCGCATGTGTCTTACGAAGGACACCTCTACAGAATTATGAGTGGCCACTCCCGCTGATGACCTATTCAAATCTTCATGTTTCAAGAGATGAACTGCTTCCTTACATAGAATTTCCTCACATGGAAGGATTGCCATCATGCCAATACGAGCATATCGCTTACTAGCCAGTTCCCCGAACGGAAACCAATCACCAAGAGCAAAGTTCACTGCCTCACCACAATTGAAACCTGCAATGTACGAGAAATCAGAAAATAGGCATAGACTGCATAGAAAAAGACCTGAAATTGCAAAAGAATGAAAAGTAGGCAAATATAATGAATTAAGATAATCCTTACCATTACTAAATCCAGCATGGTATGCTCTAGGAAAGGTGACAACAAACTCCCCTGGCATCTGCACAGCCTTGTAAACTGGAACACTGTGCTGTAGCAAGGTACTTGGTGGAAACATTGTTGTTTTCCCCGCAATTTCTTTGAAAACTCCATCCTCATCACCGATTGATAAAATATCATGAGCATACACAAGATCCAGGACTACTTTTTCAAACTGTAGAGCTGCATGACCGGGTACGCCATACCAAGTCTTTGGAGCACCAGTGTGATGATAATTAATGCTGAAAATTGGAAATTTAAGTTATATGAACAAAAATTGAAGGGCTTGAGAAATAGACAAAGACACAGAAGCACCACAAAGCATATTTACCTGAATAAATAGTGATCTTCCACGTGCCATGCAAACATACTAAATAGCATTCCAATATAAAGCATAGGATTCGTTACTCCCTGAATATAAATAAAATGAAGTCAAGGAAAAGCTCAAAAACACAGAATGGAAATTTTTATTAAGGCATGAAAAATATGGCCATACTGGAATTTCATGTTCAACCAAACGCAATATGGAATTTGGCAGCTTTGGCAGAGTCTGAAATGAAGAAACAAAATCTAGTTTGAGGATTCATTAAAGAAAAATTATGGAGATGATAAGCAAAAGTTAACAAATTTAATGAAAAATTAAAAAAAAAATCAGAATTAAACTGGTGAAAATACCTTTAAATTCCATTTGCTTGCTCCTAGCTGATCATCAGGATCACTAGAAAAGGCACTACCATCAACATTGATTGCATACTCTACAGTTTCTTCCTTTCCACTGGACATTTCGAGCCAAAAATTCTTCTCCAATTGTTCAGGAGAAAGATATTCGGAACAGGAGAATCTACAAACAAAATTTTCATCTGCCATACTCTTAAAAGTATTGAAGGTATATTCTCTGCAAAGAACACAAGCTCAAACATTGTAACTTGTTGTTGGCACTTTGTTTAACATCCAAACGAAAATAAAAGCAGCAAATATGAGCCCAAATTGCTGCAAAGATTGTAACCTAAAATCTACATTGTGCAGAAATTTACCTCTCTCCCATTGAGAAAGTGACCTTGTCATCCATATCCCATTCAGTAAGCCGAAGTGGTTGCACATAAGTTGAAAATTTGAAGTCCTTTAGTACCTCAGCAGCTGGGACAGAAGGCTTTATAGGAGACACAATCTTGCAAATTCCTAAATTTGAAGTTATTCTTTGTTAAAGAACACCACAGAAAGATTCGCCAGAACATGGTTTTTGATAACAAAGGTACATTTGCACATCCATTGTGAAAACTATAATTAATTTAACATGAAAGCAAGTAAATAATTAGGGTATTGAATCTGTGGCACCATATTCTCAATAGTGGAGGATAAAATTCAGTCTAAAGTCACAAGCAGCCCAAGTACAAAAAAGGATAAATACGATATGCCAGCAAAAATGTACTCTGCAGTCCATCATAAATGTGAGTAAACTTACATGACAGATTAAATTTTCACATTACGTTCAAAAGCCTGATATCTTAAAATATAATAGAGGAACATGAACATCAATTTCACATACCATACTGAGATGCCTCTGCAGCAATTTTCTGCAGATAATTCAAAGGATCCTCAAACTCCTCAAAAGATGGGCGGTAGACAGGACATTCTGAGATTTTATCTGTCCATTCTAAATCAATCAAGTCATATTTGCCTGCAGTGCACTTCGAGGAGATATCCTTGTCAATCAAAGGTCTGTTGGATTGAGAGAATGGACTCTTCTTGGTCCTAGTTCTCCTTCCGCAAGATGTAAAAGCTTTTAAAGCAGTTTCCCTACTGGTGGTTTTCATAGTGTTAGCACTTCCAACTTCAGAAATGCCACCAAATCTCGTTATCAAAAATCCTTCAAATTCTTAGGCGTTTTTGGTACCCAAATATAATATTCTCTTCTGTTCACCTGACAGGGAAATGAACCAAAAAGTTCCAGTAGTACTCAAACTAAAAATAATTTAAACAAGGTATAAAGTACTTGAAACATAAATATGGTTCATTTAAATTAGGCAGAATACGATTGACTCCTCAGTGTTTGGCAGAGCATGTTAAGTAACTCACTAATGTTTTAATCATATATGCCATTTAATTATCAAATTCGTATTGGAAAGCAGATATCAATTGGCAGAATATATTGATTGCCAAATAATAAAATGTTAACATGGATGAATTTAAGAAAAATTATGTGCAATTCTAATTAAGCGAGGTACTTATCATATTACCGATCTTAGATCTCCTGCAATAATTTTACCTTGTGATACATGGCAGTTGTGAGTCTGTGATTCCCGTTAAAAATTTTCAGCATATGTGTTAATAAGGCACAAGAGAACAAGCCACATCTGTCAATCAATTTCACACACTAGAGAACACATATAATTCATGTGACAAAAATTTAATAAAACCTAGTAATTTATCATGAAGGAATAGACATACCCTAATCCTGAAATTACAGAATCACTTTCTATGACCACTGTTTGGTTCCGCCTAAGATATATTCCCTAATAACAAAAGTGAAAATTTTCCTTTTAATGGTTTAACAGACATAAGATTCATAAAGCCACTATTGATATTGAACTTGAAATTTATTCCATAGTCATACTTCTACTCCTTCATGTATTGGAAACAAGCCAAGAGTAAAAGCAGTATTTGTAAACAGAAAGCTTTAAGTTACCTAACAAAGTAAGCACCCTTGGTAATTGATGGGCGTTACTATACAAACAGATTGGTTTTCTAAATGACATTGAGCATAATTTTTATGGTAATTACGTCCTAAATCCTGTTACTTCCTGCAAATTCAAAAGTTCATCGTATAATAGCCTTTCGAATATATAAATAATGTAGATTTGGGAATTTCGTGAAACTTACAAAATCAGAAGTGCCATTAAGGAAAAAAAAATCCGGAGTTACTCAAATTAATTAATAAGCACAAAACGACATAACCACATATTTGAATATGACAATGCACAGATATATCTCCCAACACAAATAAACTGTTTGGTTAGCAAGAAAACTTATTAAGATTCAAGAAAAAAAAGAGAAAGAAAAGAAGAAGTAAAAGAAAAGAAAGAGGAAACGCTGGAAACTCTCATAGTGTATGATCTTTTGTGCATTAGTGCATTTGCTCACCAAGTGCTTGCAACAAGGCGCTAAATAATCTATACTCTTTAAACGAAGAAAGAAAAGGGCATTGGCGGTGGAAGCACGAACTCTGAATGAAGTGAAGACTGTTTCCGGCATTGAAAAAATAATTTCAATTTTCGCTTTCCTATAGTTTCTTTGCAAGAAAGTAGTTTCATAAGAATAGGAGAGAATAGTTTACCCGTGTTAACAGTCTTCCGGAAAAGAAATTTTCATGGAAAGTTGATGTCTGAGAAACCAAAAGAAAATCTTGAAGAAGAGAGAAATCCGAGTGGCGCCTGGCTTTTATAGGTTTACAAAAGCAGAGATCTTTCATGTGAAATTACTATATGGTCCTAATATTTTAATAAATTTTGACAGGAGATTGGAGGAGTACCAACTTTTTAAGACAGTTATTTATTTTTTTTTTTAATTTAATAACTACTTCAGTTTATTTACAAACTGCCCATTGATTTATCTATATGTATAAATATGTCTACATGTATAATTTCTCGTATATTCGAGAGAATCACGAGGCAGTACACCCGATAAAATAGCCAGATTTTCCGATTGGGTAATATTTACCAGGAGGATATGTACCCGATATTTTCGCATTATTTTTTTTAATTTAATTTAATTTTGAATAAAGTTGCAATTTGCTCTCTAAATTTATTAATAAACGCAAATTGTTTTTGAATTAATTTCTTTAGCAAATTGGTCTGTAAAACATATTTTTAAAGAATAAAATCCTACTTTTTGATTGAATTGCGAAACTATTTGAATTTTTAGTTAAAATTTAATTATTCTGAAAATTAATTTCCCTACAAAATTGATTCTGATATGATTGATGATGACAAGTTTATGAGACAAATTGATAATTTATCCATTCAATTAATTGCTCACAGGAATAAATTGAGTTTCTTTCCATTATTTATTTGGGTGCTCTGATGAATAATAGAGTAGCATGTAAGCTTGCTCTCCTCATGATTTAGAAGCGTTAGTACTTGTTGATTTACCTTCTTTGTTATAGATTTATAATGTTCTCTTTTCACTAAAAAATATAATGGGTATTGAACGTTTAGAAGGAAATAATAATATAACGTAATTCATATTATAAAATTTTGAATTTGAGTTTTAATTAAATTATTTATAAAAAAAATTGAGTTAAAATTTTATATAATTATATTATTAGATTTTTAAATATGAAAATTGTAAAAAAAAATTAATTATTATTATTATTATTATTATTATTATTATTATTATTATACCAACATAGCTAAATCTGCTATTATTTTTAAAATGTTGAATATACCAATAACATAAACTTATGTTTGGTAGAATGTAAAGTAATAAATTACGTAATACAATCAAAGTTGTAATATAATATTATTATCGTTACATTTTTATGTAATTATAAATAAAAATATAAATAATGTAATGATAATTTGATTTTAATATTTAATTTATTTATATAATGTTAATAATGAGTGTTAATTGTTACACTGATTGTTAATAATAGTGGTGGCTAAACGGTGGTAGTAATGGCAAAAGCGATAGTTAGAAGTTGGTGGTGGATTGGTAGTGATGACAAGGTGAGGTAGTGGTGATTATAGTGGCTATGAGATGGTAGAAGTGATAATGGTTAAGTGGAGATAGCAATAGTCAAGTTATTGTGAAAGAGATGATAGTAACGTGATAGTAGTGATGGTGATAATAGTAACAAAATAAATATAGTGGTGATAATAACAATAGTGATTAGATAATGATGATAATGATAATATTAATAATAAATAAAAAAAATAATTATAATTACATTTATTCTATATGTAATTATATTATTATTTTATTATCTAAGATACTTTTACTTTAACCAATAACATAATTAAATATGTAATATAATTATAATTATATTAGGAATTTGATTATGCTCCGCCAATCATAGCCTACAAGCAAGGCCAAAGAAAAAGTGAAAGTGCAAGATGATAAATACCAGACCATCCGTTGAATATCAAACCAAAACAACCAAAAGATGCGTTTATCAGAATAATAAATAACATTATCTCATCCAAATTCTTTTTTTTTTTTTCCCTTTTTCTGATTAATGATGTGGCTCTCTAATAAGGACTAACCCCTAAAACCTTTTCTTGTCTAGAAAAATTATTAAAAAAAATAAAATAAAATAAGAGTAGGCACGTTAGCAACAACTCCTTCGAAGTTCTACCACATTTATATATTCCAAAGAATTGACCCTTGACAATGTCTTTTTACCTTTTTTTTTTTTTTAGGTAAGGTTTGAGAAATCCCACTAGTCACGATCATGCACGTAGGCATTTTCTAGATCCGAAAGTTTAGCCATAGAACGAGTTCAAAGGATCAAGAACGTTGATTTTCACTAACCAAAGACAAAACAGAGATAGAGACAATGGAGAAGAACAAATGCACATGTAATATTATAATACTCTATTGAATATGTGCTTTAATTTTTCGTTTTTCTTTTGCGGAGTTAGAGGAGTTAAAAGCCGTGACTTGTGAGGCTTGTGAGGGATGTGAATTGTTTATGGGAACCTGGAAATCTTAGAGGAAATTATCTGAAGGGGAGAAAGAAAAGGTATCCCTTTATTTTGAATTTGTTTTTCATATTTAAAGAAAGTGATTTATGAGAATCTGCCATTTTCAAGATTCTTGTTCCAGAAAAGTTTGGCAAGAATTCAAATCTCGTTTCTATAATCTGCCGTGAGCAATCTTTTATTGGAGGATGATTTAAAAGACGGAAGAAAATAGTAGGTGAAGAAGGTGGTTAATCGGAGTTGGATATATACACAGGAAATAGCTAGTAGGCGCAAGGTGTTGGAGGAGAATCAAGAAATTAGATATGAGTGGAAAAGATCCGGTGAAGCTTGATGACGACCAACTGGTGGAGCTACGTGAAATTTTCCGGTCATTTGATCGGAATAAGGACGGTAGCTTGACGCAACTGGAGTTGGGATCATTACTTCGGTCGCTTGGTCTAAAGCCAAGCGAAGACCAGTTGGAGGCTTTGATACAGAAAGCAGACAAGAACAGCAATGGTATGATCGAGTTCTCGGAGTTTGTAGCCCTTGTGGAGCCTGACCTCCTTCAGACTAAGTGCCCCTACACAGAGGATCAATTGAAGAAGATATTTAGCATGTTTGATAGGGATGGGAATGGATATATTACTCCGGCAGAGTTGGCTCATTCCATGGCCAAGTTGGGGCATGCTTTGACGGCTGAAGAGTTGACAGGGATGATCAAGGAGGCAGATACAGATGGTGATGGGTGTATCAACTTTCAGGAGTTTGCTCAGGCTATTACCTCTGCTGCTTTTGACAATTCTTGGTGCTGAAGGTATTGAGATCATTTTTTTTTCCCCTCTTTTTTCCGTGCTTTCTATAGTATGTTTGGAAGCAAAGAAAATTGGTGAAAAAGAAACAGAAACAGAAATTGAAATTTTACTTCAGGATCATGTGCATTTTTATTGGTATGGTGAGTGGTAGAGAATAACTTCGGGTTTCTGGGAGTTTGCAAATTATTTATTTTAATTCCTTTCATGAATTTTCTTAGGTACCAAGCAGGGCAAATTCGGTGCTTTACGAAAGATATTGGTCAGGCTATTTTTCTTATGCAGAATCTATAGAAATACATGCTTGTTCTGTTCTTGTTTAAACTTTAGTCTTTAGTTTTGCATTTACTATCATCTGTTGCCTTGCAATTACTCAGTTTTGAGGTGGAATGGAAAGTTGAGAGGACAATGGATTGCACTGGTACTTTTGTGTAAGAATTCTGTTATAATTGATGCCCATGTATATGACCTGTAAATTAAATTCGTTCTGATCCAATCTCACATTATGGTTTTGCCATCGCCCTGGCCCTGTAATTATGAATGGAAGAAAACAGAGCATTGAAGATTATCTAAAATCCATTAATCATAATTCGGTTGGTTAATTATGTGGGCACAAGAGAAACATAGTTTTGTTATCGGCATTGAGATTTGCTTCTTGAGTGTTTAGACATGCGCTGAAATTCCAAGGATGATAAACCATGGGGGCAGTTATATCATCTTCAATAAAGTCATATTTGGGCTTTCAGTTATGTAGTTTCTTGGTTGTGTTCTATTTATTTCCTTCTTTGATTCCATCAAAATGCCTTTGTGGATCCAAGACATTTAGCTCCTGCAATAGCCGCCTATTTGTCACTGATGTGGGTGCACTTCAGAAGGAAATCAGCTGAAATCCATATTTATAATCCCCCAAAAAAATCCCATAATAAAAGATTGCTTTGAAATAGTTATTACATAACAATATCAAGTAGAGATAATTGCGGGAAACAAAAAAGCAATAAGCTGCTGTTTTTGTTCATCACAAACATGCCCGCGAAGTTTGACAACGCCATTCACCAACTATTTCCAAACTTTAGGAAAGCACAGGTAATGTTCACATGATGAGATCCAAACTCTCTATGAAGATATCTACACGAACATTGGCTAATCAAAAGACCAAACCTCGTTAATGCGAGCTCTTGGACATTTGCTCACTCATATTTGGAGAGTCAAACTCATGAATTTGGGTATATCCTTCTGCTATTCGACTCTGGTGCTCCTCAGCCAAAACCTTCTCTTTTGTCTTCTGACCCACGTCCCCAGCTGCCTTAGCAACTCTGTTGAATGCACCAGTAACCCATGAAGTCCCCGTTAACACATAACGGTTCTTCATGATTGCAGATCCAGCATTACTGACTGTCTCCTCAGCAGCTGCAAAGGCTGACTTTGTTGTCTCAGAAACTCGAAACTTCTCATCCACTTCCCTCACTTTGTCATTTACAAGGATTGTGCCAGCACTAATTTTCTGACTCAAACCAATTTTTTGATCCAAAGAAGCAACTTTAGAGGTGGCAGTTGACGTGAACTGGTGCTTCTCATCAAAAGCCTTTGCTTGGTTGAGAGCATCTTTTCCTAGAATGAAGCCCTTAGCAAGCATGGTGCTTACAATATCCTCAGCCTTCTGCATAGCAGATTCAGCACCAGAAGCACTTGCATTCTTTGTTGCCTGTGGGATCATACAATTCGTGATATTGGAAATTATTTAACAAGTAAAACTGAAAATAATTGTTTTAATACTATTAAAATTTATTCTTAATGGCTCAATAAATTGTATTACAGTAGTGGGGACTGAAGCAGCAGCAGGCAGCTTGTAACCTGGATCCAGTTCTATTGTGACTGACTGATCAACTATAGTCGCCCCCTGAAAATACCAAGCAGATTAATCATATGAGACAAGTTGAAACAGAAAATTGGTGGGGCAAAATAGAAGAGCTTATCACAAGCAAAACTAAAATTAAAAGAAAATCTAATATCTATCAGAATAAATAAAATAAAAAGAAAACACGTGAGAGAAGAAGAGATGAATATAAAAAAAAAAAATTAATGGACCAAATATAAGCATTAGGTTCTTCATATTAGACTATAACTTTGTAGGATGTTCATGATCAGTAAAATTAAGTAAGCCAACCTCTTTTAATTTGCAGGAAAAACAGAACAAAATACGAAAGGGGGAAGCTAATAAACCAAGTGACAAGCATAAAATGGCATCAAACCCCCATAGATAATGCGAAATCCTAGAACCAGTGCAAGATTAACTACAAGTTGACAAAGCAAAAGGTTATAAATGACTGAGAACAGAATGGCAAATAATTAATCCTATTGGCTTTAGACCACAATGCAAATGGCAGGCAAGCTTAAATCATGAAACATCATTCAACAAGACTATTTTACTATGTTAAGTGCAGAGAGATGGATTATATCTAATCTTTGTGTCAACTTTTCAGCAAAACAAGTTCCCAACAACACAAATAAATAAAATGGAAATCAAAAGAGCAAGAAACGCACAGGCCAAATTTATATCTCCATAGGGTATCTTACAATAGGTTTCTGAGACTAGGTATTTTAACAAGAAAAAGCTACAGGAAGGCATAGTCTAACAATAGATAGTATGAATCAAGTATCAGTCCATATGGTGATACACATAAAACAGCTTCAAAACAAGGCATATGTTAAAGCTAAAACCTGTGTCAGATTTTGAAGGTTAAATTTGTATTTGGATAAAAATGAACCATTTTCAAGGTCTTGCCAAATTGACTAACTAGGGCAACTTTCAGAAATTCGTAACCCCAATAATCACAAATCTGTTTTCAAAAGCAGCGACACATTTCTTGTGACCAATAATACATTACTTCAAGAAACAATAGAAGAAAATAGTTTCAGTAATGAATATTAATTTAGCCATCTAGCAGAAAATAGCAACAACTTAGCTACAATTTTGCAGAAGTATTCTTAAGAGAATGGTGGAAGCATAATCCTGATTTGTCTAAGGTGTAAGATTTATCATAACCCTCGTAAAATGATTCAGCAAGAATGAAGGCTAAAAATCTAACTATCATATTATCATAAGCACATATCAATCAAATTGTACAGATGAACAGTTAATTTGATAAAAATAAGGTAAAACAAAAGGGCTTGAAAAGCATTAAGATGTAAATGCACCGAAAGAAGAACAGCAGTCTCTGCCCCTTGTGGATCTCTGAAGGTGACATATGCTATTTGAGATCGCTCATTGTCACTGAAAAACAAAATTAGAAGATATCCTTTAACATAAATATCATATAATTTACCATCCACAAACAACTATAAACCCCAATCTCCTTGCAACAAAGGAGGCAACAACTAAGAATACTCAAAAATTACAAAATTTTTTTCAACTGCTAAGCAGCCAGCATAAACACACAAAGAACAAGGAAAAAGTTAAATTGAAATAACATTAAAAACCAACCTATGCAACTCGACATAATCAATTTCACCGGAAAAAGAAAAGAACTCCTTTATATCTGGCTCTGTTGCACCCAAGGAAACATTGCTGACTTTCACTGCTCTGATCTGTAATAAGCATCGAAAATATATCACACAAACACATCATTTTCACACCTTCAATTTCTTAACAACATCCGAAAAAAAAAAAAAAATCAAGAACAACTTATAATGGAAAAAAATAATCGAATCTCGAATAGGCCAAAAAGAAAATTTGATATAGAGTATAGAGGATTTGTTAGTACTAACCGACATGGAGAGTAATCGCAGAGGCAAACCAAACAGAAACCTTCCGAAGACGATTCTTGTGACATAGACAGAAAGAGCGACGGTTTAATCAGGGATTCTTCTTATCATTTCTGGAGGTTAAGGAAAGTAGCTAATTTTTTGCTGTTATACGTCATTGGATAACTTTCTAAGTTCAACGCTTCATAGGTATTGTACATTTTTTTGATGAGGAGGAAAGGATATAACTGTCCATGAAGTACTACTATTGAGAGCGTGATGCACAAAACCATAAAAAGGCATATTCTAGACAATTGAAAGAGTAAGTTGACCTGGCAGAACGTGGTCACGTGGTTTTCATTTTCCAGGTAGTTTTAAATAAGGTTAATAACAAAATAGTCTCTGAAGTTTGGCCTAATTAACAATTAGGCGGTATCTTTTAAATATCAAACTATTACGTCCTTATAATCTAATTATGTCAACAATTTAGAATTTATTCATTTGTTAAAGTTAAAGTAGTATTCTGAAAAATTAAAAAAAAAATCATAAAAAAGAATTTTATGATTATATATATTAAATTTTTTAAATGAAAAATTAATTTTTTCAAATTTTTAAAATTTAATTAAAATTTAAAAAATAATTTACATTAATTTTAACTGTTTTCTTTTATAATAAATATTTTGTTTCCGATTGTATTTTATATAATTTTACATTAATTTTAACTATTTTTTTATAGCAAATGTTTTATTTTCAATTGTATTTTCAATTATATTATTTTTTTAATATTTAAATTCTATTTAATTTGTTATTTATTAGATCAAAGTTATTTTAATTAGAATTTAATTATTGTTCTATAATTATAACTGAAATTATAATAAAATTCTAAAATTAAATAAATTTCTCTATTTTTTAAATTAATTATAACTTAATTATTAATTAAAATATGATTATCGAATTTGAACGAAACAATGACACTTGAAAATTTTAAATAAATTATTATGAATAATGTCAAGTACGTTTTTATTACTGCGCAACAATATTTTGATAATTATAATTGTATCATTATCAAAATTAAATACTTATTAAATAATAATTATATTTTAATATGATTTGAGCTATAATTATTTAATTATTTTTTTAAAGATGTTTTATAGAAATAGGTTTTTGTATGGATTTTATTTAAATTTATTTAAATTAAATATTAATGTGAATAAACGTGATATCTAAATAGTGAAATTTATTAAATATTAAAATAGTTCAATTATATATAAGTAACTATGATTTGGCAATGTTTAAAAAATATATTTTTTTATGTTTATTTTTATATTTTTTATATAAAAATTTAATTTATTATATTAAATATATTTTTTAATCTAAACTTTTTAAATTTCAACCACTAAAAATTTTATAATAAGAAAACAATCTATTTTTTATTACATTTATTAAGAATTTTAAAATTATAAAATTTACAATTTTAAACATTATAAAACTCTGTTTATCAGATCCCATATCTTAAGAAATAACCATTTTTTAATTAAAATTTAGATTGGATTAGAAAATAGTGAATTGCTCTAAGATCAATAGATTTTATCATTATTTAATTATTATTTTTGTAATACATTTTTTATAATGTATTTTATTATTTATTATTTTTATTTTAAATTAAATTATTTGTGGAAAAGGCAATATATATATATATATATATATATATATATATATATATATATATATATATATATATATATATATATATATATATATATATATTAAGTTACACTTAAAAGCGTTTTCTATTGAAAATTTTACTGTGCTACTCTTTATTTGGGGTTGATGTTGAAACAATGTTTTTTTTTTAATATAATTTTAAATGTTATTGAAAAATAATTTATAAAAATTATATAGTTATTTTAAAATGTTTATAATTAAACATATGAATTTTAAATTTTAACTAATTCAAATATATTATAATTAATATGTAACACCCTTACATTGGACAGTTTCGTACAGTCTACTGTTCCGGCGACTAATATCTGTCCGAACAGTCAGGATGTTCATAACCATAATTAGGTCACCTAGAGAAGCCATAGATAAAAATAAATAGCAATTACATGAAGGTAAAAAGGAAATAAAGAAAACAAGTATAATGGGTTAAATGAGCTAAGGCCACAGCAATGGGTGATCGTACCGGAAAGTGACTGTGAGCTCAGTCGTTACCCTGATTTCCTGTGGGACCCTGTGACACTGCAGGCCTAGGAATAATTGCAAAGTTACAGGAAATGTGAAAACCACAGAAAAGAAGTGAGAACAAGCTCAAATAATTAAATCAGGGTTTAGGAAGCAATACAGTGTTATTGGAAAATCGGATCAGACCGGTAAGGGGTATTTAGTCAATTCACTCTTCATGAAGAAACCTTGCTCTAAAACTGATCACAAGTTGGTGTAAAATTTAGTCAAATCTGGATTAGGTACCCTGTCACTGGACAAAACTGACTATATGAACAGTACATGTTCAAAATTTCAATTAAAGGTTTTTAATACCTGTTCAAAATTACCCACCACTTGAAAAATGAATGGAAATTGATTTAAAATCTCTTGTAGTATATTTAATGGATTGTCGGTAGGTGAAGTTCGGTAATTCATTGGGTATACTATGAGATCATATTATGCCTTACGGAGGAGGGATAAGGTGTGACATGTTTAAATGGTATTAGAGCGAGTTTTAATGTAAATTTTGAAAATTTTGAATTGTGAATTTAAAATATTTTTCGATAAATACAACTGCTCAAATGTTTGATACATATAGTACATTTACATCATGAATATGAACTGACGGGGAGAAATCTCCTTGTATTGGTTATACATAAAATAGAAAATCCTACGAAAAGAAATGGAAGAGGGAGATAAAATAGTAGAATAACCGGTTACAGTTGAGGCGCAAGAGGAGGCCCCAGCTCCCCAAAATGTCAGAGATCCAACTACGCCAGTCCCTCCTATGCAGATTACTGCACAAATGGCTTAGCAGTTGGCTACGTTCTTTCAATAAATGGCTGATAATCTGTCAGCCCAAGCTCAAGTACAAACCCAACTCCCGCAAGGGCAACATGAAAAAGGAAAAAGTGGGAAACCTGATGGTCAAAGTTCTAGTAGTAATTTGGGGAAGAGGAAAGATTTTAAGGGACCCCGAGTTCATAGATATGACAGAGGCGGATCTTCAGGGCGGAAGCCATCAAGATTCAGTCGTCGAGCAACCAGAAGTTCCTACCTTACCCGTATTTGTGACTTTTATGGTAAGCTACATGGGGGTATTTGTTATAAGGCCACCGAGGCCTGTTACAATTGTGGTGAATGTGGACATTTTACTAGAGATTATACTAGACCACATCAATCTATGTCATATACTACACCAAGGGGATTAGTCCAAGGTTCCGCTTTCCAAAGTTCACAGACAGTCAGTGAGGGTCGAGATATAGATAGAGTCGGTACTCCTAGCAATCATAGCACAGTGAATCAACCTGAACATAGTAGTGCACCAATCAGAGTGTCCACTATGCACCAAGAAGAAAAAGCAGAAACTTCGGATATAGCTACTGGAAAATTCTTAATTTTTAAAAGAAACAATTAGTTATTATTTGATCCCAGCACTACTTATTCGTATGTTAGTGTTAGAATTATATGTTCTGCTGCTATTTCCTTGCATGGAAATAAATTTTAAGGTATTAGTGACTAGTCCTTTAGGATAAAAACTACGATAATAAGTGTAATTGAAATTAGTTTTGGAAGAGTTTGTCAGCGAAAAATATTTTCTAACATACAATATTATAAAGCTAATTAGTGTGCCTATTTAGTATAAGACAAGAGGATCTAAAAGTGAGCTATAGTAAATAGCTACCCCAGATAAGGGCAAAGGTATTACTACTCATATATGTCAGTGGATACCATAATCAGAATAAGATATGGATTCGAAAAGGATGAGATATAGAAAAGTTTGATCTATTGGAATGTATCGTAGTAACTATATAATATTCTTGATGTTTGTACTGTAAGCTGCAGATTACAGTACCGACTTAAAATTATTGTGTAGAACTACGTACTTCCCTATAGTGCATTAAGAAAAGGATATTTGCAAACGGCATCTATTTTGGTATAGTTATGCCAGAACAGAGTTTTATTTTTGGAAATAAGTTTGAAAATCCTACTTAGGGATTTAAAATTCTAAAATTAGAATATTGAAAGGTCATAGTTATAAGATAGCTAGAGTCACTGACTCAGTTATCTAATACGAGCTACGGTACGTCAGGAATCACTATAAGACTACTGATTTTAGTATAGTCATAAATTAATGATAACACTTATATGGTAAAGTCATCAAGTCTCGAATATGGAGTCTTGCAGTTGTTTTGGCCTTGTAACGGACCTCTGTCTAAAGATTAATGAAAAATAATATCTTAATTGTGTAGCAGCAAGGCATAAAGTATAATTTTGTTCCTTTGAATGAGACAGGATGCTATGGATGATAATCATGACTTATAATAAAATGATTGCGGAACGATGTTCTAATAGGGACAGTTATGTGCTAAGAACTAGTTGGTCAGGTATTCTTTAGAAAGAGCACAATTTTATTGTGCGGATTATAATGATTAGATTATGATTAGTGCATGGCAAGAGAAAAAGGAGATTTTTGTAGACTCCCTTCTTAAGATATTAGAGGATAGTTTATAGTTAAGTAGAAAAGAAAACACTAATCACAAATCAGTGAAAAATAAGCTATAGAATATCGATAGAAGTGTTGGTTTAAGTGGTCCTTTGACCAACCCAGAGTAATATTAAAGTGTAAAGGATTTATTAGAGATGATAGAAAGGTATTAGTTTTTGACTCGATAGTTAGGAGGAAACATAAATCGAAATATTAGCTAGAACAACAGTAAGAGAAGATTAAAATTATACAAACAAACTAAAAGTTGTATTAGATTGTTAAAAGTCTTACATAGACTTAAAGAATGAGATATTAAAGATATTGTGTAAGATAAAGTATTTGAAGGTTCCCCCCCCCCCCCCTCCCTAAACGAAGATTATGATATTTTAGAGAAAGGGGGAAAACTAAGTCCTCATTTCATAGAACCATATGAGATTTTAAGAAGCGTGGGATCATTAGCACATAGATTTTACTTATCTCAAGAATTGCAATAAATTCAAATTTAACTTATGATAGGGAACTCATAATGTCACGACCCAACCTATGGGCCGGACCGGCACTAGGACCTGGGCCAGCCTAAAGCCCCCGAGGCCCGTAGTAAGCCTTAACTATTCATTAACCCAACTCTAAGGCCCATTTGGGCCCAATATCAAGAAAACAAACGGACAGAGTCCGGCCATAAAATGGACTTACCAACGGGGAGTTTTTGACTCACCCGACCTGTAAACACAATATATAGTCAATTGGGGAGCTCAGCTCACCCTCCACATACTCATCAACATAATAATAAATGGGAGCTCAGCTCCCTCATCCAATCCATCAAACATGCATATCATTATACGTTTACAGGTCCAACATGATAATAATATTACAGACCATAATCAAATAAATACTTCTAATACATGCGGAAATTCTAGGAGTAATTAACACTACACAAATATTGATAAACAACCTGCGAAGTAGAAAGGCAGGTTAACCCAGAACAAAATATCCTCCTGTGGCCTGTAAAAATTTTTGAACAGGAGTGAGCATTCGACTCAGAGAGTAAAATATCAATTTTAACCATAATCTCTATAACTATCTCAGAACTAATGCACCAGAGAGTGAAATGCAACATCAACATCATATTCACATCATAGCATCAAAAAGGTAATTTGGAGCACTCACGCACCCTGTAGCATCAATCATAATATATTGGGAGCTGATCCCCTATACAGCTCTCTTAAATCCAACCTGGTGCCAGCGAAGAACTCAAGCCGGACTTTCGCTTAATAAACCAAATCGAGGGTCCCAGCGAAGAACTCAAGCCGTGACTACCCCTCGAAGGAACGGGTCCCAGCGAAGAACTCAAGCCGTGACTACCCCGTCCTATCCATAGTCCACACCACATCACACGCACGCCAACGCACGCACACTGCTCCAAATTACCACAACAACACTCATGGCACATTAACAGTTATGAATGCAACATAAATCGTGCCTAGAGTTTAACTACATAAATATATGCATATAAGTGATGCATGGGCATGCTTGAACATATAATAATAGTGAAATTACAATTAAAATTAATATTTTACTCACAAACTTGACGACAATCATCGTGGCTCAAGGAGGAAGAAGGTCGGCTCACGACAATTTTATTACAATCATTTAATAAATTTGACTCAATACAAACAAAGAAAATGACGAATACGTCCTAAGTCGTTTAAAATCCGCAGAGTCTCCCTATACCTAGGACCTACCCAACCCGCAAAAGGGCTAAAAACGCACTTCTATATTTACAATCCATATATCAGCTTCAATCATATCACACGCCCCTCCCGCCCATCAAATCGATCATCCATCACAATACGCAAAATTTCAATTTTGTCCTTATTATTGACCATTTTTGCAAAACCGCCCAAACAAGCTCTAAAAATTATAAAACTTTGCCATGGTCCTTAGCAATATTACTAAGCTATTGCAAAAAGAATCGTAATTTTCTAAGCTACCACGAATATTTTATGGATTTTTAATCCTATTTAAGCACTAGAAAATTATGAAAAAGCAAGGTTCGGGTTTACCTTTGCCGATTCTCGACTTCGAACGCGCCGACGCCCGACAATGGGGCTAGCCAAAACCTCGGTCCAATTCGGAGACTTTTCCAGAATGTGTCCGTTTAGCGGAATTTTGCGAACCGGCCAATCGCCGAATTTCCGCGAATCGAGGATACCTACACGAAGCCCATAACACGGGGGTTAGTACATAAATTTTTCAGAATTTTCTAAGCTCATTTAATGCTCGAAAATACACTGCGAAGTTCCATGAGACCCACCGACAAACAGTGTCGGAAAAATTCGAAATTTATGTCGTTGCGAAGCTCTCGACGAATGGAGCGTGCTGGTGGCCTCGGTTTTCGTGGATTCACGGTTTCCGAGAAATCTAGCCCAAAAGTCGAAATGGGCTAAAATCTTCCCGAGCTAAAATCGACAAACCGCTCGATGGATTTCGCGTTCTTGGTGTCTATGGAAAGCTCTCGCCGAGTAGATGATTTTAGACACAAGACCGGTCGAATCGGTGGCGGACGGCCGGATGGTCGAGCGCGCAAGGCAGGGCAAGCCAGCGCTGCTTTTTCCATTGCCGGGCGCGGCCGGCATTGGCTGGTCAGCATACGGTCATTGGCCGGGCAGTGGCCGCAAGGGCGCTAGGGGTGGAGAGGAGAGAGAAACGAGAGAGAGAAGAGAGGAGGGAACGTCGCGCGCGGGAGGAAGAAAAAGAGAAGAGACCGGTCCGATTCGACCGGTCAGATCCGGTCCGGTTCGATTCGGCCGGTTCGATTCGAAATACAAAATTTTTGAATTTTTACTTCTCGGACCAAAACGAGGTCCAAAAATTCCGAAAAAATTCCATAAAACTCAGAAAAATACGTAGACTCCAAATATATTTTTAGTTTTGCCACGTGGTCTTTAAATTAATTTTTAAAAATCATCAAAGTTTATATTTTCGAAAAATCGAACCCGATTTTTAAAATCAAAAATCTCAAAAATTCCTAAAATTTAAATAAAATTAAAATATCAAAAATACTCATAAATAATAAAATTTGGGGTGTTACATTCTTCCTCTTACGTAAAAATTCGTCCTCGAATTTTTACACAAGGCGTAATAAAGTACATGATTATACATTGAACAAGTAAGGATACTTGCTACGCATGTCCCGCTCGACTCCAGTGCACTCTTCCACCGATCGACTCCTCCACAAAACCTTAACCATAGGGATCTGCTTTGGATCTTAGCCGCCTTACTTGGTAGTCCACTATGGCTCTGAGTTGCTCCTCAAATGTCAAGTTCTCTTTTAGCTCTATCACATCCTTTGCAAAGACATGAGAAGGATCGGAATGTATTTCTGAGCATGGAGATGTGAAACACGGATGAACGTGAGAGAGGTTGGGTGGTAGCTCCAACCGTGAGGCAATCGCTCCAATTCTATCCGTAACCTCAAAAGGTCCAATATACCGGGTGCCAACTTGCCCTTCTTTCCAAATCTCATGACTCCTTCATTGGAGAAACCTTCAGAAATACATAGTCGCCCACTGCAAACTCCACATCCCTCCGTCTGGGGTCTGCATAACTCTTACCGCCTCTTGAAAGTCAAGCTGTTGCTCTCGATTAAAGGAACTACCTCAAGTGTCTTGCACTAGGTCTACATCATGCACCTTCGCTTCCCCATTTCTGTCCAACACAAAGGAGACCTACACTTTCTTCCATATAGTGCTTCATAGGGTGCCATCCTATCTTTGGAATGGTAATCTGTTGTTGTAGGCAAACTCCACCAAAGCTATTGCTCATCCCATTGACCTCCAAAATCCAAAACACTCATGCGAAGCATGTCTTCGATGTTTGGATTGTCCTTTCGACCGTCCCGTCTGCGAGGGTGGAAAGCCGCATCAAGTTCAATCAGGTGCCAAGTGCCTCCCGCAACTTTCTCCAAAACCGAAGTGAATGGGGCCCTCTCGCCGATATTATGGAAGCCTAACTCCATGCAATCGACTATTTCTCGAATGTAGAGCCGCGCATCTTGTGCACGAGAATATGTAGTCTTCACAGGCAAGAAGTGAGCTGATTTGGTTAAGCGGTCCACAATTACCCATATCGAATCATACCCTCGCGTGGTACGAGGCAACCCAGTCACAAAATCCATAGTAATCATTTCCCACTTCCATTCTGGGATAGGGAGCTCTTGCAGCTTCCCTGACGGTCTCTGGTGTTCAAACTTCACCTTCTGACAAGTCAAGCACTTGGACACAAAGTCTGCTATGTCTCTCTTCATGCCATTCCACCAATAGCTATCTTTCACATCATGGTACATCTTGGTGGAACCTGGGTGGACACTGTACAGTGTATAGTGTGCCTCTTGCATGATTTCATGTCTGAGATTGTCTACATCGGGCACACATATCCTCGAACCATGCACTAGAGCGCCATCATTGGCAAATCCAAACTCACCACCTTCACCTTGCTGTACTCTTTCTATAATCTTCATCAATTGTTGGTCTCTGTGCTGGGAAACTCTAACTCTGTCCCTCAAGTCTGGCCTCACTGAAAAGTGAGCCAACAATACCCCCTCATCTGAAAGATCTAGGATTAAACCTTGATCCATCAACTCATGTACCTCTTGAATCAACGGTCTCTTCTCCGCTGAAATGTGCGCCAAACTGCCAGAAGACTTCCTGCTCAAAGCATCCGCCACTACATTGGCCTTCCCAGGGTGGTACTGGATGGTGCAATCATAGTCTTTCAGAAGCTCCATCCATCTCCTCTGTCTCAAGTTCAAGTCCCTCTGTTGGAAGATATACTTCAAACTCTTGTGGTCGGTGTATATCTCGCACACTTCACCATACAGGTAGTGTCTCCAGATTTTAAGTGCAAAGACTACAGCCGCCATTTCCAAATCATGGGTGGGGTAGTTCTGCTCATGCCTCTTCAGCTGTCTTGAAGCATAAGCCACTACCTTTCCATTCTGCATCAAGACACACCCTAGGCCAACTCTGGAGGCGTCACAATACACGGTGTATCCTTCACCACTCACAGGTAGTGTCAACACAGGGGCAGTGGTTAGACACTCCTTAAGCTTCTGGAAACTCACCTCACAGTCATCTGTCCAAATGAATGGAACATTCTTCCTGGTCAACTTAGTTAGGGGAGCCGCTATTCGGAGAAATCTTGCACAAAACGCTTTGTAGTAGCGGCTAAACCCGTAAAACTTGAACCTCGGATCGTTGTAGGCCTAAGCCAATCGCCTGACTTCAATTTTCTTGGGATCCACTTGAATGCCGTCACTAGAAACCACGTGTCCCAAGAATGAGATGCTTTCTAGCCAAAATTCACATTTTGAAAATTTGACATATAGCTGGTGCTCCCTCAACGTCTGCAACACCATCCTCAAGTGCCACACATGTTCTTCCTCGGTCCGAGAGTATACCAGAATGTCATCTATGAATACGATGACAAAACGGTCCAAAAATGGCTTGAACACCCTGTTCATCAAGTCCATGAAGGTTCTTTGGTGCATTAGTGAGTCCAAAAGACATCACCAAGAACTCATAATGACCATATCTTGTCCTGAATGCCGTTTTGGACACGTCCTCATTTCTGATTCTCAACTGATGGTAGCCTGATCGCAGGTCTATCTTGGAAAAGAATCTAGCTCCTTGGAGCTGATCAAACAGATCGTCGATCCGAGGAAGTGGATACTTGTTCTTCACAGTCACCTTGTTCAGCTGTCTGTAGTCAATACATAACCTCAATGACCCATCTTTCTTTCTTACAAATAGCACAGGAGCACCCCAGGGTGAAGTGCTCGGACGTATGAAACCCTTGTCCAAAAGCTCCTGCAGCTGCTCCTTTAGCTCTTTCAATTCTGCTGGTGCCATCCTGTAAGGTGGCATTGATATGGGGTTTGTACCCGGAACAACATCAATGCAGAACTCTATTTCCCTTCCTGGTGGCAACCCTGGAAGCTCTTCAGGGAAGACATCCATGAATTCTCTGACAACAGGAACATTTTCCATGCTGACACCTTCTATAGATGTATCTCTCACCAATGCCAAATACCCTTGGCATCCACGCCTCAACATTTTTCTAGCGCTAATCGCTGACACCAAATTATATGGAGCCACGCTCCTGTCACCATCAAAGCTAAACTCTTCCACACCAGGTATGTGAAAATACACCTTTTTGTTCCTGCAGTCTAAGGTGGCATAATGAGTTGCCAACCAATCCATTCCCAGGATTACATCGAAGTCCATTACTGGTAGAGGAACCAAGTCTGCTGGGAGGATCTTTCCATCCACTACCACTGGGCTACCCGGAAATACCATGTCTACATCTATGTTGTCACTAAGTGGGGTAGCTATTGACAAAGGGCACTCTAAAGTTGTAGGGTTTCTAACCTCATGGCAAACACGGGGGAGACAAATGAGTGCGTAGCACCCGGATCTATCAAAACACGAGCCTCATAAGAACAGACCAGAAGAATACCTGCCACAACTGCATTTGAAGCTTGAGCATCCCGGTGGGTCGTGGTGAAAACCCGAGCTTGACCCTACCCCGAGTGGCGTAACCACGACATCGACTTCTACCTCCCGACCGCCTCCAAATCCACGCCCCCTTGTCCTCGCCTGGTACATGAATCGATCGCCGCCATGTTGGAAGCACCGGATACAATCGCCGAGGAACATTCGCATGTAACCACGTGACCCCATCCGTGGCTCGTGAACATGGGGCATTCTCTAGCAAAGTGACCCGGTTGGCCACACCAAGCATACTCGATCCCATCAAACAAGGTCCTGAATGTCCTCTTCCACACTTGTGCACAAGGTGCCAAGGAGGATCTGAACTGCACTTAACCGCTGATTCGAATCGTGACCACCGCTGGATCCGCACTGGTGCAGATCCTCGTGGTTTGTGTCTAAAACCACTTTTCTTGTTCCTACTCTTTCCTCTGTAATTACTCGCCACCACTATCCGAGTACCCATAGAAGGGACACTGAGGAACCCTCGCTCTGCTTTTTCTTTGCTCTTCCTTGTCATCCACAAAGATAATCGATCTCAATCTGTCGGCTCGATCAACCACCACATCAAAAGACCGATCGGACATCATGGCTGTGTTTGCATACCTCTGTCAAGCCCCTTTAGGAATCTCTTCACCTTCATAGTCTCTGAGATCTGCTGTAGGGGCATATCCGCTCAATTCGTAAATTGCAGAGCATATTCATCTACTGCACCGCCATTCTGTCTTAAGGCCTCAAAGGCCCACCGCTTCGATTTCTAAAGCTCGCACAAACCGATTGATAAAAGTTCCACAACCGAGCCCATGTCAAACCCTCCATCCGGGTAACACGTAGTCATTCATCCATTGTCAGGCATAGGCCCCATGACGTCTTGCATACACTCTATCGCCTTCCATCGATCCAATCAGACTGCATTCTGCCTCGTCAGGAATCCAAAAACCGATATGCATCGTCTGACACATCATAGGTACCAGGCACCAACTTCTTGAAGTTGATGATCTGTTTGTAAGTTTCCCCTCTTGGTGCGGTGGACTGCTGCTGCTGTGGAGGGTGGACCATATACTGCGCCATCATGTCGATGGTTCTCTGCAGACCAGCTAGAGTAGCTCCCATTGGGTCCATGGGACCCTGTGCCATAAAGGACTGTTCCTGAACTGGTGGCAGCTGCTCTTCTACTTGAGCAGCTCTAGGCCTCCTACCCCGCCTTCTTGAGGCAGGCGCCTCATCCTGTGCCGACACCTCGTCAGGCACATCTGGCTCTGGTGCAGTGGCAGCTCTCCTGCTTCTACGCATTTTCCTGAAATTCAGCAGCATTAGCCCACAAAATTCAAACTGCACATTACACAGCTCTATAGACTCATATTTACACATAATATATGAAGCAGAGACTAGAAGCAAAGATGACAATGCAAGACGAATGTGAACCCTATTTTTCGCATGTGACTCCTAGTAGACTCTTTCCAACACTTAGATAACTTTTCCCTACGAATCTGGAGCCTAAGCTCTGATACCACATCTGTCACGACCCAACCTATGGGCCACTCCAAGACTAGGACTGCCACCTAAAGCCCCGAGGCCCGTAGTAAGCCTTAACTATTCATTAACCCAACTCTAAGGCCCATTTGGGCCCAATATCAAGAAAACAAACGGACAGAGTCCGGCCATAAAATGGACTTACCAACGGGGAGTTTTCGACTCACCCGACCTGTAAACACAATATATAGTCAATTGGGGAGCTCAGCTCACCCTCCACATACTCATCAACATAATAATAAATGGGAGCTCAGCTCCCTCATCCAATCCATCAAACATGCATATCATTATACGTTTACAGGTCCAACATGATAATAATATTACAGACCATAATCAAATAAATACTTCTAATACATGCGGAAATTCTAGGAGTAATTAACACTACACAAATATTGATAAACAACCTGCGAAGTAGAAAGGCAGGTTAACCCAGAACAAAATATCCTCCTGTGGCCTGTAAAAATTTTTGAACAGGAGTGAGCGTTCGACTCAGAGAGTAAAATATCAATTTTAACCATAATCTCTATAACTATCTGTAACTAATGCACCCTGTAGAGTGAAATGCAACATCAACATCATATTCACATCATAGCATTAAAAAGGTAATTTGGAGCACTCACGCACCCTGTAGCATCAATCATAATATATTGGGAGCTGATCCCCTATACAGCTCTCTTAAATCCAACTCGGTGCAGTGAAGAACTCAAGCCTGACTTTCGATTAATAAGCCAAATCGATGGTCCCAGAGAAGAACTCAAGACGTGACTACCCCACGTAGGATCGGGTCCCAGCGAAGTACTCAAGCCGTGACTACCCCTCCTATCCATAGTCCACACCACCACACACGAACGCCAACGCACGCACACTGCACCACAATACCACAACAACACTCATAGCACATTAATGCTATGAATGCAACATAAATCGTGCCTAGAGTTTAACTACATAAATATATGCATATAAGTGATGCATGGGCATCTTGAACATATAATAATATCGAAATTATAATTAAAATTAATATTTTACTCACGACTTTGACGACAATCACCGTGGGCGGAGGAAGAAGGTCATCGGCTCACGACAATTTTATTACAATCATTTAATAAATTTGACTCAATACAAACAAAGAAAAAGACCAATACGTCCTAAGTCATGCCGAAAATCCGGCAGAATCTCCCCTATACCTAGGACCTACCCAACCTGCAAAAGGGCTAAAAACGCACTTCTATATTCACAATCCATATATCAACTTCAATCATATCACACCCCTCCCGGGCCCATCAAATCGTCATCCATCACAATACGCAAAAATTTCAATTTAGTCCTTATTATTGACCATTTTTGCAAAACGCCCAAACAAGCTCTAAAAATTATAAAACTTTGCCTGGTCCTTAGCAATATTACTAAACTATTGCAAAAAGAATCGTAATTTTTCAAGCTACCACGAATATTTTATGGATTTTTAATCCTATTTAAGCACTAGAAAATTATGAAAAAGCAAGGTTCGGGTTTACCTTTGCCGATTCCGACTTCGAACGGGACGCCTAACAATGGGGGCTAGCCAAAACCTCGGTCCAATTCGAGACTTTTCCAGAATCGTGTCGCCTAATTTTGCATCTTGGCCAATCGTCGAATTTCCGCGAATCGAGGATACCTACACGAAGCCCATAACACGGGGGTTAGTACATAAATTTTTCAGAATTTTCTAAGCTCATTTAATGCTCGAAAATACACTGCGAAGTTCCGTGGGACCCACCGAAAAACGGTGTCGGAAAAATTCGAAATTTATGTCGTTGCGAAGCTCTCGACGAATGGAGCGTGCTGGTGGCCTCGGTTTTCTCGTGGGATTCACGGTTTTCGAGAAATCTAGCCCAAAAGTCGAAATGGGCTAAAATCTTCCCGAGCTAAAATCGGACAAACCGCTCGATGGATTTCGGCGTTCTTGGTGTCTATGGAAAGCTCTCACCGAGTAGATGATTTTAGATACAAGACCCGGTCCAATCGGTGGCCGGATCGGCCGGATGGCGGCTTGCAGCTGGCGGCGCGTTTTCCATATTTTCGGGCGCGGCGCCTCTGGCTGGTCAGCTGGTCTCTGGCTGGCCAGTGGGCGGCCGCTAGGGGTGGAGAGGAGAGAGAAACGAGAGAGAGAAGAGAGGAGGGAACGTCGCGCGCGGGAGGAAGAAAAAGAGAAGAGACCGGTCCGATTCGACCGGTCCGATCCGGTCGGTTCAATTCGGCCGGTTCGATTCGAAATACAAAATTTTTGAATTTTTACTCTGCCTCGGGACCGAAAACGAGGTCCAAAAATTTCGAAAAAATTCCATAAAACTCAGAAAAATACGTAGACTCCAAATATATTTTTAGTTTTGCCACGTGGTCTTTAAATTAATTTTTAAAAATCATCAAAGTTTATATTTTCGGAAAATCGAACCCGATTTTTAAAATCCGAAAAATCTCAAAAAAATTCCTAAAATTTAAATAAAATTAAAATATCAAAAATACTCATAAATAATAAAATTTGGGGTGTTACACATAAAGACCTTAGCACATGTGGTGGAGCAGCTGAGAAATAAATGTATACCTTGGTTAAAGTGTTATGGACCATCATTCAGACTATGAAACTCCATGGAAATATAAGAAAGACATGAGAAAACAATACTCATGACTATTTAAGGACTGATAGTGGGCAAAATTTTGAGGACGAAATTTCTTTTAAGGAGGAGAGAATTGTAACACCCTTACATTGGACAGTGCCGTACAGTCTACTATTTCTGTGATTGATGTCTGTCCGGACAGTCAGAATGTTCAAAACCATAATTAAGTCACCTAGAAAAGCCATAGATAAAAATAAGTAGTAATTACATGAAGGTAAAAAGAAAATGAAGAAAACAAAGCATAATGGGTTAAATGAGCTAAGGCCATAGCGATGGGTGACCGTACCGGGAAGTGACTGCGAGCTCAGTCATTGCCCTGATTTCGTGTGGGACCCTATGACACTACAGGCCTAGAAATAATTGAGAAGTTAGGGAAAATGTAAAAACTACAGAAAAGAAGTGAGAACAAGCTCAAATAATTGGACCAGGATTCAGAAAGCAATATAGTGTTATTGAAAAATCGGATCAGACCGGTAAGGAGTAATTTGGTCAATTTACTCTTAGAAGTGACTCTTGGCCTAAATGTCCAATAAAATATAGGAAATTAAAATTATGAAAAATATATTAGAAATAAAGAGATTGGTTGAAAAAGAAAGGAAAAGAAAATTAAATCAAAAGGAATTATGACATCATCATGGTGATGTAAGCATGACCTCATTAATATTATAATTTAAAATATAAAAAACTGAGGATAAATATTACAAAAATAAGACAAAAAAAATAAAAAGAAAAATTGGTCTTCTTCTTCCCAAAAAGTTGCCGCCCAACTCTCTCACCTCTCTCTTTCATTTTGTTTTCTTTCCACCATTGTTACACATTTTCAAGCTTTTAAAGCTTGATTTTGTCTTCTAAACCCTAATCAAACTCCATAGAAAACCTCTAATTAACCCTAGATTGAAAGATTCAAAGAAGAAAAGTGAAGAAATTGGAGAAGAATTTGAAAATTGGAAAGCTCAAGTAAAGGTAAGTTCTTCTAAGCATGATTAATCGTATATTAGTTGAGTTTGAGTGAAATTAAGTAGAGATAACATGAAAAATTGAGAAAATTATGCATGAAAATAAAGGTGTAAATTTCGGCCAGCTATGGGGTTGTGAAGTGTTGATATGTTTTAGTTCAATTAAATGTGTATGCAAGCCTAATTGAGCATGTAGCTGTGATTGGCACACTTTGATTTGATGAATTTTGATAAATTGGAAATTAGGGTTTATGGCACTTAGGGTTTTAAGGAAAAATTTGGGGAATTGGTGAATTGATGAAAATTGACCTAATTGAGGCTTAAATTGATCAATTGGTGTGCTTATGAGTGCATGTGAACACATGGAAATTGAATTGGAATTGAATGTGATGCTGTCCCAATCTGAACAGCTTGACCCTTGCCCATTTAAATGGCTAGAATTGGAATTTTGTTGCCCAATTGGTGAGAGGCCAATTGGAGATGAAAATGAAGACCCAAAGCAACAATTTTCATGCAGAAACCTTGCCCTAAAATTGACCACAAGTTAGTGTAAAATTTGATCAAATCTGGATTAGGTACCCTGTCACTGGACAAAACTGACCATATGAACAGTACATGTTCAAATAGTCATAACCTTGTGTAGAGAGGTCCAAATGACCTGATTTTTATAGCCATGGAAAGTTTAGACATAGTAGAATAACTTTCATAAAGGACACAAACCCAAATTCTGACCAGAACCAAATCAAATTGCCAACCAAATTTGGGTCACCAAAACTGTCAGAACCCTAAAAGTGCCCAGAAATCTGGACTTTAGCCAATCCGGCCAGTTATTGTTAAATGGCCATAACTTGAACTACAAAACTTCAAATAGAGTGATTCAAAAAAAGAATTAAACTAGACACACTAAGGAATAATTTTGATGAAGGAAAGTTAGCCAAATTTTCACTGTAGAGAGGTCCAATGGAACAGTGAACATAGGACACCAAAACTGAAATTTTGGAAATACTCTCAGGGAGCTTTGAATTCCAATTGACAACCAATGCCAACAAAATTGTGACCCAAAATGTGGTATGTGGGTGTAACTAGAACTAACATACCTATTAGAGATGAAAAAGTCAACATTTTGACTTGAATAGTGAAATGAATAGTAACCACAAATATAACAATTGCAAATGACCCAAAAGTGTATAAATATTAGTGGATAAATTAAGTGTACAAAATTTAATTGTTGTATTTATTAGTTAGAAATAAATTAAATAGATATTGAAACACTTTAATTTTGTGTTTCCAGTGAGAAAAGAGCCTTCCAATGAAGGAATTAGAGAATATTGAATTAAGACAAGCTAAAGAGGT
Organism: Hevea brasiliensis; assembly: GCF_030052815.1. NCBI lineage: Eukaryota > Viridiplantae > Streptophyta > Magnoliopsida > Malpighiales > Euphorbiaceae > Hevea > Hevea brasiliensis. Next base: position 102,779,497 of record NC_079495.1, on the reverse strand, counting down.
TTGTACACAACTAGTTCTTAACTATTAATTGTTTTAACATATTCAATTGATTAAATGGTTTGCTTTTCTTCATGTATTATGTTCATTAAATATTGATTTTTATTTCAATAATTATTGAATATTATTATGGTGTGAATGAATTTGATTTTGAGAAATTGTGATTTAAATGGGGTTTGCATGGAAAATAGAAATTTAATTTGAATTGTGGCTTGCATGGAAAAAACTTTGATTACTGAGAATGCCATGAAAATGATTTGTGTTATGATTTTATGCTTACAAAAAAGGGCAATGAATGTTCGGATGTTAGTTTGTATCTCACTACTAATGCTCGACATTGCTATTACCCGTTCCTCGTTTGTTGAGGAGACACTGATGTTAACTTTGTTTTGATTACCATGGTATGTGCACATTGATGATTTGATTTTCCTCGTATAAGAGGTTAGATCTACTTTGAAGATGGCCCTTTTTGGAAATTAAATTGTTATGGTGTACTGGATGGAATGTGCACGATTCTATCTCCCGACCATAGGGAGTGAGAATCACTTTGAAGATGACCCTTACGGATTAGTCTTGCATGAAGTTAATGAGAATAAGAATGATTTTGGAAAATGAGCAATGGTGATTGTAAAAGGATAATTATGCACAAATGATTTAAAAGAGATAGTTTATTTTAGTTGGTTTATATTTTTATGCTTTAATTTATTTTGTGAAATTTAATATTTATTTCCATGATTTATGGAAATATTTCAAATGTCCATGTATGATTTGAGAAATTTTTAATTATTGATCAATGTCATTTAAATATTTGATTTGTATTATTGAAAATATTGGCTTTGATTTTATGAATTATGAAGAAATCGACATTTCCAATTTTTGTTATGATTTGTCAACATATATTTTTTTATCAAAATTTTAATTTATTAGTTGTGCACCACTGAGTTCACCGCTCAATGATAGCTTTGTATGCTGTCACAGGTGAAAATAAGGACAAAGTAGCTAAGTGAGATCATTAGAGGCTGTGACTTGAAGACGTATGAAAAATAAATTTTCAGTGTATTATAGGTATATGCCTGTGTATTAGATTTTGATGTAATCATGTAATATGTATGTAATTTCATTCGAGCAGTTGTATAAACACTTTTGTAATGTTATTTTTGAATGTAATCAAATACAAATTATTGTAATATTAATTTGAGATTTTATTTATTTGTAAAGTTTTGTAATACTAATTTTAGTACTCCAATGAATGCAAATATTTAAATTTCTTTCTAAGTTTAGTGAATGATAAATTATTTTCCTTATAATGGAATTTATGAGAATGAAATGAAATATTTCAGTGTTGATTTATGTCAAATTGCGTTTGATTGTGCATTGAGTTACTTATGTTGAATTGTGGGATGATATTGAATTTACTAGAGTTGTGGATAAACAAAATATTAGAAGTGTTTTTTATAGGTTTTTGAAGAATTGTTTTCCCAAACTATAGACGGCACACTGCCGAATTTTTCTGAAAATTTTGTGAAGAGTTGAAATTAATTAAAATTTTGATTTATGACTTAATTTCAATTAAAGGTTTTTAATACCTGCTCAAAATTACCCACCCCTTGAAAAATGAATGGAAATTGGTTTAAAATCCCTTATAGTATATTTAATGGGTTACCTGTAGGCGAAGTTCGGCAATTCATTGGGTATGCTACGGGATCATGTTATGCCTTAGAGAGGGGTAAGGTATAATATAATATGTTTAAAAAATATTTTTTTAATCACAGTTCTAATAATAATATTAAATAGTTGATTATTTAAAATATATGAATAGTTACAATGCCTACATTAGGAATGATCAGGGGCGGACAAACCTTATAGGTAGGGGTGTTCGATTTCAGTTCAGTTCGGGATTTGCCTAAGAACCGGAACCAAATCAAAATTTCAAAATTTCAGTACAGTTTTGGTTCGGTTCTTCATTATTTCGGTTTTCGTTCAGTACAATTCTCAATTTTTCAGTTCCAGTTCGGTTCAGTACGATTTCAGTTTTGTTATCAGTTCTTAAAATAATTTTATATAATTATTTCCTTAAAAAGTCATACTTGAATTAACATCTAAGTTTTGAATTGAGTTATTAATATATAATATATCATATAATATACATTTTAATTATTTATTAATCATATAACATTTAACTATAAGATACAAATATAATTAAGAATTAATATATATATATATATATTAATATAAGATAATAGTATATTTATAATTAAGAATTATAAGATAATTTAATACATTTATAACTAAAATTATTAAGAAAATATAGAAAAATAAAATATAATATTAACTTGTATTTAATTCATAATTATATATACATATATAAATATATATAATTATATTGAAAGTATATAATTCATCTAAAAAAATATAGAAAAACATATATATAAATTCGGCTATCGACTCAGTTCCGGTTCGATTTCGGTACAGCTCTGGTTCGGTTCTCAGTTAAGAACCAGAACCGAATCAAAGTATCAAAATAAATTTGGTTTGGTACTTCTTATCGGTTCGGTATAGTTCTTCAGTTCGGTTCGGTTTCTCCAAAAACCGTGCACAACCCTACTTATAGGTGAGGCCCCCATTTTTTTTAAATAAATATATACATTAAAATTAAAACTAAAATTTCAAATGCATTACTTCTCTGGCCCTTCCATTTTTTTTAAATACATATATTGTAACTATAAAACTTTGAAATAATAATAATAATAATAATAATAATAATAATAATAATAATAATAATAATAATAATAATAATTTTGTGAAGCTGAGATGTTATTATATTAAACAATATTCTAGAAGTAAATGAAATAATAATAATTTATGTGATATATATATGTGTGAAGGGAGAGAGATATTGGCTTTATCCAAATTATCCTTCATTATTTATAATACTTATAATTATATTTTTTATTATTTAATTTAATTTTACAACTTATATAAATTTAAAATTCTCAAATTAATAATATATAAGTTTGTTCTAATTAAAATTGAATTTATAAATCTTATGTACATACTATTACATTTATTGATACACTTTATATATATATATATATATAACAATGAAAAAATATTATAAAAAAATCATATTCATTGATTTATAAAAAAAATATTTAATTACTATGTAATACATAGTAAAATTATATGAATATAAATAATATATAATTATATACAAAGCATATGAAAGAAATTATATATAGAAAAAAATTAAATAGATAAATATTTTACTTAAAAAATTAATAATTAACATAATATGTTAGATTTGAGTTTAATTATAAAATTAATATAATTAATCGAATGATTGAAATTTATGATACTGATTTTTATTATTTTAAAATGACACTTTATTAAAAATTTAAAAAATGTTAATATGTATACATATAAAAATATATAATGATTTTTCAATCTTTTTATACTATAATCTTATTCTAATATGACAAATAGTAAATACATATTAAGAAAAAATTAGAAATTATACTTTGAATATATAATTTTTATTTCAATTAAATAAATTTATATTTAAATATAAATATAAATTAATATTTTGATTTAAAAATAGTCTAATTTTTATATGAATATAAATATTACATCATTTGATAGAATTTTTATTTATTTGGATTCAATAACTTTTTTTTTGTTGAAATTTGACATTTACATTTAAAAATTGATTATAAAAAATTTAATTTAAAAATAAATTATAAGTTAATTTAATAAAATATTTCATTGTAAATCGAATAATTGTTTATATATTTTTTAAATATAATTATTCAAAATAATAATAATAATAATATATTAATGTCAGTGTTTTTTTATTCTATTAGCATTAATTTTTTATTTTTATGTAAAAAGAAAATTTTAGTTATTAATTTATTACTTATAAACAATTTATTAGTATTAATATATTTATCAATCTTATTTTTTAAAGTTTTTATCTATATCATCAGAAAATATAAAACTATGTAAAATATATTAAATAAAAATAATAATATTGATGCTTATGGATATGAATGTTCATAGATAATTTTATCAAATAAAATTAAAAAATTAAATTAAAAAAAATAGAAATTCAACATTATATGAAATTATACTAAATTGAATGTATTTTATTATTATATGTATAAACTCTTAAATTGTGTTAAAAAAAGTTTAGATTTTTTATGCTAATTATATATGTTGTATAGAAAATTATATAATGTTAAAAACTAATTAGTCTTAATAAATCTATATATTTCATTATTGAAGAAATTTGACGTAAAAATATATGAACTAGTAAAATAATAAATACCTAAATTTATATATTTCTAAAACACTTAAAATTATATTATAATAATAAATTTTTTATAATAAATTTTATCAAAATAATTTTTTATTTTCATTGATATACTTTCATTTTTATTAACTTAATCTAAAAATAATAATTACACATATAATATATATATATAATAAAAAATAAAAATATTATATTATCATAATAATAATTACGATACATACAATGAGTATAAAAAATATACAACACATATTTAAAAAATAACTAACTAAATTATAAAATGTTAACATTTATTTAAAATATTTTAGAAATAAAAAATAAAAATAAAGATTTTAAGAAAATAAAAAGGAATGCCAGAAATGACAATATATATATATACACACACATGCTTTAAAATATGTATAGATCTTTGTACTTCTTTATTTCCACCCTTAATTTTGGCATAATTAAAAAATTGAATTACTTATTGAAATTAAAGGTTTAGGCTACACGGTATCTCTTTATTTGATTTATTTTTTACCCAATTCTCATATCTTATTATTTGTTTCATAACAAGATTAAAAATAATTTTTTTTTAACTATTTGCTGTTATATATTGAAAAAAAATTGGTAAAAATTTTTGATATATAATAATGAAAGTAAATTTTCGAGAACTGTTTAATACATGTTAATTGATAAGATCATTTTTGGATTATATATATATATATATATATATATATATATTTATTTATTTATTTTAGGGTTCTAATGTGTTGCCATTTTGAATTAATACCCTTTAATTATTTTAAACATATAAACGATTTAGAATATATATATATATATATATATATATATATATATATATATATATATATATATATATATATATGAAATTATATTATATTATTATCATTTAATTGTATATTATAATAAAATTGAAATAATAGTAATAAAAGATGGTTACCAAAATTAAATAAGAAAATAATTTAAAAAAATAAAAAATAATCTATATATCCTACCTTGAAAGATAGGATAACTTTAATATAGGAATATAATTCTCTAATAAATTATGAAAAACATAAAATAAATTTTAATTAAATTTAAATACTAAAATTAATAATTAAATTCGAAAATAAATAGAATAATTTTGGCAATTACCTTTCCTTTATCGTTATCGTGATGTCAGACGGGCCCAAGGGGAGAAGTTTCCTCCAAAGGAATACATAGCCGCCCAAATATTTCCTCCTTATTTTACGAACCAAACAGACCCTGTGAAATGCGGGTCCCACCAAGAAGCTTCTTCCCAAATTGACTTGGACGCTACAACTACATCACCTGCATAGCTACAACTAACTTCAACCTCAATTCCAATTCATCTTCTCGTCTCCTCCGCCTGTATCAAACGCCTCCGTTCCACTTTCTGAAACAAGAACTTTGAAATTTCTTTCTTTTTTTTCCCCTTCCTTTTTCGGAGCCATTATCATCATGAGCTTTCAAGATCTTGAGGCTGGAAGGCCTTTCCTGCAAAAGAAGCCAAAAGAAAAAGACCCTTCTCAAGCTGTGGCCGCCGGGATTTTCCAAATCAACACTGCCGTCTACTCCTTCAACCGCCTCGTCAATTCCCTCGGAACTCCCAAGGATACCATCGAATTGCGAGAGAAACTGTTAAGTATTCTGATTCTTTGCTTCCGTTTACGCTGTTTTGAATTGTTCCAAATTTAACGCTCAGAGAGGTAGAATTTGTTGTTTTATTGTACTGGGTTCTTGGTTTTGAGGTTTTCCTGCCTCTCTTGTGGTGGATTTTGATAATAACGTTGTTGAACTGGTTTGTGTATCTTGTTCTGCAATTGCTTGTACCTTTGATTTTCCCAGTTTTAGCATCGCTATTAGAACTGCTTGTTATGTTTAGAAATGGCTGTTGGATGCCTCTGCTTGGTTCTTACGCTGGATTCACCTTATTGGCAGGCATAAGACAAGACAACGTATTGGAGAACTGGTGAAAGAAACTTCTGTTAAACTTAAGGAAGCCAGTGAAACCGATCATTATGAAGAAGTTAGTGTAAGTTCACACACTTTCTACCGTTGGCCTTTTTGTTTTAATCAAAATTAGGGATTTTGATTAATGGGGATAATATTAAAGAGATTAAATACGAGAGTGTTTGAGCTAGCCTACTAAAAAACATTCCTCTAATATGCTCCTGTACTTTGTTAGCGTGTATTACTGGCATACCCACATCCGGGTCCTACCATGGTGAAACCAAGTCCACATAAGAATTTATTGTATTACTGCATCTCTGTCTCCTGATTCTTGGTTCTGCTTCGGTGTTGGGATAAACAACCTTAACTTGCCATTATCATGTCTGATAATAACTCTGGTTCCTTCAAGCCCAACTGGCAATTACACTTTCCCTTCTCCGTTGTACTTTTGACACAATGGATTACTTTGTACCTTGCAATGCACTAACAACTATGCTGTGATAGTGGTTCAGTTCCATCTCTCTTTCAATTCAGAACTCATTAGAGTAAAAGACTCAGTACCAGAAGAGGATTATTCATCCTACTTGTATTATTCCTCTTTCTCTGCTTACTCTCCATCTCGGTCTGTTCTTTTTACTCTATACTTCTAGATAGTCACCTCCAACCCTCTATCTCTCTCTCTCTCTCTCCAAAAACATCCTTGATAAGTTGGGAGAGATCTGTGGATCTTTGTAACTATGTATTCAGTTGTCATTGTCAAAGGTTTGGGAGGTGTTGGGATATGTTTCTTATGTATTGAAACTTCTTCTTTGTGCTCCAGCCTGCCAAAAAGATTAGTGATGCTAAGCTTGCAAAAGAGTTTAGGAATGCTCTTAACGAATTTCAGAAGTCCCAAAGGCTTGCTGCTGAGAGGGAAACTATGTATGCTCCTTTCGTTCCCAAAGTTCTTCCATCAAGGTAACTGTTACCAGAAATCATAATATGTGCATGCATGTGTATGTGAGTTTTCTTGATTTAGTTGGTGCTTATGTACCTCTTTGTTTGAAGTTCTTAGCTACTTAGCATAATCCTTCTGATATGTCATTAGTACTGTGTATGATAATTCCCTTTTGAAATGCATAAGCATAACATTGGGAAGGCGGGAAGGCCATTTCCTGTTCTATTTCTAGAAATTCCTGGGAGAGAATTTGGAATGAGTCCTACCTTTAACAGTTTTACATTAAGCAGATGCTGTCATGGGTTGAAGTTACGTTCTGAAGGTTGCAAACCAAACCAAAATCTAGATGTCTAGTACTTCAATTCTGAATGCAAGTTGTTAGTGTTGTCAAAACATCTTAGTTCTCTATATTGTTTTAATCTTACAAGAATGATTTGTATAAAAATTTGTCTTACTGGAGAGTCTACCGAAACTTTGTTAAGTTTGGAAGGAAGTGAAGTGGTGAAATATAAAATATCTAATCAGTGTGTCTATTCCTTTTGACATTCACTAGTTAGTTTAAATAATGTTTTAGAGCTATTTATATATGTTGTAAGTTGGAATGTAGCACTTAATAGTTAATACATGTTGAGCAATTACGTCAGATCATAACTACTTAAATGTGACATCAAGGATGTCGTTCTTACGTGAGAGCCTACTTAAAATTTAATATATACAAATTAAATAATAATAGATGTAGAAAAATACATAAAATATTTTTGCAATCCAAATAAAATAAAACTAAACTATTATAGATATTAATGTCTTAAAAACCATTATATCCCAAATTCTAACTAAATGGGAATAATCCCTAAAAAGTCATGTTGGAGGTTGGAACACATTGAATAGGGCATTCTGGAGGTTGAAACACATTGTAAAAAACATTAGCGGGAATCCATATTGAGTCGGGCATGCTGGAGGTTGAAACATAATTCTTTTGAAACAGAATACCATATTTTCAGGTAGATTTGCAGACACCAGCTAGACTTATTAGCCCCAATATCTTCAGGGTAGATTGTTTAGAGATTCAACAACAGATGAAAACTTGAATGTGAGGTGAGGAAGGCTGCAGCAGCAAATTCAAAAAATATTAAAGCTGTCTTCAGGTAGATTGCTTACAGGTTCAACAGTGGATGAAAAATTGAATATGAGGTGAAGAAGGCCACAGCAGCAAATTCAAAATAAAAACTCAAATTACAGCCATCTTCCCTTTACTAAGATAGCTGCAGAGTTTTAACCAAGAAACAGAGAACCCAAGTCAAGTGGGTGGGGGGAGAGAGAGAGAGACAGAGAAGGCAGCAGCATACTTTTTACCAAGAAACACAAAACCCAAATGGGTGGGGGGAGAGGGAGATAGAGAAGGAGAGAAGGAAAGCACAAGAAGAAGAGAGTGAAAGAAAGAGGGATTCTTCTTCTACTTTTTATCACTGTTTTACAATTAAGGGCTGAGATTTGGTTACAGCCACTGGCACAAACTTGGTTTAATTCTTGAATTTCTGTTGGTGTGCTTCATCCGATGATCTAAAAAAATTTTGATATGGCTGCCCAGTCTTTATCCTCATATAACTGAACTGTTGGAGTTTAGCATAAATTGGAAAATTTTCTGTAATGATATGATACTAAATTGTAGATATTGCTGAGATGGTTTGGCACTGTATAGGTCGATTACTTTATCACATGACATGTAAAAACCATCAGTCGTTTCATTGCACTTGATTGAAAACTGTGCTGCCACTAATATCTCTTATCAATAATTGTTCTTGTGTATATGTGTAGATGTGTGATTTCAACTGAATATTTCAATTAATATCATTGTTATATTTTTTTGTAGCTACAATGCCCATGAGCCTGATCAAAGTTCGTCAAGGAGTCCCGAGCAGCAATCTCTTCTTTTAGAATCTAGAAGGTAAGCAATGTTGTATTTCTTGCTCACTTGTAATGTTTTTTTTTTTTCTATTTGTTAGCTCCCAAGAATTTTTTTGTACTTGTTTTGGTGGCATACATTCACTCAAGACAATATTGTTGAATGGTTTCTTTTGGATCCATAATTACTTTCAAATTCTTGTGGGAAAAGTCCCTACCTTGCTGTGTAGTGGGGTGGCTGTTTTGGTGATAAATAAAATAAACTTTTGGTGGAAGTAAAAGGAAAAAAATGCATTCTGCTTATGTTTTGTTGGTTGTACTTCAAAATGTCGAGTAAATTCTTTTTTCCTTGGTAATACTCTGTCAAAAACAGAGAAAACTGCATTGCTAAGGCTTTCTTTATTAAAACACAACCTATAGAATTCCAGTAGCTATACATATGTTTATGGATGAGAGCATTCAGTGTTTCTTGAAGTTCAAACTCTTTTCTGAATGATTTATAATTTATATAGTGAAAAGGAACTGTGAATCAAAACCGAAAGGCATACCCAACCCTCAAGAAAATATCCTTAATATTCCCTATCAATGGGTTCTAAGCTTTATTTTGACTTAATTTGACGGTTTCTTTTGGTATGGACCATGACTACAGACTCCAGATCTTTTGAAATAATTATAGGCCTTTCATGGCATGGTAAATGCTAAATTGGGAGGACTACATGATTGGCATACTTATTTCAAAATTGATAGGGCTTTTAATTTTGTACTTAGTGGTTGTTGAGAGATGTAACTTTCCCTAATGAAGCGGCTATTTTAAAGGTGAATTTAAGTCAGTAAGAAATGGAAAGTTGCCTTCCAAAGTAATACACCATTGAGTTTGAGTGCCTATTGTACTTTTGCAATTTGTATTCATTGTGGGTCCCTTAATCAGTTAATTTCTGTTGTATTTTTGTAGACAGGAGATTGTATTGTTCGACAATGAGATAGCATTTAATGAAGCTATTATTGAAGAACGAGAGCAGGGGATTAAAGAAATTCAGCAACAGATTAGTGAAGTAAGTGAGATATTCAAAGATCTAGCTGTCTTGGTACATGAGCAAGGAGTTATGATTGGTAAGCCCTGTATCTTGCTGTCTAGACAGCACTGTACTCCTAACTTTTAAAATTCCGCCTTGTGTTTCTTGAAATGTGTGTTTCTTTATTATTCCCAGTTTTAAAGTATTTTCCTTGCAGATGATATTGGTTCTAACATTGAGAGCTCTCATGCTGCAACTGCACAAGCTACTTCACAACTTGCAAAAGCTTCCAAGATCCAAAGATCTAATTCTTCTTTGGTAAAGTTTGATTTGTGCAAAATTTCTTCTTTTCTGGTTTGATTTGGTTTGGTTTTTCTATATTAACTGAATTTATGCTGTATTTATATATGCTGATACTCATGCATTAAGTTTTGCTTTTTAGGGGCTTGACTGTTAGTTGTAGAACTTAGAAGGTACTTCTTAGGTGAATTATAATTAAACTCTAGAGAGAATTGATCTGCCAATTGTTGCAGTTGGCATTTGTTATTTTGCTCAAATGCTGAATGCAATTTATGGAATTCAAATAGAATGCCTAGAGAACTTGGTTTTGGTTTATAGATAGTGCATTTATTTTTTTTATTGTGTTTAGCATTTCTCTACGTGGATGTCATGTGATTGAGATTCTGTTTGGTGTCTAATCTATATCAACCTTCTAGGCGCTTCAAACTGATGACCCGGTGCATGTTTATATCTCATACTTGTACTTAAAATTCAATTGAATGAGGCCGCAAATGTTACATGGTCAAGTTCTGAATTCTCTCATCTGATGTCAATTTAACTAGATGAGTGATTCAAACTTGGCTTGCTTTTGGTTTCACAATACTCTGCGAGCATGGTGCTAATCAGTGTTAATTTTTGTCACTATCCTTCATTCTCCCTCCTGCCTGTGTAATTCTTCATTCTTCTGTGTTAAGAATTTAAGAATTAGAAGAAGAAAAAAAGAAGGGGGGATAGGAAGAGAAAGAGCCACAAAGGGCCATATCTTTATTTTCTCATTATTTCTATAAAATAGAAGATTACATATTTATATTCAAATCTCCTATAATTACTCTACTTAATTAGGAATATAAATCCTAACTATTTAAGAATATAAATCTTACACTAAATAGGGAATATAAATCCTATACTGAATAGGAATTTATAAAATCTACTAATTAGGAATATATAACATCCATATTGACTTTTCATAACACTCTCCCTTAAAAAGGAATCTCATCAATTCCAGCACTCCCCCTTGATGAGATTCTCATTGAAGTCAATAACTTCCTCACAACAGCTCACAAGGCAGATTAAGAAACACCAACACAAAGCACCAAAACACAAAGCAACTCACAAGGTTTCACCTCCTCTCCAAAGGCAACGGCGAGGAAACACCGACGCAATGCAACTCATAGGGTTGCACTTCCCTCTCTAAAGGTGACACTAGCAAGAAAAAAGACTAAACAGTAGGTGAACCTTTATATAACAGCTCATAGGTCTGTGATACATTGGTTGTTTGAACTTCAACAAACCTTCAAGGGATTTTCAAAACGAGGCAATAACTAGGAATGGCTTAAAAGGGACTTGGTAATAAATACAGAAACTGATAGTTACTTGGAATAGGAATCGAATTTAGTGCACAACAACTCAAAATCTCCACAGAAAAGTGGCTGAACAACCCAAAATCTCTGCAAATAGGGAATATAAATCCTATACTGAGTAATAAAATCTACTAATTTAGAATATATACATCCATATTGACTTTTTATAACATTATGTAATAGCTGTGCATCTTATATTAAAAGAGCTTTGCTAAGTTACTTTGGATAGATTTATTTTGAAAATTTTGAGCTTAATTCAGCCATATTGACAGAAGGACATTAAGATTATATAACCCTGTGCATTTATTTATTTCTTTCTCTTCATTTTTCGGTCTTTTTTTCCCCTGGATGAAGCAATTGACATGAAAACTTTCTCGTGCAGTTTTGTTTACTCCTTGTGATCTTTGGGATCATTCTGCTCATTGTCATTATAGTTGTTGTGGCTTGAGCAGAATATTTTGTTGTCATCATGTGAGCTTGATATGAAGGCAGGGTCCCCTTTTGTTATCTCCTTGGTGGTGTTATTTTTCATTAGCTCCTGCTTGACTTGACACAGATCAGTCCACGATTCTGGACTAGACACAGATGGTCATTAATGTGCAGTTGTTAGTTTGCAGTAGGCTGAATTCCTCTTATGTTGACTCTTATTACTAATTATTATATAAATTTTATCCTCTTTTATAATTAGTAGTAAATAAAATCATCTGCAATCTGTATTTCATTGAATTAATTTTTTCTGCGCAGTTGTAACACCCAAGTATCTTTAACCCGTTTCTTCTCCCATACAATTCAATGTATCATTTGTATCTGTGGTATTGATAGTTTTAGAAAATGTCAAATTTCTTTTGCTTATTCTCTTGTTTGCATGGATGGCAATCACCATATTCTGGGCGACAGAAATGTCGTTTTGGTGTACATGTATTGATTACATTAGCTGCTGTAGTCAAATTTTCTGCTTCTCTTGAAAGAATATAAAATTGGGCACAAGTTCCTCTGAATCAGGCAATTCTTAGGTCTCCTTTTCTTTGCTTTGTAAAGAGGTCAAATAAGCTGCTGTGTTATGGGCTTTACAATGGAGTAGCCTTCATCGTTTTTATGATAAAACCTTTTTATCATATTGGTAGATGGAAGACTCTTGGGTCTTTATTTTGGTTCTTGATTGCATGAATTTGGTCTGAGGTCCCAGTAACAGTATGAGAGTTGGTGGATAGGGGACTCTTTAGGTCTTTAATTTGGCTGTTGATTGAATGAATTAGGTCTGAGTTCCACAGTTACCCTCTGGGAGTAACTCCCTCCTAGTGCATCGTTGCATCTTGGCTGATCCAGTCAAGGACCAAAGCAATATTCATTTTTGAAGTGAAAGGGCTAAAAGTGCCTCGACAATGAGGCTCCTAGACTTGGCACAAGTAGATATAACATATCGGTAGTTTGATCACCATAATTCTAGTACTTAAAAGTGAGAAGTTTTTGAACTCTTGATGACAAACCATCACAAACATTTTCTAAAGGGGATTATAGTTGTTTGTCCCTGCAACCATGAAATTCAAATGTAGAAAACAACTAGTAGGAAACTTCAATTCAACATATTCAGTACTCAGGATATGGAGGTGCAATATAGCTTGTTTAGACAAACTATTAGGTTGCATGCTTTACTAACAATCCATCCAAGTAAAAATAATAAAAAGGCAACTGGCACACGCACACACGCTTCAGTTGCCATGAACATTTTAGACACGAACTCTTTATAGACTAATCATAACATTACTCTCAACTCATACTCCTATCATGGATTGATGATCCATGGGCAGATCAGTATGCGGTGGAAGGAACTGAATTGTGCGTCTCCTGTAGAATTAAAGTCACTGAGTGCCCTCAAATGCTGCAGTTAAGTTCAGTAGTTGTAATATTATACTCTTCAGAATAAACCGGGAAATGGGAAGTTAATGACACCGAGGTTCAAGCCCGTAGAAGAAAACTTCAGGCATCAACTGAGAAGTCCCAAAGATCATCACAAGTAAAGTCTTGCATAGGTGAATTCAGTGCAGAGTTAAGGTTGTAATTCTGTTCATTACAAAGATCATCACAAGTAAAGTCTTGCATAGGTGAAATCAGTGCAGAGTTAAGGTCGTAATTCTGTTCATTACAGCCGTAAAACGGTCCCAGATGAGGTGTCGGTTGAGAATGTACCTGTAGATATTCAGAGAAAAGTAAGCATTAGTTCAAGATGATTAATACAGGTCCCATGTTACGTTAAATTATACCCCACAAGGCTAGTAGTTCCTTCCTCACCTCTTCTTGAATTGCAAAATCTGTTGCTTGATTTTCATAGGTCATAAGCTGACTTGTTTCACCTTCATCGAAGGCTGAATTATTAGTCTTCTGATAAGAGTTCTGATTTTCAAGATTACAAGCAGCCATTTTGCGACTAAGTTCAACTTCACCAGTGACCGGCATACGTTTTTTAAATAGTTTACAGAGAACGAAAGCCCTCTACACAAGAAGGAAAGACAAAATGATAGGAGATGATTGATCTTGAAAAACAAGAGAAGACAAACAAATGAACTTATAGACTGAAAAATGAAGAGAATTTAATTTACCTGGTTAGGTAAATTAAAAGCTGCAGTGTATTCATAGATGATCCACCCTGTTCTTTCCCCTCTAGGAGCACGGCCTATATGGAAAACGTAAATTCTTTTTGTACCAATCTCTTCCTGTTCCTCCCTAATTTTGCGTTTTCTACTAGTGTTTTTCCAATATCCAACTTTTGTTGTTCTGCTAGGCCGTCCGCTACGGCAATGATGAAAGAAATACCATTCTTCATCACTCGAGTTCGCTACCGAATACTCTACATACTCAAAACAGCTTAAAATTGTGAGATAGAAAGAGATCAAATTAAAGCAGAGATGCAAGCGATCATTTAAAAAAAAAACTTACGGGGTAAATCCCAGGGCTCACGCTTGTAGACGTCAAGTTCGGGGATTCTACGGACTTGGTGATCATGACCAAGCAATTTTAGCTTGAGAAAATGATTCACCAATTCCTTCTCCTTGGGACGGAATCCTGCTCCAACTTCTTGTGCTGATTCTGAAGGAGATATAGTGCTTGTCATCATCTTAGTCACCCTGTTTACAAGAAATGGATTAAAATTGAGAAAATGTAAGCTGCTACAGCAACAAGAATTACTAGTATAGAATGGAGAAAGAATCGCTCACTGGATGAGAAGCATATATTTCATTCCCCTTCCTAAAACAGAAATTAATCAGAAGGTCTGGCTCCCAAACGGAGAGAACAAATGCTTTATTTTGTAGCTGGGGTCTGTAATTAAGAAACTTGCGGGCTCTGTGTGGCTAGAGACACATCCGGAGTCTGTGCTTTATAGGGGGGAGCTGAGGAAGGCCTGTGGGAAAAATGCACTTAAACCGCGTCCCAACTTCTGATTGGCTTTAGTAATTTGCTGAGTCTGTTCTGCGTGGAATCTATTAATTATACTATCTAGTCCCTAGATTTTTCACATTATTAACACTTAAATATTTATACTTTGACAACTAAATTATTTAGTCTTCAATTTTGCTTTCATCACACCCTTGTATCATTCCGTTTATTTTACCATTAATATTTGAAGATAAATTATTATTTAATTCTTGATGTTACAGTTATTTATAGTTTTATCCCTCAATTTTATAATCAGCTATAATTTCATCCCCCAACTTCATCTTTCATCTATTTCCTTTCTTTGTTTTACTATCTTTATCTCTCTATCTTTTCTAGGAGAGAAATAAAGAAAAAATTAAGGGATGAAGTTGTAAATAATTGCAAAATTAAGATGCAACCATAAATAATTATAATATTTTAAAGATTAAATAATTTTTTTTAATATTCAATTAAAAGTGTGTGATAGAAAAAAAAAAAAAAGAAAAACTAAATATTTAAAGTTTTAAAATATAGGAACTTAAATATTAATAATGACAAGATAGTAATTTTATTTTTAAAATCAAAATTTCCTTAATTTTATATGTAAAATTTACCTTTCGGTGTATTGATCCTTGTGAGAATCTAAATAAGAATGACCAAGAAAAATAAAGGCAAAGACTGGCTGACCTAGTGGATTGGAGGCAAAGTAAAAGCAACCTGCACCTCGCTACCTCCAGTACACACAGTCACTGGGGCCCAAAAACCCTCATTTGCAGGTCGAAATCATTCTAGTGTAGCCAATGAGGAATAGTTTTGATGGTTTCTTGGGTTTCAAGCAAAAGAATTGATGACGCGACTGAGAGGTTTCAGCATACCATGTATTGAGCAAAAGTAAGCTTTCTTAGACCGCCTTTGGAAGTAAGTTAAAAAATAAAAAAAAAATTAAAAATAATTATTAATAGAAAAATATAAATATTAATAAAATAAAAAATTAATTTAATCTCTTTAAATATTTAAAAATATTAATGAGGGATTAAAAATTATAGAAATAATATTTTTTTTATTAAATACGCACCAATCACCTCCTTAAATTGAAGATATCAATTAAAAGCTATTAGAGTCGAGAGAGGAAGAGCTGTGGGAAGCAAAACATAAACTACCTTTGAAATATGCTCAAGATTTACTTTTAAGACTCAATAAGATGAAGCCTGGCTTTTCTGGTTTGATGTAATTAACACTATGTCTGTACCAACTCACAATTTTCATTTTTTTTCCAGCTATTATTAGCTTATTTTTATATAATAATAAGTTCATTATAATATTCATTATAATATTCGTGCATAATTAATTTATCAATTATTTCAATTATAATATAACTAGTCTGAAGTTAAAATATATTTGCATGTGAAAAATACAAATAATAAATGGATAAATATATATAATTTAATAAATAGATAAATAATACAAATACCCAATAATTAACTGGACAAGTGTAAGAATTGAACCGGGGATCTCTTGATTCCAAGGCGTCACCCTTTACCACTAAAGCAAGACCGCATTAGCTAAAGTGCCTAAGATACTTTTATTCAATGTCTGCAGAGCATGGAATTCGTAAGTACAGAAGCCTTGGTGGAACAAGCTATATTAGTTCCTGATACAGACTTTTACATTAAGGAAGATAGCAAAATAGAAAGAAACTAAAAATAAAGCACACACTAGAGTTGAGATGAATCATCATAGATGATCTCTCTTATTATACATTCATACTAGTTCTAACATCACTCTTTTTTTCGTGCTGATTGATATGCTTAAACTCAGTAGGTGTTCCCATAGAACTGGGATGCTTCGGGTGGGAGCATGGGAGTGCCAAAAGTACTGTAAAATTGGCCTTGCTCTGCCTCGGGTGGGAGCATGGGAGTGCCAAAATTACCATAAAATTGGCCTTGCTCTGCTTCAGGTGGCACAGGCCAGTTACTTGATATGCAATTCCGCCCAGTCCAGCCATGGAATGATTCCGGATATGGTGCTAGCTCAGTAGCTTCCTGTAAAAAGAATCACTGAAGGGTAATTAAGTATTAGTTCTTGATAACAGATAATTAAGTATTAGTTCTTGATAACAGATACTTTTCTCATGTTTGCTAGTTCAGTATCTCCCCTTTTTTTCACCTGTTGTAGAATTCCATTATATGTTGCTTGGTTTTCAGACCAGCTTGTTTCACCAGCATTGAAGCTTGAATAGTTAGTCATCTGATAGGAATCAGAGCAAGCCATATTGTACCCTCATTGTAGTTTGGCAGATAACCTTCATTATCTGACCTATCAATTAATTTACACAGAATGAAACTCCGATGCACAATTTGCAAGACAAAACAGGATGAAGAATTCAATGATTTACAGAAACAAAAGAATAATAATTAATAAATATTAGGCTTAATTAATTTCTTGCTTCCAAGAGCAACATATTCATACCTGGTTTTCTGGCAAAGAAGTTGCGTTTATTTCGCGCATCTTCCAGCTGCTGATGACCCCATTAGGAGTGCGACCTTTATAGTAAACCAAGAATGTTTTGTACCAATCTCTTCCTGTCCATCCTTAATCTTGCTTCCTAGACTTGGCACAAGTAGATATAACATGCCGGTAGTTTGATCACCATAATTCTAGTACTTAAAAGTGAGAAGTTTTTGAACTCTTGATGACAAACCATCACAAACATTTTCTAAAGGGGTTTATAGCTGTTTGTCCCTGCTACCATGAAATTCAAATGTAGAAAACAACTAGTAGGAAACTTCAATTCAACATATTCAGTACTCAGGATATGGAGGTACAATATAGCTTGTTTAGACAAACTATTAGGTTGCATGCTTTACTAACAATCCATCAAAGTAAAAATAATAAAAAGGCAACTGGCACACACACACACACACACTTCAGTTGCCATAAACATCATAGACACGAACTCTTTATAGACTAATTATAACATTACTCTGAACTCATACTCCTATCATGGATTGATGATCCATGGGCCTATCAGTATGCGGTGGAAGGAACCGAATTGTGCGTCTCCTGCAGAATTAAGTCACTGAATGCCCTCAAATGCTGCAGTTAAGCTCAGTAGTTGTAATATTATACTCCAGAATAAACCAGGAAATGGGAAGTTAATGACACCGACGTTCAAGCCCGTAGAAGAAACCTTCAGGCATCAAATGAGAAGTCCCAAAGATCATCACAGGTAAAGTCTTGCATAGGTGAATTCAGAGCAGAGTTAAGTCTGTGATTCTGTTCATTACAGCCGTAAAACGATCCCAGATGAGGTATCGGTTGAGAATGTGCCTGTAGATATTCAGAGAAAAGTAAGCATTAGCTCTAGATGATTGATGCAGGTCCCGTGTCGCATTAAATTATACCCCACAAGGCTAGTAGTTCGTTCCTCACCTCTTCTTGAATTGCAAAATCTGTTGCTTGATTTTCAAAAGTCATAAGGTGACTTGTTTCGCCTTCATCGAAGGCTGAATTATTAGTCTTCTGATAAGAATTCTGATTTTCAAGATTACAAGCAGCCATTTTGCGACTAAGTTCAACTTCACCAGTGACCGGCATACTTTTTTTAAATAGTTTACAAAGAACGAAAGCCCTCTACAGAAGAAGGAAAGACAAAATGATAGGAGATGATTGATCTGGAAAAACAAGAGAAGACAAAAAAAATGAATTTGTAGACTGAAAAATGAAGAGAATATAGTTTACCTGGTTAAGTAAATTAAAAGCTGCAGTGTATTCATGGATGATCCACCCTGTTCTTTCCCCTCTAGGAGTACGGCCTATATAGAAAACAAAAATTCTTTTTGTACCAATCTCTTCCTGTTGGTCTCTAATTTTGCTTTTTCTACCAGTGTTTTTCCAGTATCCAACTTTTGTTGTCCTGCTAGGCCGTCCGGTACGGCAACGATGAAAGAAATACCATTCTTCATCACTCGAGTTCGCTCCCGAATACTCTACATGCTCAAAACAGCTTTAAAATTAGGAGATGGAGAGAGATCAAATTAAAGCAGACACGCAAGTGATCATGTAAATAAGAACTTACGGGGTAAATCCCAGGGCTCATGCTTGTAGACGTCAAGTTCAGGGATTCTACGGACTTGGTGATCATGACCAAGCAATTTCAGCTTGAGAAAATAATTCACCAATTCCTTCTCCTTGGGACGGAATCCTGCTCCAACATCTTGTGCTGATTCTGAAGGAGATATAGTGCTTGTCATCATCTTAGTCACCCTGTTTATATCTGCAAGAAATGGATTAAATTTGAGAAAATGCAAGATGCTACAACAACAAGAATTAATAGTATAGAATGGAGAAAGAATCGCTCACTCGATAAGAAGCATATATTTCATTCCTCTTCCTAAAACAGAAATTAATCAGGAGTTCTGGCTCCCAAACGGAGAGAACAAATGCTTTATTTTGTAGCTGGGGTCTATAATTAAGAAACTTGCGGGCTCTGTGTGGCTACAGACATCCGGAGTCTGTGCTTTATAGGGGGGAGCTGAGGAAGGCCTGTGGAATAAAATGCACTTAAACCGTGTCCCAACTTCTGATTGGCTATAGTAATTTGCTGAGTCTTTTCTGCGTGGAATGATATATTATTATTTAGTCCTAAATTTTTCTCATTATTAATACTTAGATATTTATACTTTAAAAATTAAATAATTTAGTCTTTAATTTTACTTTCATCATACACTTATGTCATTCCGTATATTTTACCATTAATATTTGAAGATAAATTATTATTTAATTCTTATATATTACAGTTATTTATAATTTTATCTCTTAATTTTACAATTAAATATAATTTCATCAATCAACTTCATCTTTCATCTCTTTTCTTTTCTTGTTTTGTTCTTTTTATCTCTCTATCTTTTTTGAGAGAGATAAAATGAAAAAAATAAAGAAAAAAACAAAGGAATGAAGTTGTGAATAATTACAAAATTAAGGATGAAATTATAAACAATTACAATATTTTAAAGATTAAATAATTTTTTTTAAAATACTAAACTCAAAGTGTGTGATAGAAGTAAAAGTTAAAAAAAAAAAAAAAAAAAAAACTAAATATTTTAATTTTTAAAATATAGGAACTTAAATATTAATAATGACAAGGTAGTAATTTTATTTTTAAAATCAAAATTTCCTTAATTTTATATGTAAAATTTACCTTTCGGTGAATTGATCCTTGTGAGAATCTAAATAAGAATGACTAAGAAAAATAAAGGCAAAGACTAACTGGCCCAGTGGATTGGAAGCATCGTAGAAGCAACTTGCACCTGGCTACCTACAGTACGCACAGTCACTGGGTCCCAAAAACCCTCATTTGCAGGTCGAAATCATTCCAGTGTAGCGAATGAGGGATGGTTTTGACGGTTTCTTACTTTCTTGGGTTTCAAGCAAAGAATTAATGACGCGACTGAGTGATTTCAACATACCATGTATTGGCAAATGTAAGCTTTTCCTTTGGTAGGAAGTGAAACAATAAAATGTTAAATATTATTTTTATAAATTTTAATTTTTAAAGATGTTAATTATTAATTTAATTTTTTAATATTAATATTTAATTTTTTAAAAAATATAATTATTAATAAAATAAAAAATTAATTTAATCTCTTTAAATATATGAATAATATTAATAAAAAATTAAAAATTATAAAAATAATTATTATTATCTTTTATCAACCCCCCTTAATTTGGAGATACCAATTAAAAGCTATTAGGGTGGAAAGAGGAAAAGCTGCGGGGAGGAAAACATAACTACCTTTGAAATATGTTCAAGATTACTTTTAAGACTCAATAAGATGAAGCCTGGCTTTTCTGGTTTGATGTAATTAACACTATGTCTGTACCAACTCACAATTTTCATTTTTTTTCCAGCTATTATGAGCTTATTTTTATATAACAATAAGTTCATCAGTCTTTAAATTAAATATTTATTATAATATTCGTGCATAATTAATATATCAATTATTTCAATTATAATATAACTAGTCTTAAGTCAAAATATATTTGAATGTGAAAAATACAAATAATAAATGGATAAAATTCCAAGGCCTCAACCTTTACCACTAAAGCAAGACCTCATTAGCTAAAGTGCCTTAGATACTTTTATTCAATGTCTGCAGAGCATGGAATTCAAAAGTACAGAAGCCTTGGTGGAACAAGCTATATTAGTTCCTGATACGGACTTTTACATTAAGGAAGATAGCAGAATAGCAAGAAACTAAAAATAAAACACACACTGGAGTTGAGATGAATCATCATAGATGATCTCTCTTATTATACATTCATATTAGTTCTAACATCACTCTTTTTTCCATGTTGATCGATATGCTTAAACTCAGTAGGTGTACCCATAGAACTGAGATGCTTCGGGTGGGAACATGGAAGAGCCAAAATTATCATAGAAGAGACCTTGCTCTGCTTCTGGTGGCGCAAGCCAGTTATTTGATGTGCAATTCTGCCCAGTCCAGCCATCGAATGTCCAGGCATCGAATGATTCCGGATATGGTGTTAGTTCAGTAGCTTCCTGTAAAAAGAGTCAAGAAGGGTAATTAAGCATTAGTTCTTGTAACTGATGCTTTTCTCATGTTTGCTCTGCTCTACATAAATTCATGCTCCTTTTTTTTTCACCTGTTGAGGAATTCCATTATCTGTTGCTTGGTTTTCAGACCAGCTTGTTTCACCAGCATTGAAGGTTGAATAGTTAGTCATCTGATAGGAATCAGAGCCAACCATATTGTAAACCTGTTCACCTTCATTGTAGTTTGGCAGATAACTTTCATTATCTGACCTATCAATTAATTTGCACAGAATGAAACTCCGCTGCACAATTTGCAAGACAAAACAGGGTGCAGAATTCAATGATTTACGGAAACAAAAGAATAAATAACTAATAAATATTAGGCTTAATTAAACTCTTGCATCCAATAGCAACATATACATACCTGGTGTTCTGGCAAACAAGTTGCATTTATTTCGTGCATCTTCCAGCCGGTGATGACCCCCTTAGGAGTGCGACCTTTATAGTAAACCAAGAATGTTTTTGTACCAATCTCTTCCTGTCTATCCTTAATCTTTATTCCCTTGCCGGTAACTTTATAGTATCCAGCCTTGGTTGTCCTGTGGTTTGGTTCTTGGCGGCGACGAAAGAAATACCACTCGCGATCACTTGAGTCTACTCCCGAGAACTCTGCAAACGCATGGTAACTCTGAAAAGATAATGGGGAAAGGGGAAGAATGCACTCGGCAGATATACTTACGAGGTAATTCCCAAGGCTCACAATCATTGATATTAATCACAGGGATTCTTGGATCATCATAGCCTTGTATTTTCGCCACCAGAATTTGCAACAATTCCTTGTCGTTTGGACGAATCAATACTCCAAGTGGATATGTTGCTTGCATCTTTTCAAGTCACTATATGTATATTTGCACCTGCAAAAAAACTGTATCTATAAGATATCAAGAAGAAGAAGAAGCTAAGACAAGAAAACACTCGGTCACTCAATTAAGCAGCAAAATGTTTCACTCTACTTGATTAAATGGAAAGGAAAAGGAGAGAGAGACTGAAAATTAATTGCATACAATAAATGAAAGAGGAACTGAAGTGAGAGTTATAGAAGTAGCGCGTATGTCTTTTTTATACAGAAACATGCCATGCCTCTGCTTCAAAGAGAAGCTATGGCCTATCACCTGTTTCTTTTATAAGCTAGAAATTTTATTAAAAAGATAAGAAAAATACATATGGTCTATCCCTTGTTAAGTACAGTGAAAAGGAAATGATCGGATGGGATATGAACATTCTCGAACTCTTATTAACGCGTTGTTAAAGAAAGTTGCCCTAACGTGTTCCTTAAGTTATTGGGGCCAATTTCTTCCACTGGGAGATATGAACGTTATCGAACTCTCATTAACATGTAATTTCTATGAACATATGATATTTCCATTATCATGTTTAATTTACAAGTTTTAATACTTTATATTATTTACTAAATTCCCATTTTTCCTAATTTATAATTTCTTATGTTTTTAAATCTACACAATTATTATTAGTTCTCAGTCATGGTTATATTTTTTTTTTTTTCCTTTTAGAAAGGATTTAATGAGCCATAATTATTTTTATTGTAAAATTAAAAATTCTCACCATATTGATAAATGAAATATTTAAAATTACTTTTAAAATTGTGAATTATTGAATTTTAATTAAAATTAAAGTCAAATAATTATGAGACCTTATTTTTATTTTTATTTTTAATTCAATGGAGGCATAATAGCAAAATGAGCTATTATCTACTTCTTGCCAACACCAAGATGCATACACCTATCAAATTGACATATCGGCAAAATAAAGGTGGGTCCTATTACAAAGTATGGTGGACCTCGTTATAAAATATGATTTCTTGATTTCTTTTTATTGATTAGGTATATAAATTATTTTTGTCACGACCCAACCTATAGGCCGGACCGGCACTAGGATCTGAGCTAGCTTAAAGCCCCCGAGGCCCGTAGTAAGCCTAACTATTCATCAACCCAACTCTAAGACCCATTTGGGCCCAATTTCAAGAATTCAATCGGACAGAGTCCGGCCATAAAATGGACCTTTCAACGGAGAGTTTTTGACTCACTCGACCTGTAAACACAATATATAATCAATTGGGGAGCTCAGCTCACCCTCTACATACTCAAATGTCATAAAAATAAATGGAAGCTCAACTCCCTCATCCAGTCCAACATACATGCATATAATAAGTTTACAAATCTAACATGGTAATTATTTTATAGACCCAAATCAAATGAATATTTCTAACACATGCCGAAATTCTAAAAGTTAACAGAATTGTACAAACATGAATGGACGACCTGCAAAGGAGAAAAGCAGGTTAACCACAACAATAATCCTCCTGTAGCCTGAAAATTATTGAACAGGAGTGAGCGTTCGACTCAGAGAGTAAAATATCAATTTTAACCATAATCTCTATAACTATCTAAAGCTAATGCACCCTGTAGAGTGAAATGCCACATCGTCAATATTTTCACATCATAACAGCAAAAAGGTAATTTGGAGCACTCACACACCCGATAATGTCAAACTATAAATATATGGGAGCTGATCCCCTATACAGCCCTCTTAATCCAACCTCTGCCAGCGAAGAACTCAAGTCGGACTTTCGCTTAATAAACCAATACGGGGTCCCAGTGAAGAACTCAAGTCGTTCTACCCCGAAGGACCGAGTCCTAGCGAAGATCTCAAGCCGTGTCTACCTGTCCTGTCCATATCCAACACTATACCACATGCACGCCAACGCACGCACACTGCTCCAAATTACCACAAACACATTCATGGCACTTTAACAGTTGTGAATGCAATATAAAACGTGCCTAGAGTTTAACTACATAGATATATATACATATAAGTGATGCATGGGCATACTTGAACATATAATAATATTGAAATTACAATTAAAATTAATATTTTACTCACAGACTTAACTGCAGTCACTGTGGCGGTTGGGCGGAGGAGGAAGGCTGCCCTGGCTCACCTGATAATTTTATTACAATTATTTAGTATATTTGACTCAATACAAACTAAGAAAAAGATTAAAGATGTCCTAAGTTGTGCCGAAAATCCGGCAGAGTCTTCCATATACCTAGGACCTACCCAACCTGCAAAAGGGCTTAAAACGCACTTCTATATTCACAAACCATACACCCACAACTCAATCACATCACACAGCCCCTCCTGGGCCCATCCAAACAGTTATCAATCACAATATGTAAACTTACAGTTTAGTCCTCATAATTTAACCCATTTGCAAAACTATCCAAATGAGTTCTAAAAATTCTAAAACTTTTCCCCGCGGTCCTTAGCATCATTACTAAACTAATGCAAAAGGAATTATAATTTTCTGAGCTATCACGAATATTTTATGAATTTTTAATCCAATTTAAGCATTAGAAAATTAAGAAAAAGTAAGGTTCGTGTTTACCTATGCCGATTCTAACTCCGGGGACGTGCTCGAGACGTCTGACAATGGTAGGGTAGCCAAAATCTCGACCCAATTCCGAGACTTTTTCGGTAGCCTGTCTGTCTGGCCGGAAATTCATAGACCTAGACAATCGTCGAATTTCCACGAATTGAAGGTACCTACACGAAGCCCACAACACGGGGGTTAGTATATAATTTTTACGAAATTTTCTAAACTCATTTAATACTCGAAAAAACACTACGAAGTTTCGTGGGATCCACCGAAAAACGGTTTCGAAAAATTTTAAAATTTATATTGCCGTGAAGAAATCTAGCCCAAAAGTCAAAATGGGCTAAAACTTTCCAGGCAAAAATTGGACAAATCGCTCAATGGATTTTGGTGTTCTTGGTGTCTATGGAAAGCTCTTGAGGTGTAGATAGTGTTTGACACAAGATCCGGCCCAATCGGTGGCCAGATTGGTCAGATTTTGGCCAGGAAGCCGAAACGGCGCGCTGTGCATCGCGCGACTTCACTCGCAATTTTTCGGCATTTCAGGCGGCGCCTGGCGAAAGGGGAAGGCTGGGGCGGCGCGCCGGTGAGGTAAGGAGGGCTGGGTGGGTGCGGCGCGGGATGGGGAGGAGAGAGGAGAGAGAAAACGGGAGGGGAAGGAGGGACGTCGGGCGCACGCGAGGGAGAAGGAAGAAGAAAAAGAAAGGTCCGGTTCGATTCGGTCGGTTCGATTCAAGATACAAAATTTTGAATTTTTACTCTGCCTTGGGACCAAAAACGATGTCCAAAAATTTTGAAAAAATTCTAGGAAACTCAGAAAAATTCATAGAATCTAAATAAATTTTTAGTTTTGTCACGTAGTCTTTAAATTAATTTTTAAAAATCATCAAAGTTTTATATTTTCGGAAAATCGAACCCGATTTCTAAAATTAGAAAAATTTCAAATAATTTCCTAAAATTTAAATGAAATAAAATATTAATATTTACCCATAAAATAATAAATTAAAAAATTAGGGGCGTTATATTCTTCCCCCCCCCCCCTACAAAAAATTCGTCCTCAAATTTTATACAAGGCAGAATAAAGTACAAAATTACACATTGAATAGATAAGGGTACTTGCTACGCATGTCCCGCTCTGACTCCCAGGTGCACTCTTCCACTGACTGACTCCTCCACAAGATCTTAACCATAGGGATCTGTTTTGATCTTAGCTGCCTCATTTGGTAGTCCACTATGGCTACAGGTTGCTCCTCAAACATCAAATCTTCCTTCAGCTCTACTATATCCTGCTGTAGCACATGAGAAGGATCAGGAATGTATTTCCTGAGCATGGAGATGTGGAATACAGGATGAACGTGAGAAAGGTTGGGTGGTAACTCTAACTGATAGGCAACTGTTCCAACTCTATCAGTAACCTTAAAAGGTCCAATATATCGACGTGTCAACTTGCCCTTCTTTCCAAATCTCATGACTTCCTTCATCGAAGAAACCTTCAGGAATACGTAGACGCCTACTGCAAACTCTACATCCCTCTGTCTGGGGTCTGCATAACTCTTCTGCCTACTGAAAGCTGTTTTCAATCATTCCCTGATTAAGGGAACTATCTCTGAAGTGTATTGCACTAAGCCTACATCATGCACCTTCGCTTCTCTCATTTCCGTCCAACACAAAAGAGACCTACACTTTCTGCCATAAAGTGCCTCATAAGGTGCCATCCCTATGCTGGAATGGTAACTGTTGTTGTAGGCAAACTCTACCAAAGGTAGCTGATCCTGATCATCCCATTGACCTCCAAAATCCAAAACACACATGCGAAGCATGTCTTCTAGTGTTTGGATTGTCCTTTCTGACTACCCATCTGTCTGAGGGTGGAAAGCATTGCTAAAGTTCAACTGTGTGCCAAGTGCCTCCTGCAACTTTTTCCAAAATTGAGAAGTGAACTGGGGCCCTCTGTCAGATATTATGGAAGTCGAAACTCCATGCAATCTAACTATTTCTCGAATATAGAGCCGGGTGTACTGTGCCACAGAATATGTAGTCTTCACAGGTAAGAAATGAGCTGATTTAGTTAAGCGGTCTACAATTACCCATATCGAATCATATCCCCGCGTAGTACGAGGTAACCTGGTCACAAAATCTATAGTAATCATTTCCCACTTCTATTATATGACAGGGAGCTCTTGCAGCTTCCCTGACGGGCTCTGGTGTTCAAACTTTACCTTTTGACAAGTCAAACACTTGGACACAAAATCTGCTATGTCTCTCTTCATGCCATTCCACCAATAGCTATTTGTCACATCATGGTACATCTTGGTAGAGCCAGGGTGGATGTTGTACAGTGTATAGTGCCTCTCGCATGATTTCATTTCTGAGATTGTCCACATTTGGCACACATATCCTGGAACCCTGCATAAGGGTGCCATCATTGGCAAATCCAAACTCACCACCTTCACCCTGCTGTACTCTTTCTATGATCTTCATCAATTGCTGGTCTCTATGCTGGGAAACTCTAACTCTATCTCGCAGGTCTGGTCTCACTGAAAAATGAGCCAACAATACCCCCTCATTTGAAAGGTCTAAGATCAGACCTTGATCCATCAACTCATGTACTTCCTGAATCAACGGTCTCTTCTTCGCTGATATGTGCGCTAAGCTGCCAGAAGATTTTCTGCTTAAAGCATCTGCTACTACATTGGCCTTCCCAGGGTGGTACTTGATGGTACAATTATAGTCCTTCAGAAGCTCCATCCATCTCCTCTGTCTCAAGTTTAAATCCCTCTGTTGGAAGATGTACTTCAAACTCTTATGGTCGGTGTATATCTTGTACACTTCACCATACAGGTAGTGTCTCCAGATCATTAGTGCAAAGACTACAGCCGCCATTTCCAAATCATAGGTGAGGTAGTTCTGCTCATGCCTCTTCAACTGCCTTGAAGCATAAGCCACTACTTTTCCATTCTGCATCAAAACACACCCTAAGCCAACTCTAGAGGCGTCAAAGTACACAGTATATCTTTCACCACTCGTCGGTAGTGTTAACACAGGGGAGGTGGTTAGACACTCCTTAAGCTTCTGAAAACTCTCCTCACAGTCATCTGTTCAAATCAGTGGAACATTCTTCCGAGTTAACTTAGTTAAGGGGGCTGCTATCCTGGAAAAATCCTGCACAAAACGCCTATAGTAGCCAGCTAGGCCCAGAAAACTTCGCACCTTAGTGACTGTTGTAGGCCTAAGCCAATCAGTTACAGTCTCAATTTTCTTAGGATCCACTTGAATGCCTTCACTAAAAACCACGTGTCCCAAGAATGAGATGCTTTCTAGCCAAAATTCACATTTTGAAAATTTGGCATATAGCTGGTGCTCTCTCAAAGTCTGCAACACCATCCTCAAATGCCACATGTGTTCTTCCTTGGTCCGAGAGTATACCAAAATGTCATCTATGAATACGATGACAAAACGGTCTAGGAATGGCCTGAACACCTTGTTCATCAAGTCCGTGAAGGCTGCTGGTGTATTAGTGAGTCCAAAAGACATCACCAAGAACTCATAATGACCATATCTTGTCCTGAATGCTGTTTTGGACACATCCTCATTCCTGATTTTCAACTGATGGTAGCCTGACCGTAGGTCTATCTTGGAAAAGAACCTAACCCCTTGGAGCTGATCAAACAGATCATCGATCCGAGGAAGTGGATACTTATTCTTCATAGTCACCCTGTTCAGCTGTCTATAGTCAATACACAACCTCAATGACCCATCTTTCTTTCTCACAAATAGAATAGGAGCGCCCCAAGGTGAAGTGCTCGGACATATGAAACCCTTGTCCAAAAGCTCATGTAGTTGCTCCTTTAGCTCTTTCAATTCTGCTGGTGCCATCCTGTAAGGTGGCATTGATATGAGGTTTGTACCCGGAACAACATTAATGCAGAACTCTATTTCCCTTCCTGGTGGCAACCCTGGAAGCTCCTCAGGGAAGACATCCATGAATTCTCTAACAACAGGAACATTTTCCATGCTAACACCTTCTATAGATGTATCTCTCACCAATGCCAAATACCCTTGGCATCCACGCCTCAACATTTTTCTAGCACTAATTGCTGACACCAAATTATATGGATCCACGCTCCTATCACCATCAAATCTAAACTCTTTCACACCAGGTATGTAGAAATACACCTTTTTATTCCTGCAGTCTAATGTGGCATAATGAGTTGCCAACCAATCCATTCCCAAAATTACATCGAAATCCATTACTGGTAGAGGAACCATGTCTGCTGGGATGATTCTTCCATCCACTACTACTGGACTACCCGGAAAAACCATATCTACATCTATGTTGTCACTAAGTGGGGTAGCTACAGATAAAGGGCATTCTAAAGTTGTAGGGTTTCTACCCAATCTCATGGCAAAAACTGAGGAGACAAATGAGTGCGTAGCACTCAGATCTATCAAAACACGAGCCTTATAGGAATAGACTAGAAGAATACCTGCCACAACTACATTGGAAGCCTGAGCATCCTGGTGGGTCAGGGTGAAAACCCGAGCTTAACCCCTACCCTGGGTTGCAGAACCCTGATATTGACTTCTATCTCCTGATCTGCCTCCAAATCCACATCCCCTTGTCCTCAGCCCTATTGGCCACTGAACTGACTGCCTGCCATGCTGGAAGCACGAGGATACAACTGATGATGAACATTTGCAACAGAATCCTATGACCCCATCTGTGGCTCGCTGAACACAGGGCATTCCCTAGCAAAGTGACCTGGTTGGCCACACCTGAAGCATACTCCTGAACCCATCATACAAGGTCCCGAATGTCTCCTTCCACACTGTGCACAAGGTGCAAAGGAGGATCCTGAACCAAACCCAGAACTGCTGTATCCCGAACTGTGACCACTGCTGGATCCGTACCCTGGTCTGAATCCTCTAGATTTGTCTCTAAAACCACTCTTCTTGTTCCTACTTCTTCCTCTGTACTGACTTTGGCCTCCGCTATCCATAGTACCCATGTGAGGAGCACCTGAAGAACCCTCTGCTCTATTTTTCTTTGCCCTTCCACTGTCATCTCCAGTATAGCTAATCTCAATCTGTCGCGCTCGATCAACTACCACATCAAAAGACTAATCAGACATCATGGCCAGGTTTGCATACCTCCTGTCCAGCCCCTTTAGGAACCTTTTTACCTTCATACTTTCTGTAGCCACTGTTGTAGGGGCATATCTGCTCAATTCCAAAAATTCTATAGCATATTCATCTACAGACCTGCTATTCTGCCTTAAGGCCTCAAAGGCCCACTGCTTTTGATCTCTGAAACTTTCTGGTATGAACCGGTTGATAAACAGTTTCACAAACTGGGTCCATGACAAACCCCATCCGAGATAATATGTAGTCATTCATCCACTGTCTAGGCATAGGCCCCATGACATGCTGCATACACTCTATAAGTCTCCTATCAGTCAACTGTAATTCCGTCCCTACCTGTCTGCAGGAATCCAAAAATCGATAAGCATCATCTGACACATCATAAGTACCCGGCACCAACTTCTTGAAATTTATTATTTGTTTGTAAGGTTCCCCTCTTGGTGTGGTGGACTGCTGCTGTTGGAGAGGGTGGACCATATACTGTGTCATCATATCAATGGTTCTCTGCAAACCAGCTAGAGTAGCTGCCATTAGGTCCATGGGACCCTATGCCATAAAAGACTGATCCTGAACTAGTGGCAGCTACTCTTCTACTTGAGCAGCTCTAGGCCTCCTATCCCGCCTCCTCAAGGCAGGTGCCTCATCCTGTGCTGACACCTCGTTAGGTACATCTGGTTCTGGTGCAGTGGCAGCTCTCCTAGTTTTACGCATTTTCCTGAAATTCAGTAGCATTAGCCCATAAAATTTCAAAACAGCATGTTACACAGCTCTATAGACTCATATTTACACACAATTATGTAAAGCAGAAACTAGAAGCAAAGATGACAATGCAAGACGAATGTGGACCCTATTTTCCGCATGTGACTCCTAGTAGACTCTTCCCAACACTTTAGACAATTTCTCCCTATGAATCTGGAGCTTAAGCTCTGATACCACATTTGTCACGACCCAACCTATGGGCTGGACTGGCACTAGGACCCAGGCCAGCCTAAAGCCCTCGAGGCCCGTAGTAAGCCTAACTATTCATCAACCCAACTCTAAGGCCCATTTGGGCCCAATTTTAAGAATTCAACCGGACAGAGTCCGGCCATAAAATGGACCTTTCAACGGAGAGTTTTTAACTCACCCAACCTGTAAACACAATATATAATCAATTGGGGAGCTCAGCTCACCCTCCACATACTCAAATATCATAAAAATAAATGGGAGCTCAGCACCTTCATCCAGTCCAACATACATGCATATATAGGTCCAACATGGTAATTATATTACAGACCCAAATTAAATGAATATTTCTAACACATGCCGAAATTCTAAAAGTTAACAGAATTATACAAACATGAATAGACGACCTGCGAAGGAGAAAAGCAGGTTAACCACAACAATAATCCTCTTGTAGCCTGAAAAATATTGAACAGGAGTGAGCATTCGACTCAGAGAGTAAAATATCAATTTTAACCATAATCTCTATAACTATCTAAAGCTAATGCACCCTGTAGAGTGAAATGTCACATCGTCAATATTTTCACATCATAACAGCAAAAAGGAAATTTGGAGCACTCACACACCCGATAATGTCAAACCATAAAAATATGGGAGCTGATCCCCCATATAGCCCTCTTAATCCAACCTCTGCCAGTGAAGAACTCAAGCTGGACTTTCACTTAATAAACCAATATGGGGTCCCAGCGAAGAACTCAAGCCGTGTCTACCCCGAAGGACAGGGTCCCAGCTAAGATCTCAAGCCGTGTCTACCCGTCCTGTCCATATTCAACACTATACCACACGCACGCACACTACTCCAAATTACCAAAAACACATCCATGGCACTTTACAGTTGCGAATGCAATATAAAACGTGCCTAGAGTTTAACTACATAGATATATATACATATAAGTGATGCATGGGCATGTTTGAACATATAATAATATCGAAATTACAATTAAAATTAATATTTTACTCACATACTTAACCGCAGTCACTGTGGCTGCTGGGCGGAGGAGAAAGGCTGTCTCGGCTCACCTGACAATTTTATTACAATTATTTAGTATATTTGACTCAATACAAACTAAGAAAAAGATCAAAGATGTCCTAAGTCGTGCCGAAAATCCGGCAAAGTCTTCCATATACCTAGAACCTACCCAACCTGCAAAAGGGCTTAAAACGCACTTCTATATCCACAAACCATACACCCACAACTCAATCACATCACACAGCCCCTCCTGGGCCCATCCAAACAGTCATCAATCACAATATGTAAAATTACAGTTTAGTCCTCATAATTTAACCCGTTTGCAAAAACTATCCAAATGAGTTCTAAAAATTCTAAAACTTTGTCCTGCGGTCCTTAGCATCATTATTAAGCTAATGCAAAAGGAATTATAATTTTCTTAGCTACCACGAATATTTTATGAATTTTTAATCCAATTCAAGCACTAGAAAATTAAGAAAAAGCAAGGTTCGGGTTTACCTATGATAATTCTGACTCCGGGGACGAGCTCGGGACATCTGACAATGGTGGGATAGCCAAAATCTAGACCCAATTTTGAGACTTTTTCGGTAGCC
Organism: Hevea brasiliensis; assembly: GCF_030052815.1. NCBI lineage: Eukaryota > Viridiplantae > Streptophyta > Magnoliopsida > Malpighiales > Euphorbiaceae > Hevea > Hevea brasiliensis. The sequence goes on along the minus strand of NC_079495.1, from coordinate 102,746,618 downwards.
TATCTGTCTGGCCGGAAATTCATAAACCCAGGCAACCGTCGAATTCCGCGAATTGAAGGTACCTACACAAAGCCCATAATACGGGGGTTAGTATATAATTTTTACGAAATTTTCTAAGCTCATTTAATACTTGAAAAAATACTACGAAGTTTCGTAGGACCCACCGAAAAACGGTGTAGGAAAATTTTAAAATTTATATTGCCGCGAAGCTCTAAACCAGTGGAGCGCTCTGGTATTCTCGGTTTTCTCGTGAGGTTCACGGTTTGCGAGAAATCTAGCCCAAAAGTCGAAATGGGCTAAAATTTCTCAGGCAAAATTGGACAAATCGCTCGATGGATTTTGGTGTTCTTGGTGTCTATGGAAAGCTCTCGAGGTGTAGATGGTGTTTGACACAAGACCCGACCCAATCGGTGGCTGGATTTTGGCTGGGAAGCCGAAACGGCGCGCTGCGCGTTGCGTGACTTCGCGCGCGTTTTCCCGGCGTTCCAGGAGGCGGCCGACGATGGGAGAAGGCTGGGGCTGTGCGCCTGCGAGGTGGGAAGGGCTGGGTGGCGACGACGCGGCATGGGGAGGAGGGAGGAGAGAGAAAACGGGAGGGGAAGGAGGGACGTCGGGCGCGTGCGAGGGAGAAGGAAGAAGAAAAAGAAAAGGCCGGTCTGATTAGATCGGTCCGATCAGATCCGGTTCGATTCGATCGGTCTGATTCAAGATACAAAATTTTAAATTTTTACTCCACTTTGGGACAAAAAATGAGGTCCAAAAATTCTGAAAAAATTCTAGAAAACTCAGACAAATTTATAGAATCCAAATATATTTTTAGTTTTGCCACGTAGTCTTTAAATTAATTTTTAAAAATCATCAAAATTTTATATTTTTAGAAAAATCGAACCCGATTTCTAAAATCCGAAAAATTTCAAATAATTTCCTAAATTTAAATGAAATAAAATATTAATATTTACCCATAAAATAATAAATTAAAAAATTAGAGGCATTACAATTTTATACACTCTACTGCATTTAAGAATTTTCTATCTTAAAATTTTCATCTAGATGGAAAATTTTAAATTCAAGATATCTCAACTTTATATATTTTAAAGGTGAATGAAAATTAATTAAAATATCTCGAATTATCAGGATTTTAATCTGATCATATATATATAAACATTAATCAATAATTTTTCTAAAGATATATAGAAATTATATTTTTTTAACTAAGGACAAAGAAAGAAAAAGAAAATCTTAGGCAATACGTACCAACTTGTGAAGAAAGTAATCTTTTAGCTTTTCTAAGCTCAATAGTGAAAGCTATAACTTCTAACTTCCAGGAAAAATACTCCTTTGACTAAAGTTCAACGCAATTGAGTGATTTCAGCCATGCATCTACATATTTTTAGTTTTTGTAGCTTTCTTTTTTTTTTTTTTTTTGCTACTACATAAATTTACTTTTAAATTAATTTAAAAATTGTTATACCTCTAAATTTTTATTTTAACTTATTAAACTCTTATAATTTTTTATTTTTATAAGTTTTAATGACTAAAAGATATTTATATATATATATATATATATATATATATATATATATATATATATATATCTTTTTTTTTCAGTTTAAGTTAAAACTTTAATTTGATAGATTTGATTTTAATTTTTTTGATATTTTTCACAACTTTAGCAATGAAATTATTTAATCGAAACCAATAATGAAATTGATAACATTGCACGTTGATGAAGATAAAATATTTATATTTTGTTAATGGACGAATTATTAAAAAAAAAAGTTATGAATTAAAAAATTCAAAATTCAATCTGAAGCGGGTATTCAGCAATAAATCGACCCTAGGTTGATGAGCTAGTCTCATATATAACCCATTTTTGCCAAGCTTAACAATGAGTAAGGGTATCGGTTGGATCGCTTAATCAAGGAACAACTTGAATGAAGTTAGTTCGGTCAAGTAGAGTTCAACGTTACCCCACTGAATCCGAGCTCGCTGTGACGTGGCTTGAAAAAATTTAGTTAAGTACGACAAGCTTGATTCGCGGTGAGAATTACGCTGAAGTAAAATAAAACGGTTAGTACAATCAACGAGCATGACGGGATTATACACGCAAGGAAGCGTGATACTCGAAACAGACAGGCAAAAACTCCAACAGTTGGTGACGCCCTATAAACAGGAAAGGTAATTTAAAAAATAATTATTTTATTATTTTAATATTTTTATAATTAAAATTTATTAAATTTAATTTTAAATTATTTTTAATAATATTTAATTAATATATTTAAAAAAATATTAATTACATGCTACGTCAGAATATATAAGTTCCTGATACCATTACACAGATTCACACGTTAAAACAATCAAATAAGTAAAATAAAACACTACACTGCTGCCATAAATGAAATGGAGGTCCCATAACACACTCTCTTTGACAATACTCTCCATCCATATGCTGCAGATTTGATGGTTTAAACCACCCTGCTCATTTGTCATATGCTATTTCTAAGCTATTATATAGTTAGTCTTAATTATACACCATTAAATCAGAAAAGAGGTTCAAGCCCAGAGAACACATCGTCTTCACAATAAATGTAGACTCCTTGCTCTGCCTGCATAGGCCATTCTGATGCAGAATTAAGCCAGTAATTCTGATCATTCCATGGCTGGAGTGATTCAGGATGTGTTGGTAGTTCAGGATGTACCTGTAGAAAGAATGACAGAAAAAGTGAGCATTTGTCCTAGAAAATAAATACTGATGCAGAAAATTGCATGCAAGGCCTGCTCCTTTCTCACCTCCTTTGGAATCCCATCATCTGGGAGATTTTCCGTAGTAGTGGAAGTGATAGGGCAACTTGTTTCACCTTTACCAAAGGATGAATTATTACCCTTCTGATTTTCAATATCAGAATCACCCATATTACATGTCTGCGTGCTGCCCTTATCGTCTGGCTTCTTCATTAATTTGCAGAGAACGAACGCATTCTGCACAAGTTACAAGGAGAACACACGATCATGATCTCACTGAAACATAAATCATAAATGGCAGTTCAAATTCTTGCAATCTAGAACAACAAATGGGCACATGTACCTGGTTAGGCAGATTAAAAGTTGCACAATATTCGTGCATGATCCACCTGGTCCTTGTCCCCCTAGGATTGCGACCTGTATAGAAAACTAGACTTCTTTTCTTACCAATCACTTCATTTGCATCCTTTATCATACGTTCCCTTCCAGTGGCTTTCCAGTATCCAGCTTCTGTAGTCCTGCTGGGCCTTCCATTATTGCGAGGACAGAAGAAATACCAATATGGATTGCCTGAATCTGTTCCAAAATGCTCTGCATACATAAACTATAACTCAATAAATCCAAACTCGCCAAGTTTAAAACAGGGGAAGAAATTTAAGAGACTTACGTGGTAAATCCCAGGGCTCAAATTTGTAGATGTTAAGTTGAGGGATTTTACGGACTCGTTGATCATAGCCAAGCAACTTCAGCTTAAGAAAATGATTAACCAACTCCTTGTCATTTGGACGGAATCCCTCTCCAACCTCATGCGATAATCCTGAAGGCAGAGTCGTGCTTGTCATCTTCCCAAGTCACTATGCCAATCGCAGCAATAAATGGACTTGAAAGAAGCACTGGAAGCTGGTGTTAGAGTGCCTGTCTAGTAGTACGATACTCGTAGGATGACTCACACAATCAGAAGTATCTGTTTCATTCCTCTTCCTGAAATGGGTATCAGAGATGATATGAATAGGTTTAATTGTGAGTCAGAATGGTAACATTTCAGGGAGGAAGGTGCAGGTGAGGCGTGAGGTGTGTGTGTAGAAGCATATTCATGTGTGCATTATATATGAACACGTCCAAAATATGTGCGTTTAAGGGAAGCCAAGACGTGTGGAAAAAGCGCATAGCAATGGACCGATTGACCAATGAGTGAATGAAAGAGGAAACGAGTGAGAGTGTAGTTTCTTATGCTTCTTCTTAAAGCACAAAAATTAACTATCTTTTTTTGCTTTTTTATAAAACAAAAACTCACCATCTTGCAATGCAAGCTGATTCACGAATTGGATAACAATTTTAAGGTTGCCAATGACGCGATTCTGTCACTTCAGCAACTTATAATAAGTATATAATTAATTTGTACAACTTCTGTAATAATGCATTTATTTGGGATTAAAATAATAGTAAAAATAATATTTAATCTGAATTTAAATATAAAAGTTGAATTAGAGTCAAATATCTTTAATTTTTAAAATTTATCGCTAACCCTCACGCGGTGATTTTGCTGACATGATTGCTTAAATAAAAAAAAAAAAAAAAAATTAAAAAGATGACTTAGGTCTGAATCTTAAAAAAGATGGGCCCTTAAACCAAAAAGGATGAATTGCAGGATAACCACCCTTCGACTTGTCATTATTCTTTTCCTTTTGCTGACCAAGATAGAAATTAGACCATGCTCAAATTTAAACAGGTCCTTCAAAATTTTCTTGATGGGTTGCTGGAGATTGCAGCAGCTGGTTGGACTGGATAGGAGAAAACTAGGATGCTCATTCATCATTTACCAGAATTACTGGGGAGAGGATCATTTTTCCTGGAAACTAAAATTTTATGATGATTTAATTAAAATATATATTTTTTTAATTCTCATAATTAAAAATTTATTAGGTAAAGAATTTGATTCTTTTAAACTTAAAAAAAAATCATTTAAAAAAAAATAAAAATCAGACAAAAAATTATAATTTCTTTAAAATAAATTATTTGTAAAAAATAACGATTATACTGAATTTTTATTTTTTTTAAATGATTCTATTTAAATTAAAAAGAATTGAATTCTCTTCTTTTCAAATATGAAAACTGGTTAAAAAAATTAATTAAATTAAATTCTTAATAAATTATAACTTTTAAATAAGAAAAAATATAATTGTGTGAAAATTAAATTAAATTATTTTCTGATAAACAATTTTTTTAAAACCAGGCCATTAGATATCAATTCCTCTTAACATCCATTCATCTCAAGGCCTCGAAATGCTAATAAAATACACTAAGACGGGAATTGTGCATATTCATATATTTGTATCAAAGATCATCTTTTCCATAGATGATGAATCAATAATCGCAAGCAAATCAGTTCCAGAATTTCTATATAATTAGTGGGCCTATCGATTATAATTACAATTCTTAAAACTGATTCATATGCAACATTTAGGGAAAAAAATTAACAAATTGTTAACCTGCTTTAAATCTAAGCATAGCCAAGTTTAAAACTAATAAAATCTAATCTCAATTGTGCGCATAACAGTTCTTGCAAACAAGTCACATAGCCTTAAAGAGAGTAAAACGGGGGTGGTTTGGGAAACAAACACCAAGTAGGCTTCATCTTTTTAGCTGAAGCACCGCATTCCACATTTTTTTTTTCATCACTCTTTGCTTCTTGAACTTGGGGCATGGCTTTCTATGATGCATGCACGATCGAAGCTTGTTCTTAGGAACTCTGTCCATGTTTCACAGACTCATAAAACAGGTAGCAGAGGAAGCACTCTGCCAAATCTAAAGGACGATTATCAGTAGCAACAATCGATGCAATCTCTACCAGGAGATTTTACCCTCCAGACCTTCAAAATCACCCAACATTCTTCTTTTTCTTCTTCTTCTTGGAGGATTGTAAATGTAAGTACTCAAACAATAATTTGAAATCAAAAACCAAAGAAAGCAGGGAAGAAAAAAGATGATAAATGAGCGAAAGAGAAAGAAAACAGAGAAAAAAGTAGGGTTAAAATACAGAAATCATAAGGATTCTAATTATAACAGTCATGCTTCCAGAGAGTCGGTGGGCCGATTAGCGCAAACTTCAATTGGCGCCCAATCTTCCTATATTGATTTTTTTTCTTCCTTTTTATCATTTTCTTTTACCAATTTACCATTCGATTTCTCCTTTGCTATTCATGTCATGTTAATTTTTATACATAATTCTTTTTTTTTTAATTATTGAGGGATTGGATTGAATTGAAAATAATGATGAGATGAAATGCCATGGAAATATTTTTTATCTGTATCCCTGTAGGAATTAAGATGAAAAGGAAAAAATTGGTGTAATATTTGAACAATAAATATATATTTCAAAAATAAAAATTTAAATTTTCCCCATATTCATTGAACTCGATATTAAAAGATATAAATATTTTTTAAACCATACAAATAAGAGGGAAGAAAACTGAAATGCTGATCATATTAAGTACACAAATAAAAATGTGTAGGCAATGGAATAAACATTTGCTTTAATTCTTTGTGCTTCTTTGGGTTAGAAGGTTGAGTTGCCCTACAACGCTTAAAGGAGAAAACTAGGAAGCTTAATTGCTACCTAACAACTAGAAAGCGAAAGAATCAACTCGGCTATCAACCTCTTACCATCCATTCATTCCAAGGCCTTCAAATGCTGACATAATACAGTACACGGGAATTGTGTATATTGAAAATTTCTGGTACAGAGAGAGCAAAACAAAGCACATTGGGGCTGCTACCTCCTAAACATGCCTGAATTTTGAAGTGTTCGGCTATACTCAGCAATGACAGCTGAGCTTTTAACTTGTTCCCATATCTTTGCAGAATTTTTCAGCCAGTCACGTTCTGAGAAAGTCCTTGCAAAGGAAGGACAGTTCATGGATAAAACCTGAAGAAACAATAAACTAAAAGTTTACATTCTCATCATACAGTTTGGAACATGAGAGTGAGTATTTAAATCTTCCATCTTATTCCACGAACATGCTAATCACATAGGGAAAAAAAAGTACACATGCTTGATTCTTATAGATACAGACCTCATCTCGCAGTTTCCATAATGCAGAGTTGTAACTTTCATGCTGGGCCCTTGGCAAGTCATCTTTGTTTTTAGATGGGATTAAAAATAAATTCAGTGGCATAGCATGAAAATCATTACTAGTACTAGAAGCCGTGGAAGAAAAGAAATTTTCCTTTCTCATGTTTCCCCATCTCCCTCTGATGAATGAAGAGGAGCTGAAATATTGTGCAAGTGCCTTCCTCATTTGCACTAAGTTGAGTGGGGTAACATTTTGATCTTGCAATCTGCAAAAAAGAATCATATGAGGGCTACTCAACTCTAATCATCACTATGCTCAACAATATATGGCAAACTTCAAAACCCTAAATGAGACACAGTGCGTCTTTTTTTAAAAAAAAACAAAAAAGATGCAGCGAGCAAGCAAGAGCACATCATATCTTTGGTTAACTCAGTAGTAGGATAAATTTTAAGTCATGCACCAACAAGTCTATAATAAATGCCAACAAATTGAATTGAATCATTATTGTTTTATTATCTTTCAAAAACTATATTGAATGCAAGTGCTATTTGATTGAGAGTATAACAATCCTTGAATGTATTTGGTGAAATATTAAGTCTACTGAAATTGTTCGCTGGTGGTAACAGCTCAACCTTCTCTTCCGACTCCATCTTCAAAAACACAGCAGCCCAAGCAAATTAACGTGCATCGATAATTATATGCAAATAAGATTCCAGAATTTCTATATATCAAATTCAAACAATGTTGTAATCCACCATAGAAACAAAAACAAATGGCCTTTTATAATCCAGTGCAAGCAAGGAAAGATGAAATTGCTACTATAAGTTTGGGGTAGAAGTAGAACGAAACACACACATTTACAGAAAATGTATCATGTGCATTGTGATGACCATATGGGTGATGTTGGCCAAGTTTGGGTCTACTAAAATCAAGAAATGTATCTTCAAAAAAGCAAGGCCGACAGAATGACATATATTGAACAACTTGAGAACCAATACCATATCATGAGAAATGCCCCAATTCAGAGAGGAAAAAGCTCATTCAATCATGTCTTTCACTAATATATTTCTATAATTCACTTTCAAGGCGTTATACATTACCAAGTAACGGAAATTCTTTAGGATAAATGTGAAATGCAAAATGATTGCTTACTTTGTATGCACAAAGACTGGAGTAGCCATATATTCTTCACCCTCAAAGAGTTTATCTTTATTTTCTCTTTCAGGCCCCCCAGTTGAGCTCTGCAAATGTGAAGATGGATCAGGTATACCATGTTTCAACAGGTCAACCTGCAAAAAGAAAGAAAAAGCCATGTAAGATATATTATAATATGTCCAATCAGCATGCCCAAAGATGACCAAGTAACAAGGAAATCAATGACCCTAAAAGAAAATGCAGGAGAAGTGACTTGACAATGAATGCATGCATAGATTGCTGGCACAATATGAAACAATAAGAAGTTAATAAGAACAAAGACCAGGCAGGGGCAATACCGTCAACATCAAACGCCACATATTATCATCATGAACTCCATCTGACACCAGAAGCAGAATGTGACAAATGGATGCTAGAAGAACGCCAAGCTAAAGAGATTCCTTACAGCATCCCACAAATATATAAATTCATTAGACATTCTATTATTGTCAAATGTACAAATATCAAAATAAAGAAAAAATAGATTCAATGTGAGTAGAAAAAACATGTTTTACATCAGTGTTGAACTTAGATATGCACTTCCTCTATAGTCACCTGAATAGCCATAAGTTCATGTGCTAATTCAGCAGATAGATTTTCACCACTTAAAACTGAAATTGTTGAAGAACCATCAGGTCTCATCATCTCAGCTAATACAGATGGGCTAAAAACAGGCTGCAAACAATGAAACGGTGTTAAAGGAGAGAAAAGAGAAAGGATCAAGAAATTTATTCGGAATAGGTGGAGAATAAGAAGGAAAAAGACAAAACAGCATATATATCCTTAAGTTTGGTGTCAAAACAATGATCATCAATTGGATGACCAGATTTCAATTGAACCACTGTTTTTATATGCCTGGGCAAGTTAAAATATACCCAGTTTTCTGCAAAGAAGTTATGGTTGGTATGTTTGTTGTTCCAGCTAGATTTTTTTTTTTTCTTTTAACATAATAACATGTAATCATCACTTAGGTTTAATGGTACAAATATATGGTTCTATAGGCCTTGCTGTACATATTGCATAATTATTGTATGAAAGACCTATATACAATGGCTTTAAATGGACATTTAACATTCCACATCATAACATCATCTCAGGAAGAAAAAATGCATATCAAGATAGAGTAAAACATCTGATGTGGATGCTCTAAAAAAAAAAAAAAGGTAATAAGCAAAAACCTGGGTGTCTAGAAGTATAAGCCGCTCAGCAGATATCCTTGGTTCAATGCCTACGCTACAATGTCTTGCCATTGCTCTGTTATCTTCTGACTGTACACTAAATGGTGGCAACATTCCTGCATTCTAGCATAGTATAATTATCTATTGGAAGTGGCAAGCCTTATAATGAGTAATATATGAACTCCAACTAGCAGTGGCAAGCAAGCAAGTAGATGCTACACTAATGGCACACATTTATTCCATGCACACAAATAGTATTTTGGTATCAGTACTAATCCATAAAGGACATCTTATTACCCCTCTTTCTAGACTGCTGTCAGATGAATGGGTAAAGCTGCTCACTAAAACCACTTGAAATTGGTTTAACCCTCAATCTAGGCAGCATATCTAGAAACTTGCATAAAATACATAATATTGCCACTTAATTAATCATGAAAATTCACCTTCTAATGAGAATGAAGCTTAATATATGAAATTCTTCTAACTGAAGCAAAATAAATATCTTATGATGTACAAAAAGGTAATACATTCAGGAAAAATTAATAAAATCCAAAGTTAAAATTGTGGAAGAAAGATAACTACAAGAAATAAAAAGATGTGTTTAAGTTAAAAACTCTAATTAAAGAACACAAACCATAAAGAAAATGAACAAGGAAACAGAATTTTATAAATTAATTATCTCCCTCTAAGTTAGTAGGCGATTGAATATTCGAATTACACACCTAAAGCTTGCAAAACTTAAAATATACTCAAGTTACTCATATTAAGCTATATAAAGGACTCACCGGGTGAACCCGCATCAAAACCGTATAGCTCATTCATGATGGTGGACTTGCCAACTCCAGGTGACCCAATTACCCCTATCACAGTGAAATCTGCATTCTCAGTCAGAAACTGCACAAAATCATAAGCTTTTATCAAACTTCAGCCAGCCCCACTCTTGCTATATCATAACCTTAAGCAACTTAAAATCTCCAGCAAATTGAAAATAAAGCGACTACATATTATGCAGACACAAATGTAACAGGAGACTTACAGGGAGAAAGCGATCAATGTAGAATTCCCAGGAATCAGAGAGGAGATTGAGAGACCCAATTGCAGGCAGACGAGACCGATGTGGCACCGTTTCGTCTTCAGCACCGCCGCGTCCAAATTTACCGACCACAGGTCCAGTGGTAACCAGTCCGGGCTTAGCCAATAGAATTTTAGGAGCCGGAGGGACCGGTGAGGAACTGGAAGAACCGGTGCCACCAGTAGAACCTGCCATTGAATTAGTATTTGAAGTTCGATTTTCAGTTGCTGAAACCTAGTTTCGTTTCCCCCCTTCTAAGTTATTTTGCGGCCATGAGCAGTGGGGTGACGCTCCGAAGATTTTTTATAGGCAGGGCAAGCGGGGCTCTGAAATAAAGAAACCCATTCTTTTTCTGGCCCAAAGGCCCCGATATTTAACTCAGTAATTCGACATATGAAAAAAAAAAATAATAATAATAATAAATTGACCAGGTGAGTGATTCTTCTTCAGAGTCATTAAGCTATGAATAAATCATTGAATGAATGAATGATTTTCATTTCAACATGGCTTGAGTCAGACGACTCGATTCTCTGCTCATGTCAAAGAAATACAGTTCAGTAATAGAAATTAACAATGGATGTAATTTATAAATTTTAAAATTTTATTTTTTATTTTTATATTATTTAGTAATGAATGCAAGTCTGTTGCTAATTAAATAATTCTTTTGTAATTATTTAATTTCTAACATTTACTCGCTTTCTTAAGCTTTGATATCTTTTATTAGCTCATAATAATCTTTGATTAATAAGGGTTTTCTTAGAGTTAATTTGAAAATGATTAAAAGATTTTTTTTTTTTTAGAGGAAATTAGAATCGAATATTTTCATTTTGTCTTATTTTTGTTTTTATTTTAAGAAAATAAATTAAAATTTGAGATATCTATAAATTAATGTTGGTTCAGAATTTAATTTGAAGTTAAATTTATGAAAAAATGTTGCTCAATTAAAAAGATTTCTATAAGATTTTGTTAAATATTAGGTCTACAATTGTAATACTACTGAAGTTTTTTATTTTAAATTTCTTTTGAAATTTAATTGAGAATTAATATACATATTTATTTATTTAAATATAATAAAATAGATTTATAAAATAAATTTATTAAATTAAATTTATTAATAATAATAATAAACATGTATATTTTTATCATTAATAACAATAATAATTAATATGTATATATTAAATAAAATTATTAATCTTATTATTACCACTAATTATCAAGCGACTCTATTTTTTTAATACTTAACATAAAAATTTAAATAAAATTAATGTATATCTATATTTATGAATTATAATTACAAAAAATGTAAATCTTTATCATTAATAATAATTAATATGTATATAATTAAATAAAGTATATATGGTGTTATTAAACTGGACTTTTTAGTTTATTAGTAAAGTTAAAAGATGGTGTTATTACTCATGACATGATGAAAAATAGAGAAATAATAACTAAATGCTATATAAATCAATAAATATATTTATTTTAATATTAAAATAAATAATATAATATAATAAATTAATAATTATATATTTTATAATTATAAAATAAATTATATAATATATATTCTTATTTATCATTTTATATATTATAAGCAACTATTCACGTGGAAGCCTATATATATTTATTATTTATTATTATTTTATTTTAATTAGCTAACAATAATTTAATATATTTTATAAATAATAATATATATATATATATATTTTTTTTTTTTTTATGGGATAACCTGTTTATTTATTTGTATATATACATATATATCATTTTGAAATTAAATATATATCTGCAATCTGAACAACCCAGTTCAATAATAACTCTTATCCCATTCTACACCTAATAGAACTCTTCAAATATATATACTCTAATCATCTCTTCTGCTAAATTTTACTCTCAAAACCTGTTTGTCACCTCATTTTCCTACCAAATACTCTCAACAAGTATTTTCATAATCTTTTATTTATTGATATATATATATATATATATATATATATTAACGATTTATAATATGATGTGCGCAGATAATTCTTAAATTTTTATTTCTCAATTCATCACCTTTGATTATGTCTTCAAAGTAAAAATTCTCGTTCTTTGTTCAATAATGGGTGAATTTAATTTTATTTTCTCTCTTTAAACCGTTATAACTACTCTATAAATTTATTTTTCTTCTCTTTGACTATTGGTACTGAATTGGATTGATCATAATTAATGTGAGACAATATCTTTAAATTTAGATTATATATATATATATATATATATATATATATATATATATATATAAGTTATTATATTTTATTATTATTTGATATTTTCTTTAATATTTTGGGTATGTAGGAGATTTGAATATTCAATCAGTCAGTTGAAATTTTCTCTCTTCCATTGAAAATAACTATTGTCTTGGATATTCCAGGTGAGTGGTAATTATAGTACATGGCACCGTTTTAGTCATTTTTAAAATTTCTTAGCATTAAGTTTGTTATTAAATGAAATTTTAAATCAATATTTTAACAATTATTTTATATGTGATTTTCTAGAGTTTTATTTTATTATTGAATTTTATTTCGATTTTTAATTAAATAATTGATTTTGTCAACTATCTCTGTATTAGACCTATTAGGATTCCGGGAACAGGCCTTTAATGTATTTATATTGATTGATATTTGACTATAAAATTTACCGATGTGTTATTGAATTGATTTGAGATTGATTTGATTTTATTGACTCTCTGAAACTATTGAAATACACTATTAGAATTGCACTATCAGTTATTATTTGCTATCTGAAATTTTTTATTGATTTTGATTGATTTGTACAAATTGATTTTTCTATTTTGAATTGGTACCTGCGTCCAGTATCTGTTTCTGTTATCTGGTTCCGCCGTGTGGACTATCACGGTATTAAGTTGCATTGTCGAGTCATGCATCATTGCAGTTTATGGTTTGCATTAGTATCATGTGCATTGATATATGTGAAGGAAGAGGAAGTTATCTATTATCTGGTAGCGCGTTTACCATCTGGCCTTTGGTGGTGATGTGGGGTATCATCACCCTGGTGCACTGTACCATAAAATTTTATTTGAATGAATTTCTTTTATATATATGTTTTATGAAGTTATTTTATTAATGATTTTGACAGCATGAGCATGATTTTATTGAATAGAAAATTTATTGTGAAATTAATCAAGCGTCTGTCTGTTCCTATTCCGTTGTGTGCTATAATTATCATTTATTAAGCATTTAGCTCAAACCACATTTTCTCTGTCTGTTATTTGTTTCAGATCAGTAGAATTCTGCAGCTGATCAAAATATTCAGTCAATTTTCTGGAGAGGGACAACTTTGATTTGTTCTCATGGTATGCCCGAATTCATGTTTTATCGGGCTAATAATTAGTTTAGTTTATTGAACAGTTTAAGTTTTTATTTGAAATCTATAGAGACTCCGCAGTTTACTTATGAGATATTTATGATATTTATTCAACATTTTATTTATTTGGATTTTTATATATTTTTGGGATTAGTAAGTGACAATATATTCATTCAATATACTCTGATAAGGCTTACATGATTTAAGAATACTTAAATTATGTGTCGGTCACCGTTCAGAAATTTGAGTCGTGATAATCCAACATATTTTTTATCAAACACTCGAATTTAATAGTTAAATCAACTAGGTTCTAAATTGAAATCAAATTGATTCATTTTGAGATTTGAATTAAAATCAATTTTGAATCATATTAAAAATAGTCAATTTATTTTTCGTCAAAATATATTCCTTTAAAGAAAAAAAAATTGAAAAAAAAATAGCAGTTAAATTTAATCAACAGCAAAAGCTGGTGGTCTGATTTTGATATTTAGAATAATGATTCTAATTTAAAATTAAATCTCAATTAATAATTAGATTTTTGTTATATTTATAATTCACTTTTTAAATATGGTTTATATATATATATACTTATGGTTATGGTTGTGCATTTTTTTTTTTGTATTTATAATAATTTTTTAAATATGGTTTATAACTTTTTTTTTTATTATTACTTATGATTAGACTGTGTATGATGATTTCAGACAATCACACCAAACTCAATCAAAGATTTGTATTAATTATAACTAATTGGTTCATTTATCTCAAAATAATTTTTTTAAAAACATGCATTTTATGTCTTTTTATATTCCTTATATATACTTATGATTTAATATTTTTATATACATTTTTTATTAATTTTGTGTATAATATAATATTATTATAATATATTAATTATTATTATTATGATAATATAATATTTTTTATTTTTTATAATATGTATATTGTGTGTGCACTTATAATTTTTAAATTATATTAATAAAAAAGAAAATATATCAATAAAAATAAAAAATTATACAAGTCAAATTTATCATGAAAATTTTATTATTATATTATAATTTTTAATTAATATTTTATAAAAATATAAATTTAACTATTTATTATTTTTTCAATTTATATATTTTTATATTAAATTTTTTCAATGATAAAGTGTTAAACTTATAAAAACTAATTAACTTTTAACATTTTATAATTCTTATAAAATATAATAATTATCATAAAAAATTTAAACTTTTTTCAACCCTATTTTAGAGTTTATATATATAATAATATAATAAATTTAATTTAATATAATTTCATAATATTAATTTTTTTTATTTATAATTATTTTTTATTCAATTTTTAATTTTATTTACTAAAATTAATCGTAAATACACATATTAATAAATATTAATATTATTAATTTTTATTTGATATGTAATATTTTACATAATTTTATATCTTCTTATGATATGGAGAAAAACTTTAAAATAAGATTAATAAATATATTAACACTAATAAATTAATAACTAAATTTTTTATATAAAAAACAAAAAATATATATTAATAAAATAAAAAATACTGACTTTAGTATATAATTATTTTTAATTTGAATGATTATAGTAAAAATTATATACGTAATTATTCAGTTTATAATAAAATATTTTATTAAATTAATTTATAATATATTTTTAAATTAAAAATTTTATAATTATTTTTTTAAAAATAAACATCAAACTTTAATAAAAGAAATTATTAAATTGAAAAGCATAAAAATTCTATTAAATAATATAATATTTACATTGACATAAAAATTAGACTCTTTTCATATTAAATTAGGCTATTTTATATTTATATTTAAATATAAATTTATTAAATTAAAATAACAATTTTATATTCAAAATATAATTTTTAATTCTTTTTATACACATTAACTATTTGTCGAACTAGAATAATATTATAATATTAAAAAAATATTACTTTTTTTTATATATACACATATTATTATTTGCAAATTTTTAATAATATATCATTTTAAAATAAAAAATTAGTATTATAAATTTTAGTCATCCTATTAATTATATTAATTTTATAATTCAACTTAATTTTTTAAATAATATATATTTATCTATTTAAATTTTTTTCTCTGATATGCGTAATTATATATTATTTAAAAATATTAAATTCATATAATTTTATTATATATTACATATTATAATTAAATATTTTTTTATAAATCAATGAATATTATTTTTTTATAATATTTGCCATATATATATATATATATATATCAAAGAATTTTAGATGTATATCTGTAATTAAAAATATAAATTTATTTTATATGAAAATTTTTTAATAAACTTATAAAAAATTAATTCAAAACAAAATTTTAAAAAATTAATAAAATAATTCATATATTTGCTAATATTGTTTTTGTTTTGTTAAGCAAATTTAAATATTATTGTATTCAAATATTTTTTAGAAAACCAGCCCATAGAAACTAACCCGCAGACTCTCCAACAAGCCACCCGTGGCAAAACCACTGCTACCCATCCCAACCTAAATGTCTTTTTTCCAATGTAATTCAAATTCTTTATGTTAAAAGGTTGGATGATGCAAGTTTATTTATTTAACCAATAAACAGATGCATGTGCCTGACTATACGTCTGCTACTTTCAGCAGGACTTTGTTGACTTGTAAGTGATCTCTCTAACACCATTTCTCTGTCCACTGCCTTTCTCCGTCTGCTTCTCAGTCTTCACTCTGATCCCAGTATAGTTTGTTCTTGTCTACATCTTTCTTGCATTTCACTTCTATTTCCTTTCACTCATCTCTACACTCCTTTTGCTCTCTCTCTCTCTCTCTCTCTCTCTCTCTCTCATCTGTTTCTGTATTCTCTGCTTCCATTCAGTCATATTCTCATTTTTCTTTGCTGTTATCATCATTTCTTGTTCAATTTTTCTTTTTTCCTGAGAGTTGAGTTTTTCTTTAAAAAAAAAAAAAATCAAAATGGTACTGGATATGTTTATCTCCATCTTCACCGAGATCATTAAAGATCCCATCATGCAATTCGTTGTCGTTCCTATCAAACGACACATTAGTTATCCTTTCACCTACAAGACAAAGGTTGAGAGGCTCCAGGATGAGTCTCAGCAATTGAACAGCAAAAGAGACAGGTTGCAGCAATCAGTTGCTGATGCTTCAAGAAGAGGGGAGGAGATCTACGATGACGTCAGCAAGTGGCTTATCAGTGCGGGAAAAGCTATTCAAGAAGCCGAGCAACTTATCCAAGTCAAAGAACAAGCGAAGGAGAGGTGCTTCATCGGTTTGTGTCCCAATTTGAAGACGCGCTACCACCTCAGCAAGAAAGCAGAAAAGAAAGCTTCGTTGATTGATAAGCTTCGGAATCAGGGTGGACTTGAACCAATTGGCCACCCTCAACCTCCAAAGCAGAAAGTGGCCCCATCTGTATATGATCGTGAGGAACTGCCTTCGAGGAAGTCAATTTTGAAGGAAATAATGGATTCGCTGAGAGATCCTAATCTTAACATGATTGGTGTTTATGGGATGGGCGGGGTCGGTAAGACCACCCTAGCTAGGGAGGTCCATAGACAAGCCCAAGATGATAAGTTATTCGATGTTGTGATTTTTGTTGCTGTATCACAATCGCCAGAGCTCAGAAGAATTCAAGCGGAGGTTGCTGAAGTCTTGGGTCTTGATCTTGATGAGGAGGGAATCCTCCTAAGAGCAAATCGACTATATGAGAGATTGAATAAAGAGAAGATACTTATCATTCTTGATGACATTTGGACAAACCTTCAATTAGAGGAAGTGGGAATTCCATTTGGGGCCGATTGCAAGGGATGCAAAATATTATTGACTTCGAGGAGAAGAGATGTGTGCCATAGGATGGGAGCGCAGAAAGTTTTGGAACTTGAAGTTCTACGAGAAGAAGAGGCATGGAATTTGTTTAAATTCACCGTATCTGTAGCTGATGGCCAAGAACCTAAGTTACCTCCTTTAGCAGCTGAAATTGCAAAAAAATGTGCAGGATTGCCGCTTCTCATACTCAAAGTTGCTACAGATTTGCAAATGAAGGAGTCATATATGTGGGATGATAAGCTGAAGCAACTTTCTGACTTGGATAATGAAGAAATACAGAAAAAGGTGCACTTGGTTCTTAAGTTAAGCTACGACAATTTGCCTCGCAGTGAACTCAGGTCGTTTTTCTTGCTTTGTGGTCTGTTTGGACAGTCTAATATTCAGATCCAAAACTTGCTAAAATATGGTATGGGTGTGGGTTTATTTAAGCACATAGCTACTGTTGAAGAAGCGAGAAACAAAGTATATACTTTGATTGATGAACTGAAAGCTGAGTGTTTACTGCTAGATGGTGACATGAATGGATATGTGAAAATGCATGACACTGTTCGTGACACTGCCCTGTTAATAGCTTCTAAAGAGCAACATATTTTTATAGGCACAAGTGGTACTGGGTTGGGGGAATTGCCAACCAAGGATTGCACCAGAATTTCAATACCTTACTGTGATATCCAAGCACTTCCTCAAGGGATGGAATGCCCAAAAGCTGATTTATTGTCGGTCTTCACTGAAGATCTTTCTTTGGATATCCCTCAATTAATTTTTGATGGAATTAGACGACTCAAAGTAGTGGATTTTACAGGGATGTGTTTCATGTCTCTGCCTTCATCACTTGGTTTCCTAACAAACCTTCATTCCTTGTGCTTGCATCGATGCCATCTGGATGACATAGCTATCATTGGAGAGCTAAAGCAACTAGAAGTTCTCAGTTTAGCAGATTCCTATATTGTTGAGTTGCCCAGACAAATAGAACAATTAAGTAGACTAAAATTACTGGATATCGGCAATTGTTCCAATCTTAAAGTCATTCCAGCAAATGTCTTATCCAAGTTTTCCATGTTAGAAGAATTGTATGTGAGCAACAGCTTTGTTGAATGGGAGGCGGAAGCAATCAGCAATCAGGGGAATGCAAACCTTGCTGAGTTGGAAGGGTTGTCTCACCTTAGAACTCTGGAAATACAAGTTGTAGATGCGAAGATAATACCAAAAGCCCTGTTCTTCAATGGATTGCAGAGGTATAGAATACTCATAGGAGATGTATGGGACTGGCGTGTAAACTTTGAAACTTCAAGAACTCTAAAACTCAAGCTCAAGACAAGTAGTTACTTGGAGCATGGGATTAGAGTGTTGTTGAGGGAGACTGAAGATCTGTATTTAGATGAAGTGAGGGGAATTGAAAATGTGTTGTATGATATTGATGGAGAAGGCTTTCCACGGTTGAAGCACTTCCACTTCCAAAATGACGTTTTGATTCAACGCATTATCAGCTCACCAAAATGGGCTCCATATCCTGCCTTTCCCATCCTAGAGTCCTTGTTTTTAGAAAATTTAATGAACCTGGAGACAATTTGTCACGGTCAACTTGCACGAGGTTCATTTAGCAAATTAAGAACCTTAGATGTTGGAAAATGCCAAAGATTAGAAGCTATGATAATAGATGAATGTGAATACAACAATGAAGTGGTTGAGTTCAATCAACTGCGCTCCTTGAAGCTAAATGATTTACCAAACCTCAGAAGCTTTTGCTGGAAAAGGAAGGTGGCTACAGGAACAGAAGCAAGACAAAAGCAATTGACAGCCTGTCCACTTGAGGAAATTGTGTCGGAGGATGAGCTTGGTGCTGAATTATCACTTTTCAACAGAATGGTATGTCGCAGTTTTAGCATTAGAATTCCAAGTTACGGTTATTATTAAGAATTTTGTCTAGCTAAAATCTTTTATTTTATATCTTATTTTTTAAAGAAGTAAAAGTGTAAGTGCTGTGCTTAAAAGAATGGTTTTATCTGTAGGTTTCTTTTCCCAACTTGGAGGAATTGCAATTAACCTCAGTTGCTTGTGAAAGGATATGGAACGACCAACTTTCCGCAACATGTTCAAACTTAACGAGTTTGATTGTGTATGAATGCAACAATTTGAAGCATTTATTCACAACTTCAATTGTTAAATGTCTTTTGCAGCTTAAAAAACTTAGGATAAAAGATTGTAATTCCATGGAAGAGATATTACTGACAGAGGAACTAGTAGAAGAAGAAGAGGAAGAGAGGATAAATAAGAAGAGGAAGAGGTATTCAATTGAATTTCAGTGCCTTCAAGAATTAACAATAGATGGGTGCAGAGCATTGGTGACTTTCGTTGCCAAAACAGATACGAAACGTAACACTGAAATTCAACCACTCTTTGATGAAATGGTACGTAATTGTTATTCCTGTATGCATATGCTATATTATACATCTGTGGAGATCATAAAATATTTTTTATATTGCCATTAGTATAATAATTTCATAAGTGTTGACTCGTTGTTTAAAATTATAGAGTTTTTGTTATAACTTTAATTGTACAAGTGATTTTAGGAATTCCTTTTTCTTTTCTTTCGATTTAAATAATTTTATTGGGTTGATAATTTGGTTGTCAAAGACAAAGATAGTAGGAGCTGTTATTTGGAAAATATAGGGCTTGTTTACATGTCGGGCCATAAAGTGAGACTGGAAAATACACTACTCAATGCAAAATTGCGTGTGTGGAGTATGTCCTGAGTTATATAAAAATAAAAATTATCTTAAAATTATTATGGTTTTAATAGTGATTTATTTTTATTAATGGTCTGTGTGTTCGTGTATTTTTTATATTAAAAAAATATAAAAATAAAATAAAATATTATAATTTGTGAAAAAAAATTTTGATTTAAAAAAAAAAACTTTAGAGTCAATGCCCCGCTTTAACTTTTCAATATGCATATGGAAGTATTTTCTTTTATATATGTTAATATTTTTTTATAAATTGTGCTGTAATTTTTTGCATATAATGTAATATTATTAAAATAAATAATAGTCAATACTGAATCATTCATGGGCATGATATAATTTTTTTTTTCATTCCATTATTCACCCTTTTTATTTTAATATATTATAGATTATAAATTATAAATAAAAGCATATTAGCACTTAAACTATTATATTTATGTTTTAATTGATATATGTGTATCGAAATATATATGGAAAGAATTTAAAACGCGTAAATTATTATTATTATTATTATTATTATTATTATTATTATTATTATTATTATTATTATAGAACAAATGATTTGACTTATTCATTGGATTTCAAATTTAATTAGATGAAAATGATGCCTGTAAGAGTATTATTTAACATAATAATATGCAAGAAAAACAAAATTAAAAAAATTTAAACCCTGAAATAAAATTGGTGATTCTAATGCATTAAGTGAGTCAATCTAAAATGAATTCATTTTATTACCCTAAAAGAAATTATAAATCAGTATTTGAATTTACCCATATATATTTAGATAACATTAATATTTTAGTTTCAATGAACTTTTTACATTTTTTTTTTATTGCAGGTCATAATTTTTTCGAGAAATGGGTCATTTATGATTTAAATATTTAAAGTATTATTTGTTAAATTTTAAATAATATTTATATTTTATTAGTGGTGGATTTAAACTAGGGTTCTTTCAATTTTTTTAAACAAATTTGTAACGGGTCATTTTGAATTACAAATATTTTAAATTATTTAATTGGTTGTAGATTGTTTCGAAATTTCAAAATAAATTTTATCAATTTAAACGTCAGGTTAATTTGAACTGAGTTGAACCAAACTCAAACGAGCTATTTTTGCATCGTACAGGGTATTGTATTTGCTTTCAATTTTATAGATCATTTGAATTTGAGTTATTTTAGATTGGTTGTAAATATAGAATGACAATAAATTAGGTATTTTCGAATACTTAACTCGATCCAGTATGATAGAATGATTTCAAGATGCTTATTATCAAATTTAGATGAGTTTAGATTTAAATTCTGGTAATTAATATCCTTGTTTTACAAGATTGAATTTTATATATTGGGTTCTATTTTTAAAATTTTTTATATTAATTAAATATAAAAATACATTTTATAATTTTATTTATAAAATTTGAAATATTATATTTTAAAACTAAAATATAAATAGTTTAAATTATTACTAAATTTAAAAAATAAATTATTAATAAAAATATATTTTTATATATTTATCAATTCAATATATATAAAATTAAATGACCTCTAGTAATATATATATATATATATATATATATATATATATATATATATATATATAATTAAATTCATTTTTAGGTTAATTCATTTCTCTTTATTTTTATATTTCCATAAATTCATTGAACCAATAATTATTATATTACATAAAAAATTATTTATAATCAAAGAAGTTAATATTATAATTTTGAAATTCTTTTCTAGAAATGTTAATATTACTACGATATTATTATGTTGTAAGGTAATATTATAATAGTATTATGATAGGCCACCACTCCACTAACCACTTTGATTTCTTTTGGAAGGATACATGTTTGCCTAATTATGATTATTCTGAATTTCTTGGAATGTCACCATACCAAGTTAGTATATTTGTTATTGCAGGTTTCTTTCTCTAAATTGGAGGTACTGTACATAAAAAATATGAACAACTTGAAAAATATATGGCACAACCAACTGGCAGCTGATTCCTTCTGCAAACTGAAATCATTGTCAATTTTATTTTGCCCAAGACTAGTGACTGTTTTTCCATTGGCTGTCTTGGAAAGATTCCAGAGATTAGAGGAGTTGGATTTATGGTATTGTGATTCAGTGCAAGAGATATATCAACTTCAAGGGTACAATGTTAAAGAAGTAAATGTTGCTGCAGCATTTGAGCTAAGAGATTTATTTATAGCAAATTGTCACTCATTGAAGCATATATGGAGTAAGGATCCACAAGGAGTTTTCACTTTTCAAAATCTGGAATCAGTTAATGTTGGATGGTGTAATGTCCTGAAAAATATCTTTCCAGCCTCCATAGCCCAAGGTCTTTTGAAACTTGAAAAGCTTGAATTAAGATGGTGTGAGGAAGTGGAGGAGATAGTTGCACAGGAAGAAGGTGTAGATCTGAAAAATATCTTTCCTCAGTTGCACACTCTTATATTTTCACATCTACCAAAACTAAGGAGTTTCTATTCAGGAGGGACACATACTTTTGAGTGGCCGAAATTGAAATGTTTGAAAGTGGAAAATTGTGACAAAGTGAGGAAATTCGGTTCAGATGAAAAAGAAGTAGGCCAAGAAAGCATCCCAATTGAAAAACCTCTCTTTTTCTTGGGAAAGGTATGAACCATTAATTTAATTCCTATTCTTCCTTAAAAAGCATTTACTTAAAAAATTTTGATCTACATTAATTGTTTGTTAATTTTCTTTTATCTGTAAGAAAATAAAAGGAAGGTCGAAAAACACATATTCTGATGGTTAACTCCACTTCTATTTTATACTATATTTCAATCATTCCCTAAATAGATATAAAAAAAATCCAAATATCTAAGTATTTAAAAACAAACATATATAGTATTGGAAAAAAATTGATATAAAAAGTAACGTTGTTATAGAGATCTAAAAGGAAAAAAAAAAAAATACAAACAATAATTAGTAAGCTTTAATTCTAGGCAATAAAACAAAGGCATTTGGGCTAATATCCTGTAATTAGAAATTAGTAAATTTATATTTCACGTACGTTGTATATGTAATAAATCTTTTTTTAATACTTTAAAAATTAAAGGCAGTAAAACTATCATAATTTGAATTCTTCCATTTTGCGTATAATATATACTTGTGTTATTTATATATTATATTAATTAAATATAATTTTATTTTTTAATATTACAAAACAATTATTATTGTTGAAGTTTAAATTTTAAATAACACTTATTTCTAAATAATTACATATTTAATAAGATATTTGATAATTCAATAATATTTATATAAACCAAAAAACTTATTGTTTGAGACATCATTTATTAGTACAAAGTTATATCCATCATAATTTTTTTTTTCTTAACTTGATAAAAAGGCATTTTAGGTATTAAGATGATTATGATTATATATGGCAGTTTCTTAATATTAATAATCTAATTTTAAGGTTTTTTTTTTTTTAAATTTTTTTCAACAGTGAAAAAAGCATTTGTTAATGTAAGCTGATATTTTTGGTGCTAAATAATAATTATAAATTATTTTTACGTAACTCTTTTAACTTTTATGCAATTTATTTTAACTATAATTTCATATATATCAATTTTTTTTTTAATATATACAAATTCAACGCAAACTTTTTTCTTCTCTCTCAGGTTAGTCCCAAATTGGAGGAATTGACATTGGAGCACAAGGACTTGAGTGCGATACAACATGGTTTATCACCATTTCAGTGTTTTTCCAAACTCAGAGTTCTAAACTTGCTCTCTCTGCGGGATGAATCACGTCCTTTTCTAATCCTTCTCCTTAAAAGAGTATCCCATCTGGATAAAATTTCTGTATCATACTCTTATTTAGAAGAGTTATTCTCACATGAAGGACTTGTTGGGGAGGAGGAAGATGCTATTGCTAGGATACTTACACGGGTGAAAAACTTGGAGTTACACTCTCTTGATAATTTGAAGTGTATTTGGAATCAAGATTCCCGAGTACAACCGCGTCTTCAATGTCTTCAGACTCTGAAAGTAATTTATTGCGGTAGTTTGATCAACGTAGCACCGTCATCATCATCATCTTTCCTCAGACTAACAACTCTTGAAGTGAATTCATGTGGAAGGTTGAAAAACCTGATAATGGCATCCACAGCCAAAAGTATGGTTCAACTCTCCAAAATGATCATAAAAAATTGCGAAATGATGACAGAAATAGTAGCAAGTGATGGAGATCATAACGAGGATGAAATTATTTTCTGCAAATTGAAATATTTGGAACTTAGTGGTTTAAGTAGTCTCACCAGCTTTTGCACAGGGAATCACGTATTCAATTTTCCATCTTTAGAAATCGTTATTGTCAAAAAATGCTTTCGGATGAAGAAATTCTCTGGAGGATTCTTAATCACACCAAAGCTACGGGGAATAAGACTGAACAAATACGCAGATAAACAACATTGGGAAGGAAACCTTAATGAGACCATAGCATGTCAGTTAACAAATATGCAGGTATCTGTTCTTCTACATTCCTTATTTTTCCATACTGATAAATCAAAATCCTTCGATGACATATTTTTGAATAATGCTATCTTTTGTGATTGAAAGGTTGGCACAGATTTTCAAGTATCCAAGTTTCCTGAGCTCTGGAATGGCAAAATCCAAGGAAAGCTCTTCCACAATGTAGAATGCCTAACCGTGGACGCATGTACATTTACTTCCAATGCCATATCGGCCCATTTGTTACAGTTCTTGAACAAGTTGAGACAGATAAATGTAACGGACAGTGATTCACTAGAAGTAGTATTTGACTTGGAAGGGCTATCTTCTGATAATGGGCTGCTACCTCGATTAAGTGAATTGAAGTTAATGAATCTACCTATGCTGAGACAGTTATGGAACAAGCATCCTCAGGTAATTTTGGACTTCAAGAACCTAAGATTGCTCCAAATTGAAAATTGTAGCAGCTTGAAGTATATATTTACTGGGTCAATGGCATTGTGCCTCTCGCAACTTCAAGAGGTAGAGCTGAAATATTGTAACATGATGGAAGGAATAATAGAAGTAGAGGAAGCTAATAAGATGATATTTCCCTCATTGAAGTCCATGATCCTTGAATGTTTGCCTAAATTTTCAAATTTTTGTTCAAGAAGTAGTAATCTGGAATGTCCATCATTGAAAAAGATGAGCATATATGACTGTCCAAGCATGAAGACATTCTTTTCCACACTACTACGGGAACAAAAACCAAAAGGAAATGGTGAAGGGAGGGAGCAAAGACAAGACAAGGAAGAGTTCGATGTCCCTTTTAGCCATAAGGTTAGTGTGTTTATTCCTTTCTCAAACATCACAAGGTTTAATTACCTAAAAATGCATAAAATCTCCATTGATTTTAAGTGGTATAACGTAACTCTTGTTGAACATCATCAGTAATGTCTCAATATCAATTTGTTATTTGACTCTTCTTGTCCCAAAGGAAGCAAACGAGAACAGGATGCGAATTTTATGCAGCGTTAGTGTTATATTAATGAATATAATAGAAATTACATGATTGAAGTACAAAAACAAATAGTGGCATCTATGCCATTAGCTGATTGTGTTTATTTTTCTTTTCTTTTGGTAGTTGATTGTGCTTCTCCTAATTATCTTTTTATTGAGATGAAATTAGAAGTATAGTTTAGTAACTTAAGTGTTAAATGCTCTTTTTTTTTATATTATATTGCTTTTTTTTAATTTTATTTTTTTGTTATATAAAGAATAATATTAATTGAGTTCGAGTGATTGTGACTCAATCTATCTATCTATCTATCTATCTAAAGTAGGTAAAATTTTCCTTGAAACTTTCACGTAGCGTTAACCATTTATAAATTAACTTATTTATATGTTAAGTATTTATTTCTTTTTTTTAATAAGTATTTATTGTCTTTTAAGTATTTTTATTATTGTCATTATTTTCTTAAATTTTATAATTTAAATAATTATTTTATGTAATAATTAATTGCCAATCAGTGTCCCAATAATTAAATTTATTATATTACTTTTTTAATTTATTAAAGATATAACTAATATTATTTTTTCTTTAATGTACATTTTAAAGTATTCATATATTTTTAATCATCGATTTTTTTTTTCATTTTCACAATTCCTTTGTATATTTTATCTATATAGATCTTATTTGTATTAAGGAGAGACTATTAATCATAAAAAATTTATTAATATTAAAATAATTTTATTATGAAGAGAATATTGCTCAATATATTTAACTAATACTTATTTTAATTCCTAAATTTTTATAAATTTCTTTTTTAAATGTTTTTTAAATTTTTAGCTATTTCATTTCATTATAAAAATTTAATAATTATATCAGTAAAAATTGAAAATTATATTATAAAAATTACAAAGAATTGGTCATTCTCTTTCTTACTTGGCTAAATTACTTATTAATTATTATACCTAATTTTTTTATTATAATAAAATATAAATAGCATCCTAAATGTATGTTATAAATATTTTATTTACCTGAATTTTCTTCTTTATTTAATAAAATAATTTACATTTAATTATTAATTTTAAACCAATTAATACATATTTAATTTTATTAATTATATTAATTGGCTTCGTTATGTTACTATTCAATATTTCTTTAAATTTTTCATAACCGTTTGGAGTCATTCATATCATATGTATAAAATGGTGCTTTTACCCATTAATTATTTGATTTTTTTTTAAATTATTGACAGAAAAAATTAAATGAATTTTTTTAGAATGACGTGTTTAAAATATTAATTAATTAAAAAATTAGAAAAAATAATTATGTTTTAAAGTTTTTCCATTTCTTAAATTTATCAATAAATATTTATTCATTAAAAATATTAATTGATTAAATATTTTAAAATTATAAAAAAAATCCCTGCAATGGACGAGTATACCGCTACTTATATATATATATATATATATATATATATATATATATATATAAGAAAAAGGAAAAACAATTCAGCATGTATATTTTCAATCCAAGTATAATGGCCCCCAAAGCTTTTGAAATCCCTCAATGATTCATTAGTATCTTGGATTTAATCTCCTACTTGCTTTTGAAATGCAGATGTTTCCCAAATTGGAAGAGTTGTCATTAGACAGCAAATCTGTCATGATGCTGTTGCAATCTGAATTCCCAACAGAGTTCTGTTCCAAACTAAAAGTTGTTGAGCTGCGCTTCTTTCCAGACAAATCTTGTGCTTCTCTATTTCGTTTCCTTCCAAAATTACCCAATCTTGAAGAACTCGGCGTTCGTGACTCTTCTCTTGAGGAGCTATTTGTATTAAAAGGACTCGGTGGTGACCAGAAAGATACCATTACACCCTCACGGATAAGAGCTTTAAAGCTCAACAATCTTGGTGATTTGATTAATTTAGCACTATCATCTGCAACTTTCCAAAATTTAACAACTCTTGAAGTTAGTAATTGCAATGGATTGAAAAATATGGTGACGTCAACAGCAGCCAAAAGTATGGTTCAACTTGAGATATTGACTGTAAATTCTTGTGATATGTTGATGGAAATAGTAGGAGGTGAACACCGTGAAACAACGGAAGAGATTGTTTTCACCAAATTGAAAACATTAGAACTTGAAAATTTACAGAGCCTCACAAGCTTCTGTTTGGGCTGTTACACTCTCAAATTCCCATCTTTGGAACAAGTAACTGTTGTAGAATGCCCCAACTTGAGGATTTTCAATCCTGGAGTGTTAAGCACGCCAAAGCTACAGATTGTAGGAGTGGCGTGGGGAAAATTTCATTGGGAAAGCGATCTCAATGCCACCATTGAACAGTTGTATGAGAGAGCGGTATGTATTTACCAGGTCCTACTTTTCTCGCTATTGATCTCTGTCATAGGTGGTTAATATGTTTGGTTAAATGTATGTATTTAAATGGTTGTTTGTTCTCCGCTAATGCAGTATTTTGGATTTGTAGATCGGATTTGAAGGCATCAGTCATGTGAAACTCTCCAACTTTCCGATGCTGAAAGAAAATTGGAACTGCCAATTTCCATTCAAGCGCTTGAGGTATTCAAAAAGTTTGTTGGTGGACGAGTGTGCATTTTTCTCAAATGCCATATCATCAAATCTACTGAAGCACGCGAATTACAATTTGAAAGAGCTGGCTGTTGAGAGATGTGATTCAGTAGAAAAAGTGTTTGATCTGGAAGGGCTAAATGCCGATGAAGGTCATCATGGGCTAACAAGAAATTTAAATGAATTGCGGTTAATTGATTTGCCTAGGTTGAGGCACGTGTGGGACAAGGATCCTCAAGGATTTTTGAGCTTTAAAAACCTAAAATTTCTGCAAGTTCATAATTGCAGCAACTTGGCTAATATATTTACTCTGTCCATGGCTCTGGGTCTCGTAAATCTCCAACATATGGAAGTAAAAAGATGTAGAATGGTGGAACATATCATCAGGAAAGAAGCAGACTATGAAATAGGAAGGGACAGGACCATATTTCCATCATTGCACTCCATTAGTATCGAGTGTTTGCCCAACTTGTCATGTTTTTATTCTGCAAGAGATGTTCTGAAATGCCCATCCTTGAAAAAAATTGATGTGGTTAACTGTCCAAAGATGGAATTATTAGCTTCAGCAGTTCGCTATGAACAAGATTCAAGCGTGATTGTTGAGGGAAGTGAAGAATCTGTTTACAATGGAGATGTCGATATTTCCATGGCTGCTTTTTTTGATGGCAAGGTCAGTTTTTTTTTTCTTTTTAATTTTAACAAACATTGTGGTTTTTTTAGTATCTATGAGTCACATTTGATTCAATCTGGAAATGGAATTCTTAAATGGTATATAAAAGGAATCATTAAAACTTGAACTAATGTGAAAATTTATATACTTCAAGTATAGCATGTAAGATTGCGGTGGAAATTATCTAATTATCTATCAATGTTTATCTATCCATCTATATCTATATAAATATCTAATTATCAAAATATACTTACAAGTGGCACTCTTTTAGATTTTTTCCTTTTATTTATCCATTTTACCCTTATTCTCCTAATAATTTTACAATATCAATTGATAATATGTAGTGAATGTAAATATTAAT
Organism: Hevea brasiliensis; assembly: GCF_030052815.1. NCBI lineage: Eukaryota > Viridiplantae > Streptophyta > Magnoliopsida > Malpighiales > Euphorbiaceae > Hevea > Hevea brasiliensis. The sequence continues at coordinate 102,717,321 of NC_079495.1, read as the reverse complement.
TGACCAATAAGATATTTAATAAAAAAAATTACGATAATAGTTATAATTTAATTAATATTAACTATAAACTATATAAACTAAAGCAACCTTACTAAGAAAACTAAGGGTCATAGCTATAAACTATATAAACTAAAGCAACCTTTTTACTTTCCACTATAATCATAAAATTACATACTTAATTCGTTGAATAAATTTCAACAACTATCTCTGAACTTATATAGTTTAACACTACAGTCCTTTAACTTTAAAATGTAACTTAAAATCCCCTAAACTTTCAAAATTTGCACAGTTAAATCCCTCTGACTTTCAATTACTGATTTTTCAGTTAGAAACTGATGTGAATAGCTCCAACATGACACTTAGTCAATATTTCTCTTTCATCTCTCATGCAAAGTGTAAAATTATTCTCTTTACACATGAAAAATTATTTTGCCTATAGAGAGAAAAATGATTCAATTTACACATGGTTTGAGAGAGAAAAGAGAAATACTAATTAAGTTCTATGGTGGAACTGTCCAGGTTAAAGTCTAACTAAAAAACTGGTAATTGAAGGTTAGATGGATTTTACTGTGCAAAATTTGAAAGTTGATGGGGTTTTATGTTACATTTTTTAATTGAGGGACTATAATGTTACAATTAGATAAGTTTAGGGACAATTATCAAAATTTATCCGTAATTCGTTATAATAAAAATAAAATTATGACAATTGTTGCAATTTAATTAATATTAGAAAATCTCAAAGTTATAGTTATAAATTATATAAACTAATATCATACATTAAAAATTAAATTAATCACCTCCTAATATAAATGTAAAATATAATGTCTAATGAAAATTTTCTCTCATATCTACCAAATGATATTTTTCATAATTAAGTCATTAGAAAAAGATAATGAACACTTTGTACAAATATTATTAAGTTATTCTTCATCTTATAAGAAATTATTTATATATTTTTTATTAGTATGTTATTATTTATTCTTTATATTCATTTTTAATTTATATTTATCTTCGTATTTATTTTTTATGTTTCACAATTTTTTTTACAAGTTATTCTTAAAATTAACATTTTAAATAAATTAAGTATAATATATAAGAAAATCCATATAATCATATCTTATTATCTTTATTCAATTAAAAAATATACTAATAGTGATTATAAAGCCAACCCGTCGGCAAAAGTTTATTTTTTAAAAAATTTGTAAACATTGGAATAGCAATTTTGGGATTTAGACATTCTAATCCATTTTTATTCCATTTCTAAATTTGTCATCCTGTATTGTTTATTGATTCTTGTTTATTTGTTTTCCTAGGTTGCAATCCCAAGCTTAGAAGAATTGAAAGTGGAATGGAAAACCATGAAGGATATGTGGCCAGAAAAATTTCAATCCGTGTTCTTGTCTGGACTGAAAGGCATTGAGCTGACATGTTATCCTGGTGGATGTGAACTTTTGCCAACCGATTTCTTTCAAATTTTAATCAATCTGGAGAAACTTGTTTTGAGAGATGCTTCATTTGAAGCAGAACATGAAGCAAACATTGGTGAGCAAGTACATCCCGAATCATGTAAGGTGCCAATGCTCAAGCATCTGATGGAGAAAGACTCCCAGCAAGTCCCAGCTTCTCAATATCTGGAGACAGAAGCAATGGATTGTGGCAGATTGAAAATTTTACTGCCATTCACTCTTTCTTTCGAAAATTTAACAACTCTGGAGGTATCAAATTGCCAAGGTCTAATAAATCTAATGACTTCAATTACATCTAGAAGTCTTGTGCAACTTAGAAGAATGAAGGTAGAGAAATGTGAAATGATGCAAGAAATTGTAGCGAGTGAAACAGATGATGAAGAAGAACAGATTTGCTTCAGTCAACTACAATATTTGGAGCTTCATGATCTACCACGCCTCACAAGCTTTTGCTCTGCTAATCCTGCCTTCAATTTCCCATCCTTGGAGGAAGTGATCATTAGAGCATGTCCCAATATGAAGATTTTTGCTAAAGATGTTTTAAGCACTCCAAAACTACGGCAAGTTCAAACCGGAAAACATAAATATGAATGGGAATGGGAAGGCAGCCTTAATAACACCATTGAAGCATTAGTTGCACATACGGTATGTGCTGACAAAATAAAATCATCTCATTCTATCTCCATCATGTATTTAAATCATTTCACCAATTTATGCATAGACTACTCACGTTTTTTACTGAGAGGACTGTTTCTAACAGTCCATGAAATTTCGTGATAATACTTTATTTTCAAAATTCATAGTGTCATAGTTCTTTTTAAATATTAATTTATTTCCCCTTTCGCATTTGACTTGGTTGTCCTAATATTCTTTGCTGTCAATATCGTTTTCTCAGAATGCTGAAGAAACAGGGGAGGCCAGCGTTCATATGCATGAGCTCCAGTGAGGCTGATGTTCCATGTGATTTGTGACATATTAGACTTAATTGTCCTTTTGAGGGTACATGGTGAATTGGTTCTCTTATGGCTGAAGTCTTTCATTCATGTATAATAAATGTTCCCAAATTGCTAAGTTCTTGATAGCACTTAAGTTCTAATGTGGTTCAAATTTAACACTGATGATTTTTTTGTTTTTTCAATTTTTTATTCATGAAACATTTCGTTCTGTTTTCATGATCATTAAAAACTTTGACTCACAGGAGGAAGTGTTAGATATGAAAGATGAAGATCAGCAAAGGCACGCCAATGTACTGGACATGGCAGGCTGGGATAGTTGTATTTATGCTCTGGTTCTTGAAAGAGTTCCGGCCTCTTCAAGAATTCCATGTGGAAACGCTGTTCTTGCTAATCAAGTTCGGTGCAGCCGTCTCTTGTACTAGGACATTCTATTTCTATTCCGGTATTCAAACTTAAATTTCAATCTCCCTCTAGGAAATGGAAAAACAGAAATTGTGGGATAACAGAAAACAGGCGATTTATGCATACTTTCAATCCTGAAAATTAACCTGCGTCAGTTTTGTTCTGAGATGCTAGCAATATAAATTAGAAGCAGCCCAAAGCCATAGAATTGTAGTAATTGCTCTGCAGTTGATACTATCAGAACTTCTATCTTTTTACACTTCCCTGACTAAATTGTGATTATTATTGTCATCTGGGACGTTTGTTTTGTTTTGTTCTGATATTTTGTTATTGGAGTTGATTGTTATGATAATTATTGAAAATTAAATAAAATTTTGAGAATTAGTTTCTCTAGAAAATTTGTTTTTCTCTCTTTCAATCTTCAGAAGTTATTTCTATTGATCAACATCACATAGCCTTTTGCCTATCTTTCAAAAACCTTTCTCTACCAAACCATGTGAGAGGTTATTATTATTGTAATGATTGGAATATAAATTTAATTGAATGATTTTTATATTATAAACAAAGTTTAGCCTTATGATTAAAAAAAAAAAGTCAAATCCTTTAATTAATTTATAATTTAATCCAATGATCTTAATATATTTTATCATTTTAACTAATTTATTGCAGTTTTATTCAACTAAAATTAGACGTTCAATTTTAACAACTTGAGTTTATTTTTGTCAACAAAATTATAATAATTAATGACTTAGATTGATAATTATAAGCCTAATTGTGTTCAACTAGATAAAATTACCTTAATTTTAGTCTAATTTTATAAAATTATAATCAATTGGTTTAACTTGACTTAAATTATCGAAATTGAAAAGATTTTATTAAATTGTAATTTTAGAAAAAGGTTTATTTATTTATTTAGTTTTGTGATTAGGCCATAAAGTTAAATGTTAGAATTCACCAGATTAATTGCCTGCCAATCAAATGCTTTGCAAATTAAAGTTATATTATGCTAATTTAAAGTTTAAGATTGATTTAAGTTTAAGCTAATTCAAATGGGATTGTTCATATTACCAGACTATGAAGTTGACATTTAGAGTTCCCTTCAGGAAAACAAATGCCAATGTTCTGTCTTATAAAGCAAGAATGGTTCCATATATGTGGTGCCAAGTACGCTAGCTCCAAATTGCATATGAGCCAGGTGGTTAGTGTAACATCCTCATTTTAGCTAGTCCGTACAGTTTACTGTTCCGGTGACCAATGTCTGTCCAGGCAGCTAAAATATTTGAAATTATAATTAGACTAGAGTGAGGAGTTATAAATAAACCAAATAATGATCAGAAAAATCAAGGAAAATTTTTAGGAATGAAATGCACTAAGGTTAAACGAGTCGAAACTCCAGTGATGAGTAACTCGAAGGGGAAGTGACGGTGAAGGCCGTTAGCAACCCTAGACTCAGGAAAAACTTCATGAAATAATTTTTGGGATCTCAGGGAAGGATTATTGGGGTTTCAATGGCAATAAAATGTTAAGAAAATATAAGAAAAATTTAATCAATCGGTACACACAATTTTAGCTCGTTAAGCCAAACGGAAGGCATTTTGGTCATTTCGTCTTCAGAGATGATTTTTGACCAACTTGTCCATTTATATAAGTGAATTATATGACATAAAATATGAACAAATATCAATAAAAAATTATTTAAAAATGAATAGGAAAGAAAAGAAAAGAAAATGAAAATAAATTGGATTTATTACCTAATGCTTATGTAAGCATGAGGTAATTAAAATCCTTTGGCCAATCAAAAATCACTAAATACATTTAAAAGAGGAAGAAGAAGTCAAAATTGCAAAAAGAAATCTGCCCTCATCTCTTCTTCCTAGCCGAACCAGCTCCCATATCCCTTCCACCATTTTTGCTCACCCAAAAGCTCCATCTCCCCTTCAACTCCACCATAAAACCCCTTAGTGATTTCATTAAAAACTGGTTTTACACCTTGGGCATGCTAAAGATAACAAAAAGAAGTAGAAAGGAGGAGCTCTTATAAGATTGAAATTTACTCCATTAGAGGTTAGTGACTAAATTTGTTTTCTTTCTTTAAATTCATGTGGAAGGAGTAGAATTAGTGGATATTTACAAAGAAATTTAAATAAAATCATAGCATAACTTCCCCAATATTTTTGGAATCCTTGAACTTGGTAGGGTTTTGAGGATTTCATGGAATTAAAATGGTATGGTGGCTGCCCTTTAACACTAATCTATTGTTAGGATAATGAAAGGTAAGTGAATGCATGATTTGAGATGGTTGAGTTAGGGTTTGGGTATGAAATTGAGACTTTGATCATGTAATGGTGAAAGTAAGTTTTAATGGTCAATTAGTGACCATTTGGTTATTTGTGAAAAAGAAATAAAGTGGTTTGTTTAGTGGGAATTGAAGTTAGTGTTGCTGCCCTTAGTGACCTGCAGGACTAGGTTTTAGTCCAGTAGGTTTGGGCAGCAATAACTGGAGTTGTAGAGGTTCAATTGGTACAAGGCCAATTGGACATGAAACTAAACACATAATGGCACAACTTTGGTGAAGAAACCATACCCATAAAACCAAACCAAGTTGACCTAAAGATTGCCCTAATCCGAGTGACCTACATTCTGCCTGGGCAAAATGACCAAATGAACAGTATTTATTCATTTGGTCATAACTCAGCGTAGAAAGGTCCAATTGACCTGAAATTTTACCAGCAGAAAGCTAAGATATAGATCTACAACTTTCATGAAGAAACCTAACTCAAATTTTGACCATAACAGGTTCAAAAAGTGACCTGCAGTCACTATACAAAACACTGTAGATTTGGTCAGTCCAGAAAATCTGGAAAGTTTGTAATCCAGCCAGTTATGGTGTTTAGGCCATAACTTGAGCTCAAAAACTTCAAATGGAGTGATTCAAAAAAGGAAATGTAACTAAACACCATAAGGAACAACTTTCATGTTGATAACTTTTCCAAATTCCCACTATAAAAATGACCAATGGAACAGTAAACACAAGGCTTAAAATCTGAAAATTTTGAACAACTAACCCTAAGCTTAGAAATGGTATTGGCAACCAATACCAACAACTTTAGAATGTAAAATGTGGTATGTTGAGAGTATTAAAATCAATGTACCTATTGTCTATGTAAAAGTCAACATTTTAGTTGACTAATGAAATGAATAGTAACACCTAAACTTAAATTTCAAGAATTATACAATTTAAGAGTGTAACATGTCCTAGTACACCTAGCAAGATTGCTTTGGATAGGTTGGCATGCCAATAGGGTTCTGTTAGCAATAATGCATATGGCTTCATGTCATTCTGTGTTTTATGGCCTTCTGTGCCATTCTGTGATATAATAGCCTTTGGCTATGCTGATTGAGTTGTTATACTTGGGTTTTATCCCTAATAATTATTCTGACTTATTAGGTACATTACATTTGCACGAGAGACACAATGTGACCGATGGTGTGATGGTCCGAGGTACTTAGTACCCAGTGTCAGTTTACCCATTTATCCAGTCTAATCGACTAGTATAGGTTACTCGGGCAATTAAAATAAATCTTACCAAATTTTAATCGAATAATACTGCACTAAATATCAGAAATTAAGCCTCCATAAAATATAAACATACATTCTGCATATTTATTTTATTTTAGTTCTTTTATTTTATATTGTCACCACTAAGCAGAATTGCTTATCGCGTCGCTTTTGCCACGCACAGGTACTGGAGACATAGCTGGGGAGTCCAACAGACCTCAAACCGGGTGAACTTTCAGATCTGCACACAGAGTCCAGAGTCACCTCACATTTGTAGTGCATTGGTAGGACATTAGGTTACTTTTGGTATTTTGTATTTGATAAACTTTTGTAATTAGACTTTTATTTTATCATGTATATTATAAACTCATGTAATTATGTTTTGATGTAATTATCTATAAACCATGTTCAATAATAAATTTGAGTATTTCTTATTGAGTTGAGTATGATATGAAACGAATTGAATTTTGAAATATTGAAGTCATTTGAGAAATTGTAGAAATATGTTAGTGGTTGACTGAGATTGATAATATGATTATATTGAAAGTGTTTTTAACATATTCAGAAGAACTATTTTTTCAATTTATAGCCGGCACTCTGCCGAATTTTTTATAAAATTTGCGAAAAATTCAAATTAATCAAAATTATAAATAAATGAATTAAAAAGGGATAAATTGTAATGGAAATATGTTTTGGTGCTCCGGCACACTGTGTGGCACATCTTGCTCAGCTACACTATAGACGGGTAAGGGCATCACAGTTAGTCCCTTATGAGTGGGTTAAATCAGGGGCTATGAAATCATCTAACTGCGAATCCTATCCTTAGTCTAAGGGACAATGACTATCATGCTTAGGAGCTCTTTTTTTTCAGTTAAAAAAAAATTGCATATGAGCCCATAATATTGAAGCAATTTATACATTATTTTCGATGGAACGGCCCAGCAATGAAGGTTTAAGATTTCCTCTATAAGGTATCAGGATTCAGGTGGTGAATTCCTTTCTCGTTTATTGTCTGTAAAGGTTCAATTCTTTGGTTATTTGAAACTTCACAGCTTGTCTCTTTGTTTGTTGCATCCATGATCTGTTTCAAGCCAAATGCTACTGCTGCCTCTGCTCTATTTTCTTGGCCATGGTTGGTCCAAATAGATAAACTTTAATAAACCATTCAAATTGAAGCAACATAACCGGTTGTCTTTTCATAAAATAAAATTAGTTCACTTGCCAAACAACTTTACTGGGCTAATATTCATGTTCTACAATCAAATTCTTCTCTTTGAATTTCTTACTAATGCTTATCAAATTTAGGTTTGGCTCCTTTTTGTTAGTATTGATCTAGGAAGGGAAGGGCATGCAAAGCTGCCAAGTTAAAGGCAAATTAAATCAACTTTCGACAGTAATTTGGAGACGTTCTTCCAGCTAAATGTGCCTTAATATTATATTTAGCAATAAATTGATTATCATTCTCATTCTTCCATTTCTTTTCTATGAATTGTTGAGGAGGTCTCTAGACTTGCTCAAAAACTGATTTTTAAGAGGGGTGATGGGAACAGGGGTGAGCATTCGGTTCAAACCAAACCGAACCGAATTAAATTATGAAAATCGAATTATATATTTTAGAAACTGAACCGAACTGAAAGAGATGAAAAATCGAATCGAACCGAACTACTCTATTTCTGTTCGGTTTGATTGAAACTGATCGGTTTTAATTTTTTATTATTTTTTAATTTAAACTTGATTTTCAAGCTATTTTGTAACACCCTCCCTGTAGCAACTCCGTACATTCTACTGTTCCGGTGACCAGTGTCGGACCGGACAACTAGAACGTTTGGAAAAATATTTAAACTAAAGTGAGGAACCATAATTAACTCAAATATTAATAAGAAAAATTTAGGAAAAATTTTAGAAATAAAATACAACCAAGTTAAATGAGCCGGTGCCCAAGCGATGGGTAACCTAGTAGGAAGTTGCGGTTCTCGCAACTAGGAGCCCTAAACCTGGGGGAAAATTCATAAAATAATTTTTGAGACTCCAGAGAAGGGTCATTGAGGTTTCTATGGCATTAGAATGCCAAGAAAATACTTAGGAAAATTTTTCAATCGGTACAGACAATTTTGGTCTGTTAAGCCAAACGGAGGGCATTTTGGTCATTTCGCCTTCAGAGGTAATTTTTGGCCGACTTGTCCAGTTAAGTAAATAATCATTATGACATAAAATGTGAATAAACATTACTAAAAATTAAATTGAAAATGAGTAGAGATGAAAAGAAAAGAAAATGAAAGAAAATACCTAATAATGACATCATATGATGTCATTAAAAACCTATCCACCAATCACAATTAAGCACCACTTAAATTAACCTATTAAAGAGGATAATTGAGACAAAAAAAAAAAAAAAAAAACAAAAGCCATCTGCTCTTCCTCACCCAAAACCAGACGTCACTCTCTCTCCCAAACCCATTCCTCCATGGAAGCTTAATGGAAGCTTGAGACAACCCACCAAATCACCTTGAAACCACAACCTTGCTTCACTAAAAATTGATTTTGCAACTTGAACAACCTCTAGCCAGCAAAAAGAAGAAGGAAGAAGGGAGTTTTGGAGACTTGGAAAAGTTAGAAAAAGAGGTTAGTGCCCAATTTATTCTCTCTCTCACTCAATTCATGTTTAAGGACATGATATAAGTTGAAATTGTAAGTTTAATGCATAAATTGAACTTTGAGAACTTGGAGACTTGAACAAAATTAGGGTTTGCTCATAAAATAGTATATGAACATTGTAATGGTCAATTAGTGACCATTTGAATGTGTGTGAGGAAGGAATAAAGTGAGTTGAGGCTTGGCATTTGTGTATGGGTGGGCTGCCCATGGTGACCTGCAGAATTGGACATGAGTCCAGCAGGTTTGGGCAGCCATAACTTGAATTGTAGAGGTTCAATTGGTGTTTGGCCAATTGGAAATAAAACTAAACACATAATGGCACAACTTTGGTGAAGAAACCATGTCCATAAGACCAAACCAAGTGGACCAAAAGCTTGCCCCAATCCGAGTGACCTGCAGTCTGTTCAGAATGACCAAATGAACAGTATTTGGTCATTTGGCTTTAAATCAGTGTAGAATGGTCCAATTGACCTGAAATTTTACCCACAACAAGTTGAGATATAGACCAACAACTTTCATGAGAAACCTAACCCAAATTATGACCATAACCTATCCAACAAGTGAGTTGAAGTCACTGTTCATTGCACTGTAGATATGGTCAGTCCAGAAAAATTTCAATCCGGCCAGTTGTGGTTTTTGGACTATAACTTGAGCTACAAAACTCCAAATGGAGTGATTCAAAAAAGGAAATTCAACTAGACAAAATAAGGAACAACTTTCATGTTGATCATTTTGCCAAATTCCTACTACAAAATTGACCAATGGAACAGTAAAAACAAAGCATAAAAACTAAAAATTCTACCCAACTAACATTAAGCTTAGAAATGGTATTGGCAACCAATACCAACAAATTTTGAATGCAAAATGTGGTATGTTGATGATATTAAAACCAATGTACCTATTGTCTATGCAAAAGTCAACATTTTTGTTGACCAATGAATGGAATAGTAACACTAAAACTTAAATTCCAAAAATTGTGAAACTTAAAAGCGTGAAATGCCCTAGTATACCTAACAAGATTGGTTTGGATAGCTTGGCATGCCAATAGGGTTCAGTTAGCAGTACTGCACATGGCATTATGTCATTCTGTGATTTCATGGCTTTTAGCCATTCTGACATTATATTGATATTTGGCCTTGTGCCTATTGTTATTACAGCTTATTAGCTATTCTGTTGCACACCGGGAGATGCATATGTGACCGATGGTGTGACGGCCCGAGGTACTAGATACCCAGTGCCAGTTTACCCGTTTATCCAGTCCAGTCATCCATTATAGGTTACTTGGGCACCCAAAAATGAAAGTGAACAAATTTAATGAAATAATGAATAGAACTAGTACATAATAAATAAAATTACCAATAATGATAAAAAAAAAAAAATTGTCTGCATAAGACATCAAAACATGCACTGCATATTTACTTCCTGTTATTTCTTTTTATTTTATTATTAGCACCACTAAGCATTATTGCTTAGCGCGTTGCTTTTGCCACGCGTGAGTTAGAGATCTTGTGAGAGCCCAGTAGACCACAGACTGGGTGAGACCTCTTGCAGCTCTGCATAGTGTCTGTGTCACCTCACCATCTTCAGTGCATTGGTAGGATACTAGGTTTCATTTTGGTATTTTGTAACTAACTTTTATTTTCTCATATGTAATTGAAACTTATGTAATGTATTTTGGTATTAATGTATATAGTGGAAATTGTGTTTGTGAATGAAAAAGTGAATATTTATTTATGACTTTTACATGATTATCATATGAGATGAATGATTGAGAAATGGAAATGTTGTTGAAAAACATATTGAGATTTTGTTGATGAAATGGAGTTTGGGATTGATTGAAAATATTGGAAGTGTTTTTCACAGGTTCCGAAGAACTGTTTTCTCCATTTTTAGTCGGTACTCTGCCGGATTTTCTATAAAATTTTCGGAACCTCAAATAAATTATAATTTCAATAAATGACTTAAATAAATTATATTTCATAAATTTTACTTCATAACTATGAAAAAAATAATAATAATACTAATAAGTTGAAAAAAAAAATGATTGAATTAAAATAGGGTGTTCCGATACATTGCGTGGCATATCTTGCTCGGCTACACTGTAGACGGGTAAGGGGTGTCACATATTTGGTCTAATTTTGAGGTTTTAGTATCAAGAGCTGCAACAAATGGTCTGTGTATATGTAGCATTTTTCTCCATACAATTAATGCCTCCATATCTTCAATGCGAAGATAATTGCTGCTAACTCTAAATCATGAGTAGGGTAATTCTTTTCATGTGGCCTTAACTGCCTGGAAGCATATGCGACCACTTTCCCTTCTTGCATGAGTACACAACCTAACCCATTGTGTGAGGCATCACTGTAGACTACAAAGTCTTTTCCAAACATTGGTTGTGTTAACACTAGTGCCTTTGTCAACATAGCCTTCAGCCTCTCAAAACTGGCTTGACATTTGTCATTCCAGTCAAATTTCATATTCTTGTGTAGTAATTTAATCATTGGAGCAGCTATCAGGGAAAATCCCTTTACAAATCTTCTATAATATCCAGCTAATCCCAAGAAACTTCTGATCTCAGTTGTATTTCTAGGAGGCTTCCATTCCATCACTGCTTCAATCTTCTTGGGATCCACTCTAATCCCTTCAGCTGATACTACATGTCCAAGGAATGCAATCTCATTCAACCAGAACTCACACTTGGACAATTTAGCATAAAATTTCTTCTCTTTTAGAATCTGCAGAACAATTCTCAAATACTCATCATGTTCTGCTTTATCCTTGGAATACACCAGGATGTCATCAATGAAGACCACTACGAACCGATCTAAGTATGGATGGAAGATATGGTTCATAAGGTCCATGAATGCTGCTGGAGCGTTTGTTAACCCAAATGGCATCACTAGGAATTCATAATGCCCATATCGGGTTCTAAATGTAGTCTTAGGCGCATCTGCATCCTTAACCCTTAGCTGATGATACCCTGATCTGAGATCAATCTTAGAAAACACACCGGCTCCCTTCAACTGATCAAACAGATCGTTAATTCTAGGCAACGGATACTTGTTCTTCACTGTTACTCTGTTTAACTGCCGGTAGTCAACACATAACCTCAGTGTCCCATCTTTCTTCTTTACAAACAGTACCGGAGCTCCCCACGGTGACACACTAGGGCGTATGAACCCCTTGTCTAGTAATTCTTGCAGCTGGATTTTTAACTCTTTCAATTCAGCAGGTGCCATCCTATACAGAGCAATTGAAATTGAAATTTGCAGCATAATCTCAATAGCAAATTCAACTTCCCTTTCTGGTGGTAAATTAGGCAATTCCTCAGGAAATACCTCAGAGAAATCCCTTACTGTGGGTATGTCAGACAAGTTAAGTTTACCCTGCCTAGTGTCAACCACGTGTGCCAGATAGGCTTCACACCCTTTTCTCAACCATCTCCTTACAACTGTAGCTGAGATGACATTGGATAAAAAATCTGCCCTTTCACCTACTATTATTATTTCTTCGTTCTCAACAGTTTTCAGAGAGATTCTCTTTAATTTACAATCTACTATTGCCTGATGATGGGATAACCAGTCCATTCCCAAAATCACATCAAACTCATGGAAAGGCAGTTCGATTAAGTCTGCTAAGAACTCTTTCCCTTGAATCTTCAATGGACAACCCTTATACACCTTGTTTACTACCACACTGTGGCCTAGCGGATTTGTGACCAGGATGTCTTGGTCACTTTCCTCCACTGGTATTCCCTTTTCTACGGGCAGCTTGATACAAATATATGAATGAGCAGATCCAGGATCCACTAATGCATGCACAGAATTATTATAAAGGAGGAACGTACCCTTAATGATATCTGGAGCATCCTGTTCCTCCTGTGCCCTTATAGCATAGGCTTTGGCTAGTTTTCTGCCTTCTGCTCTCTCCACAGACTCTGACATAGGTTTTTGTGAAGTACCGGCTGCCTCAGCCTTACCCGGCCTTCTACCCCTTGGAGCTGGAGGGGCAGGCCTATCAGTTGATACCGGAGTGGATGTAGCAGTTCTTTGTGGACAATCTCGGACTAGGTAGTCTGTAGATCCACACCGTAAACAAGCACCTATCATCCTCCAACATTCACCCTTATGCCATTTTTGGCAATGTGGGCAAGCAACAGATACTGTTGGGGCTGGTCCCCTGTACCCTGTTCCTGGAGAGCTAGCCATTAAAGGGGTGGACTGGCCTCTCCTTGGTGCAAACTGAGATTTGGGCCTCTGTGACTGACCCTGACTTGGTGCTCTACTGAAACTCTGAGTAGGCGAACCTCTGAATTTCTTACTAAGGGCAGAAGATGTACCGGTTTGACCCTGACCTCTTTGCTGCTGTCTGTCTCTTCTGTTCTACTCATTCATTCTAACTTTTTCAACCTTCAGTGCAGCTTCCACTAACTTGGCAAACTCTGTAATCCCCAAGGCTGTAATCATTACTTTAATGTTATCATTGAGTCCTTCCTCAAATCTCTTGCATCTCTCTGCCTCATTAGGGACTATTTCCCGCCTATAGCGGCTCAGTCTGACAAATTCTCTTTCATATTCAGCCACTGTCAGCTATCTCTGGCATAGGGTAATAAACTCCCTTCTCTTTTCTTTCAGGTACACACTGCCCACATACTTCTTTCTAAACTCAGTGAGAAAGAAATCCCAAGTTATCTGTTCTGGTGGTACCTCACTAGTTACTGTATCCCACCACTGATATGCATCATCTTGCAGTAGTGATACAACAGCTTCCAAATTCTGCTCTGGAGTACAATGAAGTTGTTTCAAGACTCTTCCAGTTCTGTCCAACCAATTTTTAGCTGTGACAGAATCATCTTCCCTTTTGCCCAAAAAATCCACTGCTCCAAACTTCCTGAGTCTCTCCATATGAGATTTTTGATGTGGAGGTGGTGGTGGTGGCATAACTCCTGCCATCTGTCTAAAGAACTCAGCCATTTGCTGAAATGTGGCTGGTGCATTTGGTACTGGTGGAGCAGGTTCTCTCCTGTCTCCTGGTTCAGTCATAGATGGAGCATGACTTTCCACTTCCTCATCGATCGCTCTCTGCGATGTGGAGTCCATATTCTGATCAAAATAACAAAACAAATCAAAAGATCTGCATTAGAGTCATCTTAACACTTACAATGCAATGCATGATATGCAATCTATCTAGGCCCAGAAATGCCTAAACCGTGCTCTTATACTACTAAATGTAACACCCCTCACCCGTCTACAGTATAGCCGAGCAAGGCGTGCTACACGGCGTGTCGGAACACCTAGTCTGTGATTATTTCATTTCTTGAACTCAATTTGATTTTAAGAAGTCTTTTATGTAATATTCATATCATGCTGATACTATTGTCATACTTTGATAAAATTAGTGTTTCAAGATTGATAATAAAAATTTGGCAAGGTGCCGTCTGTATTTCGGACAAACTGTCCTTCCAAACCTATTGAAAACAGTTCAATATGATATTATTAAAATCTCAAATATTTTACAGTCTCCATTTCTCAGCAAAGTCAATAGACTTTTACAGTCATTAAACAGTTCCATAATACAGTCCATAATAATTTAAATATATCCAGAAAATCTCTATGTTATTTAATATGTACAAGATATTACAAACTTTAGGGCTTTCATAATATTACAAAATACAAGGCCAAATTTCAAAAATACAATAAAAGTATAAAATACAAGATATCCTAAGTCCTACCATGTATGCAATGCAGTGCAGATGACTCTGGACTCCTGTGCAGATTTGATGCCTCACTCGGTCGTAGGTCTGCTGGGCTCCCCAGCTGTGTCTCCAATACCTACGCGTTACAAAAGCAACGCGCTAAGCAATTTTGCTTAGTGGTGCCAAATATAAAGAAATATACACTAAAATAAAGTAAATAAAGTGTTTACGAATTTTTGGTGGTGTTGTATGTCAGTAGACTGGATTTATGTATTTGAATTTAATAGTACTTGAATTACTGCCCGTGTAGCCTATATACTGACCAGACTAGATAAACGGATATACTGGCACTGGGTACCTAGTACCTCGGGCGGTCATACCATCGGTCACAAAGTGTCTCCCGGTGTGCAAGTAGTGTGGCTAAGAAGCCATATAGTCAATCTGGCGATAAGCCAAGAATAAATACACAATATGTATAGCCGTAGGCTATTAAAGTCACAGTGTGGCATAATAAGCCGTAAAAACACAGTATGGCATGAAGCCATTTACAGAACAGCTGTCAGAATCCTATTGGCATGCCAACCTATCCATACTAGTCAACTAGGCAAACTAGGGTACATTATAAATTAATTGTTTAATTCTTCAATTTTTGGAGTTTACTAACTATTATATAATTCACAAGTTAGTGCATATGTTGACCTTTTTAGATAATATGGATAAGTTGTTTCTAGCATCAATATATCACAATTTATATCTCAATATGCTGCCAATATAGTGCAATTTACCATTTTTACAAGTTGACATTCATTGCCAAAATGCTTCAAGCATTATTGTATGTAAAATGTCAAATTTTTAATTTTTGTATGCTAGATTGGTCTAGCTCAAAGTCTTATTTCTCTTGGTTTTTAGCTTCTGGTCAAAGAAGCAAAATTGTAGCTCTATGTCTTATTGCACGCAGGAAAAAATTTCAGGTCATTCTGAGTTGTATAGACCAAGATATGGTCAATTTACTAAAGTTGGACAGATTGCACCTTTAGTGCAAAATTTGGTCAATTTTTGGTCACTTTTGGTTCGGTAGTTTTTGTACCCGAACTTGTGCAAGCCATTTGACTTGGTTCTGGCCATTTCTGGGCTTTGGTGTCTTCATAAGAATTGTAGATCTATGTCTAAACTAACCATGGTAAAAATTTCAGGTCAATTGGACTTGTTTTGAGTGAGTTATGGTCATCCCAAGGACTACTGTTCATATGGTCAAAAATCTGGGTTGCAAGGTTGCTAATCCAGATTTGGTCATTTTTAATGTCAGTTTCTAGGCAGAATTTTGGCAACATTTCTACATGAAAGTTGGCCTATTTGGTGTCTAGTTTCACCCCCCATTGGCCTCATACCAATTGGGTTCATAGTTTGGCACTTATGGCCTAATTTAGGTACTGCCTTTAATACACAACCTGCACAAAGCACATACACTTCCAATTTGATATTCCTTCTCCTCCTCATTACTTCAATATTCAATCAATAACACTTCCATATATATATTGTACACAATTCCAGCAAAAATTTTTTTGGGCAGAATATTCAAGTGCTCAATGCACACAATTCACCATTAAGTTCAACACTCACTTCCACCAAAATTCAACATATCTCAATATCAATATTACACATACACTTCAACATAATCATACTTCAATGTCACTTACACTTGCTGCCCACAATTTAACATTAGCATATTTCATTAATAACTACATGTTCACACACAAATTCATGCTATTAGGGGCTGCCAAACATGGCAGTTTGCTCAAGGCATCAAGGTTCCATTTCACACCCTTAATTCAAATACTACATGCACATACTTAGATACAAACTTACTACAACTTTCATTTGAATTAATCAACCTTCATTTCCATTCATTAGAAGTAAAAATAACTCAAGCTCAACAAAGGTTCATGGCTGCCAAAAATGGACAAGTCCATTTCTCACTATTTCTTTCATTTCTCTTCACCAAAATACTCACCTCAACCTAAACACAAGGTTTACTAAAGCAAGGGAGAGGTTTTGGACACTTACCACTTTTGAAGCTTATCAAAACTTCACCAAATCTTGCTTTTCTTGTTACCAATATCTTCCCCAAGGTGAGTATGCAAGTTTTAATGAAGGAAAGAAGTGAAAAGGATGGCTAGAACATGCTTGCATGGAGGTAGAGCAAGGTGCGGCAATGGAGTTCTTCCATGGTGGAAATTCGGCTGGTTTGTGGAAGGTTGAAGATGAAGTGGTTTCTGCCCACTAATGGCTTAGATAAATGTCTCAAGGCTTGAGTTAGTGGAGCACTAACTCTAAATTAATTGTTTAATTAGTTAAACTTTCATTATTTGCACTTTTAGCTCAATTCTTTCACTATTTACCTAATGTATCACCATTTAATTTTTCATGACATTTATAAAGTGTAATATCATTTATTTTTAATGGAGATTGAGGTCAAAAGGCAACACTAGGTGTTAAATGACCAAAAACCCCACTTCGGGTTATATTCCTGATTTTTCGGTAACACCGATTTTTGTCTGTTTCTCGATTTTTTATTTTTTTTTATACTAATTTACTAATTTTTTTTTGATATTTCTAGTGTCAATTACATTTCAATAAACCTTTATTTATGTCTCAAAATTAGATTCAGAGGGTTCCCCGCGGTCCTGGGGTCGGCAACGGCCTTTCCAGTGCGGTCACCCATCGCTGCGGTGCCGGCTCATTTAACTTAGCTTCATTTTCTCTCTTTCATTTTTTTTTATTTTTCTTGTATTTTCTTTTTATTTATTTCATCATTATATGTCTATTTACCATCACCGAAGTGTAGTTCTAGACATCTTAACTTGCCTGGACTGTTATTTGACCACTGAAGCAACAGAACGTACAGAATACGTACAGTGGGGATGTTACAATATCTACTCAATTCTAGAAATTCTGTAGCATATTCATCTACAGACCTGCCATTCTGCCTTAAGGCCTCAAAGGCCCACTGCTTTTGATCTCTGAAACTTTCTGGTATGAACCGGTTGATAAACAGTTCCACAAACTGGGTCCATGACAAACCTTCCATCCAAGATAATATGTAGTCATTCATCCACTGTCTAGGTATAGGCCCCATCACATACTGCATACACTCTATAAGTCTCCTATCAGTCAAATGTAACTCCGTCCCTGCCTGTCTGTAGGAATCCAAAAACCGATAAGTATCATCTGACACATCATAAGTACCTGGAACCAACTTATTGAAATTTATTATTTGTTTGTAAGGTTCCTCTCTTGGTGTGGTGGACTACTACTGTTGGGGAAGGCGGACCATATACTGTGCCATCATATCATTAGTTCTCTATAAACCAGCCAGAGTAGTTGCCATTGGGTCCATGGGACCTTGTGCCATAAAAGACTAATCCTGAACTAGTGGCAGCTACTCTTCTACTTGAGCAGCTCTAGGCCTCCTACCTCGCCTCCTCGGGGCAAGCACCTCATCCTGTGCTGACACCTCGTTAGGCACATCTGGTTCTGGTGCAGTGGCAGCTCTCCTACTTTTACATATTTTCCTGAAATTCAGCAGCATTAGCCCACAAAATTTCAAAATAGCATGTTACACAGCTCTATAGAATCATATTTACACACAACTATGTAAAGCAGAAACTAGAAGCAAAGATGACAATGCAAGACGAATGTGGACCCTATTTTCCGCATGTGACTCCTAGTAGACTCTTCCCAACACTTTAGACAATTTCTCCCTATGAATCTGGAGCCTAAGCTCTGATACCACATTTGTCACGACCCAACCTATGGGCTGGACTGGCACTAGGACCTGGGCCAGCCTAAAGCCCTCAAGGCCTGTAGTAAGCCTAACTATTCATCAACCCAACTCTAAGGCCCATTTCGGCCCAATTTCAAGAATTCAACCGGACAGAGTCCGGCCATAAAATGGACCTTTCAACGGGGAGTTTTTGACTCACCCGACCTGTGAACACAATATATAATCAATTGAGGAGCTCAGCTCACCCTCCACATACTCAAATGTCATAAAAATAAATGGGAGCTCAGCTCCCTCATCCAGTCCAACATACATGCATATATAGGTCCAACATGGTAATTATATTACAGACCCAAATCAAATGAATATTTCTAACACATGCCGAAATTCTAAAAGTTAACAGAATTATACAAACATGAATAGAAGACCTGCGAAGGAGAAAAGTAGGTTAACCACAACAATAATCCTCCTGTAGCCTAAAAAATATTGAACAGGAGTGAGCGTTCGACTCAAAGAGTAAAATATCAATTTTAACCATAATCTCTATAACTATCTAAAGCTAATGCACCCTGTAGAGTGAAATGCCACATCGTCAATATTTTCACATCATAACAGCAAAAAGGTAATTTGGAGTACTCACACACCCGATAATGTCAAACCATAAATATATGGGAGCCGATCCCCTATACAGCCCTCTTAATCCAACCTCTGCCAGCGAAGAACTCAAGTTGGACTTTCGCTTAATAAACCAATACGGGGTCCCAGCGAAGAACTCAAGCCGTGTCTACCCCGAAGGACCGGGTCCCAGCGAAGACCTCAAGCCGTGTCTACCCGTTCTGTCCATATCCAACACTATACCACATGCACGCCAACGCACGCACACTGCTCCAAATTACTACAAACACATCCATGGCACTTTAACAGTTGTGAATGCAACATAAAACGTGCCTAGAGTTTAACTACATAGATATATATACATAAAAGTGATGCATGGGCATGGTTGAACATATAATAATATTGAAATTACAATTAAAATTAATATTTTACTCACAGACTTAATCGCAGTCACTGTGGTGGCTGGGCGGAGGAGAAAGGCTGCCTCGGCTCACCTGACAATTTTATTACAATTATTTAGTATATTTGACTCAACACAAACTAAGAAAAAGACTAAAGATGTCCTAAGTCGTGCCGAAAATCTGGCAGAGTCTCCCTTATACCTAGGACCTACCCAACCTGCAAAAGGGCTTAAAACGCACTTCTATATCCACAAACCATACACCCACAACTCAATCACATCACACAGCCCCTCCTGGGCCCATCCAAACAATCATCAATCACAATATGTAAAATTACTGTTTAGTCCTCATAATTTAACCCTTTTGCAAAAACTACCCAAATGAGTTCTAAAAATTCTAAATCTTTGTCCCGTGGTCCTTAGCATCATTACTAAGCTAATGCAAAAGGAATTATAATTTTCTGAGCTACCACGAATATTTTATGAATTTTTAATCCAATTCAAGCACTAGAAAATTAAGAAAAAGTAAGGTTCGGGTTTACCTATGCCAATTCTAACTCCGGGGACGCGCTTGGGACATCTGACAATGGTGGAGTAGCCAAAATCTTGACCCAATTCTGAGACTTTTTCGGTAGCCTATCTGTCTGGCCGGAAATTCATAAACCTGGGCAACCGTCGAATTTTCGCGAATTGAAGGTACCTACACGAAGCCCACAATACGGGGGTTAGTATATAATTTTTACGAAATTTTTTGAGCTCATTTAATGCTCAGAAAAATACTATGAAGTTTCGTAGGACCCACCGAAAAACGGTGTTGAAAAATTTTAAAATTTATATTACCGCGAAGCTCTCGACGAGTGTAAAGCTCTGGTACTCTCGGTTTTCTCATGGGGTTCACGGTTTGCGAGAAATCTAGCCCAAAAATCGAAATGGGTTAAAATTTCTCGGGCAAAATTGGACAAACCACTCGATGGATTTTGGTGTTCTTGGTGTCTATGGAAAGCTCTCGAAGTGTAGATGGTGTTTGACACAAGACCCGGCCCAATCGGTGGCCGGATTTTGGCTGGGAAGCCGAAACGAAGCGCTACGCGTCGCGTGACTTCGCGTGCGTTTTCCTGGTGTTCCAGGAGGCGACCGACGATGGGGGAAGGCTGGGGCGGTGCGCCGGCGAGATGGGGAGGGCTGGGTGGCGACGACGCGACATGGGGAGGAGGGAGGAGAGAGAAAACGGGAGGGGAAGGAGGGACGTCGGGCGCGCCCGAGGGAGAAGGAAGAAGAAAAAGAAAAGGCCGGTCCGATTCGACTGATCAGATCCGGTCCGATTCGATTTGATCGGTCCGATTCAAGATACAAAATTTTAAATTTTTACTTTGCCTTGAGATAAAAAAAGAGGTCCAAAAATTTCGAAAAAATTCTAGAAAACTCAGAAAAATTCATAGAATCCAAATATATTTTTTAGTTTTGCCACGTGGTCTTTAAATTAATTTTTAAAAATCATCAAAGTTTTATATTTTCAAAAAATTGAATCCGATTTCTAAAATTCAAAAAATTTCAAATAATTTTTTAAAATTTAAATTAAATAAAATATTAATATTTATCTACAAAATAATAAATTAAAAAATTAGGGGCGTTACAATTTTATACACTCTACTGTATTTAAGAATTTTCTATCTTAAAATTTTAATCTAGATGGAAAAATTCAAATTCAAGATATCTCAACTTTATATATTTTAAAGGTGAATGAAAATTAATTAAAATATCTCGAATTATCACTATTTTAATCTGATCAGATATATATAAATATTAATCAATAATTTTTCTAAAGATATATAGAAATTATATTTTTTTTTACTAAGGACAAAGAAAGAAAAAGAAAATCTTAGGCAATACGTACCAACTTGTGAAGAAAGTAATCTTTTAGCTTTTCTAAGCTCAATAGCGAAAGTTATAACTTCTAACTTCCAGGAAAAATACTCCTTTGACTAAAGTTCAACGCAATTGAGTGATTTCAGCCATGCATCTGCATATTTTTAGTTTTTGTAGCTTTATTTTATTTTTTTTTTTTTGCATAGTACATAATTTTACTACATAAATTTACTTTTAAAATTAATTTAAAAATTGTTATACCTCTAAATTTTTATTTTAACTTATTAAACTCTTATAATTTTTTATTTTTATAAGTTTTAATGACTAAAAGATATTTAAATTTATATATATATATATATATATATATTCAGTTTAAGTTAAAACTTTAATTTTATAGATTTGATTTTAATTTTTTTGATATTTTTCACAACTTTAGCAATTAAATTATTTAATCGAAACAAATAATGAAATTGATAACATTGCACATTGATGAAGATAAAATATTTATATTTTGTTAATGGACGAATTATTAAAAAAAAAGTTATGAATTAAAAAATTCAAAATTCAATCTGAAGTGGGTATTCAGCAATAAATCGACTCTAGGTTGATGAGCTAGTCTCATATATAACCCATTTTTGCCGAGCTTAACAATGAGTAAGGGTATCGGTTGGATCGCTTAATCAAGGAACAACTTGAATGAAGTTAGTTCGGTCAAGTAGAGTTCAACGTTACCTGTCACCCCACAAATTTTCACTCCCGTAGAGGTCCAATTTTTTTCGCAAGGTGGCCTACAGAGGGAGGTTCAGTGGGCGTAAGTCCTTGCGGGGCAAAGGGGATGGTACGCATTGTGTGGCAGGCAATGCGGGCGGAAAATGAGGTTTTTCGGCTAAACAGGCTCATCGGGTGAGCTGGGGAGCAATTTGGCAAGTGCTGGTGGAAATGAGGTTCAAGCTGCCAGGCCGGGCCCAAAATGAGGTTCGTGGCGTCTTTGGAGGCCTCACCGGCGCTGCGGGCTTGGCTGGGAGCTCCGCAGCCAAAACGAGGTTCATAGGCCGAGCGCCGCACGAAGGCCGCAGGCGCGAGGCTGCGAGGGACGACTCCAAACAAGGTTCGGCGCGCAGCGCGGCGCAGCGGCGCGCGAGACCGGCGAGGTTCTCTGGCGAGGCGCGCTGAGCGCGAAGACGCGGCCGCGGACGAAACGAGGTTCACCCACGAAGCTTCCGAAGCGCTGGAGAGCGCTAAGCGTCCGGGCTCGCGGAAGCGTCAGGCGCGGAAGCGCTGGGCGCAGACGGGCCCGTAGGCAGGCCAAAACGAGGTTCACTGCAGGAAATTTCCAGAACAGCCCAGAATCGCCCAGAAACGCCAGAATTGGGCAGAAATCCAGATTTTGGCCCAAAATGGTCTAGAAACTGCCCAGAACGTGCCCAGCCACTGCAGCAAGCTTTTTGGGGTATTTTTATGGGAAAAGTGCTAGAAGCTTCCTCCACTAGCACCAGAATTTTCCCAAGGCAAAATCTCAACCCTCCATCCAAAATTGGTGATCCCAAGGCACATCTTAGCCATCCAATTGGAGGAGCAATTTCAGCCACAAGTTTGGGCAGCCACCACACTATAAATAGGGGGTCTTGGCACACATTTGGGACATCCATCAAGACATCAACCAAGCATCCAAGCTTCCTACAAACACTTGTGCATTATATATGAACACGTCCAAAATATGTGCGTTTAAGGGAAGCCAAGACGTGTGGAAAAAGCGCATAGCAATGGACCGATTGACCAATGAGTGAATGAAAGAGGAAACGAGTGAGAGTGTAGTTTCTTATGCTTCTTCCTAAAGCACAAAAATTAACTATCTTTTTTCCTTTTTTATAAAACAAAAACTCACCATCTTGCATTCCAAGCTGATTCACGAATTGGATAACAATTTTAAGGTTGCCAATGACGCGATTCTGTCACTTCAGCAACTTATAATAAGTATATAATTAATTTGTACAACTTCTGTAATAATGCATTTGTTTGGGATTAAAATAATAATAAAAATAATATTTAATCTGAATTTAAATATAAAAGTTGAATTAGAGTCAAATATCTTTAATTTTTAAAATTTATCACTAACCCTCACGCGGTGATTTTGCTGACATGATTGCTTAAATAAAATAAAAAAAATTAAAAAGATTACTTAGGTCTGAATCTTAAAAAAGTTGGGCCCTTAAACCAAAAAGGATGAATTGCAGGATAACCACCCTTCGACTTGTCATTATTCTTTTCCTTTTGCTGACCAAGATAGAAATTAGACCATGCTCAAATTTAAACAGGTCCTTCAAAATTTTCTTGATGGGTTGCCGGAGATTGCAGGAGCTGGTTGGACTGGATAGGAGAAAACTAGGATGCTCATTCATCATTTACCAGAATTACTGGGGAGAGGATCATTTTTCCTGGAAACTAAAATTTTATGATGATTTAATTAAAATATATATATTTTTAATTCTCATAATTAAAAATCTAATAGGTAAAGAATTTGATTCTTTTAAACTTAAAAAAAAAAATCATTTAAAAAAAAATCAGACAAAAAATAATAATTTCTTTAAAATAAATTATTTGTAAAAAATAACGATTATACTGAATTTTTATTTTTTTTAAATGATTCTATTTATATTAAAAAGAATTGAATTCTCTTCTTTTCAAATATGAAAACTGGTTAAAAAATAAATTAAATTAATTTCTTAATAAATTCTAACTTTTAAATAAGAAAAAATATAATTGTGTGAAAATTAAATTAATTATTTTCTGATAAACAATTTTTTTCAAACCAGGCCATTAGATATCAATTCCTCTTAACATCCATTCATCTCAAGGCCTCGAAATGCTAATAAAATACACTAAGACGGGATTTTGTGCATATTCATATATTTGTATCAAAGATCACCATCTTTTCCATAGATGATGAATCAATAATCGCACGCAAATCAGTTCCAGAATTTCTATATAATTAGTGGGCCTATCGATTATAATTGCAATTCTTAAAACTGATTCATATGCAACATTTAGGAAAAAAAATTAACAAATTGTTAACCTGCTTTAAATCTAAGCATAGCCAAGTTTAAAACTAATAAAATCTAATCTCAATTGTGCGCATAACAGTTCTTGCAAACAAGTCACATAGCCTTAAAGAGAGTAAAACGGGGGTGGTTTGGGAAACAAACACCAAGTAGGCTTCATCTTTTTAGCTGAAGCACTGCATTCCACATTTTTTTTTTCATCACTCTTTGCTTCTTGAACTTGGGGCATGGCTTTCTATGATGCATGCACGATCGAAGCTTGTTCTTAGGAACTCTGTCCATGTTACACAGACTCATAAAACAGGTAGCAGAGGAAGCACTCGGCCAAATCTAAAGGACGATTATCAGTAGCAACAATCGATGCAATCTCTACCAGGAGATTTAACCCTCCAGACCTTCAAAATCACCCAACATTCTTCTTTTTCTTCTTCTTCTTGGAGGATTGTAAATGTAAGTACTCAAACAATAATTTGAAATCAAAAACCAAAGAAAGCAGGGAAGAAAAAAGATGATAAATGAGCGAAAGAGAAAGAAAACAGAGAAAAAAGTAGGGTTAAAATACAGAAATCATAAGGATTCTAATTATAACGGTTATGCTTCCAGAGAGTCGGTGAGCCGATTGGCGCAAACTTCAATTGGCGCCCAATCTTCCTATAATGAGTTTTTTTTTTTTCCTTTTTATCAATTTTTTTTTTACCAATTTATCATTCGATTTCTCCTTTGCTATTCATGTCATGTTAATTTTTATACATAATTCTTTTTTTTTTTTTAATTATTGAGCGATTGAATTGAATTGAATTGAAAATAATGATGAGATGAAATGCCATGGAAATATTTTTTATCTGTATCCCTGTAGGAATTAAGATGAAAAGGAAAAAATTGGTGTAATATTTGAATAATAAATATATATTTCAAAAATAAAAATTTAAATTTTCCCCATATTCATTAAACTCAATATTAAAAGATATAAATATTTTTTAAACCATACAAATAAGAGAGAAGAAAACTGAAATGCTGATCATATTAAGTACACAAATAAAAATGTGTAGGCAATGGAATAAACATTTGCTTTAATTCTTTGTGCTTCTTTGGGTTAGAAGGTTGAGTTGCACTACAACGCTTAAAGGAGAAAACTAGGAAGCTTAATTGCTACCTAACAACTAGAAAGCGAAAGAATCAACTCAGCTATCAACCTCTTACCGTCCATTCATTCCAAGGCCTTCAAATGCTGACATAATACAGTACACGGGAATTGTGTATATGAAAATTTCTGGTACAGAGAGAGCAAAACAAAGCACATTGGGGCTGCTACCTCCTAAACATGCCTGAATTTTGAAGTGTTCGGCTATACCCAGCAATGACAGCTGAGCTTTTAACTTGTTCCCATATCTTTGCAGAATTTTTCAGCCAGTCACGTTCTGAGACAGCCCTTGCAAAGGAAGGACAGTTCATGGATAAAACCTGAAGAAACAATAAACTAAAAGTTTACATTCTCATCATACAGTTTGGAACATGAGAGTGAGTATTTAAATCTTCCATCTTATTCCACGAACATGCTAATCACATAGGGAAAAAAAAGTACACATGCTTGATTCTTAAAGATACAGACCTCATCTCGCAGTTTCCATAGTGCAGAGTTGTAACTTTCATGCTGGGCCCTTGGCAAGTCATCTTTGTTTTTAGATGGGATTAAAAATAAATTCAGTGGCATAGCATGAAAATCATTAATAGTACTAGAAGCCGTGGAAGAAAAGAAATTTTCCTTTCTCATGTTTCCCCATCTCCCTCTGATGAATGAAGAGGAGCTGAAATATTGTGCAAGTGCCTTCCTCATTTGCACTAAGTTGAGTGGGGTAACATTTTGATCTTGCAATCTGAAAAAAAGAATCATATGAGTGCTACTCAACTCTAATCATCACTATGCTCAACAATATATGGCAAACTTCAAAACCCTAAATGAGACACAGTGAGTCTTTTTTTAAAAAAAAAACAAAAAAGATGCAGTGAGCAAGCAAGAGCACATCATATCTTTGGTTAACTCAGTAGTAGGATAAATTTTAGGCCATGCACCAACAAGTCTGTAATAAATGCCAAAAAATTGAATTGAATCTTTATTGTTTGAATTGAATCTTTATGTTTTATTATCTTTCAAAAACTATATTGAATGCAAGTGCTATTTGATTGAGAGTATAACAATCCTTGAATGTATTTGGTGAAATATTAAGTCTACTGAAATTATTCACTGGTGGTAACAGCTCAACCTTCTCTTCCGACTCCATCTTCAAAAACACAGCAGCCCAAGCACATTAACGTGCATCGATAATTATATGCCAATAAGATTCCAGAATTTCTATATATCAAATTCAAACAATGTTGTAATCCACCATAGGAACAAAAACAAATGGCCTTTTATAATCCAGTGCAAGCAAGGAAAGATGAAATTGCCACTATAAGTTTGGGGTAGAAGTAGAACGAAACACACACATTTACAGAAAATGTATCATGTGCATTGTGATGACCATATGGGTGATGTTGGCCAAGTTTAGGTCTACTAAAATCAAGAAATGTATCTTCAAAAAAGCAAGGCCGACAGAATGACATACATTGAACAACTTGAGAACCAATACCATATCATGAGAAATGCCCCAATTCGGAGAGGAAAAAGCTCATTCAATCATGTCTTTCACTATTATATTTCTATAATTCACTTTCAAGGCGTTATACATTACCAAGTAACGGAAATTCTTTAGGATAAATGTGAAATGCAAAATGATTGCTTACTTTGTATGCACAAAGACTGGAGTAGCCATATATTCTTCACCCTCAAAGAGTTTATCTTTATTTTCTCTTTCAGGCCCCCCAGTTGAGCTCTGCAAAAGTGAAGATGGATCAGGTATACCATGTTTCAACAGGTCAACCTGCAAAAAGAAAGAAAAAGCCATGTAAGATATATTATAATATGTCCAATCAGCATGCCCAAAGATGACCAAGTAACAAGGAAATCAATGACCCTAAAAGAAAATGCAGGAGAAGCGACTTGACAATGAATGCATGCATAGATTGCTGGCACAATATGAAACAATAAGAAGTTAATAAGAACAAAGACCAGGCAGGGGCAATACCGTCAACATCAAACGCCACATATTATCATCATGAACTCCATCTGATACCACAAGCAGAATGTGACAAATGGATGCTAGAAGAACGCCAAGCTAAAGAGATTCCTTACGGCATCCCACAAATATATAAATTCATTAGACATTCTATTATTGTCAAATGTACAAATATCAAAATAAAGAAAAAATAGATTCAATGTGAGTAGAAAAAACATGTTTTACATCAGTGTTGAACTTAGATATGCGCTTCCTCTATAGTCACCTGAATAGCCATAAGTTCATGTGCTAATTCAGCAGATAGATTTTCACCACTTAAAACTGAAATTGTTGAAGAACCATCAGGTCTCATCATCTCAGCTAATACAGATGGAGTAAAAACAGGCTGCAGACAATGAAACGGTGTTAAAGGAGAGAAAAGAGAAAGGATCAAGAAATTTATTGGGAATAGGTGGAGAATAAGAAGGAAAAAGACAAAACAGCATATATATCCTCAGTTTGGTGTCAAAACAATGATCATCAATTGCTCACCAATTAATCATCACTTAGGTTTAATGGTACAAATATATGTTTCTATAGGCCTTGCTGTACATATTGCATAATTATTGTATGGAAGATCTATATAAAATGACTTTAAATGGACATTTAACATTCCACATCATAACATCATCTCAGGAAGAAAAATGCATATCAAGATAGAGTAAAACATCTGATGTGGATGCTCTAAAAAAAAAAAAAGGTAATAAGCAAAAACCTGGGTGTCTAGAAGTATAAGCCGCTCAGCAGATATCCTTGGTTCAATGCCTACGCTACAATGTCTTGCCATTGCTCTGTTATCTTCTGACTGTACACTAAATGGTGGCAACATTCCTGCATTCTAGCATAGTATAATTATCTATTGGAAGTGGCAAGCCTTATAACAAGTAATATATGAATTCCAACTAGCAGTGGCAAGCAAGCAAGTAGATGCTACACTAATGGCACACATTTATTCCATGCACACAAATAGTATTTTGGTATCAGTACTAATCCATAAAGGACATCTTATTACCCCTCTTTCTAGACTGCTGTCAGATGAATGGGTAAAGCTGCTCACTAAAACCACTTGAAATTGGTTTAACCCTCAATCTAGGCAGCATATCTAGATAGTTGCATAAAATACATAATATTGCCACATAATTAATCATGAAAATTCACCTTCTAATGAGAATGAAGCTTAATATATGAAATTCTTCTAACTGAAGCAAAATAAATATCTTATGATGTACAAAAAGGTAATACATTCAGGAAAAATTAATAAAATCCAAAGTTAAAATTGTGGAAGAAGATAACTAAAAGAAATAAAAAGATGAGTTTAAGTTAAAAACTCTAATTAAACAAAACAAACCATAAAGAAAATGAACAAGGAAACAGAATTTTATAAATTAATTATCTCCCTCTAAGTTAGTAGGCGATTAAATATTCGAATTACACACCTAAAGCTTGCAAAACTTAAAATATACTCAAGTTACTCATATTAAGCTATATAAAGGACTCACCGGGTGAACCCGCATCAAAACCGTATAGCTCATTCATGATGGTGGACTTGCCAACTCCAGGTGGCCCAATTACCCCTATCACAGTGAAATCTGTATTCTCAGTCAGAAACTGCACAAAATCATAAGCTTTTATCAAACTTCAGCCAGCCCCACTCTTGCTATATCATAACCTTAAGCAACTTAAAATCTCCAGCAAATTGAAAATAAAGCGACTACATATTATGCAGACACAAACGTAACAGGAGACTTACAGGGAGAAAGCGATCAATGTGGAATTCCCAGGAATCAGAGAGGAGATTGAGAGACCCAATTGCAGGCAGACGAGACCGATGTGGCACCGTTTCGTCTTCAGCACCGCCGCGTCCAAATTTACCGACCACAGGTCCAGTGGTAACCAGTCCGGGCTTAGCCAATAGAATTTTAGGAGCCGGAGGGACCGTTGAGGGACTGGAAGAACCGGTGCCACCAGTAGAACCTGCCATTGAATTAGTATTTGAAGTTCGATTTTCAGTTGCTGAAACCTAGTTTCGTTTCCCCCCTTTGCGGCCATGAGCACAGGGGAAACGCTCCGAAGATCTTTTATCTGGCAGGGCAAGCTGGGCTCTGAAATAAAGAAAACCATTCTTTTTCTGGCCCAAAGGCCCCGATATTTAACTCAGTAATTCAATATATGAAAAAAATAATAATAATAATAATAATAATAATAATAACTTGACCAGGTGAGGGGTTCTTCTTCAGGGCCATTAAGCTATGAATGAATGAATGATTTTCATCTCAACATGGCTTGATTCAGACGCCTCGATTCTCTGCTCACGTCAAAAAATATAGTTTAGTAATAGAAATTAACAATGGATATAAGTTGTAAATTTCAAAATTTTATTTTTATTTTTATATTATTTAGCAATGAATGCAAGTCTATTGCTAATTAAATTTTGAGGCAATATACTACTTTTGTAATTGTTCAATTTCTATCTTCTACTCGCTTTCTTAAGCTTTGATATCTTTTATTAGCTCATAATAATCTTTGATTAATGAGGGTTTTTTCAGAGTTAGTTTGAAAACGATTAAATGATTTATTTTTTAGAGGAAATTAGAATCAAATATTATCATTTTGTCTTATTTTTGTTTTTATTTTAAAAAAATAAATCAAAATTTGAGATATCTGTAAATTAATGTTGGTTCAGGATTTAATTTGATGTTGAGTTTATGAAAAAATGTTGCTCAATTAAAAAGATTTCTATAAGATTTTGTTAAATATTAGGTTTACAATTGTAATATTACTGAAGATTTTTATTTTAAATTTCTTTTGAAATTTAATTGAGAATTAATATACATATTTATTTATTTAAATATAATAAAATAGATTTCTAAAATAAATTTATTAAATTAAATTTTTTATTAATAGTAATAAAATAGACAATAGAACAATAGAAAATAATGTTAATTATACTATAAGGATTAGATCTTTAGAAGTAAATGAAACACTTAAGAGAATGAAAGTGGGTAAAGCCTGTAGACCCGATGGAATACCAATTGAAGTGTGGAAGTATTTGGAAGATATAGGAGTGACATAGTTAACTAAATTATTTAATAATATTATAAACTCAAATAAAATGTCTGATAAATGGAGGAGGAGTATTTTAATACCTATTTTTAAAAATAAATGAGACATAAAAAGTTGCTCAAACTATAGGGGAATTAAACTCATAAGCTATACTATGAAGTTGTGGGAGAGAGTTGTAAAACATCGACTACGTCATGATACTTCTATCTCTCTCAATAAATTTAGCTTCATGCCCGGTCGTTCAACTATAAAAGGGATATTTCTCATTAGAAACTTGATGGAGAAATACAGAGACGTGAAGAAAGATCTACACATGATTTTTATTAATTTGAAGAAGGCTTATAATAGTGTTACAAGAGATGTCTTATGGAGTGTGTTAGAACAAAAGAGGGTATCTATTAGGTACATACAAGTGTTGAAATATATGTATGAAGGAGTAACTACTATTGTGCGCACAGTGGGAGGGGACACAAGAGATTTTCTTATCTTAATTGGATTACACCAAGGATCAGCTATAAGCCCTTAACTTTTTACATTAGTTTTAGATGAATTGACGAAACATATACAAGAGAGTATTCCTTGGTGCATGATGTTTGCGGATGATATTATTCTGATAGATGAGACGCGAGAAGGAGTCAATAGAAAGCTAGAGTTTTAGAGAAGTACTCTAGAATCAAAGGGCTTTAAGTTAAGTAAAACGAAGATAGAATACATGTATTGCAAGTTTAGTGAAGACCAAACTGGTGATAGGAAAGGAGTTAGTTTGGATGGAGTGGTACTGTCCCAAAGTAATCACTTTAAATATCTCGGCTCAGTCTTTCAAATAGATGGGGGGGGGTGTGAAGAGGATGTTAGTCATAAGATTAAAGCCGGATGATTGAAGTGGAAACGTGTTACGGGAGTTTTATGTGATCGCAAGATTCTCAATAAGTTGAAAGGAAAATTTTACCGTACAACCATAGGACCAACTATGTTATATGGTAGTGAGTGTTAGGCACTGAAGGAGTCCTATGCGTCTAATATAAGAGTTGCGGATATGAGAATGTTAAGGTGGATAAGTAGTCATACTATACTAGATAAAGTCCGTAATGAGAGTATTAGAGAAAATGTAGGAGTGGTGCCAATTGAGGATAAGTTGAAATAATGGAGATTAAGGTAGTTTGGTCATGTGAAGCGTAGACATACAGAGGCTCCAGTTAGACAAGTATAACACATTAGGTTATAGGATAGAAAGAAAAAAATGGGTAGACATAAATTAACTTGGAGGAGACTAGTACAACATGACCTATAAGTATTATACATTTATGAGGATTTAACCCAAAATCGTTTAGAGTGGAAAAAGCGAATCTATATAGTTGACCTCAAATTTTTGAAATAAAGGCTCAGTTGAGTTAAGTTGAGTTGAGTATTAATAATAATAAACATGTATATTTTTATCATTAATAACAATAATAATTAATATATATATATATTAAATAAAATTATTAATCTTATTATTACCACTAATTACCATACGACTCTATTTTCTTAATACTTAACATAAAAATTTAAATAAAATTAATATATATCTATATTTATGAATTATAATTACAAAAAAATGTAAATCTTTATCATTAATAATAATTAATATGTATATAATTAAATAAAATATATATGGTGTTATTTAACTGGACTTTTTAGTTTACTAGTAAAGTTAAAAGATGGTGTTATCACTCATGGCACGATGAAAGAGAGAGAAATGCTAACTAAATGCTATATAAATCAATAAATATATTTATTTTAATATTAAAATAAATAATATAATATAACAAATTAATAATTATATATATTTTTAATAATAAAATAAATTATATAATATATTTTCTTATTTATCATTTTATATATTATAAGCAATCATCCAACATATTTTTTGTCAAACACTTGCATTTAATAGTTAAATCAATTAGGTTCTAAATTGAAATCAAATTGATTCATTTTGAGATTCGAATTAAAATCAATTTTGAATCATATTAAAAATAGTCAATTTAGTTTCCATCAAAATATATTCCTTTAAAGAAATAAAAATTGAAAAAAAAAATTAGCAGTTAGATTTAATCAACAGCAAACGCCGGTGGTCTGATTTTGATATTCAGAATAACGATTCCAATTTGAAATTAAATCTCAATTAACAATTAGATTTTTTTATATTTACAATTCACTTTTTAAATATGGTTTATATATATATATATACACTAATGGTTATGGTTGTGCATTTTTTTTTTGTATTTATAATTATTTTTTAAATATGATTTATAACTTTTTTTTTTTTTATTACTTATGGTTAGAACTGTGCATGATGATTTCAGACAATCACACCCAACCCAATCAAAGATTTGTATTAATTATAACTAATTGGTTCATTTATTTCAAAATAATTTTTTTAAAAACATGCATTTTATGTCTTTTTACACTCGTTATATATATTTATGATTTAATATTTTTATATAAATTTTTTTATTAAATTTGTGTATAATATAATATTATTATAATATATTAATTATTATTATTATGGTAATATAATATTTTTTATTTTTTATGATATGTATATTGTGTGTGCACTTATAATTTTTAAATTATATTAATAAAAAAGAAAATATATCAATAAAAATAAAAAATTATACAAGTCAAATTTATCATGAAAAATTTATTATTATATTATAATTTTATAATTAATATTTTATAAATATATAAATTTAACTATTTATTATTTTTTCCATTTATATATTTTTGTATTAAATTTTTCAATGATAAAGTGTTAAATTTATAAAAACTAATTAACTTTTAATTCTTATAATATATAATAATTATCATAAAAAAATTAAACTTTTTTCAACCCTATTTCAGAGTTTATATATATAATAATATAATAAATTCAATTTGATATAATTTCATATAATATTAATTTTTTTATTTATAATTAATTTTTATTCAATTTTTAATTTTATTTACTAAAATTAATCATAAATAAACACATTAATAAATATTAATATTATTAATTTTTATTTGATAGGTAATATTTTACATAATTTTATATCTTTTTATGATATGGAGAAAAACTTTAAAATTAGATTAACAAATATATTAATACTAATAAATTAATAACTAAATTTTTTATATAAAAAATAAAAAATATATATTAATAAAATAAAAAATACTGACGTTAGTATATTATTATTTTTAATTTGAATGATTATAGTAAAAATTATATAAATAATTATTCAATTTACAGTAAAATATTTTATTAAATTAATTTATAATATATTTTTAAATTAAAAATTTTATAATTATTTTTTAAAAAGTAAACGTAAAACTTTAATAAAAGAAATTGTTAAATTGAAAAGCATAAAAATTCTATTAAATTATATAATATTTACATTGATATAAAAATTGAACTCTTTTTATATCAAATTAGACTCTTTTATATTTATATTTAAATATAAATTTATTAAATTAAAATAATAATTTTATATTCAAAATATGATTCTTAATTCTTTTTATATGTATTTACTATTTGTCAAACTAAAATAAAATTATAGTATTAAAAAAATATTATACTTTTTTTATATGTACACATATTATTATTTGTAAATTTTTAATAATATATCATTTTAAAATAAAAAATTAGTATTATAAATTTTGTCATCCTATTAATTATATTAATTTTATAATTCAACTTAATTTTTTAAATAATATATAATTATCTATTTAAAATTTTCTCTGATATGAGTAATTTTATATTATTTAAAAATATTAAATTCATATAATTTTATTATATATTACATATTATAATTAAATATTTTTTTATAAATCAATGAATATTATTTTTTTATAATATTTTCCATATATATATATATATATAAGAATGTTAGACATATATCTATAATTAAAAAATATAAATTTATTTTATATAAAAATTTTTTAATGAACTTATAAAAAATTAATTCAAAACAAAATTTTAAAAAATTAATAAAATAATTCATATGTTTGCTAATATTGTTTTTGTTTTGTTACGCAAATTTAAATATTATTGTATTAAAATATTTTTTCATAAATAATTATAATAAAGATAGAGATAAAAATTTATTAAAAAATTTTTAATTCTTCTACTTTACTTTTGTTATTGAAATTTTCTTTATTGTATGTGTAAAGCATTTTTATCTTATATATTTTCTTTAACGAGGTGTATACTTTGTTTAGTAAAACAAACTGCGATTCTTCAAACTTCATGCATTTAATAGTTCATACAAATTTATCATTAATCTCATATTGCTTGTGTGGTTCATACTTTGTTATTGTTAAAAAATTAACTCACATAAACATCACAATCAAGAATTCCTTTGAAATATGTACATCAAAAACCGTGCCCCATTTCACAACTGGCTTCACATGATAAAGATACCACTGAGCATTCCCACTACTGGCTCCCAACTTGTTGCTCATAGTGGGTAATGACTCAGCTGAAATTGGACAACTATTACTGATATTATTTGGAGAATTAATTTTTCAGCATTATCACTTGCTTTTTTTTCTTTTTTTAATGCACGATTCGCATTCATTATCATGGCCCATTTGGACAGAAATCCAGGAACAAAGGACAACATAAGATACGATCAAATCAAATCAATTCCAAACAAACCCCACACCTGGAATCAATTTTTAGAAAACCAGCCCATAGAAACTAACCTACAGACTCTCCAATACCGCTTCAACAAACCACCCGTGGCAAAACCACTGCATACCCATCCCAACCTAAATGTCTTTTTTCCAATGTAATTCAAATTCTTTATGTTAAAAGGTTGGACGATGCAGGTTTATTTATTTAACCAATAAACAGATGCATGTGCCTGACTATACGTCTGCTAGTTTCACCAGGACTTTGTTGACTTGTAAGTGATCTCTCTAACGCCATTTCTCTGTCCACTGCCTTTCTCCGTCTGCTTCTCAGTCTTCGCTCGGATCCCAGTATAGTTTGTTCTTATCTACGTCTTTCTTGCATTTCACTTCTATTTCCTTTCACTCATCTCTGCACTCCTTTTGCTCTCTCTCTCTCTCTCTCTCTCTCTCTCTCTTTCATCTGTTTCTCTATTCTCTACTTCCATTCAGTCATATTCTCATTTTTCTTTGCTGTTATCATCATTTATTGTTCAATTTTTCTTTTTTCCTGAGAGTTGAGTTTTTCTTTAAAAAAAAAAAAATCAAAATGGTACTGGATATGTTTATCTCCATGTTCACCGAGATCATTAAAGATCCCATCATGCAATTCGTAGTCGTTCCTATCAAACGACACATTAGTTATCCTTTCAACTACAAGACCAAGGTTGAGAGGCTCCAGGAAGAGGCTCAGCAATTGAACAGCAAAAGAGACAGGTTGCAGCAATCAGTTGCTGATGCTTCAAGAAGAGGGGAGGAGATCTACGATGACGTCAGCAAGTGGCTTATCAGTGCGGGAAAAGCTATTCGAGAAGCCGAGCAACTTATCCAAGCCAAAGAACAAGCGAAGGAGAGGTGCTTCATTGGTTTGTGTCCCAATTTGAAGACGCGCTACCACCTCAGCAAGAAAGCAGAAAAGAAAGCTTCGTTGATTGATAAGCTTCGGAATCAGGGTGGACTTGAACCAATTGGCCACACTCAACCTCCAAAGCAGAAAGTGGCCCCATCTGTATATGATCGTGAGGAACTGCCTTCGAGGGTGTCAATTTTGAAGGAAATAATGGATTCGCTGAGAGATCCTGTTCTTAACATGATTGGTGTTTATGGGATGGGCGGGGTCGGTAAGACCACCCTAGCTAGGGAGGTCCATAGACAAGCCCAATATGATAAGTTATTCGATGTTGTGATTTTTGTTGCTGTATCACAATCGCCAGAGCTCAGAAGAATTCAAGCGGAGGTTGCTGAAGTCTTGGGTCTTGATCTTCATGAGGAGGGAATCCTCCTAAGAGCAAATCGACTATATGAGAGATTGAATAAAGAGAAGATACTTATCATTCTTGATGACATTTGGACAGAACTTCAATTAGAGGAAGTGGGAATTCCATTTGGGCCCGATTGCAAGGGATGCAAAATATTATTAACTTCGAGGAATAGAAATGTGTGCAAGGGGATGGGAGCGCAGAAAGTTTTGGAACTTGAAGTTCTACGAGAAGAAGAGGCATGGAATTTGTTTAAATTCACCGTATCTGTAGCTGATGGCCAAGAACCGGAGTTACCTTCTTTAGCTACTGAAATTGCAAAAAAATGTGCAGGATTGCCCCTTCTCATACGCAAAGTTGCTGCAGATTTGCAAATGAAGGAGTCATATATGTGGGATGATAAGCTGAAGCAACTTTCTGACTTGGATAATGAAGAAATACAGAACAAGGTGCACTTGGTTCTTAAGTTGAGCTACGATAATTTGCCTCGCAGTGAACTCAGGTCATTTTTCTTGCTTTGTGGTCTGTTTGGACAGTCTAATATTCAGATCCAAAACTTGCTAAAATATGGTATGGGTGTGGGTTTATTTAAGCACATAGCTACAGTTGAAGAAGCGAGAAACAAAGTATATACTTTGATTGATGAACTGAAAGCTGAGTGTTTACTGCTAGATGGTGACATGAATGGATATGTGAAAATGCATGACATTGTTCGTGACACTGCCCTGTTAATAGCTTCTAAAGAGCAACATATTTTTATAGGCACAAGTGGTGCTGGGTTGGGGGAATTGCCAACCAAGGATTGCACCAGAATTTCAATACCTTACTGTGATATCCAAGCACTTCCTGAAGGGATGGAATGCCCAAAAGCTGATTTATTGTCGGTCTTCACTGAAGATCTTTCTTTGGTTATCCCTCCAGTTTTTTTTGATGGAATTAGACAACTCAAAGTAGTGGATTTTACAGGGATGTGTTTAAAGCCTCTGCCTTCATCACTTGGTTTCCTAACAAACCTTCATTCCTTGTGCTTGCATCGATGCCATCTGGATGACATAGCTATCATTGGAGAGCTAAAGCAACTAGAAGTTCTCAGTTTAGCAGATTCCTATATTGTTGAGTTGCCTAGACAAATAGAACAATTAAGTAGACTAAAATTACTGGATATCGGCAATTGTTCCAATCTTAAAGTCATTCCAGCAAATGTCTTATCCAAGTTTTCCATGTTAGAAGAATTGTATGTGAGCAACAGCTTTGTTGAATGGGAGGCGGAAGCAATCAGCAATCAGGGTAATGCAAGCCTTGCTGAGTTGGAAGGGTTGTCTCACCTTAGAACTCTGGAAATACAAGTTGTAGATGCAAAGATGATACCAAAAGCCCTGTTCTTCAATGGATTGCAGAGGTATAGAATACTCATAGGAGATGTATGGGGCTGGCCTGGAAACTTTGAAACTTCAAGAACTCTAAAACTTAAGCTCGAGACAAGTAGTTACTTGGAGCGTGGGATTGGAGTGTTGTTGAGGGAGACTGAAGATCTCTATTTAGATGAAGTGACGGGTATTGAAAATGTATTGTATTATGTTGATGGAGAAGGCTTTCCACAGTTGAAGCACTTCCACTTCCAAAATGATGTTTTGATTCAACGCATTATCAGCTCACCAAATTGGGCTTCATATCCTCCTGCCTTTCCCATCCTAGAGTCCTTGTTTTTAGAAAATTTAATGAACCTGGAGACAATTTGTCACGGTCAACTTGCACGAGGTTCATTTAGCAAATTAAGAACCTTAGAAGTTGAAAAATGCCAAAGATTAGAAGCTATGATAATAGATGAAAGTGAATACAACAATGAAGTGGTTGAGTTCAATCAACTGCGCTCCTTGATGCTAAATGATTTACCAAACCTCAGAAGCTTTTGCTGGAAAAGGAAGGTGGCTACAGGAACAGAAGCAAGACAAAAGCAATTGACAGCCTGTCCACTTGAGGAAATTGTGTCGGAGGATGAGCTTGGTGCTGAATTATCACTTTTCAACAGAATGGTATGTCGCAGTTTTAGCATTAGAATTCAAAGTTACGGTTATTATTAAGAATTTTGTCTAGCTAAAATCTTTTATTTTATATCTTATTTTTTAAAGAAGTAAAAGTGTAAGTGCTGTGCTTAAAAGAATGGTTTTATCTGTAGGTTTCTTTTCCCAACTTGGAGGATTTGCAATTAACCTCAATTGCTTGTGAAAGGATATGGAACGACCAACTTTCCGCAAGATGTTCAAACTTAACGAGTTTGATTGTGTATGAATGCGACAATTTGAAGCATTTATTCACAACTTCAATTGTTAAATGTCTTTTGCAGCTTAAAAACCTTAAGATAATCTTTTGTAATTCCATGGAAGAGATATTGCTGACAGAGGAACTAGAAGAAGAAGAAGAGGAAGAGAGGATAAATAAGACAGCCTTCTCAAAACTGGAGAGCCTTCAACTTTGTGGTCTTCCACACTTGTCTAGATTCTGCACTGGGTATTCAATTGAATTTCAGTGCCTTCGAGAATTAAAAATATTTGCATGCAGCGCATTGGTGACTTTCGTCGCCAAAACAGAGACGAAACGTAACACTGAAATTCAACCACTGTTTGATGAAATGGTACGTAATTGTTATTCCTGTATGCATATACTATATTATACATCTGTGGAGATCATAAAATATTTTTTATATTGCCATTAGTATAATAATTTCATAAGTTTTGACTCGTTGTTTAAAATTATAGAATTTTTGTTATAACTTTAATTGCACAAGTGATTTTAGGAATTCCTTTTTCTTTTCTTTCGATTTAAATAATTTTATTTGGAAAATATAGGGCTTGTTTACATGTCCGGCCATAAAGTGAGACTGGAAAATACACTACTCAATGCAAAATTGCGTGTGTGGAGTATGTCCTGAGTTATATAAAAATAAAAATTATCTTAAAATTATTATGGTTTTAATAGTGATTTATTCTTATTAACGGTCTGTGTGTTCGTGTATTTTTTATATTAAAAAAATATAAAAATAAAATAAAATATTATAATTTGTGAAAAAAATTTTGATTTAAAAAAAAAAAAACTTTAGAGTCAATGCCGCTCTTTAACTTTTCAATATGCATATGGAAGTATTTTCTTTTATATATGTTAATATTTTTTATAAATTGTGCTGTAATTTTTTGCATATAATATAATATTATTAAAATAAATAATAGTCAATACTGAATCATACATGGGCATAATATAATTTTTTTTTTCATTCCATTATTCACCCTTTTTATTTTAATATATTATAGATTATAAATTATAAATAAAAGCATATTAGCACTTAAACTATTATATTTGTATTTTAATTGATATATGTGTATCGAAATAAATATGGAAAGAATTTAAAACGCGTAAATTATTTTATTATTATTATTATTATTATTATAGAACAAATGATTCGAATTATTCATTGGATGAATTTCAAATTTAATTAGATGAAAATGATGCCAGTAAGAGTATTATTTAACATAATAATATGCAAGAAAACAAAAATAAAAAAAATTTAAACGCTAAAATAAAATTGGTGATTCTAATGCATTAAGTGAGTCAATCTAAAATGAATTCATTTTATTACCCTAAAGGAAATTATAAATCAGTGTTTGAATTTATCAAATCTGAATTCATTTTAACATATTCAGTTGATTTACCTGAAAATTAGATTAATTAAAATTTTGGTTTTTGTTTAAAATTTTTTTGAGAGAATCAGAATTAATCTTTATGAATCAGTAGAAGAATCGTTAATTGGTTTAGATTATTTAATTGGTTTAGATTGTTTCGATTAATCAGAATTTGTAACGGGCCATTTTCAATTACAAATATTTTAAATTATTTAATTGGTTTAGATTGTTTCGAAATTTCAAAATAAATTTTATCAATTTAAACATCAGGTTAATTTGAGTTGAATTGAACCAAACGCAAACGAGTTATTTTTGCATTTTACAGGATATTGTATTTGCTTTCAATTTTATAAATCATTTGAATTTGAGTTATTTTAAATTGGTTGTAAATATAGAATGACAATAAATTAGGTATTTTCGAATACTTAATTCGATCCAGCATGATAGAATGATTTCAAGATGCTTATTATCAAATTTAGATGAGTTTAGATTTAAATTCTGATAATTAATATCCTTGTTTTACAAGATTGAATTTTATATATTGAGTTTTATTTTTTAAATTTTTTATATTAATTAAATATAAAAATACAATTTATAATTTTATTTATAAAATTTGAAATATTATATTTTAAAACTAAAATATAAATAGTTTAAATTATTACTAAATTTAAAAAATAAATTATTAATAAAAAT
Source organism: Hevea brasiliensis (assembly GCF_030052815.1). Taxonomy (NCBI): domain Eukaryota; kingdom Viridiplantae; phylum Streptophyta; class Magnoliopsida; order Malpighiales; family Euphorbiaceae; genus Hevea; species Hevea brasiliensis. The sequence goes on along the minus strand of NC_079495.1, from coordinate 102,676,337 downwards.
ATATTTTTATATATTTATCAATTAAATACATATAAAATTAAATGACTTCTAGTAATATATATATATATATATATATATATATATATATATATATAATTAAATTTAGAATGGATACAAATAGCAAGTGATAAATTTTCTGATTGATTGAATTTTAGTAAGCAATTCAATTTATATTATGTGTGTCAAATTTTGAGAAAATTTTTAAATAATTTTCAAAAGTAAATATTTAATTAAATATAATTTAGAGTCAAACTACAATATCACGTATAAAATATTTATAGGGTATTTGGTATAAAATTAACATTATTATTGTTTGAATATTTAAAGAAATTATTAATTTTTAATTCACTCGTATGATTGAATTGAACTTTAACACGCATATCTACGCAAATGGAATAGTGAATTCAAGAGCTAAATTGTAAAAATATTAATCATAAAAAAAATAAAGCGCAAATGGAATAGTAAAATCAACTGTTAAAATGTAAAATATGTTAATCACAAATGAAAATTATGTTTTGTGTGGATTGTTTTTTAAGTTCTTGGACTCTCTATTTTTCCTGGTTTTCATCTTTGTTTTGGTTTCATTGCTCCACTTCCTTTGATTTTCTTGGCTTGCTTTGAGTTTTGGTCAATTCCCAGTTTTGTATATCCATCTCGGTGGTTGATTTTTCTTTTAAATCTTCTTTTGCCTATATATATATTATGAAACCGTGTAACAAATTGCGCAACTTATGCATTTTTAGGTTAATTCATTTCACTTTATTTTTATATTTCCATAAATTCATTGAACACAACAATTATTATATTACATAAAAAATTATTTATAATCAAAGAAGGTAATATTATAATTTTGAAATCCTTTTCTAGAAATGTTAATATTACTACGATATTATTATATTATAAGGTAATATTATAATATTATTATGATAGGCCACCACTCCACTAACCACTTTGATTTCTTTCGGAAGGATACATGTTTGCCTAATTATGATTATTCTGAATTTCTTGGAATGTCACAATACCAAGTAAGTATATTTGTTATTGCAGGTTTCTTTCTCTAAATTGGAGGTACTGTACATAGACCATATGAATAACTTGAAAAATATATGGCACAACCAACTGGCAGCTGATTCCTTCTGCAAACTGAAATCATTGTCAATTAATTCTTGCTCAAGACTAGTGACTGTTTTTCCATTGGCTGTCTTGGAAAGATTCCAGAGATTAGAGAAGTTGGATTTATCACGGTGTGATTCAGTGCGAGAGATATATCAACTTCAAGGGTACAATGTTAAAGAAGTAAATGTTGCTGCAGCATTTGAGCTAAGAGATTTGCATATAGCTGGTTGTCACTCATTGAAGCATATATGGAGTAAGGATCCACAAGGAGTTTTCACTTTGCAAAATCTGAAATCAGTTTATGTTGTATGGTGTAATGTCCTGAAAAATATCTTTCCAGCCTCCATAGCCCAAGGTCTTTTGAAACTTGAAAAGCTTGAATTAGGATTGTGTGAGGAAGTGGAGGAGATAGTTGCACAGGAAGAAGGTGTAGATCTGAAAAATATCTTTCCTCAGTTACACACTCTTATATTTTCAGATCTACCAAAACTAAGGAGTTTCTATTCAGGAGGGACACATACTTTTGAGTGGCCGAAATTGAAATGTTTGAAAGCGAGAAGTTGTCACAAAGTGAGGAAATTCGGTTCAGAAATTTCAGAAAAGAAAGAAGTGGGCCAACAAAGCATCCCAATTCAAAAACCTCTCTTTTTCTTGGGAAAGGTATGAACCATTAATTTAATTCCTATTCTTCCTTAAAAAGCATTTACTTAAAAAATTTTGATCTACATTAATTGTTTGTTAATTTTCTTTTATCTGTAAGAAAATAAAAGGAAGGTCGAAAAACACATATTCTGATGGTTAACTCCACTTCTATTTTATACTATATTTCAATCATTCCCTAAATAGATATAAAAAAAAATCCAAATATCTAAGGCATTTGGGCTAATATCTTGTAATTAGAAATTAGTAAATTTATATTTCACGTACGTTGTATATGTAATAAATCTTTTTTTAATACTTTAAAAATTAAAGGCAATAAAACTATCATAATTTGAATTCTTCCATTTTGCGTATAATATATATTTGTTAAATTATAAATTTATAGTTTAACCAATTTAATTATAAATACAATTAGATTTGTGTTATTTATATATTATATTAATTAAATATAATTTTATTTTTTAGTATTACAAAACAATATGTAATTATTTAATAAAATTTATATAAACCAAAAAACTTATTGTTTGAGACATCATTTATTAGTACAAAGTCATATCCATCATATATGGCAGTTTCTCAATATTAATAATCTAATTTTAAGGTTTTTTTTTTTAAAAATTTTTTCAACAGTGAAAATTCATTTCATACATGTGTATATATAAGTTAATAATTTTAAAAAGATAAATAATTACGATATCTTCAAAATAAAAAAATTTGGTCATATATTCATTTCATTGGATTAAAAGGGATACCAATTAGTTCCTTTTAGTGGGATTGAAATGGTAGTAAGCGATTTAATTACAACAAAATTATTTGCTTTTATGTATATTACAACTCTCTAATTTTTATATAAAAAAAAATTATACTAATAATTTTTTTTTATATAAATAGAATTTTTATGTAATTTAGAATTAGTTGTTCAGTTTGTACAAAATTATAATAAAAAACTTCTATTAATAATTATAAATTATCAAAATTTAATTAACATTAAAATTTTTAATAAATAATATAAAAGACCAAAGGTATTTTTATCCGTTCATAAATTTTCCATGCAATTGAACGATAAAACTCAAACTATTTTTGGTGCTAAATAATTATTTTTACATAACTCTTTAACTTTTATGCAATTTATTTTAACTATAATTTCATATATATCAATTTTTTTTTAATATATACAAATTTAACACAAACTTTTTTCTTCTCTCTCAGGTTAGTCCCAAATTGGAGGAATTGACATTGGAGCACAAGGACTTGAGTGCGATACAACATGGTTTATTGCCATTTCAGTGTTTTTCCAAACTCAGAGTTCTAAACTTGCTCTCTCTGCGGGATGAATCACGTCCTTTTCTAATCCTTCTCCTTAAAAGAGTGTCCCATCTGGATAAAATTTCTGTATCATTCTCTTATTTAGAAGAGTTATTCTCACGTGAAGGACTTGTTGGGGAGGAGGAACATGCTATTGCCAGAATACTTACACGCGTGAAAAACTTGGAGTTACTCTTTCTTAATAATTTGAAGTGTATTTGGAATCAAGATTCCCGAGTACAACCGCTTCTTCAATGTCTTCAGACTCTGAAAGTAAGTGATTGCGGTAGTTTGATCAACGTAGCACCGTCATCATCATCTTTCCTCAGTCTAACAACTCTTGAAGTGGATTCATGTGGAAGGTTGAAAAACTTGTTAATGGCATCCACAGCCAAAAATATGGTTCAACTCTCCAAAATGATCATACGATGTTGCCAAGCGATGACAGAAATAGTAGCAAGCGATGGAGATCATAATGAGGATGAAATTATTTTCTGCAAATTGAAATATTTGGAACTTAGTGGTTTAAGTAGTCTCACCAGCTTTTGCACAGGGAATCACGTCTTCAATTTTCCATCTTTGGAAATCGTTATTGTCCAATATTGCTATCGGATGAAGAAATTCTCTGGAGGTTTCTTAATCACACCAAAGCTACGGGGAATACGACTGAACAAATTTGCAGATAAACAACATTGGGAAGGAAACCTTAATGCGACCATGGCATGTCAGTTAACAAATATGCAGGTATCTGTTCTTCTACATTCCTTATTTTTCCATACTGACAAAATCAAAATCCGTCCATGACGTATTTTTGAATAATGCTATCTTTTGTGATTGGAAGGTTGGCACAGATTTTCATGTATCCAAGTTTCCTGAGCTCTGGAATGGCAAAATCCAAGGAAAGCACTTCCACAATGTAGAAAGCCTAACCGTGGACACATGTACATTTACTTCCAATGCCATATCGGCCCATTTGTTACAGTTCTTGAACAAATTGAGACGGATAAATGTAACGGACAGTGATTCACTAGAAGTAGTATTTGACTTGGAAGGGCTATCTTCTGATAATGGGCTGCTACCTCGATTAAGTGAATTGAAGTTAATGAATCTACCTATGCTGAGACAGTTATGGAACAAGCATCCTCACGGAATTTTGGACTTCAAGAACCTAAGATTGCTCCAAATTGAAAATTGTAGCAGCTTGAAGTATATATTTACTGGGTCAATGGCATTGTGCCTCTCACAACTTCAAGAGGTAGAGCTGAAATATTGTAACATGATGGAAGGAATAATAGAAGTAGAGGAAGCTAATAAGATGATATTTCCCTCATTGAAGTCCATGATCCTTGAATGTTTGCCTAAATTTTCAAATTTTTGTTCAAGAAGTAGTAATCTGGAATGTCCATCATTGAAAAAGATGAGCATATATGACTGTCCAAGCATGAAGACATTCTTTTCCACACTACTACGGGAACAAAAACCAAAAGGAAATGGTGAAGGGAGGGAGCAAAGACAAGACAAGGAAGAGTTCGATGTCCCTTTTAGCCATAAGGTTAGTGTGTTTACTCCTTTCTCAAACATCACAAGGTTTAATTACCTAAAAATGCATAAAATCTCCATTTTTAAGTGGTATAACGTAACTCTTGTTATTTGACTCTTCTTATTCCAAAGGAAGCAAACAAGAACAGGATGCGAATTTTACGCAGCGTTAGTGTTATATTAATGAATATAATAGAAATTACATAATTGAAGTACAAAAACAAATAGTGGCATCTATGCCATTAGCTGATTGTGTTTATTCTTCTTTTCTTTTGGTAGTTGATTGTGCTTCTCCTAATTATCTTTTTATTGAGATGAAATTAGAAGTATAGTTTAGTAACATCAGTGTTAAATGCTCTTATTTTTTTTTTATCATATTGCCTTTTTTTAATTTCATTTTTTTATATAAAGAATAATATTAATTGAGTTCGAGTGATTGTGACTCAATCTATCTATCTATCTATCTAAAGTAGGTAAAATTTTCCTTGAAACTTTCATGCGGCGCTAACCATTTATAAATTAACTTATTTATATGTTAAGTATTTATTTCTTTTTTTTAATAAGTATTTATAGTCTTTTAAGTATTTTTATTATTGTCATTATTATCTCAAATTTTATAGTTTAAATAATTATTTTATTTAATAATTAATTGCCAATCAGTGTCCCAGTAATTAAATTTATTATATTATTTTTTAATTTATTAAAGATATAACTAATATTATTTTTTCTTTAATGTACATCTTAAAGCATGCATATATTTTTAATCATGGATTTTTTTTTCATTTTCACAATTCCTTTGTATATTTTATCTATATAGATCTTGTTTGTATTAAGGAGAGACCATTAAAATTATAAGGTGGGTAATTTTTATAATCATAAAAAATTTTATTAATATTAAAATAATTTTGGTATGAAGAGAATATTGCTCGATATATTTAACTAATTTTAATTCCTAAATTTTTATAAATTTCTTTTTTAAATGCTTTTTAAATTTTTAGCTATTTCATTTTATTATAAAAATTTAATAATTATATCAGTAAAAATTGAAAATTATATTATAAAAATTACAGAGAATTGGTCATTCTCTTTCTTACTTACCTAAATTACTTATTAATTATTATACCAAATTTTTTTATTATAATAAAATATAAATAGCATACTAAATGTATGTTATAAATATTTTATTTACCTGAATTATATTTACCTGAATTTTCTTCTTTATTTAATGAAATAATTTTTATTTACTCATTAATTTTAAACCAATTAATACATATTTAATTTTATTAATTATATTAATCGGCTTCGTTATGTTACTATTCAATATTTCTTTAATTTTTTCATAACCGTTTGGAGTCGTTCATATCATATGTATAAAATGTTGCTTTTACCCATTAATTATTTGATTTTTTTTAAAAAATTATTGACAGAAAAAATTAAATGAATTTTTTTAGAATGACGTGTTTAAAATATTAATTAATTAAAAAATTAGAAAAAATAATTATGTTTTAAAGTTTTTCCATTTCTTAAATTTATCAATAAATATTTATTCATTAAAAATATTAATTGATTAAATATTTTAAAATTATAAAAAAAATCCCGGCAATGGACGAGTATACAGCTACTTATATATTTTCAATCCCTCAATGATTCATTAGTATCTTGGATTTAATCTCCTACTTGCTTTTGAAATGCAGATGTTTCCCAAATTGGAGGAGTTGTCATTACACAGCAAATCTGTCATGATGCTGTTGCAATCTGAATTCCCAACAGAGTTCTTTTCCAAACTAAAAGTTGTTGGGCTGCGCTCCTTTCCAAACAAATCTTGTGCTTCTCTATTTCGTTTCCTTCCAAAATTACCCAATCTTGAAAAACTTGGAGTCCGCGACTCTTCTCTCAAGGAGCTTTTTGTATTAAAAGGACTCGGTGGTGACCAGAGAGATACTATTACACCCTCACGGATAAGAGCTTTAAAGCTCAACAATCTTGGTGATTTGATTAATTTAGCACCATCATCTGCAACTTTCCAAAATTTAACAACTCTTGAAGTTAGTAATTGCAATGGATTGAAAAATATGGTGACATCAACAGCAGCCAAAAGTATGGTTCAACTTGAGATATTGACTGTAAATTCTTGTGATATGTTGATTGAAATAGTAGGAGGTAAACACCACGAAACAACGGAAGAGATTGTTTTCACCAAATTGAAAACATTAGAACTTGAAAATTTACAGAGCCTCACAAGCTTCTGTTTGGGCAGTTACACTCTCAAATTCCCATCTTTGGAACAAGTAATTGTTGTTAAATGCCCCAACTTGAGGATTTTCAGTCCTGGAGTGTTAAGCACGCCAAAGCTACAGAGTGTAGAAGTGGCGTGGAGCAAATTTCATTGGGGAAGAGATCTCAATGCCACCATTGAACATTTGTATGAGAAAGCGGTATGTATTTACCAGATCGTATTTTTCTCGCTATTGATCTGTGTCATAGGTGGCTAATATGTTTGGTTAAATGTATGTATTTAAATGCTTGTTTGTTATTCTCCGCTAATGCAGTATTTTGGATTTGTAGATTGGATTTGAAGGCATCAGTCATGTGAAACTCTCCAACTTTCCGATGTTAAAAGAAAATTGGAATTGTCAATTTCCTTTCAAGCGCTTGGAGAATTTAAAAAGTTTGGTGGTGGACGAGTGTGCATTTTTCTCAAATGCCATATCATCAAATCTACTGAAGCACGCGAGGTACAATTTGAAAGAGCTGGCTGTAGAAAAATGTGATTCAGTTGAAGAGTTGTTTGATTTAGAAGGGCTAAATGCCGATGTAGGTCATCTTCAGCTAACGAGTAATTTAAATGAATTGCGGTTAATTGATTTGCCTAGTTTGAGGCATGTGTGGAACAAGGATCCTCAAGGATTTTTGAGCTTTAAAAACCTAGAATTGCTGCAAGTTCATAATTGCAGCAACTTGGCTAATATATTTACTCTGTCCATGGCTTTGGGTCTTGTAAATCTCCGACATATGGAAGTAAAAAGATGTAGAATGGTGGAACATATCATCAGGAAAGAAGCAGACGATGAAATAGGAAGGGACAGGACCATATTTCCATTATTGCACTCCATTAGTATCGAGTGTTTGCCCAACTTGTCATGTTTTTATTCTGCAAGAGAGGTTCTGAAATGCCCATCCTTGAAAAAAATTGATGTGGTTGACTGTCCAAAGATGGAATTATTTTCTTCGGCATTTCGCTATGAACAAGATTCAAGCGTGATTGTTGAGGGAAGTGAAGAATCTGTTTACAAGAGAGATGTCGATATTTCCATGGCTGCTTTTTTTGGTGGCGAGGTCAGTTTTTTTTTTTTTTCTTTTTAATTTTAACAAACATTGTGGTTTTTTAGTATCTATGAGTCACATTTGATTCAATCTGGAAATGGAATTCTTAAATGATATATAAAAGGAATCATTATAACTTGAACTCATGTGAAAATTTATGTACTTCAAGTATAGCATGTAAGATTGCGGTGAAAATTATCTAATTATCTATCTATGTTTATCTATATATTTATATCTATATAAATATAATGAAGCTGGTCTCAAAATATACTTACAAGTGGCACTCTTTTAGATTTTTTCCTTTTATTTATCCATTTTACCCCTATTCTCTTAATAATTTTACAATATCACTTGATAATATGTAGTGACATGTAAATATTAATTGACCTATAAGATATTTAATAAAAAAAATTATGATAATAGTTATAATTTAATTAATATTAACTATAAACTATATAAACTAAAGCAACCTAAGAAAACTAAGGGTCATAGCAATAAACTATATAAACTAAAGCAACCTTTTTACTTTCCACTATAATCATAAAATTACATACTTAATTCGTTAGATAAATTTCAACAACTATCTCTGAACTTATGTAGTTGTAACACTACAGTCCTTTAACTTTAAAATGTAACTTAAAATCCTCTAAATTTTTAAATTTTGCACAATAAAATTTTTCTGACTTTCAATTACTGATTTTTTAGTTAAAAATTGATGTAAGTAGTTCCCGCATGGCACTTAGTCAATATTTCTCTTTCATCTCTTATGCAAAGTGTAAAATTATTCTCTTTACGCATGAAAAATTATTCTGTCTATAAAGAGAAAAATGATTCAATTTACACATGGCTTGAGAGAGAAAAGAGAAATACTAACTAAGTTCTATGCTGGAACTGTCCAGGTAAGCGTCTAACTGAAAAACTGGTAATTGGAGGTTAGAGAGATTTTACTGTGCAAAATTTGAAAGTTAATAGGGTTTTATGTTACATTTTTAACTTAAGGGATTATAATATTACAACTAGATAAGTTCATGGACAATTATCAAAATTTATCCGTAATTCGTTATAATAAAAACAAAATTATGACAATAGTTACAATTTAATTAATATTAGAAAATATCAAAGTTATAGTTATAAATTATATAAACCAATATCATACATTAAAAATTAAATTAATCACCTCCTAATATAAATGTAAAATATGATGTCCAATGAAATTTTTCTCTCATATCTACCAAATGATATTTTCATAATTAAGGCATTAGAAAAAGATAACTAAGGTAATCTTCATCTTATAAGAAATTATTTTTATATATTTTATTAGTATGTTATTATTTATTCTTTATTTTCATTTTTAATTTATATTTATCTTCGTATTTATTTTTTATGTTTCACAATTTTTTTTTACAAGTTATTCTTAAAATTAACATTTTAAATAAATTAAGTATAATATATAAGAAAATCCATATAATCATATCTTATTATCTTTATTCAATTAAATAATATACTAATAGTGATTATACGGCCAACCCGTGGGCAAAAGTTTATTTTTTAAAAAATTTGTTAACATTGGAATAGCAATTTGGGATTTAGACATTCTAATCCATTTTTATTCCATTTCTAAATTTGCCATCCTGTATTGTTTATTGATTCTTGTTTATTTGTTTTCCTAGGTTGCAATCCCAAGCTTAGAAGAATTGAAAGTGGAATGGAAAACCATGAAGGATATGTGGCCAGAAAAATTTCAATCCGTGTTCTTGTCTGGACTGAAAGGCATTGAGCTGGCATGTTATCCTGGTGGATGTGAACTTTTGCCAACTGATTTCTTTAAAATTTTAATCAATCTGGAGAAACTTGTTTTGAGAGATGCTTCATTTGAAGAAAAAACATTTCATGAAGCAAACATTGGTGAGCAAGTACATCCCGAATCATGTAAGGTGCCAATGCTCAAGCATCTGATGGAAAAAGACTCCCAGCAAGTCCCAGCTTCTCAATATCTGGAGACAGAAGCAATGGATTGTGGCAGATTGAAAATTTTACTTCCATTCACGGTTTCTTTCGAAAATTTAACAACTCTGGAGGTATCAAATTGCCAAGGTCTAATAAATCTAATGACTTCAATTACATCTAGAAGTCTTGTGCAACTTAGAAGAATGAAGGTAGGGAAATGTGAAATGATGCAAGAAATTGTAGCGAGTGAAACAGATGATGAAGAAGAAGAGATTTGCTTCAGTCAACTACAATATTTGGAGCTTCATGATCTACCACGCCTCACAAGCTTTTGCTCTGGTAATCCTGCCTTCAATTTCCCATCCTTGGAGGACGTGATCATCAGAGCATGTCCCAATATGAAGATTTTTGCTAAAGAAGTTTTAAGCACTCCAAAGCTATGGCGAGTTCAAACCGGGAAACATAAATATGAATGGGAATGGGAAGGCAGCCTCAATAACACCATTGAAGCATTATTTGCACATACGGTATGTACTGACAAAATAAAATCATCTCATTCTATCTCCATCATGTGTTTAAATCATTTCACCAATTTATGCATAGACTACACACGTTTTTTACTGAGAGGACTGTTACTAACAGTCCATGAACTTTTCGTGATAATACTTTATTTTCAAAATTCACAGTGTCATAGTTCTTTTAAATATTAATTTATTTCCCCTTTTGCATTTGACTTGGTTGTCGTAACATTCTTTGCTGTCAATATCGTTTTCTCAGAATGCTGAAGAAATAGGGAAGGCCAGCGTTCATATGCGTGAGCTCCAATGAGGCTGATGTTCCATGTGAGTTGCCACAGATCAGACTTAATTTTCCTTTTGAGGGTATATGGTGAATTGGTTCTCTTATGGCTGAAGTCTTTCATTCAGGTATCATGAATGTTCCCAAACTGCAAGTTCTTGATAGCACAAGAATCGGTTTCTAATGTGCTTCAAATTTAACACTGATGATTTTTTTTTTCTAATTTTTTATTCACGAAACATTTTGTTCTGTTTTCATGACCTTTAAAAACTGTGACTCACAGCAGGAAGTGTTAGATATGTAAGATGAAGATCAGCAAAGGCATGCCAATGTACTGGACGTGGCAGGTTGCGATAGTTGTATTTTTGCTCTGGTTCTTGAAAGATTTCCGGCATCTTCAAGAATTCCATGGGGAGGCCCTGTTCTTGTTAATCAAGTTCAATGCTGCCGTCTCTTGTACTAGGACATTCTATTTCTATTCCTGTATTCAAACTTAAATTTCAATCTCTTTCTTGGTAATGGAAAAACAGAAGTTGTAGGATAACAAAAAACAGGTGATTTATGCTTACTTTCAATCCTGAAAATTAACTTGCATCAGTTTTGTTTTAAGATGCTAGCAGTATAAATTAGAAGCAGCCCAAAGCCATGGAGCAGTTTATACTATCAGAACTTTTATCTTTTTACACATCCCTGACTAAATTGTAAATTACCATATTATTATTATTATTATCTAGGACGTTTGTTTTGTCTTGTTTTTATATTTTGTTATTGGAGTTGATTGCTATGATAATTATTGAGAATTAAATAAAATTTTGAGAATTAATTTCTCTATAAAATCAGTTTCTCTCTCTTTCAATCTTCAGAAGTTATTTCTCTTGATCTACATCACATAGCTTTTTTACCTATTTTTCATGTTGCCTGTATATGACCTTTCAAAAGCCTTTCTACCAAACCAGGTGAGAGGTTATTATTATTGTCATCATTGGAATATAAGTTTAATTAAAAGATTTTTATATTATAAATAAAGTTAAGCCTCATGATGGAAAAAAGTCATATCTTTTAATTAATTTATAATTTAATCCAATGATCTTAATATATTTTTATCATTTTAACTAATTTATTGCCATTTTATTCAACTAAAATTACACTTTCAATTTTACCGATTTGAGTTAATTTTGGTCAACAAAATTATAAGAATTAATGTCATAGATTTATAATTGTAGGCCTAATTGTGTTCAACCAGATAAAATTGGAAGCTTAATTTTAGTTTAATTTTATCAAATTATAATCAATTTGTTTAACTTAAATTATCAAAATTGAAAACATTTTAGTAAATTGCAATTTCAGAAAAAGGTTTATTTATTTATTTATTTTTGTGATTAGGCCATAAAGTTAAAGGTTAGAATTCACTAAATTAATGACTGCCCGTCAAATGCTTTGCAAATTAAAGTTATAGGGTAAATATCACACGCAGTTATTCAATTTTATGAGTGTTTTTATAAAAGTTATTAAACTTTAATTTTTTTCATAAAAATTATTAAACTTTAATTTAATATTCATAAAAGTCACTGCGATTGAAATTAAACGTTTTTAGGTTAATTTGCTGACTTGTTAATTATTTTATAAATAAAATTATATTATTTTATTAGTTTTTTTTTTTAAAAAAAATAGAATAAATAAAACATATCCCGCTACCTCCCTCGTTATCAAACCCCTTTCTTTTTTCCATTTCTTCCCCATCAGTAGTCAATAGTTAATAATTTTATTTATAAAATAGTTGACAAATCAGTAAATTAACTTGAAAACCTTTAATTTTCAATCAATATGGTTTTTATGAAATCAAATTAAAATTCAACGATTTTTATGAAAAAAAAAAAATTAAAATTTAGGGACTTTTATGAAAAACTCATAAAGTTGAATAATTGCATGTGAAAATTACCCTGAAGTTATATTATGTTAATTTAAAGGTTACGTTTGATTTAAGTTTATGCTAATTCAAATGAGATTTTTCGTACTACCACATTATGAAGTTGACATTCAGAGTTCATTTAATAATTGAAGAATCACTATTTCATATACTGATTATGCTATAGTTTTGTATTCTAATTCAACACTAGATCGAGAGACTACACTCTATTTCTTACTTCTCAATAACACGAAATTATCTCCAACAAAGATACAATATTCGGTAGTTGATCTTTTATCAGCCTTAGAACTTGCCCAGTCTACATCTGAAAAATATTCAATATTCAAATGCCCACGATTACTATATAATAAGCCTCGCCCTGGAGCTCCCTTCAAATACCACAAAATTTATCCCAAAGCTTCTTAATGAGTAAGAGTTGGGAAAGACATAAACTGACTATCACACTGACTGAGTATGCAACATCAGGACGAATTATTGTAAAATAGTTCAATTTACCTACCAATCTCCTATATTTTTTTGGATCTTCAAATAGCTTACTATCCTCAGCTCCAAGTTGCAGATTCGGGGTCATTGGCGCGTTGTAAGGCTTAACACCTAATTTCCCAGTTTCTGTCAATAGATTAAGAATATGCTTCCACTGAGACACGGAGATACCTTTCTTCTCATAACTTCAATACCAAAAAATACTTGAGTAGGCCTAAGTCTTTTGTTTGAAACTGGGTTTGAAGAAAGTGTTTAAGGGATGAAATACCTTCAGAGTCACTCCCAGTGATAACAATATCATCAACATACACTACTAGTAAAATTAGGCTAGCCTTATATTGCTTATAAAACACCGAATGATCACACTTACTCTTTTACACACCAAAATCCTATATTGCTTCACTGAATCTCCCAAACCAAGCTCGAGGACTTTGTTTCAAGCCATAAAGAGACTTTCAAAGTCTGCAAACTTTACCCAACTCCCCATAAGCAACAAACCCTGGTGGTTGCTCCATATATACCTCCTCTTGAAGATCACCATGAACAAAGGCATTCTTTATATCTAATTGGTGCAAAGGCCAATCATATATAGCTGCTAGGGAGATGAACAATCGAACTGAAGCAAGTTTAGCTATAGGAGAAAAAGTATCAGAATAATCCACCCCATATGTTTAAGTGTATCCTTTTGCTACAAGACGTGCTTTTAATCTGGCTATAGAACCATTAGGATTCATCTTTATTGAAAAAAACCCTCTAATAGCCTTCTTTCCAGTGGGCAAAGGCACCAGTTTTCATGCATCATTTGTATCTAAGGCCTTCATTTTCTCTTTTATAGCGGCACTGTCATACCCTGCTTTAAAACAACAATAATAACAACAACAACAACAACAACAACAACAATAATAATAATAATAATAATAATAATAATAATAATAATAAAAGAAAAGATTTTGGGCTACTGGAGAATGCTCTAGAAACCTGTAAAGAAGAAAAGTAATAGGAAAAGGAATTAAAAAAAAATGGAAAAGGGCAGATAGGAAGAGGAATCGAGAATTGGAAATAGAGGAAAGGTAATCGCAGCAGCTGCCCAACCCTTCAATTTCTAGCCAAATCCTATCCTTACCAACATCTTTTCATCTCTAACAGCAGCCCCATGATGGAAGAAACCAGTCATCATTTTCTTCTCTTTACAGAACGCAAGAGAACGAGTGAGAGGAGCCACAACTGCTCTCTAAAATCCAGCAATTTCTTGTGAGAATTTCATTCATCCTTACTGATTTTGGTCTATTTGAGGCTGTAACAACCACTACTAAACTCCCTTGTCGCTTCAATTAGAGTTGATTTTGTCCATTCCAACCAAACAACAAAATACAAGTAGGAAATAGAAGAGCTGTTGTCGCTGTTCCTCTTGGATTTTGGCATTTTCAATGCCGTTAGAGCCAACCAGCAACATCCCTGGCCTCCTTCAATTGTTATTGAATTCTCCCATTACCCTAATCAAAGCTAGTAGTTGAATAAAATGGTAGTTGATTGAGATTTCCTTCCTTGGTTAAGTTTTTAGTCCAACTAAGACCAATAATTAAACCCACTTCATTTCCTAGTCCCAATAAGTTCTAACTTGAAATTATTTAAGCTGAAATTGTGTAAGCTAAGTGTGAAAGAAGATAAAGGGAGAGGAAAAATAGTGGTAAATGAGTGACATAAGGTGGTAGTAAGAAGGCAGCATGTGATGCCCATCCCAAATTCTTCTATTCTTCTGTTTTCAGTATTCTTCGACTGCGATTGGCATTGGGTAAGTGATATCTTGTTGCAGTTTTCCCCTTTAATGTTAAATTAAATGCCAATCTATTTTCATATAAATGTAGAATTTGTTGGTTAAATAGTATGAGTGAACTCTAGCCAATTTTCATATTGAGAATAAGAACTTAATTAATACAAATGAATGTACATATCTTCCTACATAAAATCGATGAACTTTGTTTTCAAATCTGATATTTCATTTTGTGTTAAGAATGAGAGGAAAATTGGAAATTTTGATCATCACAAATAGCCCATGGAATTGTAATTTTGAAAGGAGAAGAAAGGAATATTAAAAATGAAAATGTACGGAGGTGTATAAAAGGGGGAATATGGTAGAAAAATTTATATAATTATACAGGCTTTGGATGGGTGTTATATTAAATTATGTTGTGCTATTGTTGAGACTCCTTGAAGCTTTGCAAAACTAGGGGAATGTCCAATTTATGCTGGAATGTTGCCAGAATTTCTTTAGAATTTTAGGATACAATTCTTGCATATTAGGCACCTTGATAGCATTTCAGAATTATAGCTTCGTTCCTAAACTCTAATTTCTTGCTATAATTTTCTGTAGGAAATCCTGCTCCAGATGTAGGTTCTAGGAACATCTTTGTCAGTTAGATCTTTCCCTTTCAATTCATCATTATCTCCAATACCAGATGAGCGGACAAATATTTAACACTAGTAATTTTCATTAAATGTATATTTTTGTATGTTATTTTTCTTTATGCAAAAATGGGAATGGATAATGGTAATTATGTATTTATTATTAAAGAAAATGAGATTTAGAAGCACAGCTGAATAAATGATCAAGTACACTCAATATATGCACAGAATAGATAGCACATCGATGACGGATGATATTATTCCAACTTAGCTTGTATTTATATTGTCTTTGGAACAGCGCTTGATATACAGATAGCCTTTGGGGCGTATATCAGGTAGTCGCCCTTTGGGGGTAACTCTGCACATGTATATAACCAGTATTTTTATTGCTCTTGGGCCGATAGTGTCATCATAGAACCCAAGATGCTAGCATTACTCTCAGGCTGTCGTCAGAGTTTATTATATACGCTTGAGATGCTAGCATTATCTACATTAAACATATTTCGAGTGTATGAAGATATTATAGATTTTATATTATTCCAATAACTTTAATTTAGTAAT
This sequence comes from Hevea brasiliensis, assembly GCF_030052815.1. Lineage (NCBI taxonomy): Eukaryota > Viridiplantae > Streptophyta > Magnoliopsida > Malpighiales > Euphorbiaceae > Hevea > Hevea brasiliensis. The sequence continues at coordinate 102,660,274 of NC_079495.1, read as the reverse complement.
ATTTTTATAGCATAAATTTTTATTTAGCTCAGATCATGAATTATATGATATTTATTCAGCTGACTTATTTTAGCATAGTAGAACTGGTACTATTAAGTACAAAAACCTTATTTATTCTCCATTTGTTATTTATTTATTCGCTCATTGAGTTGATATAGTTTTATTTTTAACATTTCATATTCATTTGGCGATCCCAATTCTAGCAATGCTTATTTTAATAGCTTGTCCTCTCCTCGCTTTACCAAGTCTAATGGAGGTCAGGTCAACCTACTTCATGGGTGGATTGTGATTTTTTTTTGGGACTATTTTGTATATGTATGTTTAGGGATATTCATGATTGATTATTGGGTTATAGATATATTCTTTTAATCTTGATATTCTTGGTCAGTTGATAGCCATTTTTGGTAAATTTGACAATCTTGGTAAACTTCATAATTAACGTTAGAAGCATACTGCTCACTACTGTGTTTTCATCAGGTTATCTTGAGCTTAATAAGCCATGTTTTCAAGGGAGACTTTGTCAGTTTTTCAAGTTTTATCCATCTCTATAGTTTAGGGATGGATATTACAGGCACACCATGAGATAATGCCTCAATGACTGTTTTAGGAATTTTTATAGAATCTAAAGAGATACAAAACATCAAGAAGAAGAAGACAAATGATTATAAGAAATAAAAGAAGAAATAGAGTAGGTACATACACGTTTACCTTTGCGAAGAGTAATGGAAAGATCTAAAGTAGGATCATGATCAATAGTAGTAACTGGATCTTCCGACGATGAATATGGTAGAGCATCTAAGTCTGGAGTCGGCAATCTCCTCGAATAAATATGAACAATAGGAAGTCTGACTAAGACTAAGATAGGGACAAAAGGAGGAGGAGGAGGAGGAGGAAGATTTTGTTTAATAATGTAAACTAAAAGGTCATCATCCTCCCCCTGATTCTCATACATAGATGTTTGAGAAAATAATGGAGTAGACTCAAAAAATGTAATATCAGCAGAAACAATGTAACGATTAAGAATTGAAGAAAAACACCCGTCTCCTTTTTTGAGCCGCGAGTATCCAAGAAATACACATTTAAAGGACTTTGGATCCATTTTAGAAACTTGCGGACGAACGTCTTGCACAAAACAAGTGCAGCCAAAAATTTCAGGTTCAATAAGAAACAATGACTTAGATGGAAATAAAATAGTATAAAGAATGTCCCCATCAAGGACAAAAGATGGCATGCAATTAACCAAAAAATATGCTATAGAGACTACATCAGCCCAAAAATATTTAGGTACCTTCATTTGAACAAGAAGTGTCCTAGCTACATCAAGTATATGTCGATTTTTTCTTTTGGCAACATCATTTTGAGATGGTGTATCAACATAGGAAGACTGGTGAAGAATACCATTTTGAGTCATATAGGTCTGAAAGTGCGCAGAAAAATATTTTTTAGCATTATCACTTCTTAGTATACGTACAGAACTATTAAAGTGATGTTTAATTTCAACACAGAAAGCATTAAAGATAGAAAATAACTCAAAACGATTCATCATTAAATATAACAATGTAACACGAGAGTAATCATCCACAAAAGTAACAAAATATTTAAATCCAAGTTTAAAAGTAATAGAACAAGGACTCAAAATATCAAAATGAACTAATTCAAAAGGGGATGAAGCTCATTTATTGACTTTAGGCACAAAAGGTAAAGGATGATGCTTAGTAAACTGACATGACTCACATTCTAGTACTGATCAAGACTGAAACTGAGAACATAATTTCTTCAAGGTAGATAAGGAAGGATGGCCCAATCTATAATGAACTTTAAGAGGAGTTAAGATTCTAGAGCAAGCAATAAATCGCGGTTCACATTTATCAAAGATGTAGAGACCACATGACTCATGTCCTTTACTAATAATCTTCTTCGTTGTAAGATCTTAAAATAAATAATGGTTAGGAAGAAAAGAAAATATAACAATTTAAGTTCTGAGTAAGTTTACTAGCGGAGCGTAAATAAAAAGAGAAGTTAGGTAGACATAAGATAGATGACAAAGAAATGGATGTGGTTGAATTCATAGTTCCAGAACCAATGACACACGAAGTAGATCCATCAGCTAAAATGACTGTGGAAGGAGTAGTAAAAGACTGAAAATCAGATAAAAGATCAGAACTACCTGTCATATGATTTGCCGCACCAGAATCAATGACCCATTTGAATAAGGAGGACACAAGGCATGTAATAGATTTACCTGACTCAGAGATAGTAGTGATTGAGGAATTGGTAAGTTTTAGAGATGCCTGATACTGGGAGAACTGTGCAAATTCTTCTGCAAACACTGAGATAGATTTTTTAGAGAAGGAAGACACTACAGAATTTTCTGTTACCATATTTGTCACCTAGGATCTCTGATTTTTCCTCTGAAGTTTCAAACAGTTACATTTTGTGTGTCCAAGCTCAAAGCAATAATAACAAATGACTCCTCCTGAGTCCTAATTAGAACTAGCCTCCTCATTACGTTTATTGTTTCTGATGTTAGTAACCCCTCCTCTATATCCTCCTCTATTTCCCTATTGTCCAATTATATTTCAATTAAAAAGAGCACTGTTAGTAGGTTGTGAAAAATGAGTGCTTTTTGTACGAAGGACACATCTAAAAGTATCATGAAAAGAAGAAATCTCAGAACCAGAGAGAATATGAGATTTAATAGTTTCATATTCTGAGGGTAAATCAGCAAGCAAACTCATAACAGCCATTTGCTCATGTTGAGCTAGTTGCACCTGTACCTCAGGACTGAATGGTAACAGAACATTAAGTTCTTCATAAATACATTTAAATTCCATAAAATATGCTATAAGAGTCTTGTCTTATTTTTCAGGTCAATAAAATGTTTTGCAAACATCATATATGCGAGAAATATTACCTTTGCTAAAGTATAAAATTTCTAAATACTCCATCAATTCTTTAACATACAGTGATTCATAAGGCCCATTACCTCACTGTGAATTGAATTTCGAAGCTGTAAGAACAAATGGGCATCTTTCCTTATCCAAGTTTGCCTAGTATCATCATCCGGCGAATCTTTTGTGAGATGATCATCTTTATCAATGCTCCTCAAATAAATCCAAATAGTTTTGTTCCATTCCAAATAATTCAAGCCATTAAGTTTGTTTTCAGTAATTTTAGTCATCACCAGGACTACATCAATAATTATAGACTTGGTCTCACCCTCAGCCATTGCACCTTAACTATCCAAAGTCCACAAATAGTCCAAGCTGTTGAATATTAACAGATCCAATGACCCGAAAAAAGAGAATCTTCAAACACTATCAAGAATGAAGCCTCAAAACCAAACACAGCCTGCAAGGATGAAATCACTACGTTGGGGCGATGTCAGGGAAGGAGGTCCAACCATTGGACGTTGCCAAAAAACACCACATGCACAAACCCATGTCGGCGCATAGAACAGGAACCAGAACAAAGAAGTGGCGTGTGAAGGCCACTCTCTCCAAGTCTGGTCACTGGACTTTCAGGGGAGGTCGATCAGGACTCGGGTCACCTCCTGAGGGTGGCTGTGAAGTACCGTGATAGCCCAAGAGAGTTCTCCTTGGTTACAGTGTATTGAGGGAAAGAACAGGGGAACGGGAAGAAATTCTTAGGAAAAAGAACTTGGAGACCAAGCTCTGATACCATGAAAATTGAGGTATTTCATATATTCGAAGGTGTTAATACACAGACACACACACACACACACACACACACACAATCATGTCCTAATCTATGTGGATTGAAATTCTACTTCTACATGGATTAGAAATCCTTTTCTTACGAGGATATCCTATAGGAGTCAAGTCTCCTAATTGAAAAAAGACTTCTATAACAATTTTCATTCTCATCCATTTTCTTTTCTATGAATTGTTGAAGAGGTCTCTAGACTTGCTCAAAAAGAGATTTTTACGAGGGGTGATGGGAACACAGCAAATATAGAAATGAAATTTTGAAAAATTTTCAAGCCTTTTATGGTTATTCAATTCTTCTCCTAGATATTTAAGAGAAAAAAAAACCTTCTGCTAGATTTTCCACCTTCTTAGGACAGAATTTAACACAAAATGTGAAGATTTATAGTCTATCGAGCTCAACACTTTTTCCCTAGCAGCCGTTTCCAGCTCGATAACACCATTAGTACTCGAGCAACTAAAACCAATATCAACAGCAGTCCACAACAAAGTCATTGAGAAAATAAGTTTTATGAAAACAGACTACAAAGCTGGCATTCAAAGTTCTCTTCAGAAAAGCAAATGCAAAATCTCTACACCCTCGTACAATTACATGCTTTATTCATGGAAATCAGATTCAAAATGCCATAATTTTTGAGTTTACGTGACATTGGTGGCCCCAAGGAGTTACTCTGACTTTGTGGGTTGCCAAAGTTGATACCTGGTCCAGTCTTTTTGATCAGGATTGAGAGCATGTCCTTTGGAATGGTATATATACTCCTCACCTTCTCCAAAGAGATTCTCCTTATGCTCATCCCCATACCTCTTACGTTTTAGCATCAGGAGCTGCAGCAAATACGATGATCATCATCATTATTATTTAGCATGCATCTTCCCATTTTATTTCATATATTTAAAGGCAGCATACCTCATCCCTTGTGTGATCAATTATGAAATAAAGCCAACCATGCTATTCTGGCGGCACTTGAGAAGCATTATACCAATCCTTTTCTGCATATTCAACCCATCCGTGCCTTCCTACACAATGTCACATGGAAATAGGTTTCACCTTAAATCAGTAACACTCTTTAGATGCTTTACAAATCGGTGCTTCCTTCATAGGGCAATGACTCTCTCAAATTGACTTTCAGAGATGGTTATAGTTGCCCAATCATGCACATAATGGCTTATAAACATGGAAACCAATCAAGCACAATAGTGGCATATAAACATGAAAATCAATGATGTCAATATACACTCGACAGGTATGTTCTTATTGATTTATCGATATATACAATAATGGCACAAGTATGCAGGAAGCAACTAATGAGCATTGGAAATGAGTTTGTCTGGTGACAAACATCAAGGTTTATTTGAGGTTCAATGCTTAATCCAATAACTCTTTACTGGAGGGGCGCAAATTCTGAATGCTCACAATGGTGACATGAAGTTGCAACTCATTTTGTTACGCAATTTTCTTATTTTATAAAATTGATGTTAAAAACTCTAGATAACTTTTAATTCAAATCCTTAATTATTATTAAGATTTTTCAGATAAATACATTTTTGATACTAATGAATTTATCATCCATGCAAATAAATTTCAGCAAGAAATTTTATGGCGAGAACAGAATTTATAGATCAGAGAAAGATACAAGGAGTCCTCAACAATACTATGCCTTATGCCTTTTCAACAACAAACAAAACCATGCCAAGGATTGGTACATGCCAAAAGAGGAAAGCAACAGCTTAATGTTCAAGTTGTCAGAAATTAGCACCAGGGTGGCAAGGTGATGCAGTATTAAAAGAAGACTAAACTTGGAAATTATATTCATTGTAGGATTAGGAAATTTAAATTTTTATTCTTTAGGAATTCTATTATTATTTAGAAGTATTTATAGAGTTCTATTAGGAAATAATATTTTATTTTATTTTATTTACGAAATTAAATTGTTCTAGGATTCATAGTCTGTAACACTCGCCGGAGGGACCGGTGAGGGACTGGAAGAACCGGTGCCACCAGTAGAACCTGCCATTGAATTAGTATTTGAAGTTCGAATTTCAGTTGCTGAAACCTAGTTTCGTTTCCCCCCTTCTTAGTTATTTTGTGGCTATGAGCACTAGGGAGACGCTCCGAAGATTTTTTATCTGGCAGGGCAAGCTGGGCTCTGAAATAAAGAAACCCATTCATTTTCTGGCCCAAAGGCCCCGATATTTAACTCAATAATTCGATATATGAAAAAAAATAATAATAATAATAACTTGACCAGGTGAGGGATTCTTCTTCAGAGCCATTAAGCTATGAATGAATGATTGAATGAATGAATGATTTCCATCTCAACATGGCTTGATTCAGACGACTCGATTCTCTGCTCACGCCAAGGAATACAGTTTAGTAATAGAAATTAACAATGGATGTAATTTGTAAATTTCAAAATTTTATTTTTTATTTTTATATTATTTAGCAATGAATGCAAATCTGTTACTAATTAAATTTTGAGGCAATATGCTCGTTTTGTAATTATTCAATTTCTATCGTCTACTCATTTTCTTAAGCTTTGATATCTTTTATTAGTTCATAATAATCCTTGATTAATAAGGGTTTTCTCAGAGTTAGTTTGAAAATAATTAAATGATTTATTTTTTTTAGAGGAAATTAGAATATTATCATTTTGTCTTATTTTTGTTTTTATTTTAAAAAATAAATTAAAATTTGAGATATTTGTAAATTAATGTTGGTTCAGGATTTAATTTGAAGTTGAGTTTATGAAAAAAGGTTGCTCAATTAAAAAGATTTCTACAAGATTTTGTTAAATATTAGGTCTACAATTGTAATACTACTGAAGTTTTTTATTTTAAATTTCTTTTAAAATTTAATTGAGAATTAATATACATATTTATTTATTTAAATATAATAAAATAGATTTCTAAAATAAAATTATTAAATTAAATTTATTATTAATAATAATAAACATGTATATTTTATCATTAATAACAATAATAATTAATATGTATATATTAAATAAAATTATTAACCTTATTATTACCACTAATTACCATGCAACTCTATTTTCTTAATACTTAACATAAAAATTTAAATAAAATTAATATACATCTATATTTATGAATTATAATTACAAAAAATGTAAATCTTTACCATTAATAATAATTAATATGTATATAATTAAATAAAGTATATATAGTGTTATTAAACTGGACTTTTTAGCTTACTAGTAAAGTTAAAATATGATGTTATTACTCATAGTATGATAAAAAAGAGAGAAATGCTAACTAAATGCTATATAAATCAATAAATATATTTATTTTAATATTAAAATAAATAATACAATATAATAAATTAATAATTATATATTTTTTTAATAATAAAATAAATTATATAATATATATTCTTATTTATCAGATTAATAGGAACCATCCAATATATTTTTTATCAAACACTTGCATTTAATAGTTAAATCAATTAGCTTCTAAATTGAAATCAAATTGATTCATTTTGAGATTCAAATTAAAATCAATTTTGAATCATATTAAAAATAGTCAATTTAGTTTCCTTCAAAATATATTCCTTTAAAGAAATAAAAATTGAAAAAAAAAATTAGCAGTTAGATTTAATGAACAGCTGGTAGTTTAATTTTGATATTCAGAATAATCATTCCACTTTGAAATTAAATCTCAATCAACAATTAGATTTTTTTATATTTATAATTCACTTTTTAAATATGGTTTATATATATATACACTTATGGTTATGGTTGTGTATTTTTTTTTTGTATTTATAATTATTTTTTAAATATGGTTTATAACTTTTTTTTTTATTACTTATTGTTAGAACTGTGCATGATGATTTCAGACAATCACACTCAACCCAATCAAAGATTTGTATTAATTATAACTAATTGGTTCATTTATTTCAAAATAATTTTTTTAAAAACATGTATTTTATGTCTTTTTATACTCGTTATATATATTTATGATTTAATATTTTTATATAAATTTTTTTATTAATTTTGTGTATAATATAATTTTATTATAAAATATTCATTATTATTATTATGGTAATATAATATTTTTTATTTTTTATGATATGTATATTACATTTGCACTTATAATTTTTAAATTATATTAATAAAAAGAAAAATTTATCAACAAAAATAAAAAAATTATACAAATCAAATTTATCATGAAAATTTTATTATTATATTATAATTTTATAATTAATATTTTATAAATATATAAATTTAACTATTTATTATTTTTTCGATTTATATATTTTTATATTAATTTTTTTTCAATGATAAAGTGTTAAATTTATAAAAACTAATTAACTTTTAACATTTTATAATTCTTATAAAATATAATAATTATCATAAAAAATTTAAACTTTTTTCAACCCCTATTTCAGAGTTTATATATATATAATAATATAATAAATTCAATTTGATATAATTTCATATACTATTAATTTTTTATTTATAATTATTTTTTATTCAATTTTTAATTTTATTTATTAAAATTAATCGTAAATACACATATTAATAAATATTAATATTATTAATTTTTATTTGATATGTAATATTTTCCATAATTTTATATTTTCTTATGATATAGAGAAAAACTTTAAAATAAGATTAACAAATATATTAATACTAATAAATTAATAAGTAAATTTTTTATATAAAAAACAAAAAATATATATTAATAAAATAAAAAATATTGACGTTAGTATATTATTATTTTTAATTTAAATGATTATAGTAAAAATTATATAAATAATTATTTAGTTTACAGTAAAATATTTTATTAAATTAATTTATAATATATTTTTAAATTAAAAATTTTATAATTATTTTTTTAAAAGTAAACTTCAAACTTTAATAAAAGAAATTGTTAAATTGAAAAGTATAAAAATTTTATTAAATAATATAATATTTACATTGATATAAAAATTGGACTCTTTTTATATTAAATTAGACTCTTTTATATTTATATTTAAATATAAATTTATTAAATTAAAATAATAATTTTATATTTAAAATATGATTCTTAATTCTTTTTATACGTATTTATTATTTGTCAAATTAAAATAAAATTATAATATTAAAAAAATATTATACTTTTTTTATATATACACATATTATTATTTGTAAATTTTTAATAATATATCATTTTAAAATAAAAAATTAGTATTATAAATTTTGTCATCCTATTAATTATATTAATTTTATAATTCAACTTAATTTTTTAAATAATATATAATTATCTATTTAAATTTTTCTCTGATATACGGAATTTTATATTATTTAAAAATATTAAATTCATATAATTTTATTATATATTACATATTATAATTAAACATTTTTTTATAAATCAATGAATATTATTTTTTTATAATATTTTCCATATATATATATATATATATATATATATATATATATATATATATATATATATATATATATATAAGAATTTTAGACATATATCTATAATTAAAAATATAAATTTATTTTATATGAAATTTTTTTAATAAACTTATAAAAAATAAATTCAAAACAAAATTTTAAAAAATTAATAAAATAATTCACACGTTTGCTAATATTGTTTTTGTTACGCAAATTTAAATATTACTATGTTAAAATAATTTTTCATAAATAATTATAATTAAGATAGAGATAAAAATTTATTAAAAATTTATTTATATAAATAAAATATTTTTTATTTTTTAAATAGTATTAATTATGAAAGTATTTTTATAAAATTTTATTTTAAATTATATTATAATAAAAATTTAACTAAGTAGAATTTAAATAAAGTAAGATTAAAATTTTCTTTAACGAGGTGTATATTTTGTTTAAATAAATGAGTTAAATAACTCATAATTTATTATAAATGACTCATATATTAAAAAAATAAAATAATAATAAATTTTAATTTAATTATTAATATATTATTTTGAGCTAACTCAATTTGGACTGTAACATTTTTATTTTTCTTATATATTTTCTTTAACGAGGGACAACATAAGATATGATCAAATCAAATCAATTCCAAACAAACCCCACACCTGGAATTAATTTTTAGAAAACCAGCCCATAGAAACTGACTTACAGGCTCTCCAATACCGCTTCAACAAACCACCCGTGACAAAATCACTGCATACCCATCCCAACCCAAATGTCTTTTTTCCAATGTAATTCAAATTCTTTATGTTAAAAGGTTGGACGATGCAGGTTTATTTATTTAACCAATAAACAGATGCATGTGCCTGACTATACGTCTGCTAGTTTCAGCAGGACTTTGTTGACTTGTAAGTGATCTCTCTAACACCATTTCTCTGTCCACTGCCTTTCTCCGTCTGCTTCTCAGTCTTCACTCTGATCCCAGTATAGTTTGTTCTTGTCTACATCTTTCTTGCATTTCACTTCTATTTCCTTTCACCCATCTCTACACTCCTTTTGCTCTCTCTCTCTCTCTCTCATCTGTTTCTCTATTCTCTACTTCCATTCAGTCATATTCTCATTTTTCTTTGCTGTTATCATCATTTCTTGTTCAATTTTTCTTTTTTCCTGAGAGTTGAGTTTTTCTTTAAAAAAAAAAAAATCAAGATGGTGCTGGATATGTTTATCTCCATCTTCACCGAGATCATTAAAGATCCCATCATGCAATTCGTTGTCGTTCCTATCAAACGACACATTAGTTATCCTTTCACCTACAAGACCAAGGTTGAGAGGCTCCAGGATGAGGCTCAGCAATTGAACAGCAAAAGAGACAGGTTGAAGCAATCAGTTGCTGATGCTTCAAGAAGAGGGGAGGAGATCTACGATGACGTCAGCAAGTGGCTTATCAGTGCGGGAAAAGCTATTCAAGAAGCCGAGCAACTTATCCAAGCCAAAGAACAAGCGAAGGAGAGGTGCCTCATTGGTTTGTGTCCCAATTTGAAGACGCGCTACCACCTCAGCAAGAAAGCAGAAAAGAAAGCTTCGTTGATTGATAAGCTTCGGAATCAGGGTGGACTTGAACCAATTGGCCACCATCAACCTCCAAAGCAGAAAGTGGCCCCATCTGTGTATGATCGTGAGGAACTGCCTTCGAGGAAGTCAATTTTGAAGGAAATAATGGATTCGCTGAGAGATCCTAATCTTAACATGATTGGTGTTTATGGGATGGGCGGGGTCGGTAAGACCACCCTAGCTAGGGAGGTCCATAGACAAGCCCAAGATGATAAGTTATTCGATGTTGTGATTTTTGTTGCTGTATCACAATCGCCAGAGCTCAGAAGAATTCAAGCGGAGGTTGCTGAAGTCTTGGGTCTTGATCTTGATGAGGAGGGAATCCTCCTAAGAGCAAATCGACTATATGAGAGATTGAATAAAGAGAAGATACTTATCATTCTTGATGACATTTGGACAAACCTTCAATTAGAGGAAGTGGGAATTCCATTTGGGGCCGATTGCAAGGGATGCAAAATATTATTAACTTCGAGGAGAAGAGATGTGTGCCATAGGATGGGAGCGCAGAAAGTTTTGGAACTTGAAGTTCTACGAGAAGAAGAGGCATGGAATTTGTTTAAATTCACCGTATCTGTAGCTGATGGCCAAGAACCGAAGTTACCTCCTTTAGCAGCCGAAATTGCAAAAAAATGTGCAGGATTGCCGCTTCTCATACTCAAAGTTGCTACAGATTTGCAAATGAAGGAGTCATATGTGTGGGATGATAAGCTGAAGCAACTTTCTGACTTGGATAATGAAGAAATACAGAAAAAGGTGCACTTGGTTCTTAAGTTAAGCTACGACAATTTGCCTCGCAGTGAACTCAGGTCGTTTTTCTTGCTTTGTGGTCTGTTTGGACAGTCTAATATTCAGATCCAAAACTTGCTAAAATATGGTATGGGTGTGGGTTTATTTAAGCACATAGCTACTGTTGAAGAAGCGAGAAACAAAGTATATACTTTGATTGATGAACTGAAAGCTGAGTGTTTACTGCTAGATGGTGACATGAATGGATATGTGAAAATGCATGACACTGTTCGGGACACTGCCCTGTTAATAGCTTCTAAAGAGCAACATATTTTTATAGGCACAAGTGGTGCTGCGTTGGGGGAATTGCCAACCAAGGATTGCACCAGAATTTCAATACCTTACTGTGATATCCAAGCACTTCCTCAAGGGATGGAATGCCCAAAAGCTGATTTATTGTCGGTCTTCACTGAAGATCTTTCTTTGGATATCCCTCAATTAATTTTTGATGGAATTAGACGACTCAAAGTAGTGGATTTTACAGGGATGTGTTTCATGTCTCTGCCTTCATCACTTGGTTTCCTAACAAACCTTCATTCCTTGTGCTTGCATCGATGCCATCTGGATGACATAGCTATCATTGGAGAGCTAAAGCAACTAGAAGTTCTCAGTTTAGCAGATTCCTATATTGTTGAGTTGCCCAGACAAATAGAACAATTAAGTAGACTAAAATTACTGGATATCGGCAATTGTTCCAATCTTAAAGTCATTCCAGCAAATGTCTTATCCAAGTTGTCCATGTTAGAAGAATTGTATGTGAGCAACAGCTTTGTTGAATGGGAGGCGGAAGCAATCAGCAATCAGGGTAATGCAAACCTTGCTGAGTTGGAAGGGTTGTCTCACCTTAGAACTCTGGAAATACAAGTTGTAGATGCGAAGATAATACCAAAAGCCCTGTTCTTCAATGGATTGCAGAGGTATAGAATACTCATAGGAGATGTATGGGACTGGCGTGGAAACTTTGAAACTTCAAGAACTCTAAAACTCAAGCTCAAGACAAGTAGTTACTTGGAGCATGGGATTAGAGTGTTGTTGAGGAGACTGAAGATCTGTATTTAGATGAAGTGAGAGGAATTGAAAATGTGTTGTATGATATTGATGGAGAAGGCTTTCCACGGTTGAAGCACTTCCACTTCCAAAATGACGTTTTGATTCAACGCATTATCAGCTCACCGAAATGGGCTCCATATCCTGCCTTTCCCATCCTAGAGTCCTTGTTTTTAGAAAATTTAATGAACCTGGAGACAATTTGTCACGGTCAACTTGCACGAGGTTCATTTAGCAAATTAAGAACCTTAGAAGTTGGAAAATGCCAAAGATTAGAAGCTATGATAATAGATGAAAGTGAATACAACAATGAAGTGGTTGAGTTCAATCAACTGCGCTCCTTGAAGCTAAATGATTTACCAAACCTCAGAAGCTTTTGCTGGAAAAGGAAGATGGCTACAGGAACAGAAGCAAGACAAAAGCAATTGACAGCCTGTCCACTTGAGGAAATTGTGTCGGAGGATGAGCTTGGTGCTGAATTATCACTTTTCAACAGAATGGTATGTCGCAGTTTTAGCATTAGAATTCCAAGTTACGGTTATTATTAAGAATTTGTTTGGCTAAAATCTTTTATTTTATATCTTATTTTTTAGAGAAGTAAAAGTGTAAGAGCTGTGCTTAAAAGGATGGTTTTATCTGTAGGTTTCTTTTCCCAACTTGGAGGATTTGAAATTACGCTCAATTGCTTGTGAAAGGATATGGAACGACCAACTTTCCGCAACATGTTCAAACTTAACGAGTTTGACTGTGAAAAATTGCAACAATTTGAAGCATTTATTCACAACTTCAATTGTTAAATGTCTTTTGCAGCTTAAAAAACTTAAGATAAAAGATTGTAATTCCATGGAAGAGATATTACTGACAGAGGAACTAGTAGAAGAAGAAGAGGAAGAGAGGATAAATAAGAAGAGGAAGAGGTATTCAATTGAATTTCAGTGCCTTCAAGAATTAACAATAGATGGGTGCAGCGCATTGGTGACTTTCGTTGCCAAAACAGATACGAAACGTAACACTGAAATTCAACCACTGTTTGATGAAATGGTACGTAATTGTTATTCCTGTATGCATATGCTATATTATACATCTGTGGAGATCATAAAATATTTTTTATATTGCCATTAGTATAATAATTTCATAAGTGTTGACTCGTTGTTTAAAATTATAGAGTTTTTGTTATAACTTTAATTGTACAAGTGATTTTAGGAATTCCTTTTTCTTTTCTTTCGATTTAAATAATTTTATTGGGTTGATAATTTGGTTGTCAAAGACAAAGCTAGTAGGAGCTGTTATTTGGAAAATATAGGGCTTGTTTACATGTCGGGCCATAAAGTGAGACTGGAAAATACACTACTCAATGCAAAATTGCGTGTGTGGAGTATGTCCTGAGTTATATAAAAATAAAAATTATCTTAAAATTATTATGGTTTTAATAGTGATTTATTCTTATTAATGGTCTGTGTGTTCGTGTATTTTTTATATTAAAAAAATATAAAAATAAAATAAAATATTATAATTTGTGAAAAAAATTTTGATTTAAAAAAAAAAAAAACTTTAGAGTCAATGCCCCGCTTTAACTTTTCAATATGCATATGGAAGTATTTTCTTTTATATATGTTAATATTTTTTATAAATTGTGCTGTAATTTTTTGCATATAATATAATATTATTAAAATAAATAATAGTCAATACTGAATCATTCATGGGCATAATATAATTTTTTTTTTCATTCCATTATTCACCCTTTTTATTTTAATATATTATAGATTATAAATTATAAATAAAAGCATATTAGCACTTAAACTATTATATTTATGTTTTAATTGATATATGTGTATCGAAATATATATGGAAAGAATTTAAAACGCGTAAATTATTATTATTATTATTATTATTATTATTATTATTATTATAGAACAAATGATTTGACTTATTCATTGGATGAATTTCAAATTTAATTAGATGAAAATGATGCCTGTAAGAGTATTATTTAACATAATAATATGCAAGAAAAACAAAATTAAAAAAATTTAAACCCTGAAATAAAATTGGTGATTCTAATGCATTAAGTGAGTCAATCTAAAATGAATTCATTTTATTACCCTAAAAGAAATTATAAATCAGTATTTGAATTTACCCTTATATATTTAGATAACATTAATATTTTAGTTTCAATGAACTTTTTACATTTTTTTTTTATTGCAGGTCATAATTTTTTCGAGAAATGGGTCATTTATGATTTAAATATTTAAAGTATTATTTGTTAAATTTTAAATAATATTTATATTTTATTAGTGGTGGATTTAAACTAGGGTTCTTTCAATTTTTTTAAACAAATTTGTAACGGGTCATTTTGAATGACAAATATTTTAAATTATTTAATTGGTTGTAGATTGTTTCGAAATTTCAAAATAAATTTTATCAATTTAAACGTCAGGTTAATTTGAACTGAGTTGAACCAAACTCAAACGAGCTATTTTTGCATCGTACAGGGTATTGTATTTGCTTTCAATTTTATAGATCATTTGAATTTGAGTTATTTTAGATTGGTTGTAAATATAGAATGACAATAAATTAGGTATTTTCGAATACTTAACTCGATCCAGCATGATAGAATGATTTCAAGATGCTTATTATCAAATTTAGATGAGTTTAGATTTTAATTCTGGTAATTAATATCCTTGTTTTACAAGATTGATTTTTATATATTGGGTTCTATTTTTAAAATTTTTTATATTAATTAAATATATATAAAATTAAATGACCTCTAGTAATATATATATATATATATAATTAAATTCATTTTTAGGTTAATTCATTTCTCTTTATTTTTATATTTCCATAAATTCATTGAACCAATAATTATTATATTACATAAAAAATTATTTATAATCAAAGAAGTTAATATTATAATTTTGAAATTCTTTTCTAGAAATGTTAATATTACTACGATATTATTATGTTATAAGGTAATATTATAATAGTATTATGATAGGCCACCACTCCACTAACCACTTTGATTTCTTTTGGAAGGATACATGTTTGCCTAATTATGATTATTCTGAATTTCTTGGAATGTCACAATACCAAGTAAGTATATTTGTTATTGCAGGTTTCTTTCTCTAAATTGGAGGTACTGTACATAAAAAATATGAACAACTTGAAAAATATATGGCACAACCAACTGGCAGCTGATTCCTTCTGCAAACTGAAATCATTGTCAATTTTTTTTTGCCCAAGACTAGTGACTGTTTTTCCATTGGCTGTCTTGGAAAGATTCCAGAGATTAGAGAAGTTGGATTTATGGTCTTGTGATTCAGTGCAAGAGATATATCAACTTCAAGGGTACAATGTTAAAGAAGTAAATGTTGCTGCAGCATTTGAGCTAAGAGATTTGCTTATATTTTGTTGTCACTCATTGAAGCATATATGGAGTGAGGATCCACAAGGAGTTTTCACTTTTCAAAATCTGGAATCAGTTATTGTTACAGGGTGTAATGTCCTGAAAAATATCTTTCCAGCCTCCATAGCCCAAGGTCTTTTGAAACTTGAAAAGCTTGAATTAGGATTGTGTGAGGAAGTGGAGGAGATAGTTGCACAGGAAGAAGGTGTAGATCTGAAAAATATCTTTCCTCAGTTACACACTCTTATATTTGCAAGGCTACGAAAACTAAGGAGTTTCTATTCAGGAGGGACACATACTTTTGAGTGGCCGAAATTGAAATGTTTGAAAGTGGAAAATTGTCACAAAGTGAGGAAATTCGGTACAGAAATTTCAGATGAAAAAGAAGTGGGCCAACAAAGCATCCCAATTCAAAAACCTCTCTTTTTCTTGGGAAAGGTATGAACCATTAATTTAATTTCCTATTCTTCCTTAAAAAGCATTTACTTAAAAAATTTTGATCTACATTAATTGTTTGTTAATTTTCTTTTATCTGTAAGAAAATAAAAGGAAGGTCGAAAAACACATATTCTGATGGTTAACTCCACTTCTATTTTATACTATATTTCAATCATTCCCTAAATAGATATAAAAAAAATCCAAATATCTAAGTATTTAAAAACAAACATATATAGTATTGGAAAAAAATTGATATAACTCCACTTCTATTTTATACTATCATAATTTGAATTCTTCCATTTTGCGTATAATATATATTTGTTAAATTATAAATTTATAGTTTAACCAATTTAATTATAAATACAATTAGATTTGTGTTATTTATATATTATATTAATTAAATATAATTTTATTTTTTAATATTACAAAACAATTATTATTGTTGAAGTTTAAATTTTAAATAACACTTATTTCTAAATAATTACATATTTAATAAGATATTTTATAATTTAATAAAATTTATATAAACCAAAAAACTTATTGTTTGAGACATCATTTATTAGTACAAAGTATTAAGATAATTATGATTATGATTATATATGGCAGTTTCTTAATATTAATAATCTAATTTTAAGGTTTTTTTTTTTAATTTTTTCAACAGTAAAAATTCATTTCATACATGTTTTTATATAAGTTAATAATTTTAAAAAGATAAATAATTACAATATCTTCAAAATAAAAAAATTTGGTCATATATTCATTTCATTGGATTACAAGGGATACCAATTAGTTCCTTTTAGTGGGATTGAAATGGTAGTAAGCGATTTAATTACAACAAAATTATACTAATAAAATTTATTTATAAATAGAATTTTTATTTTTTTAAAATAAATAGAATTTTTATGTAATTTAGAATTAGTTGTTCAGTTTGTACAAAACTATAATAAAAAACTTCTATTAATAATTATAAATTATCAAAATTTAATTAACATTAAAATTTTTAATAAATAATATAAAAGACCAAAGGTATTTTTATCCGTTCATAAATTTTCCATGCAATTACAACCATAGATTGAACAACACAACTCAAAAAAGAAAGTTGCATTTGTGGCGGAAAAAAAAAGCATTTGTTAATGTAGGCTGATATTTTTGGTGCTAAATAATAATTGTAAATTATTTTTACATAACTCTTTTAACTTTTATGCAATTTATTTTAACTAGAATTTCATATATATCAATTTTTTTTTAATATATACAAATTCAACACAAACTTTTTTCTTCTCTCTCAGGTTTGTCCCAAATTGGAGGAATTGACATTGGAGCACAAGGACTTGAGTGCCATACGACATGGTTTATTGCCATTTCAGTGTTTTTCCAAACTCAGAGTTCTAAACTTGCTCTCTCTGCGGGATGAATCACGTCCTTTTCTAATCCTTCTCCTTAAAAGAGTATCCCATCTGGATAAAATTTCTGTTTCATACTCTTATTTAGAAGAGTTATTCTCACATGAAGGACTTGTTGGGGAGGAGGAACATGCTATTGCTAGGATACTTACACGGGTGAAAAACTTGGAGTTACACTCTCTTGATAATTTGAAGTGTATTTGGAATCAAGATTCCCGAGTACAACCGCTTCTTCAATGTCTTCAGACTCTGAAAGTAATTTATTGCGGTAGTTTGATCAACGTAGCACCGTCATCATCATCATCTTTCCTCAGACTAACAACTCTTGAAGTGAATTCATGTGGAAGGTTGAAAAACCTGATAATGGCATCCACAGCCAAAAGTATGGTTCAACTCTCCAAAATGATCATAAAAAATTGCGAAATGATGACAGAAATAGTAGCAAGTGATGGAGATCATAACGAGGATGAAATTATTTTCTGCAAATTGAAATATTTGGAACTTAGTGGTTTAAGTAGTCTCACCAGCTTTTGCACAGGGAATCACGTATTCAATTTTCCATCTTTAGAAATCGTTATTGTCAAAAAATGCTTTCGGATGAAGAAATTCTCTGGAGGATTCTTAATCACACCAAAGCTACGGGGAATAAGACTGAACAAATACGCAGATAAACAACATTGGGAAGGAAACCTTAATGAGACCATAGCATGTCAGTTAACAAATATGCAGGTATCTGTTCTTCTACATTCCTTATTTTTCCATACTGATAAATCAAAATCCTTCGATGACATATTTTTGAATAATGCTATCTTTTGTGATTGAAAGGTTGGCACAGATTTTCAAGTATCCAAGTTTCCTGAGCTCTGGAATGGCAAAATCCAAGGAAAGCTCTTCCACAATGTAGAATGCCTAACCGTGGACGCATGTACATTTACTTCCAATGCCATATCGGCCCATTTGTTACAGTTCTTGAACAAGTTGAGACAGATAAATGTAACGGACAGTGATTCACTAGAAGTAGTATTTGACTTGGAAGGGCTATCTTCTGATAATGGGCTGCTACCTCGATTAAGTGAATTGAAGTTAATGAATCTACCTATGCTGAGACAGTTATGGAACAAGCATCCTCAGGTAATTTTGGACTTCAAGAACCTAAGATTGCTCCAAATTGAAAATTGTAGCAGCTTGAAGTATATATTTACTGGGTCAATGGCATTGTGCCTCTCGCAACTTCAAGAGGTAGAGCTGAAATATTGTAACATGATTGAAGGAATAATAGAAGTAGAGGAAGCTAATAAGATGATATTTCCCTCATTGAAGTCCATGATCTTTGAATGTTTGCCTAAATTTTCAAATTTTTGTTCAAGAAGTAGTAATCTGGAATGTCCATCATTGAAAAAGATGAGTATATATGACTGTCCAAGCATGAAGACATTTTTTTCCACACTACTACGGGAACAAAAACCAAAAGGAAATGGTGAAGGGAGGGAGCAAAGACAAGACAAGGAAGAGTTCGATGTCCCTTTTAGCCATAAGGTTAGTGTGTTTATTCCTTTCTCAAACATCACAAGGTTTAATTACCTAAAAATGCATAAAATCTCCATTGATTTTAAGTGGTATAACGTAACTCTTGTTGAACATCATCAGTAATGTCTCAATATCAATTTGTTATTTGACTCTTCTTGTCCCAAAGGAAGCAAACGAGAACAGGATGCGAATTTTATGCAGCGTTTATTGAGATGAAATTAGAAGTATAGTTTAGTAACTTAAGCGTTAAATGCTCTTTTTTTTTTATATTATATTGCTTTTTTTTAATTTTATTTTTTTGTTATATAAAGAATAATATTAATTAAGTTCGAGTGATTGTGACTCAATCTATCTATCTATCTATCTAAAGTAGGTAAAATTTTCCTTGAAACTTTCACATGGCGTTAACCATTTATAAATTAACTTATTTATATGTTAAGTATTTATTTCTTTTTTTTAATAAGTATTTATTGTCTTTTAAGTATTTTTATTATTGTCATTATTTTCTTAAATTTTATAATTTAAATAATTATTTTATTTAATAATTAATTGCCAATCAGTGTCCCAATAATTAAATTTATTATATTACTTTTTTAATTTATTAAAGATATAACTAATATTATTTTTTCTTTAATGTACATTTTAAAGTATTCATATATTTTTAATCATCGATTTTTTTTTTCATTTTCACAATTCCTTTGTATATTTTATCTATATAGATCTTATTTGTATTAAGGAGAGACTATTAATCATAAAAAATTTATTAATATTAAAATAATTTTGTTATGAAGAGAATATTGCTCCATATATTTAACTAATACTTATTTTAATTCCTAAATTTTTATAAATTTCTTTTTTAAATGTTTTTTAAATTTTTAGCTATTTCATTTCATTATAAAAATTTAATAATTATAGCAGTAAAAAATAAAAATTATATTATAAAAATTACAAAGAATTGGTCATTCTCTTTCTTACTTGGCTAAATTACTTATTAATTATTATACCTAATTTTTTTATTATAATAAAATATAAATAGCATCCTAAATGTATGTTATAAATATTTTATTTACCTGAATTTTCTTCTTTATTTAATAAAATAATTTACATTTAATTATTATTTTTAAACCAATTAATACATATTTAATTTTGTTAATTATATTAATTGGCTTCGTTATGTTACTATTCAATATTTCTTTAAATTTTTCATAACCGTTTGGAGTCATTCAGATCATATGTATAAAATGGTGCTTTTACCCATTAATTATTTGATTTTTTTTTTTAAATTATTGACAGAAAAAATTAAATGAATTTTTTTAGAATGACGTGTTTAAAATATTAATTAATTAAAAAATTAGAAAAAATAATTATGTTTTAAAGTTTTTCCATTTCTTAAATTTATCAATAAATATTTATTCATTAAAAATATTAATTGATTAAATATTTTAAAATTATAAAAAAAATCCCTGCAATGGACGAGTATACCGCTACTTATATATATATATATATATATATATATATATAAAAGAAAAAGGAAAAACAATTCAGCATGTATATTTTCAATCCAAGTATAATGGCCCCCAAAGCTTTTGAAATCCCTCAATGATTCATTAGTATCTTGGATTTAATCTCCTACTTGCTTTTGAAATGCAGATGTTTCCCAAATTGGAAGAGTTGTCATTAGACAGCAAATCTGTCATGATGCTGTTGCAATCTGAATTCCCAACAGAGTTCTTTTCCAAACTAAAAGTTGTTGAGCTGCGCTTCTTTCCAGACAAATCTTGTGCTTCTCTATTTCGTTTCCTTCCAAAATTACCCAATCTTGAAGAACTCGGCGTTCGTGACTCTTCTCTTGAGGAGCTATTTGTATTAAAAGGACTCGGTGGTGACCAGAAAGATACCATTACACCCTCACGGATAAGAGCTTTAAAGCTCAACAATCTTGGTGATTTGATTAATTTAGCACTATCATCTGCAACTTTCCAAAATTTAACAACTCTTGAAGTTAGTAATTGCAATGGATTGAAAAATATGGTGACGTCAACAGCAGCCAAAAGTATGGTTCAACTTGAGATATTGACTGTAAATTCTTGTGATATGTTGATGGAAATAGTAGGAGGTGAACACCGCGAAACAACAGAAGAGATTGTTTTCACCAAATTGAAAACATTAAAACTCAAAGATTTACAGAGCTTCACAAGCTTCTGTTTGGGCAGTTACACTCTCAAATTCCCATCTTTGGAACAAGTAATTGTTCATGGATGCCCCAACTTGAGGATTTTCAGTCCTGGAGTGTTAAGCACGCCAAAGCTACAGAGTGTAGAAGTGGCGTGGAGAGAATTTCATTGGGAAAGAGATCTCAATGCCACCATTGAACATTTGTATGAGAAAGCGGTATGTATTTACCAGATCGTATTTTTCTCGCTATTGATCTGTGTCATAGGTGGCTAATGTGTTTGGTTAAATGTATGTATTTAAATGCTTGTTTGTTATTCTCCGCTAATGCAGTATTTTGGATTTGTAGATTGGATTTAAACGCATCAGTCATGTGAAACTCTCCAACTTTCCGATGTTAAAAGAAAATTGGAATTGTCAATTTCCATTCAAGCGCATGTACAGTTTAGAAAGTTTGGTGGTGGATGAGTGTGCATTTTTCTCAAATGCCATATCATCAAATCTACTGAAGAAGCGCATGTACACTTTGAAAGAGCTGGCTGTTGAGAGATGTGATTCAGTAGAAGAAGTGTTTGATCTGGAAGGGCTAAATGCCGATGAAGGTCATCTTGGGCTAACAAGAAATTTAAATGAATTGCGGTTAATTGATTTGCCTAGGTTGAGGCACGTGTGGAACAAGGATCCTCAAGGATTTTTGAGCTTTAAAAACCTAAAATTGCTGCAAGTTCATAATTGCAGCAACTTGGCTAATATATTTACTCTGTCCATGGCTTTGGGTCTTGTAAATCTCCAACATATGGAAGTAAAAAGATGTAGAATGGTGGAACATATCATCAGGAAAGAAGCAGACTATGAAATAGGAAGGGACAGGACCATATTTCCATCATTGCACTCCATTAGTATCGAGTGTTTGCCCAACTTGTCATGTTTTTATTCTGCAAGAGATGTTCTGAAATGCCCATCCTTGAAAAAAATTTATGTGGTTGACTGTCCAAAGATGGAATTATTAGCTTCAGCATTTCGCTATGAACAAGATTCAAGCGTGATTGTTGAGGGAAGTGAAGAATCTGTTTACAAGGGAGATGTTGATATTTCCATGGCTGCTTTTTTTGGTGGCAAGGTCAGTTTTTTTTTTTTTTTTATTTCTTTTTAATTTTAAAAGGCATTGTGGTTTTTTAGTATCTATCAGTCACATTTGATTCAATCTGGAAATGGAATTCTTATATGGTATATAAAAGGAATCATTACAACTTGAACTGATGTGAAAATTTATGTACTTCAAGTATAGAATGTAAGATTGCGGTGGAAATTATCTAATTATCTATGTTTGTCTATCTATCTATATCTATATAAACATAATGAAGCTGGTCTCAAAATATACTTACAAGTGGCACTCTTTTAGACTTTTTCTTTTATTTATCCATTTTACCCCTATACTATTATAATTTTACAATATTGATTGATAATATGTAGTGACATGTAAATATTAATTGAACTAAGATATTTAATAAAAAAAAATTATGATAGTAGTTATAATTTAATTAATACTAACTATAAACTATATAAACTAAAGCAACATTACTAAGATAACCAAGGGTCATAGCTATAAACTATAGAAACTAAAGTAACATTACATACTTAATTCGTTATGATAAAATAAAAATTATGACTATAATTATAATTTAATTAATATTTAAAAAATAAAATTTATAATTATAAATTATATAAATCAATATCATACATTAAAAATCAAATTAGTCACCTCCTAATATAAATATAAGATGTAATGTCCAATGAAACCTCCTAATATAAATATAAGATGTAATGTCCAATGAAAAATTTCTCTCATATCTATCAAATGATATTTTCGTAATTAAGGGATTAAAAAAAGATAATGAACACTTTGTACTAATATCATTATGGTAATCTTTATCTTATAAGAATTTATTTATATATATTCTATTAGTATCTTATTATTTATTCTTTATATTCATTTTTAATTTATACATATCTTCGTATTTATTTTTTATGTTTTCACAATTTTTTTACAAGTTATTCTTAAAATTAACATTTTAAATAAATTAAGCATAATATATAAGAAAATCCATATAATCATATCTTATTATCTTTATTCAATTAAATAATATACTAATAGTGATTATGCTGCCAATCCGTGGGCAAAAGTTTATTTTTTAAAAAATTTGTATAAATTGGAATAGCAATTTTGGGATTTAGACAATCTAATTCATTTTTATTCCATTTCTAAATTTGTCATCCTGTATTGTTTATTGATTCTTGTTTATTTGTTTTCCTAGGTTGCAATCCCAAGCTTAGAAGAATTGAAAGTGGAATGGAAAACTATGAAGGATATGTGGCCAGAAAAATTTCAATCCATTTTCTTGTCTGGACTGAAAGGCATTGAGCTGACATGTTATCCTGGTCGATGTGCACTTTTGCCAACTGATTTCTTTCAAATTTTAACCAATCTGGAGAAACTTGTTTTGAGAGATGCTTCTTTTGAAGAAAAAACATTTCATGAAGCAAACATTGGTGAGCAAGTACATCCCGAATCATGTAAGGTGCCAGTGCTTAAGCATCTGATGGAGAAAGACTCCCAGCAAGTCCCAGCTTCTCAATATCTGGAGACAGAAGCAATGGATTGTGGCAGATTGAAAATTTTACTGCCATTCACGGTTTCTTTGGAAAATTTAACAACTCTGGAGGTATCAAATTGCCAAGGTCTAATAAATCTAATGACTTCAATTACATGTAGAAGTCTTGTGCAACTTAGAAGAATGAAGGTAGAGAAATGTGAAATGATGCAAGAAATTGTAGCAAGTGAAACAGATGATGAAGAAGAAGAGATTTGCTTCAGTCAACTACAATATTTGGAGCTTCATGATCTACCACGCCTCACAAGCTTTTGCTCTGCTAATCCTGCCTTCAATTTCCCATCCTTGGAGGAAGTGATCATTAGAGCATGTCCCAATATGAAGATTTTTGCTAAAGAAGTTTTAAGCACTCCAAAGCTATGGCGAGTTCAAACCGGAAAACATAAATATGAGTGGGAATGGGAAGGCAGCATCAATAACACCATTGAAGCATTATTTACACATACGGTATGTACTGACAAAATAAAATCATCTCATTCTATCTCCATCATGTGTTTAAATCAATTAACCAATTTATGCATAGACTACAAACGTTTTTTACTGAGAGGACTGTTACTAACAGTCCATAAACTTTAGTGATAATACTTTATTTTCAAAATTCATAGTGTCATAGTTCTTTTAAATATTAATTTATTTCCCCTCCCGCATTTGACTTGGTTGTCCTAATATTCTTTGCTGTCAATATCGTTTTCTCAGAATGCTGAAGAAATAGGGGAGGCCAGCGTTCATATGCGTGAGCTCCAATGAGGCTGATGTTGCATGTAATTTGCTACAGATTATACTTAATTTTCCCTTTGAGGGTACATGGTGAATTGGTTCTCTTATGGCTGAAGTCTTTCATTCATGTATAATAAATGTTCCCAAACTGCTAAGTTCTTGATAGCACAATAATCAGTTTCTAATGTGGTTCAAATTTTTTGAAATTTTTTATTCATGAAACATTTTGTTCTGTTTTCATGATCATTAAAAACTGTGACTCACAGGAGGAAGTGTTAGATATGGAAGATGAAGATCAGCAAAGGCATGCCAATGCACTGGACGTGGTAGGCTGGGATAGTTGTATTTATGCTCTGGCTCTTGAAAGAGTTCCGGCCTCTTCAAGAATTCCATGTGGAAACCCTGTTCTTGTTAATCAAGTTCGGTGCAGCTTCTATTCCTGTATTCAAACTTAAATTTCAATCTCTCTCTTGGAAATGGAAAAACAGAAATTGTGGGATAACAGAAAACAGGCGATTTATGCTTACTTACAATCCTGAACATTAACTTGCATCAGTTTTGTTCTAAGATGCTAGCAATATAAATTAGAAGCAGCCCAAAGCCATAGAATTGTAGTAATTGCCATGCAGTTTACACTATCAGAAATTTTATCTTCTTAAACATCCCTGACTAAATTGTGAATTACCCTATTATTATTATTATTATCTTTTGGACGTTTGTTTTGTTTTGTTTTGATATTTTGTTATTGGAGTTGATTGTTGTGATAATTATTGAAAATTAAATAAAATTTGGAGAAATAGTTTCTCGAGAAAATTTGTTTTTCTCTCTTTCAATCTTCAGAAGTTATTTCTCTTGATCTACATCCCACAGCCTTTTTACCTATTTTTCATGTTACCTGAATATAACCTTTCAAAAACCTTTCTACCAAACCTTGTGAGAGGTTATTGTTATTGTAATTATTGGAATATAAATTTATTTGAATGATTTTTATATTATAAACAAAGTTTAGCCTTATGATTAAAAAAAAAGTCAAATCATTTAATTAATTTATAATTTAATCCAATGATCTTAATATATTTTATCATTTTAACTAATTTGTTGCAATTTTATTCAACTAAAATTAGACTTTCAATTTTAACAATTTGAGTTTATTTTTGTCAACAAAATTATAATAATTAATGACTTAGAATGATAATTATAAGCCTAATTGTGTTCAACTAGATAAAATTACCTCTATTTTAGTCTAATTTTATAAAATTATAATCAATTGGTTTAACTTGACTTAAATTATCGAAATTGAAAAGATTTTATTAAATTGTAATTTTAGAAAAAGGTTTATTTATTTTTGTGATTAGGCCATAAAGTTAAAGGTTAGAATTCACCAGATTAATTGCCTGCCAGTCAAATGCTTTGCAAATTGAAGTTATATTATGTTAATTTAAAGGTTAAGATTGATTTAAGTTTATGCTAATTCAAATGTGATTGTTCATATTACCAGACTATGAAGTTGACATTCAGAGTTCTCTTCAGGAAAACAAATGCCAATGTTCTTTCTTATAAAGCAAGAATGGTTCCATGTATGTGGTGCCAAGTACGCCAGCTCCAAATTGCATATGAGCTAGGTGGTTGGTCCCTTATGGGTGGGTTAAATCAGAGGCTATGAAATCGTCCAACTGCGGATTCTTAGTCTAGAGGACAATCACCGTCACGCTCAGGAGCTCTTTTTTTTCACCTAAAAAAAATTGCATATGAGCCCATAATATTGAAGCAATTTATACGTTTTTTCCGACAAAACGGCCCAGCAATGAAGGTTTAAGATTTCCTCTAAAAGGTATCAGGATTCAACCGGTGGATTCCTTTCTTGTTTATAGTCTGTAAGGGTTCAATTCCTTGGTTATTTGAAACTTCACAGCTCGTCTCTTTGATTATTGCATCCATGATCTGTTTCAAGCCAAATGCTATTATTGCCTCTGCTCTATTTTCTTGGCCATGGTTAGTCCAAATAGACAACCTTTAATAAGCCATTCAAATTGAAGCAACATAACCCCACAGAAAACACTGGTTGTCTTGTCATAAAATAAAATTAATTCACTTGCCAATCAACTTTACTGGGCTAATCTTCATGTTCTACAGTCAAATTCACTTGGTTGTCTTAATATTCTTTGCTGTCAATATTGTTTTCTCTGAATGCTGAAGAAATAGGGGAGGCCAGCGTTCATATGCGTGAGCTCCAATGAGGCTGATGTTCCATGTGATTTTGTTCTGTTCTCATGACCTTTAAAAACTGTGACTCACAGGAGGAAGTGTTAGATATGGAAGATGAAGATCAGCAAAGGCATGCCAAAGTACTGGACGTGGCAGGTTGGGATAGTCGTATTTTTGCTCTGGTTCTTGAAAGATTTCCGGCATCTTCAAGAATTCCATGGGGAGGCCCTGTTCTTGTAAATCAAGTTCAGTGCAGCCGTCTCTTGTACTAGGACATTCTATTTCTATTCCTGTATTCAAACTTAAATTTCAATCTCTTTCTTGGTAATGGAAAAACAGAAGTTGTGGGATAACAAGAAACAGGCGATTTATGCTTACTTTCAATCCTGAAAATTAACTTGCACCAGTTTTGTTTTAAGATGCTAGCAGTATAAATTAGAAGCAGCCCAAAGCCATGGAGCAGTTTATACTATCAGAACTTTTATCTTTTTACACATCCCTGACTAAATTGTAAATTACCCTATTATTATTATTATTATTATCTAGGACGTTTGTTTTGTCTTGTTTTTTGTATTTTGTTATTGGAGTTGATTGTTATGATAATTATTGAGAATTAAATAAAATTTTGAGAATTAAATTCTCTAGAAAATCAGTTTCTCTCTCTTTTAATCTTCAGAAGTTATTTCTCTTGATCTACATCACATAGCTTTTTGACCTATTTTTCATGTTGCCTGTATATGACCTTTCAAAAGCCTTTCTACCAAACCATGTGAGAGGTTATTATTATTGTCATCATTGGAATATAAATTTAATTAAAAGATTTTTATATTATAAATAAAGTTAAGCCTCATGATGGAAAAAAGTCATATCTTTTTCATTAATTTATAATTTAATCCAATGATCTTAATGTATTTTTATCATTTTAACTAATTTGTTGCAATTTTATTCAACTAAAATTACACTTTCAATTTTAACGATTTGAGTTAATTTTGATGAATAAAACTATAAGAATTAATGACATAGATTGATAATTGTAGGCCTAATTGTGTTCAACCAGATAAAATTGGAAGCTTAATTTTAGTTTAATTTTATCAAATTATAATCAATTTGTTTAACTTAAATTATCAAAATTGAAAACATTTTAGTAAATTGTAATTTCAGAAAAAGGTTTATTTATTTATTTATTTATTTTTGTGATTAGACCATAAAGTTAAAGGTTAGAATTCACCAAATTAATGCCTGCCAGTCAAATGCTTTGCAAATTGAAGTTATAAAGTAAATATCACACGCAGTTACTCAATTTTATGAGTATTTTCATAAAGATTACTAAACTTTAATTTTTTTCATATAAATTATTAAACTTTAATTTAATATTTATAAAAGTTAATGCGATTGAAATTAAAGGTTTTTAGGTTGATTTACAGACTTATCAATTATTTTATAAATAAAATTACATTATTTTATTAATTTTTTTTAAAAAATAGAATGAATAAAACATATCCCGCTACCTCCCTCGCTATTAAACCCCTCTCTTTTTTCCGTTTCTTCCCTATCAGTAGTCAGTAATTAAGTAATTTTTTTTTTTGTAAAATAATTGACAAATCAGTAAATTAACTTGAAAACTTTTAATTTTCAATAAACATGGCTTTTATGAAATCAAATTAAAATTCAATGATTTTTATGAAAAAATAAAATAAAATTTAGTGACTTTTATGAAAAACTCATAAGGTTAAGTGATTGCATGTGATAATTACCCTAAAGTTATATTATGTTAATTTAAAGGTTACGTTTGATTTAAGTTTATGCTAATTCAAATGGGATTTTTCGTACTACCAGATTATGAAGTTAACATTCAGAGTTCATCTAATAATTGAAGAATCCACACTATTTCATATACCGATTGTGCTATAGCTTTGTATTCTGATTCAACACTAGATCGAGAGACTACACTCTGTTTCTTACTTCTCCATAACACCAAATTATCTCCAACAAAGATACAATATTCGGTAGTTGATTTTTTATCAGCCTTAGAACTTGCTCAGTCTGCATCTGAAAAATATTCAACATTCAAATGTCTATGATTACTATATAATAAGCCTCGCCCTGGAGCTCCCTTCAAATACCTTAAAATTTGTCCCAAAGTTTTTTAATGAGTAACAGTTGGGAAAGATATAAACTGACTATCACACTGACTGAGTATGCAACATCAGGACGAGTTATTGTAAAATAGTTCAATTTACCTACCAATCTCCTATATTTTTCTGGATTTTCAAATAGCTTACCATCCTCTGCTCCAAGTTGCAGATTCGGGATCATTGGCGCATTGCAAGGCTTAGCACCTAATTTCCCAATTTCTGTCAATAGATTAAGAATATGCTTCCACTGAGACACGAAGATATCTTTCTTCTTATAACTTCAATACCAAAAAATACTTGAGTAGGCCTAAGTCTTTTGTTTGAAACTGGGTTTGAAGAAAGTGTTTAAGGGATGAAATACCTTCAGAGTTATAACAATATCATCAACATACAATACTAGTAAAATTAGGATAGCCTTATACTGCTTATAAAACACCGAATGATCACACTTACCCTTTTACACACCAAAATCCTATATTGCTTCACTGAATCTCTCAAACCAAGCCCGAGGACTTTGTTTCAAGCCATAAAGAGACTTTCGAAGTCTGCAAACTTTACCCAACTCCCCATGAGCAACAAACCCTGGTGGTTGCTCCATATATACCTCCTCCTGAAAATCACCATGAAGAAAGGCATTGCTTATATCTAATTGGTGCAAAGGCCAATCATATATAGCTGTTAGGGAGATGAACAATCGAACTGAAGCTATTTTAGCTACATGAGAAAAAGTATCAGAGTAATCCACCCCATATGTTTAAGCATATCCTTTTGCTCTTTTGCTACAAGACGTGCTTTTAATCTAGCTATAGAACCATCAAGATTCATCTTTACCAAAAAAACCCTCCAATAGCCTTCTTTCAAGTGGGCAAAGGCACCAGTTTTCATGCATCATTTGTATCTAAGGCCTTCATTTTCTCTTTTATAGTGGCACTGTCATACACTGCTTTAAAACAACAACAACAACAATAATAATAATAATAATCATAATAATAATAATAAAAGAAAAGATTTTGGGCTACTGGAGAATGCGCTAGAAACCTATAAAGAAGAAAAGTAATAGGAAAAGGAATTAAAAAAAAATGGAAAAGGGTAGATAGGAAGAGGAATCGAGAATTGGAAATAGAGGAAAGGTAATCGCAGCAGCTGCCTAACCCTTCAATTTCTAGCCAATTCCCATCCTTACCAACATCTTTTCATCTCTAACAGCAGCCCCATGATGGAAGAAACCAGTCATCATTTTCTTCTCTTTAACAGAGCCACAACTGCTCTCTAAAATCCAGTAATTTCTTGTGAGAATTTCATTCATTCTTACTGATTTTGATCTATTTGAGGCTGTAACAACCACCACTAAACTCCCTTGTTGCTTCAATTAGAGTTGATTTTGTCCATTCCAACCAAACAACAAAATACAAATAGGAAATAGAAGAGTTGTTGTCGCTGTTCCTCTTAGATTTTGGCATTTTCAATGCCGTTAGAGCCAACCAGCAACATCCCTAGCCTCCTTCAATTGTTATTAAATTCTCCCATTACCCCAATCAAAGCTAGTAGTTGAATAAAAGGGTAGTTGATTGAGATTTCCTTCCTTGGTTAAGTTTTTAGTCCAACCAAGACCAATAATCAAACCCACTTCATTTCCTAGTCCCAATAAGTTCTAACTTGAAATTATTTAAGCTGAAATTGTGTAAGCTAAGTATGAAAGAAGGTAAAGGGAGAGGGAAAATAGTGGTACCTGAGTGACATAAGGTGGTAGTAAGAAGGCAGCATGTGATGGCCATCCCAAATTCTTCTGTTCTTCTGTTTTCAGTATTCTTCGGCTGCAATTGGCATTGGGTAAGTGATATCTTGTTGCAGTTTTCCCCTTTAATGTTAAATTAAATGCCAATCTATTTTCATATAAATGTAGAATTTGTTGGTTAAATAGTATGAGTGAACTCTAGTCAATTTTCATATTGGGAATAAGAACTTAATTAATACAAATGAATGTACATATCTTCCTATGCAAAATCGATGAACTTTGTTTTGAAATCTGATATTTCATTTTGTGTTTAGAATGAGAGGACAATTGGAAATTTTGATCATCACAAGTAGGCCATGGAATTGTAATTTTGAAAGGAGAAGAAAGGAATATTAAAAATGAAAATGTAAGGGGGTGTATAAAAGGGAGAATAGGGTAGAAAAATTTATATAATTATACAGGCTTTGGATGGGTGTTTTATTAAATTATGTTGTGCTATTGTTGAGACTCCTTGAAGCTTTGCAAAACTAGGGGAATGCCCAACTTATGCTGGAATGTTGCTAGAATTTCTTTAGAATTTTAGGATACAATTCTTGCATATTAGGCACCTTGATAGCATTTCATAATTATAGCTTCATTCCTAAACTCCAATTTCTTGCTATAATTTTCTGTAGGAAATCCTGCTCCAGATGTAGGTTCTAGGAATATCTTTGTCAGTTAGAACGCTCCCTTTCAATTCATCACTATCTCCAATACCAAGTGAGTGGACAAATATTTAACACTAGTAATTTTCTTTAAATGTATATTTTTATATGTTATTTTTCTTTATGCAAAAATGGGAATGGATAATGGTAATTATGTATTTATTATTAAAGAAAATAAGATTTAAAAGCACAGCCGAATAAATGATCAAGTACACTCAATATATGCATAGAATAGATAGCACATTGATGACGGATGATATTATTCCAACTTAGCTTGTATTTATATTGTCTTTGGAATAACATTTGATTTACACATAGCCTTTGGGGCATATATCAGGTGGTTGTCCTTTGGGGGTAGCTCTGCACGTGTAACTAGTATTTTTATTGCTCTTGGGCCGATAGTGTCATCATAGAGCCCAAGATGCCAACATTACTCTCAGGATGTCAGAGTTTATTATATACACTTGAGATGCCAGCATTATCTACATGAAACATATTTCGAGTGTATGAAGATATTATAGATTTAATGTTATTCTAATAACTTTAATTTAGCAATATTTTTACAGCATAAATTTTTATTTAGCTATTAAGTACAAAAACCTTATCTATTCCCCCTTTATTTATTTCTTCGCTCATTGAGTTGATATAGTTTTATTTTTAACATTTCATATTCTTTTGGTGATCCCAATTCTAGCAATGCTTATTTTCATAGCTTGTCCTCTCCTCGCTTTATCAAGTCTAGTGGAGGTCAGGCCAACCTACTTCATGGGTGGATTGTGATTTTTTTTTGGGACTATTTTGTATATGTATGTTTAGGGAGATTCAAGATTGATTATTGGGTTATAGATATATTCTTTTAATCTTGATATTCTTGGTCAGTTGATAGCCATTCTTGGTAAATTTGACAATTTTGGTAAACTTGATAGTTACTTTAGAAGCATACTGCTCACTACTGTGTTTTCATCAAGTTATCTTTGGCTTAATAAGACATGTTTCCAAAGGAAACTTTGTTAGTTTTTCGAGTTTCATCCATCTCTATAGTTTAGGGATGGATATTACAGGCACACCATGAGATAATGCCTCAATGACTGTTTTAGGAATTTTTATAGAATCTAAAGAGGTAACAAAATATCAAGAAGGAGAAGACAAATGATTATAAGAAACAAAAGAAGAAATAGGGTAAATACATACACGTTTACCTTTGCGAAGAGTAATGGGAAGATCTAAAGTAGGATTATGATCAATGGTAGTAACTGGATCTTCCGATGACGAATATGGTGGAGGATCTAAGTCTGGAGTCGGCAATCTCCTTGAATAAACATGAACAATAGGAAGTCTGACTAAGACTGAGACAGGGACAAAAGGAGGAGGAGGAGGAGGACGACGACGAGGAAGATTTTGTTTAATAATGTAAACTAAAAGGTCATCATCCTCCCCCTGATTCTCATACATAGATGTTTGAGGAAATAATAGAGTAGACTCAAAAAATGTAATATCAGCAGAAACAATGTAACGATTAAAAATTGAAGAAAAACACCCGTATCCATTTTGGGGCCCCGAGTATCCAAGAAAAACACATTTAAAGGACTTTAGATCCATTTTAGAAACTTATGGACGAACATCTTGCACAAAACAAGTGCAACCAAAAATTCCAGGTTCAACAAGAAACAATGACTTAGATGGAAATAAAATAGTATAAGGAATGTCCCCATCAAGGACAAAAAATGGCATGCGATTAATAAAAAAATATGCTGTAGTGACTACATCAGCAAAAAAATGTTTAGGTACCTTCATTTGAAAAAAAAGTGCCCTAACTACATTAAGAATATGTCGATTTTTTCTTTTGGCAACATCATTTTGAGATTGTGTATCAACATAGGAAGACTGGTGAAGAAAACCATTTTGAGTCATATAGGTCTGAAAGTGCTTAGAAAAATATTTTTTAGCATTATCACTTTTTAGCATACGTACAGAAGTATTAAAGTGATTTTTAATTTCAACACAGAAAACATTAAAGATAGAAAATAACTCAAAACGATTCATCATTAAATATAACAATTTAATACGAGAGTAATCATCCACAAAAGTAACAAAATATTTAAATTCAAGTTTAAAAGTAATAGAATAAGGACTCCAAATATCAAAATGAACTAATTCAAAAGGGGATGAAGCTAATTTATTGACTATAGGCACAAAAGGTAAAGGATGATGCTTAGCAAACTGATATGACTCACATTCTAGTACTGACCAAGACTGAAACTGAGAACATAATTTCTTCAAGGTAGATAAGGAAGGATGGCCCAATCTATAATGAACTTTAAGAGGAGTTAAGGTTCTAGAGCAAGCAATAAATCGCGGTTCACATTTATCAAGGATGTAGAGACCACCTGACTCATGTCCTTTACCAATAATCTTCTTCGTCGTAAGATCTTGAAACAAATAATGGTTAGGAAAAAAAGAAAATAAAACAATTTAAGTTCCGAGTAAGTTTACTAGCAGAGCGTAAATAAAAAGAGAAGTTAGGTAGACATAAGATAGATGACAAAGAAATGGATGTGGTTGAATTCACAGTTTCAGAACCAATGACACACGAAGTAGATCCATCAGCTAAAATGACTGTGGAAGGAGTAGTAAAAGACTGAAAATCAGATAAAAGATCAGAACTACTTGTCATATGATCTGTCGCACCAGAATCAATGACCCATTTGAATAAGGAGGACACAAGGCATGTAATTGATTTACCTGACTGAGAGATAGTAGTGATTGGGGAATTGGTAAGCTTTAGAGATGCTTGATACTGGGAGAACTGTGCAAATTCTTCTGCAAACACTGAGATAGTTTTTTTAGAGAAGGAAGACACAGCGGAATTTTCTGTTACCATATTTGTCACTTAGGATCGCTGATTTTTCCTCTGAAGTTTCAAACAATTACATTTTGTGTGTCCAGGCTAATGGCAATAATAACAAATTACTTCTCCCAAGTCCTAATTAGAACTAACCTCCACATTACGTTGATTGTTTCTGATGTTAGTAACCCCTCCTCTATATCCTCTATTTCCCTATTGTCCACTTATATTTCGACTAAAAAAAGCACTGTTAGTAGGTTGTGAAAATCGAGTACTTTTTGTACGAATGACACATCTAAAAGTATCATGAAAAGAGGAAATCTCAGAACCAGAGAGAATCTGAGATTTAATAGTTTCATATTCTGAGAGTAAACTAGCAAGAAAACTCATAATAGCCATTTGCTCATGTTGAGCTAGTTGCACCTGTACATTAGGACTGAATGGTAACAGAACATTAAGCTCTTCATAAATACATTTAAATTCCATAAAATATGCTATAAAAGTCTTGTCTTGTTTTTCTGGTCAGTAAAATGCTTTGCAAACATCATATATGCGAGAAATATTACCTTTGCTAGAGTATAAAATTTCTAAATACTCCATCAATTCTTTAACATACAGTGATTCATTAGGCTCATTATTTCACTGTGAATTGAATTTCGAAGCTGTAAGAACAAATGGGTATCTTCCCTTAACCAAGTTTGCCTAGTATCATCATCCGGCGAATCTTTTGTGAGATGATCATCTTTATCAATGCTCCTCAAATAAATCTAAATAGTTTTGTTCCATTCCAAATAATTCAAGCCATTAAGTTTGTTTTCAGTAATTTTAGTCATCACTAGAACTACATCAATAATTATAGATTTAGTCTCACCCTCAGCCATTGCACCTTAACTGTCCACAATCCACAAATAGCCCAAGCTGTTGAATATTAACAGATCCAATGACTCGAAAAAAGAAAATCTTCAAACATTACCAAGAACAAAGCCTCAAAACCAAACACAGCCTACAAGGATGAAATCACCACGTTGGGGCGACGTCAGGGAAGGAGGTCCAGCCATTAGACGTTGCCAAAAAACACCACATGCAAGAACCCATGCCGGCGCATGGAACAGGAACTAGAATAAAGAAGTGGCGTGTGAAGGCCACTCTCTCCATGTCTGGTCACTGGACTTTCAGGGGAGGTTGATCAAGTCTTGGGTCACCTCTAAAGGGTGGCTGTGAGGTACCGTGATAGCCCTAGAGAGTTCTCCTAGGTTACAGTGTGTTGAGGGAAAGAACAGGGGAACGGGAGGAAATTCTTAAGAAAAAGAACTTGGAGACCAGGCCCTGCTACCATGAAAATTGAGGTATTTCATATATTCAAAGGTGTTAATATATATATATATATATATATATATATAGACACACACACACACACACACAATCATGTCCTAATCTATGTGGATTGAAATTCTACTTCTACATGGATTAGAAATCCTTTTCTTACGAGGATATTCTATAGGAGTCAGTCTCCTAATTGAAAAAAGACTTCTATAACAATTTTCATTCTCATCCATTTTCTTTTCTATGAATTGTTGAAGAGGTCTCTAGACTTGCTCAAAAAGAGATTTTTACGAGGGGTGATGGGAACACAGTAAACATAGAAATGAAATTTTGAAAAATTTTCAAGCCTTTTATGGTTATTCAATTCTTCTCCTAGATATTTAATTAAAAAAAAAAAAACTTCTGCTAGATTTTCCACCTTCTTAGGACAGAATTTAACACAAAATGAGAAGATTTATAGTCTCTCGAGCTCAACACTATTTCCCTAGCAGCCGTTTCCAGCTCGATAACACCATTAGTACTTGAGCAACTAAAACCAATATCAACAGCAGTCCACAACAAAGTCATTGAGAAAATAAGTTTTATGAAAACAGACTACAAAGCTGGCATTCAAAGTTCTCTTCAGAAAAGCAAATGCAAAATCTCTACACCCTTGTACAATTGCATGCTTTATTCATGGAAATCAGATTCAAAATGCCACAATTTTTGAGTTTACGAGACATTGGTGGCCCCAAGGAGTTATTCTGACTTTGTGGGTTGCCAAAGTTGATACCTGGTCCAGTCTTTTTGATCAGGATTGAGAGCATGTCCTTTGGAATGGTATATATACTCCTCACCTTCTCCAAAGAGATTCTCCTTATGCTCATCCCCATACCTCTTACGTTTTAGCATCAGGAGCTGTAGCAAATACGATGATCATCATCACTATTATTTAGCATGCATCTTCCCATTTTATTTCATATATTTAAAGGCGGCATACCTCATCCCTTGTGTGATCAGTTATGAAATAAAGCCAACCATGCTATTCTGGCGGCACTTGAGAAGTATTATACCAATCCTTTTCTGCATATTCAACCCATCCGTGCCTTCCTACACAATGTCACATGGAAATAGGTTTCATCTTAAATCAGTAACACTCTTTAGATGCTTTACAAATCGGTGCTTCCTTCATAGGGCAATGACTCTCTCAAATTGACTTTCAGAGATGGTTATAGTTGCCCAATCATGCACATAATGGCTTATAAACATGGAAACCAACCAAGCACAATAGTGGCATATAAAAATGAAAATCAATGCTGTCAATAAACACTCAACAGGTATGTTCCTATTTGATTTATCGATATATACAATAATGGCACAAGTATGCAGGAAGCAACTAATGAGCATTGGAAATGAGTTTGTCAGGTGACAAACATCAAGGTTTATTTGAGGTTCAATGCTTAATCTAATAACTCTTTACTGGAGGGGCGCAAATTCTGAATGCTCACAATGGTGACATGAAGTTGCAACTCATTTTATTACGCAATTTTCTTATTTTATAAAATTGATGTTAAAAACTCTAGATAACTTTTAATTCAAATCCTTAATTATTATTAAGATTTTTCAGATAAATACATTTTTGATACTAATGAATTTATCATCCATGCAAATAAATTTCAGCAAGAAATTTTAGGGCAAGAACAGAATTTATAGATCAGAGAAAGATACAAGGAGTCCTCAACAATACTATGCCTTATGCCTTTTCAACAACAAACAAAACCATGCCAAGGATTGGTACATGCAAAAAGAGGAAAGCAATAGCTTAATGTTCAAGTTGTCAGAAATTAGCACCAGGGTGGGAAGGTGATGCAGTATTAAAAGAAGACTAAACTTGGAAATTATATTTATTGTAGAATTAGGAAATTTAAATTTTTATTCTTTAGGAATTCTATTATTATTTAGAAGTATTTATAGAGTTCTGTTAGGAAATAATATTATATTTTATTTTATTTTATTTCATTTTATTTACGAAATTAAGTTGTTCTAGGATTCATAGTCTTAGTAGCAATATGATTAGTTATTTTACTATAACTATATATGTCATCTAGTCATATTACTAAAGAGATTATTATTATTATCATGATTATCATCGAGAATTAATAAAAGTTCTGAGAATTGTTTATATTGATTCTTGTTTTTCTTTTTCTACATCAGGAGGGAATTTCATTTATAAGATAATTTCTATAAAAGAAAAAGGAGTTGGATCCTTGAACAATTTCCTCCTTTGGGAAAGGGGGTGGCGAGGTTGTCATGACATGATGTCTCAATTGCTTACTGTTATTTTGAACCATGATTTCTTTCACATATGGTTTGATGTTTGTGCCATTAAATGGCACTACAACAAAGAAAGGACATTTCTAATTATATTATTGACTACAACAAATGACAAAGCTCGCTTTTGATGTTGCGTCAGAAACCACTGAACGTATTACATAGAAATGCAGTAGTGTCAAATCTATAAGAAAAAACCAATCACGAAAGTGCATGAATTTTCAAAATCTATGTGAATAGCTCTGGTGCAATTTCACAGAAAAGGTTTTAAATAGCTATTAGTAATGCATATTTAAAGAATTATATCACATGAAAAAGAGAAAGAAATTCTAACCAAATTGCATGTCTTCAAGTCCCTTATAATACTTATTGCCAAATTTTTCCACCTCCACAAGCGTTGCCCCTATGTTGTGAATTTTGGTTTGCCTAAATCACTCAAACAAATTTTGAAGAAACTAGTGATAATTCACTAAAACCCAAAAACAAAAACAAGAAGAAATATGTTAGCAATAAAGGCTCATGAAAGATTCAAATAATAACATAAGTTGAAAGGAAAAAAATCAACCAAAGACAAGAATGCACAGAAGGCCCGCTCAATCTTCATATAAGGTGTTGAAATAATAAATGGAAGTAGCACGAAAGAAATAATGAAATTCAAATTGTATTGCCACAAAATATTTGTAAAAGAAGGTACTTAAGCCTATCTAGTAGGATACACCAACTTCCATTTCCAATGCCAAAACCCCTAATTAGAAGACTAATTTATAGAGCTTCAATGCTTTATTGAAAGTGCATTCAGAAGAGCACTGTTTCATCAAACTGAACAAACTTAAGTGAACTTCTTTTCAACAATCTCCAACAAACAAAATTGTAACAAGCATCAACTAAGAGATCTTAACTTACAACAAATTTCCATCCAAAAGGCAATTCCTGAAAAATATTCAACAAAATTGAAAGGAAGAAAAATGCATAATAAGTCAATAAAGCTCAAAAAATAAAATAAACTAACAATGAGAATAAAATGTCACTGAAGTGATAGACAAAATAGCATATATATCCTTAAGTTTGGTGTCAAAACAATGATCATCAATTGGATGACCAGATTTCAATTGAACCACTGTTTTTATATGCCTGGGCAAGTTAAAATATACAAAGTTTTCTGCAAAGAAGTTATGGATGGTACGTTCCTTGCTCCAGCTAGATTTTTTTTTTTCAACATAATAACGAGTAAAGGCCCATCTCACCAATTCATCATCATTTAGGCTTAATAGTACAAATATATGATTGTGCCGGCCTTGATGTACATATTGCATAATTATTGCATGGAAGATCTATATACAATGACTTTAAATGAACATTTAACATTCCACATAATAACATCATCTTAGGAAAAAAAATGCATATCATGATAAGAGTAAAACATCTCATGTGGATGCTCTAAAACAAAGAAAAGGTACAAAGTTCAAAAAAAAAGGTAATAAGCAAAAACCTGGGTATCTAGAAGTATAAGCCGCTCAGCAGATATCCTTGGTTCAATGCCTACGCTACAATGTCTTGCCATTGGTCTGTTATCTTCTGACTGTATACTAAATGGTGGCAACATTCCTGCATTCTAGCATAGTATAATTATCTATTGGAAGTGGCAAGCCTTATAACAAGTAATATATGAACTCCAACTAGCAGTAGCAAGCAAGCAAGTAAGTAGATGCTACACTAACGGCACACATTTATTCCATGCGCACAAATAGTATTTTGGTATCAGTACTAATCCATAAAGGACATCTTATTACCCCTCTTTCTAGACTGCTGTCAGATGAATGGGTAAAGCTGCTCACTAAAACCACTTGAAATTAGTTTAACCCTCAATATAGGCAGCATATCTAGATACTTGCATAAAATACATAACATTGCCACTTAATTAATCATGAAAATTCACCTTCTAATGAGAATGAAGCTTAATATATGAAATTCTTCTAACTGAAGCAAAATAATATCTTTTGACGTACAAAAAGGTAATACATTCAGGAAAAATTAATAAAATCCAAAGTTAAAATTGTGGAAGAAAGATAACTAAAAGAAATAAAAAGATGTGTTAAAGTTAAAAACTCTAATTAAAGAACACAAGCAATAAAGAAAATGAACAAGGAAACAGAATTTTAAAAATTAATTATCTCCCTCTAAGTTAGTAGGCGATTGAATATTCGAATTACACACCTAAAGCTTGCAACACTTAAAATATACTCAAGTTACTCATATTAAGCTATATAAAGGACTCACCGGGTGAACCCGCATCAAAACCATATAGCTCATTCATGATGGTGGACTTGCCAACCCCAGGTGGTCCAATTACCCCGATCACAGTGAAATCTATATTCTCAGTAAGAAACTGCACAAAATCATAAAATTTTATCAAACATAAGCCAGCCTCACTCTTGCTATATCATAACCTTAATCAACTTAAAATCTCCAGCAAATTGAAAATAAAGCGACTACATATTATGCAGACACAAACGTAACAGGAGACTTACAGGGAGAAAGCGATCAATGTGGAATTCCCAGGAATCAGAGAGGAGATTGAGAGACCCAACTGTAGGCAGACGAGACCGATGTGGCATCGTTTCGTCTTCAGCACCGCCGCGTCCAAATTTACCGACCACAGGTCCAGTGGTAACCAGTCCGGGCTTAGCCAATAGAATTTTAGGAGCCGGAGGGACCGTTGAGGGACTGGAAGAACCGGTGCCACCAGTAGAACCTGCCATTGAATTAGTATTTGAAGTTTGATTTTCAGTTGCTAAAACCTAGTTTCGTTTCCCCCCTTCATAGTTATTTTGAGGCCATGAGCACTGGGGAGACGCTCCGAAGATCTTTTATCTGGCAGGGCAAGCTGGGCTCTGAAATAAAGAAACCCATTCTTTTTCTGGCCCAAAGGCTCCGATATTTAACTCAGTAATTCGATATATGAAATAATAATAATAATAATAATAATAATAATAACTTGACCAGGTGAGGAATTCTTCTTCAGAGCCATTAAGCTATGAATGAATGATTGAATGAATGATTTCCATCTTCACATGGCTTGATTCAGACGACTCGATTCTCTGCTCACGCCAAGAAATACAGTTTAATAATAGAAATTAACAATTGATGTAATTTGTAAATTTCAAAATTTTATTTTTTATTTTTATATTATTTAGCAATGAATGCAAGTCTGTTGCTAATTAAATTTTGAAGCAATATGCTCCTTTTGTAATTATTCAATTTCTAACATCTACTCGCTTTCTTAAGCTTTCATATCTTTTATTAGTTCATAATAATCTTTGATTAATAAGAGTTTTTTCAGAGTTAATTTGAAAATAATTAAACGATTTATTTTTTTTAGAGGAAATTAGAATTGAATATTATCATTTTGTCTTATTTTTGTTTTTATTTAAAAAAATAAATCAAATTTTGAGATATCTGTAAATTAATGTTGGTTCAGGATTTAATTTAAAATTGAATTTATAAAAAAATGTTGCTCAATTAAAAAGATTTCTATAAGATTTTGTTAAATATTAGGTCTACAATTATAATGCTACTGAAGTTTTTTATTTTAAATTTCTTTTGAAATTTAATTCAGAATTAATATACATATTTATTTATTTAAATATAATAAAATAGATTTCTAAAATAAATTTATTAAGTTAAATTTATTATTAATAATAATAAACATGCATATTTTTATCATTAATAACAATAATAATTAATATGTATATATTAAATAAAATTATTAATCTTATTATTACCACTAATTACCATGTGACTCTATTTTCTTAATACTTAACATAAAAATTTAAATAAAATTAATATATATCTATATTTATGAATTATAATTACAAAAAATGTAAATCTTTATCATTAATAATAATTAATATGTATATAATTAAATAAAGTATATATGGTGTTATTCAACTGGTCTTTTTAACTTACTATTAAAGTTAAAAGATGGTGTTATTACTTATGGTATGATGAAAAAGAGAGAAATGCTAACTAAATGATATATAAATCAATAAATATATTTATTTTAATATTAAAATAAATAATATAATATAATAAATTAATAATTATATATTTTTTTAATAATAAAATAAATTATATAATATATATTCTTATTTATCATTTTATATATTAATAGGAACCATCCAATATATTTTTTATCAAACACTTACATTTAATAGTTAAATCAATTAGGTTCTAAATTGAAATCAAATTGATTCATTTTGAGATTTGAATTAAAATCAAATTTGAATCATATTAAAAATAGTTAATTTAGTTTCCGTCAAAATATATTCCTTTAAAGAAATAAAAATTGAAAAAAAAAATTAGCAGTTAGATTTAATGAACAACAAAAGTTGGTAGCTTGATTTTGATATTCAGAATAACCATTATAATTTGAAATTAAATCTCAATTAAAAATTAGATTTTTTTATATTTATAATTCACTTTTTAAATATGGTTTTTATATATATATACTTATGGTTATGGTTGTGCATTTTTTTTTGTATTTATAATTATTTTTTAAATATGGTTTATAACTTTTTTTTTTATTACTTATGGTTAGAACTATGCATGATGATTTCAGATAATCTTACCCAATCCAATCAAAGATTTGTATTAATTATAACTAATTGGTTCATTTATTTCAAAATAATTTTTTTAAAAACATGCATTTTATGTCTTTTTATATTCGTTATATATACTTATGATTTAATATTTTTATATAAATTTTTTTATTAATTTTATGTATAATATAATATTATTATAAAATATTAATTATTCTTATTATGGTAATATAATATTTTTTATTTTTTATAATATGTATATTATATGTGCATTTATAATTTTTAAATTATATTAATAAAAAGAAAAATATATCAATAAAAATAAAAAATTATACAAGTCAAATTTATCATGAAAAATTTATTATTATATTATAATTTTATAATTAATGTTTTATAAATATATAAATTTAACTATTTATTATTTTTTCGATTTATATAATTTTGTATTAAAAATTTTCAAACTAATTAACTTTTAACATTTTATAATTCTTATAAAATATAATAATTATCATAAAAAATTTAAACTTTTTTCAATCCTAATTCAGAGTTTATATATATAATAATATAATAAATTCAATTTGATATAATTTCACATAATATTTATTTTTTTATTTATAATTATTTTTTATTCAATTTTTAATTTTATTTACTAAAATTAATCGCAAATAAATATTAATATTATTAATTTTTAATTGATATGTAATATTTTACATAATTTTATATCTTCTTGTGATATGGAGAAAAACTTTAAAATAAGATTAAAAAATATATTAACACTAATAAATTAATAACTAAATTTTTTATATAAAAAAC
The DNA here is from genome assembly GCF_030052815.1 of Hevea brasiliensis. Taxonomy (NCBI): domain Eukaryota; kingdom Viridiplantae; phylum Streptophyta; class Magnoliopsida; order Malpighiales; family Euphorbiaceae; genus Hevea; species Hevea brasiliensis. The sequence continues at coordinate 102,616,709 of NC_079495.1, read as the reverse complement.
AAAAAATATATATTAATAAAATAAAAAATACTGACGTTAGTATATTATTATTTTTAATTCAAATGATTATAATAAAAATTATATAAATAATTATTCAGTTTACAATAAAATATTTTATTAAATTAATTTATAATATATTTTTTAATTAAAAATTTTATAATTATTTTTTAAAAGTAAACGCCAAACTTTAATAAAAAAAAATTGTTAAATTGAAAAGTATAAAAATTTTATTAAATAATATAATATTTACATTGATATAAAAATTAGACTCTTTTTATATCAAATTAGACTCTTTTATATTTATATTTATATTTATATTTATATATAAATTTATTAAATTAAAATAATAATTTTATATTTAAAATATGATTCTTAATTTTTTTATACATATTTACCATTTATTAAATTAAAATAAAATTATAGTATTAAAAAAATATTATACTTTTTTTTATATATACACATATTATTATTATTTGTAAATTTTTAATAATATATCATTTTAAAATAAAAAATTAGTATTATAAATTTTGTCATCCTATTAATTATATTAATTTTATAATTCAACTAATTTTTTAAATAATATATATTTATCTATTTAAATTTTTCTTTGATATGCGTAATTTTATATTATTTAAAAATATTAAATTTATATAATTTTATTATATATTACATATTATAATTAAATATTTTTTTATAAATCAATGAATATTATTTTTTTATAATATTTTCCATATATATATATATATATATATATATATATATAAGAATTTTAGACATATATCTATAATTAAAAATATAAATTTATTTTATATAAATAATTCATATGTTTGCTAATATTGTTTTTGTTTTGTTACGCAAATTTAAATATTATTGTATTCAAATATTTTTTCATAAATAATTATAATTAAGATAGAGATAAAAATTCATTAAAAAATTATTTATATAAATAAAATATTTTCTATTTTTTAAATAATATTGATGTCCCAAAATATGTCTAAGAGGAGGGTGAATTGGACTTTAAAAACAATTTTCGGTTCTTGCTCAAAACCTTTGAAAATTGCAGATAGGTTCAACTCAATTGACTAATGTGAAATATGAACAATACAGCTCTATTGACAAGTTGATTCAAAGTTAAGCTATATGCAATCAGTATACTGATCTAACAAATTATATCAGCATTCAGCAGAGATATCAGTAATCTGGATAAATTTTTTAACACAGCAGCCAGTGCAGTAAACCAGATATATTAATTGACAGCAGATCAAACAATAAGCAGATTAAGTCATATATCAACAGATTTAGCAGTAAACTAATTTTCTCAATTTGCAGCAAGGTTAACAGCAAACAATATCAACTTTCATATCAGCAAACAATATCAACTTTCATATCAGCAAAAGCATGTCAATCATAAAGTTAAATTGCATAAATGTAAAGAGCAAGGGTTGAGAAAATGAACACCGAAATTTTTATAGTGGTTCGGCTCAACTAGCCTACATCCACTCTCTCAAAGATCCCACTTTGAGTCTTCACTTCACTATTCTTCTCTTTTAAAGGCAAGAGACAAAAAGCTTTTTACAAATCTTCTCACCAAAACTTTTACAAGTAGCTTCACACTTCTACCAAGTGTTATCCCAAACACTTTTCACAACCAAGCTTCACTAGGTGCTTGAATGACCTCTCATAAATGATAATAATGTGTTTAAAACTCACTCTCACTCAATACAACAGAATCTATAAAAAAGAGATGAGTAGGTAAGCCAATGATGAGCAATAAAAACACTTTGAGCACTTTGAATGAAAGCTTTTATGATTTTGAACAGTGGAGAGTCTTTCATTAAGTGCAAAATGGCCAAGGGTAGGCGTATTTATAGCTTTGGAACGTTTTTTACCGTTTGAGAACTCATTTGAACGTTACAGATACGAATTTCAAGAAAATAGCCGTTATTTTGTCTTTTTCTGTGATGTTGTGCAGAGTTGAGACAGTTAGCATACTGGAGAAAATAGCAAACCAGTTAGCATACTAAAATAAGTAGCAAACCAGTTAGCATACCAGGAAAACTTTTCTGCATAACTTTCAAAACTATAAAACTTTACACCAAATCATAGTCAAATACTTTTAGGCCAATAATGATATTTAAAAGAAAAATCTTTTGAGGGATTGAAAATAAGTATCATTGACTTCTACTCCTCAATTCTTTTCACAAGCAATCCTAGAAATTAAAACTAACTTCTATACTATATGTACCTTCAAATTTGATTTTCAATGCAGCCTTAGAAGGTAACATTTTCTTCTTTTATCTCTTTTGATTCGTCCTGTGTTATCTTTAGAATGTCATCCTTTCTTCAGAAGCACGAATCCATCATAAAATTCTTGTGACTTTTCCTTTTGTTCTTTTGAGAAGCACAACACTTAAAACAATGTTAGTTTGATTCTAGTTGAGTTTTGGTATCATCAAAATCTATGCTCCTTTGAGCTTGTGGGGTCAACAATCTACCTCTTTTTGATGATGACAAAACTCAATTGAATCACCATGTAAATATTAATAAGTGTGAGTATATGTATGAATGTATATGTGAGAATAACTCCCCCAACTCCCCCTATGTATGTGCTTATATCAACAATTAATCACAAACTATATCAACCACAAGTAATCACAAACTATATCAACCATAAGTTATACCATCAAGATTACTCATTCATTTTCTCCCCCTTTTTGTCAGCATAAAAAAAAAATAATAATGGGAGAAATCATGCACATGTGTATAAGTCAAGATTCAGTTTAAGTGCAGTGAATAAACAGTCAAAACAGTAACTGATATAGCAGACTAATTTAAAGTTTAGAAAAACTAAAAGTAGCAAACTAAGTAGCAAACTAACAGACAGACTGTTAGACAAAATTCAATCAGTAAACATGCAGTATGGTTGTTTATCCTTGCAGCCTAGAGCTTATTCTGATTGGTTTTGGAGCAGCCATCTTCACCTTTTTTGGCTTAACAGGTTTATCACTCAAGGTTTAAAGAATTTCAGCAGCCAATTCAATTCCTGGTGTTAGGGGAATAACAGGGCATTTGCTAACTCGATTCTGTGATAGTACGGTCTGCATTGTCAACTTTTTGCCAGTTTTAGTCTTTTTACCAGATGGTTTACCAGTTTGCCATTTCTGCTTACTGCTTTGTTCTTTTTGAGTTGTTTTTGCCTTTTCTTTTTTAGGAGCAGCAGGAGCAGGAGTTTGTGGTTCTGTTTCAGATTCTGAGTCACTCATATCCTTCCCACTTCCTTCTTTACTGCCTCCATTATCATTTCCATCATCAGAATCATCTTTTTCAGTTTCATCTTCTTCCTCTTCTTCCTTTTCTTCCTCTTTCTCTTCTTCTTCTTCTGTTTCTTTTTCTTCCTCTTCCTCTTCTTCTTTTTCTGATTCCTTTTCTTCTTCTGTTTCCTGTTCTTCCTCTTCTTGCAGATTCTTCTTCTTCTTCCTCTCTTTCTTTTTCAGTTTGAGGAACAGAACCAGTAGCAGCTTTACTGGTTTCTCCAGCTTCAGTGGTTGAAATACCCAGATGAACTTTGATTTTAAACAATTCTTCCACAATTTTGTACATCAATGTCAAAGAGCCATCAACTTTAGAATCAAGAGCATTCATAAGAACAGTTTGAAAAGCTCTAAATTTCTGTATTTCTCCAAGTTCAATTTCAACAAATTCCCTCAAGTTGTTCGCTTCCTCCAAAATTCCTTCAACATTAACAGTACCGCTTGCACTATCCTTGGAACTGGCACCTTGTTCAAATCTAAGTTTTCTGCCATCATCATCTTTTTGCAGACTTGTAATTGGGATCATATTTGTCCTAAGTTTCTCAGTTTCCAGAGGTATCCCAAAGTCTCTAAACAGACCATTAAGAAGATGGGCATAGGGTAGCTTGTAAGGTGGTTTCCATTTCATGATTTGCTTCAACATAAAGTAGGCAAGATTGAATTCAATTTGATTCACAATATGCCAGATAATGCATAGATCAAGAGTACTTAAATAATTTGGACTGCCAGTTCTAGGATTCAGCACATAGATGATAAAACTATGAAGAATTTTGATATGTTGATGAGCATGGGTAATGCTAGTCTTATCCTTTACTTCCCCTTTAAACACTTCAGCCTCAAAATCTCTTTTGTTAAATCCACCAACAGCAAAAACATCTTTGTGAGAACAGATTTTATTCCCACTGTTTGGGATTCCTAGGGCTTTGGCTAATCTATCAACTGTCACTTCATAGACTTTCCCTTTCATTTTCACCTTAAAAGATTCATCTCTGTCAGAATCATCAATCCTTAAATTCTTATCGAATTCTTGAACTAAGTCCACATATACTCCTTCAGTGTCAGAGCACAATTTGTCCCATTTTTGATATTCAAACAAGGATTGTAAAGGAACAGAAACTTTAGTAAAAGCAGGCCAGTGGATATACCTTGGTTCATGAATGGCCCTTTTCATATGCATAACTGGAGCTTTTGAAGTCTTTTTCTTTTTGGTTCCTTTTTCTTGGACAGGCTCACTTGTTCTTTTCTTGGGCGTTTCTTTGGATTTTCCAATTACTAGAGGAGCGTCTTTTTGTGGAGGAGATGCAGGAACACTTGCATCAGTGGAGTCCGAAGATGATGAATATGTGCTGATTTTTGCTTTCCCTTTTCCTTTTTCCCGCGCCATGACCAACCCAGAAGAAAATTAGGCCGTAAGGACAGTGAAAACTAGGTTCACAAATTTAATGATGTGAGCAGTCAATATATAATCATTCAAAGCACATCAACATATTTCTAGCACAACTTAGCACAATGTCATAAAAATAGAACAGACAGCAAGAGATATTCGGGTTTTTGAGAATCCATGGCAATCGATTTATGATTTAGTTATATACCACATTTTTACGTAATGCTGATATTCGAAAAAAAATAAACAACTCATTGCGAAAGCAAAACAAACAGAACAGTCCCAAAAAAATGTAAAACATGATTCCATTCAAGTTTTAGATTCAATACCTGAGACTTGTTAGAGACAGAGAATGCGAATTGATACCAAATGCGTCAGAAAATTTCTAATCCAACAAGAAGTGGTTTCTTTCGGCAGATTTAGACAAATAACGGGGGGAAAAAAATTTTTGAGAAATTTCTTAACTTGGAATAACCGATTTGATTCACAGCCAATGGGTTTCGGTAATTTTTAAGAGTGATGAAGGGAGACGATGGTTTGGAAGGTTGCGAACGAAATGGGTTTGCAAGTGGAGAGAGGATGCACTCATTCGAGTTTTTGGAAGGCGATGCGACGAAGAGAGAAGAAAGTTTGAATTTTAAAACTGAAAAGACACAAATGGAGACATTTGCAGAGGACGGGTACCGTGTATCAGTGGAGAAGCAGTGAGAAGATTGATGGTTCTGAAAAAAAATTTTGAGTCCCACGCTAGTTTATATGTCAAAAGTCTATTTTGCCCTTAAATCACATAAAGATGCAATGCTCTAAATAGAGGGGTATTTAAGTACTATGCTCTTTAAACATGCAGAATAGGCGCTCGAGAAAAAAAATAATTTTAGAGTTTTAGTACAATCAAACCTGACTTCCAGTTTGCCAACGAAAAGTTAGGAGCAGTGGTAAAGCATTTAGCAAACAAGAAAATTAGCAAACAAATTAGTATGCCACTGTGATCAAATTCTGCAGAATGCTGTTCATATCTGATAAGACCCAGAATTTTTCAAATTGCACCAAAAATATCAGAATGCATTTTTACCACTACAAACCAACATATATCACTTCATTTTCATATAGAACCATGAGAATGCATCAAAACTTAATCAAGAGCATCAATCATACCAAGTTCTCTTCTTATTTTGCAGAAAATTTCCTCATTAAGTGGCTTTGTAAAAATGTCAGCAAGCTGTTTTTCAGAAGGGACAAATTCGATTTGAATCTCACCATTTTGAACATGATCCCTAATAAAATGATGTCTAATTTCAATATGCTTGCTTCTAGAGTGTTGAACAGGATTTTTTGATAGGTTTATAGCACTAGTATTATCACATCTTATGGGAATGTGATCAAATTTAATTTCAAAGTCTTCAAGCTATTGTTTCATCCACAAAATCTGTGCAACACAACTTCCAGCTGCAATATATTCAGCTTCTGCAATAGAAAGTGCAACAAAGGTTTGCTTTTTACTGTGCCATGAAACTAATGCATGACCTAGAAATTGACAAGTTCCAGAAGTGCTTTTTCTGTCCAATCTACTACCAGCAAAATCTGAATCACTATAACCAATAAGATCAAATGATTCACATTTTGGATACCACAAGCCAATGTTGTGAGTGCCAATGAGGTACTTAAAAATTCTTTTAACAGCTATAAGATGAGATTCTTTTGGACATGATTGAAATCTTGCACATAAACATACACTAAAATGAATGTTTGGTCTAGATGCTGTCAAGTAGAGTAAAGAACCAATCATACCTCTATAAAGTTTGTTATCTATATCTTTACCTTTTTCATCTTTCTCCAATTTAACTGTTGAGCTCATGGGAGTTCCAATACTTTTCATATCCTCCATTTTGAACTTCTTTAGCATTTCCTTTATGTACTTGGACTGATTTATAAAAATTCCATCTTTCATTTGCTTAATTTGCAATCCAAGGAAGAAAGTAAGTTCACCCATCATACTCATTTCAAATTCACTTTTCATCATATTGGAAAATTTCTTACAAAGAGAATGGTTAGTAGCACAAAAAATAATATCATCTACATAGATTTGCACAATAATCATGTCTTTTCCTAGTTTCTTAATGAAAAGAGTAGTATCCACTTTTCCTCTTTTAAAATCATTTTGAAGCAAAAATTTACTAAGTCTCTCATACCATGCTCTAGGAGCTTGCTTTAAACCATAGAGAGCTTTAGTAAGCTTGTAAACATGATTTGGAAAGTGAGGGTCTTCAAAACCAGGAGGTTGAGCTACATAAACTTCTTCATCAATATATCCATTTAGGAATGCACTTTTAACATCCATTTGATAAAGCATGAAATTCTTAAAACATGCAAATGCACACAACATTCTAATAGCTTCAATTCTAGCAACCGGAGTAAAGGTTTCATCAAAATCAATACCTTCCTCTTGGTTGTATCCTTGAGCTACTTGTCTAGCTTTATTTCTAATTACATGTCCTTTTTCATCCATCTTATTCCTAAATACCCATTTAGTTCCAATAACAGAATGCTTTTTAGGTTTAGGAAAAAGTGTCCACACTTTATTTCTTTTAAATTGATTTAATTCCTCTTGCATAGCAAAAAGCCAATTTTCATCATTTTGAGCATCATCATATGTTTTGGGTTCAAATTGAGAAATAAAAACAACATTACCAAAATATCTTCTAAGTTGAGCTCTTGTCATCATTCTTTGTGATGGACTATCAAGAATGTCATCTTTGGAATGATTTCTATGGTACCTCCATTCTTGTGCAATATCTTGATGTTGAGGCTCCTCAATTTGTAGTTCTTCCACATTTGGTTGGGAGTCTTTTTGAATTTCAACATTTGTAGAGCAAGGAAGTTATTCTTCTTTGTCATTTTGATCATCCTCCACTAGTTCTTTTGAATCAAGTTCATCTTTACTTGAATTCTTTGAATTTAGAATCTGCTCAATTTCATCATCACAAGAATCTTTCCTTTGCAAGGAAGTGTTAGTATCATCAAAAAGTATATGCATTGATTCTTCCATGGTCAATGTTTTTCTATTGAAAATCCTATATGCTTTGCTATTTGTTGAATAGCATAGAAATATTCCTTCACAAGATTTAGCATCAAATTTCTTGAGATTGCTGTCTTTGTTATTCAAAATATAACATTTGCAACCAAAGACATGAAAATATGCAATATTGGGTTTTCTTCCTTTCCATAGTTCATAAGGAGTTTTCTTTAAAATAGCTCTAATGGAAACTCTGTTCAAAATGTAGCATCTTTGTATTCTGACTTTGAGAAATATTTTGGCAAACTATTTTCATTCAGCATTGTTCTTGCCATTTCTTGCAAAGATCTGTTTTTCCTTTCAACAACTCCATTTTGTTGTGGAGTTCTAGGAGCTGAAAATGTATGATAAATACCATTTTGAGAGCAGAAATTTTCAAACAAATTATTTTCAAATTCTTTTCCATGATCACTCCTCAAGGATGTAATGCAATATCCTTTTTTCATTTTGAGTTCTTTTGTAAAAAGTTTCAAATATATCAAAGGTTTCATCTTTATGAGCAAGAAAGAAAGTCCATGTGAATCTTGAAAAATCATCAACAATTACAAATGTATATGCCTTGCCTCCTAGACTTCTAGGTGTGATTGGGCCAAAAAGATCAAGATGTAATAATTCCAATGGTCTAGATGTAGTTACAACATTTTTTGATTTAAAAGATGATTTTGTATGCTTACCGAGTGGACAAGCTTTGCATTGAAATTCTTTTTCAAATCTTAGCTTTGGAAGTCCTCTAACAAGGTTCCTTCTAGAGAGTTTAGCAAGTGTACTCATGCTAGCATGTCCTAATTTTCTATGCCATAACCATGCACTATCATCTAAAGTCATAAAGCATGTTTCACAATTTTCTTCAAGACTTGTTAAATCAAGTAGGTAAATATTATCTATTCTAGCACCAGCAAACATAACATTATTTCCATGAATTTCACAATGTGTAGAAGTAAAAATGACTTTAAAACCATTATCACATAATTGACTAACACTTAAAAGATTATATTTTAATCCTTGAACTAGTGCAACATTCTCAATGCAAGGATTTTTACCAATAGTTCCACATCCAATAATTTTAGCTTTACTTTTATCTCCAAATTTGACATAACCTTCTTCTTTCAAGGTAAGAGAGGAAAACTTGCCTTTATTTCCCGTCATGTGCCTAGACCAGCCACTATTAATGTACCAATGTTCTGTTTCCAGCATACTCCTTAGGCAGACCTGAAATCAGTTAACTGTTCTTAGGTACCCAAGCAACTTTGGGTCCTTGTGTGTTAGTAATATTAGGTAGGGTTCCTTTAGGCACCCATACTTTCTTTGCCTTAAAGGTTTCTTTCCTAATAGGACAAGCATTTATCATATGACCTTTATGATTACAATAAAAGCATGTAATACTTGGTTGAGAAAAGGATGTAGCTTTAACAAAAAAATTGTTTGTATTTTCCATATTTCATAAATCCATCATAACCAATTCCAGATTTTTCATTTGTGGATCTTTGATTCCCAAGAAGTATATCAAGTGTTTCTTTTCCTTTTGTAAATTTAGTTAAATCTTTTGTCAAAGATTCAACTTTTTCTTCAAGAATTCTGTTTTTCTCAAGAAGTTGTTCACACACTTCTTTTGATCTTTGAAGCTCATCATTAACTTCCTTAAATAATTTCATTTGAGATTTGTAAAATTCATTTTCTTTTGAAGCCATACTCAAGGAAATATTTTCTGATCTTAAAGCACAATTTTCATGAACCAGAATTTTGCATTTCTTTTTAAAAGTTCTATATTTATCATATGTCTTCACAAATGCAAGTTCTAATTCATCAACATTAGAAAGTTCAAGATTTACCTCATTTTCACTATCTTCGATGTGTGAGCTTTCACCTTTTTCTTCAATTGCCATCATACAAGTGTTTGCAGCTTCTTTGTCACTTGTTTCATCATTTGATGAAGAGTCACTGTCACTCCATGTTGCTGCCATTGCCTTTTTACTTTTATCTTTTCTAAACTTGTTTTTCTTCTTCAATGTAGGACATTTTGGCTTAATGTGGCCTAGTTTGTTACACTCATAACAAACTATTTCACTTGAATGATTTGGAGTCTTTGGAGCATATTTCTTTGTGAACTTCTTGTATTTGCTTCCACCTTTTCTAAATGCTCTTTTGAATCTTTTGACTATCATAGCCATATCTTCATCATCATCACTTGAAGCACTTGAATCATCACTTGAACTAACTTTAAAAGCAACACTTTTCTTTTTCTCATCTACCTTTTCGGATATGAAGGCTATACCTTTCTTTTTCTTTTGATCACCTTCCTTCTCATCTTTCTTATAGATCATTTCATGTGCAATGAGAGAACCAATTAGCTCATCATAGGTGTATTTTCTGAAATCCTTGGTATTTTGAATAACAGTAGTCTTTGCTTCCCATGACTTTGGAAGAGACCTCAGAATTTTCTTTACAAGTTCTTGTTCCTCAAATCTCTTTCCAAGAGCTTTAAGTAGATTGACAAGATCTGTAAATCTGGTACTCATTTCAGCAATAGTTTCACCAGGTTTCATCTCAAATAACTCATAATCACGGATGAGGAGGTTTGCCTTTGACTCTTTCACCGCATCAGTTCCTTCATATGTGACTTCTAGTTTGTCCCATATTTCTTTTGCAGTTTGGCATCCTGAAATACTATTATACTCATTAATATCAAGAGCACAATGAAGAATGTTAATAGCCTTGGCATTTGTAAAAATTTTCTTCCAATCATTATCATCAAATTCAATTTCAGCTTTAGAAATTTGTACCGTTCCTTCACTGGTTTTATAAGGAATATAAGGACCATCTTTAATTATTCTCCAAGCATCAATGTCAACAGATTGTATAAAGTTTCTCATTCTAGTTTTTCAAAAGGAGTAATTTGTGCCATTAAAAAGTGGTGGTCTAGTGATGGAATAACCTTCAGCTAAGGGGGCAGGTATACCAGCAGAGTTTCTAGATGAACTAGCCATGTGTATGGATCACTCTAAGGGGTTTAATCCTCAAGCAAGAGAGACAAGCTCTGATACCAAATTGATGTCCCAAAATATGTCCAAGAGGGGGGTGAATTGGACTTTAAAAACAATTTTTGGTTCTTGCTCAAAACCTTTGAAAATTGCAGCTAGGTTCAACTCAATTGACTAATGTGAAATATAAACAATACAACTCTATTGACAAGTTGATTCAAAGTTAAGCTATATGCAATCAGTATACTGATCTAACAAATTATATCAGCATTCAATGAGAGATATCGATGTCTGGATAAATTTTTAACACTGAACGGTCTGATAAACCAGATATATTAATTGACAGCAGATCAAACAATAAGCAAGTTAAGTCAGATATCAGCAGATTTAGCAGTAAACTAATGTTCTCAATTTTCAGCAAGGTTAACAGCAAACAATATCAACTTTCATATCAGCAAAAGCATATCAATCATAAAGTTAAATTGCATAAATGTAAAGAGCAAGGGTTGAGAAAATGAACACTAAAATTTTTATAGTGGTTCGGCTCAACTAGCCTACATCCACTCTCTCAAAGATCCCACTTTGAGTCTTCACTTCACTATTCTTCTCTTTTAAAGGCAAGAGACAAAAAGCCTTTTACAAATCTTCTCACCAAAGCTTTTACAAATAGCTTCACACTTCTACTAAGTGTTATCCCAAACACTTTTCACAACCAAGCTTCACTAGGTGCTTGAATGACCTATCATAAATGATAATAATGTGTTTAAAACTTACTCTCACTCAATACAACAGAATCTATAAAGAAGAGATGAGTAGGTAAGCCAATGATGAGCAATAAAAACACTTTGAGCACTTTGAATGAAAGCTTTTATGATTTTGAACAGTGGAGAGTCTTTCATTAAGTGCAAAATGGCCAAGGGTAGGTGTATTTATAGCTTTGGAATGTTTTTGATCGTTTGAGAACTCATTTAAACGTTACAGATACGAATTTCAAGAAAATAGCCGTTATTTTGTCTTTTTCTGCGATGTTGTGCAGAGTTGAGACAGTTAGCATACTGGAGAAAATAGCAAACCAGTTAGCATACTAAAATAAGTAGCAAACCAGTTAGCATACCAGGAAAACTTTTCTGCATAACTTTCAAAACTATAAAACTTTACACCAAATCATAGTCAAATACTTTTAGGCCAATAATGATATTTAAAAGAAAAATCTTTTTGAGGGATTGAAAATAAGTATCATTGACTTCTACTCCTCAATTCTTTTCACAAGCAATCCTAGAAATTAAAGCTAACTTCTATACTATATGTACCTTCAAATTTGATTTTCAATGCAGCCTTAGAAGGTAACATTTTCTTCTTTTATCTCCTTTGATTCGTCCTGTGTTATTTTTAGAATGTCATCCTTTCTTCAGAAGCACGAATCCATCATAAAATCCTTGTGATTTTTCCTTTTGTTCTTTTGAGAAGCACAACACTTAAAACAATGTTAGTTTGATTCTAGTTGAGTTTTGGTATCATCAAAATCTATGCTCCTTTGAGCTTGTGGGGTCAACAAATATTAATCATGAAAGTATTTTTATAAAATTTTATTTTAAATTATATTATAATAAAATTTTAATTAAGTAGAATTTAAATAAAGTAGAATTAAGAATTTTAGATTTATATAAACTCTAAAATTATATAAATAATTAAAATTTAAGTCATAAAAATTTTAAATTTATATAAATTCTAAAATTAAATTAAATAATAAAAAATATAATTATAAATATTATAAATAATAAAAGATAATTTAGGTAAAATTAATGTTTTCCTACTCTATTCACACATTTGTATATTATATAAATTTATGCTTACTAAAATTAATTCTTAACATAACAAATATATATATATATATATATATATATATATATTGTAGGTGTGAAGCATTTTTATCTTACATATTTTCTTTAACGAGGTGTATACTTTGTTTGGTAAAACAAACTGCGATTATTCAAACTTCATGCATTTAATAGTTCATACAAATTTATCATTAATCTCATATTGCTTGTGTGGTTCATACTTTGTTATTGTTAAAAATTAACTCACATCAACATCACAATCAAGAATTCCTTTGACATATGTACATCAAAGACCGTGCCCCATTTCGCAACTGGCTTCACATGATAAAGGATACCACTGAGCATTCTCACTACTGGCTCCCAACTTGTAGCTCATAGTAGGTAATGACTCAGCTGAAATTGGACTTTTTTACGAGAAACTATTACTGATATTATTTGGAGAATTAATTATTCAGTATTATCACTTGCTTTTTTTTTTTTTAATGGACAGAAATACACGAACAAAGAACAACATAAGATAAGATCAAATCAATTCCAAACAAAACCCACACCTGGAATCAATTTTTAGAAAACCAGCCATAGAAACCAACCTACAGACTCTACAATACCGCTTCAACAAACCACCCGTGGCAAGACCGCTGCATTCTCTCTGTCCACTACCTTTCTCCGTCTGCTTCTCAGTCTTCACTCTGATCCCAGTATGGTTTGTTCTTGTCTACATCTTTCTTGCATTTCACTTCTATTTCCTTTCACTTATCTCTACACTCCTTTTGCTCTCTCTCTCTCTCTCTCTCTCTCTCTCTCATCTGTTTCTCTATTCTCTACTTCCATTCAGTCATATTCTCATTTTTCTTTGCTGTTATCATCATTTCTTGTTCAATTTTTCTTTTTTCCTGAGAGTTGAGTTTTTCTTTAAAAAAATAAATCAAAATGGTACTGGATATGTTTATCTCCATCTTCACCGAGATCATTAAAGATCCCATCATGCAATTCGTTGTCGTTCCTATCAAACGACACATTAGTTATCCTTTCACCTACAAGACCAAGGTTGAGAGGCTCCAGGATGAGGCTCAGCAATTGAACAGCAAAAGAGACAGGTTGCAGCAATCAGTTGCTGATGCTTCAAGAAGAGGGGAGGAGATATACGATGACGTCTCCAAGTGGCTTATTAGTGCGGGAGAAGCTATTCAAGAAGCCGAGCAACTTATCCAAGCCAAAGAACAAGCGAAGGAGAGGTGCTTCATTGGTTTGTGTCCCAATTTGAAGACGCGCTACCACCTCAGCAAGAAAGCAGAAAAGAAAGCTTCGTTGATTGGTAAGCTTCGGAATCAGGATGGACTTGAATCAATTTCCCACCCTCAACCTCCAAAGCAGAAAGTGGCCCCATCTGTATATGATCGTGAGGAACTGCCTTCGAGGGTGTCAATTTTGAAGGAAATAATGGATTCGCTGAGAGATCCTGATCTTAACATGATTGGTGTTTATGGGATGGGCGGGGTCGGTAAGACCACCCTTGCTAGGGAGGTCCATAGACGAGCCCAATATGATAAGTTATTCGATGTTGTGATTTTTGTTACTGTATCACAATCGCTAGAGCTCAGAAGAATTCAAGCGGAGGTTGCTGAAGTCTTGGGTCTTGATCTTCATGAGGAGGGAATCCTCCTAAGAGCAAATCGACTATATGAGAGATTGAATAAAGAGAAGATACTTATCATTCTTGATGACATTTGGACAAAACTTCAATTAGAGGAAGTGGGAATTCCATTTGGGCCTGATTGCAACGGATGCAAAATATTATTAACTTCGAGGAGAAGAGATGTGTGCCATAGGATGGGAGCGCAGAAAGTTTTGGAACTTGAAGTTCTACGAGAAGAAGAGTCATGGAATTTGTTTAAAATCACCGTATCTGTAGCTGATGGCCAAGAACCGAAGTTACCTCCTTTAGCTACTGAAATTGCAAAAAAATGTGCAGGATTGCCCCTTCTCATACTCAAAGTTGCTACAGATTTGCAAATGAAGGAGTCATATATGTGGGATGATAAGCTGAAGCAACTTTCTGACTTGGATAATGAAGAAATACAGAACAAGGTGCACTTGGTTCTTAAGTTAAGCTACGATAATTTGCCTCGCAGTGAACTCAGGTCATTTTTCTTGCTTTGTGGTCTGTTTGGACAGTCTAATATTCAGATCCAAAACTTGCTAAAATATGTTATGGGTGTGGGTTTATTTAAGCACATAGCTACAGTTAAAGATGCGAGAAACAAAGTATATACTTTGATTGATGAACTGAAAGCTGAGTGTTTACTGCTAGATGGTGACATGAATGGATATGTGAAAATGCATGACATTGTTCGTGACACTGCCCTGTTAATAGCTTCTAAAGAGCAACATATTTTTATAGGCACAAGTGGTGCTGGGTTGGGGGACTTGCCAACCAAGGATTGCACCAGAATTTCAATACCTTACTGTGATATCCAAGCACTTCCTCAAGGGATGGAATGCCCAAAAGCTGATTTATTGTCGGTCTTCACTGAAGATCTTTCTTTGGATATCCCTCAATTAATTTTTGATGGAATTAGACGACTCAAAGTAGTGGATTTTACGGGGATGTGTTTCATGTCTCTGCCTTCATCACTTGGTTTCCTAACAGACCTTCATTCCTTGTGCTTGCATCGATGCCATCTGGATGACATAGCTATCATTGGAGAGCTAAAGCAACTAGAAGTTCTCAGTTTAGCAGATTCCTATATTGTTGAGTTGCCCAGACAAATAGAACAATTAAGTAGACTAAAATTACTGGATATCGGCAATTGTTCCAATCTTAAAGTCATTCCAGCAAATGTCTTATCCAAGTTTTCCATGTTAGAAGAATTGTATGTGAGCAACAGCTTTGTTGAATGGGAGGCGGAAGCAATCAGCAATCAGGGTAATGCAAGCCTTGCTGAGTTGGAAGGGTTGTCTCACCTTAGAACTCTGGAAATACAAGTTGTAGATGCGAAGATAATACCAAAAGCCCTGTTCTTCAATGGGTTGGAGAGCTATAGAATACTCATAGGAGATGTATGGGACTGGCATGGAAACTTTGAAACTTCAAGAACTCTAAAACTCATGCTCAAGACAAGTAGTTACTTGGAGCATGGGATTAGAGTGTTGTTGAGGGAGACTGAAGATCTGTATTTGGATGAAGTGAGGGGTATTGAAAATGTATTGTATGATATTGATGGAGAAGGCTTTCCACGGTTGAAGCACTTCCACTTCCAAAATGATGTTTTGATTCAACGCATTATCAGCTCACCAAAATGGGCTCCATATCCTGCCTTTCCCATCCTAGAGTCCTTATTTTTAGAAAATTTAATGAACCTGGAGACAATTTGTCACGGTCAACTTGCACGAGGTTCATTTAGCCAATTAAGAACCTTAGAAGTCAGAAAATGCCAAATATTAGAAGCTATGATAATAGATGAAAGTGAATACAACAATGAAGTGGTTGAGTTCAATCAACTGCGCTCCTTGAAGCTAAATGATTTACCAAACCTCAGAAGCTTTTGCTGGAAAATGAAGATGGCTACAGGAACAGAAGCAAGACAAAAGCAATTGACAGCCTGTCCACTTGAGGAAATTGTGTCGGAGGATGAGCTTGGTGCTGAATTATCATTTTTCAACAGAATGGTATGTCGCAGTTTTAGCATTAGAATTCCAAGTTACGGTTATTATTAAGAATTTGTTTGGCTAAAATCTTTTATTTTATATCTTATTTTTTAAAGAAGTAAAAGTGTAAGTGCTGTGCTTAAAAGAATGGTTTTATCTGTAGGTTTCTTTTCCCAACTTGGAGGAATTGCAATTAACCTCAATTGCTTGTGAAAGGATATGGAACGACCAACTTTCCGCAACATGTTCAAACTTAACAAGTTTGACTGTGGAACGTTGCAACAATTTGAAGCATTTATTCACAACTTCAATTGTTAAATGTCTTTTGCAGCTTAAAAAACTTAAGATAAAAGAATGTAATTCCATGGAAGAGATATTACTGACAGAGGAACTAGTAGAAGAAGAAGAGGAAGAGAGGATAAATAAGACAGCCTTCTCCAAACTGGAGAGCCTTCACCTTAGTTTTCTTCGACACTTGTCTAGATTCTGCACTGGGTATTCAATTGAATTTCAGTGCCTTCAAGAATTAACAATTTGTGAGTGCAGCGCATTGGTGACTTTCGTTGCCAAAGCAGATACGAAACGTAACACTGAAATTCAACCACTCTTTGATGAAATGGTACGTAATTGTTATTCCTGTAAGCATATGCTATATTATACATCTGTGGAGATCATAAAATATTTTTATATTGCCATTAGTATAATAATTTCATAAGTGTTGACTCGTTGTTTAAAATTATAGAGTTTTTGTTATAACTTTAATTGTACAAGTGATTTTAGGAATTCCTTTTTCTTTTCTTTCGATTTAAATAATTTTATTGGGTTGATAATTTGGTTGTCAAAGATAAAGCTAGTAGGGGCTGTTATTTGGAAAATACAGGGCTTGTTTACATGTCCGGCCATAAAGTGAGACTGGAAAATACACTACTCAATGCAAAATTGCGTGTGTGGAGTATGTCCTGAGTTATATAGAAATAAAAATTATCTTCAAATTGTTGTAATTTTAGTAGTGATTTATTCTCATTACTGGTATGTGTGTTCGTGTATTTTTTATATTAAAAAAAATATAAAAATAAAATAAAATAAAATATTATAATTTGTGAAAAAAATTTTGATTTAAAAAAAAAAAAACTTTAGAGTCAATGCCCCTCTTTAACTTTTCAACATATGGAAGTATTTTCTTTTATATATGTTAATATTTTTTATAAATTGTGCTGTAATTTTTTGCATATAATATAATATTATTAAAATCATTAATGGGCATGATATAATTTTTTTTTTTCATTCCATTATTCACCCTTTTTATTTTAATATATTATAGATTATAAATTATAAATAAAAGCATATTAGCACTTAAACTATTATATTTATATTTTAATTGATATATGTGTATCGAAATATATATGGAAAGAATTTAAAACGCGAAAATTATTATTTTATTATTATTATTATTATTATTATTATAATAGAACAAATTATTTGAATTATTCATTGGATGAATTTCAAATTTAATTAGATGAAAATGATGCCTGTAAGAGTATTATTTAACATAATAATATGCAAGAAAAACAAAATTAAAAAAATTTAAACCCGGAAATAAAATTGGTGATTTTAATGCATTAAGTGAGTCAATCTAAAATGAATTCATTTTATTACCCTAAAAGAAGTTATAAATCAGTATTACTAAATAAAAACTAAATATAAGCCCAAACATAATTATCAAATCTGAATTCATTTTAACAGATTCAATTGATTTACCTGAAAATTAGATTAATTAAAATTTTGGTTTTTGTTTAAAATTTTTTTGAGAGAATCAGAATTAATCTTTATGAATCAGTAGAAGAATCGTTAATTCAATAAATCTAATTTAATAAATATATAGAATGGAGAGGGATTGAGTTATCACGTTTAAACTTGGCCGTATAAATAATGTAGGAGCTGTCTTGAGTTTTATAGCATTTAGACTGTCGATAATAGAGAAAAAGGCCTAACTTTAAAAAAAAAAAAAATTCAAATTTTTATTGTCAATTTGGTCCATTCTTTTATTTTTTTTTTTGTTAATTTTGACTCAATTTTAAAGTTTAGTGTTTATTTAGGCCATACTTTAAATTAGTGATTTTGGGGGCAAATGTAGCGGATGACGTGGTTAAAATATTATTATTTTATATGGTGTTATTGACGTGGTAGATAATGTGGCAACTGACTAAGATATTATTGTTGATGTGATAAAAATATTATTATTATTATTATTATTATTATTATTATTTTATATATTTTTGCTGATGTAGTGTAAATTTTGATAATAAAAAAAAGGCCAAACGTATTCATTTTTGTTAATTTTAGCCGATTCTATTTTGGTGGGAGAGAGACATAGATGTTGGTGGAGAGTGAAGGAGAGATGTCCTCCTTCTCCACTCACCTCTCTCTTTTTGTGTCTGTCTCTCTATGTTTCTGTCTCTTTTTCTGTCTTAAAAAATAATAAATTATTTTTTAAAAATATAATTTTAAAAATAATAAATTATATTAATAAATTATTTTTATTAGAGAGAGGTGGGTGAAATATGAGGTAGAGAGGTCTTCTCTCTAAAGAATAATTCTCTCTTTATGTGTATTTGTCTCTCTTTGTGTCTCTCTATGTTATTATATATATATATATATATATATATATATATATATATATATATATATAAAATTAGATAACATTAATATTTTAGTTTCAACGAACTTTTTGCATTTTTTTTAGTTGCAGGTCATAATTTTTTCGAGAAATAGGTAATTTATGATTTAAATATTTAAAGTATTATTTGTTAAATTTTAAATAATATTTTATATTTTATGAGTGGTGGATTTAAACTAGGGTTCTTTCAATTTTTTTAAACAAATTTGTAACGGGTCATTTTGAATTACAAATATTTTAAATTATTTAATTGGTTGTAGATTGTTTCGAAATTTGAAAATAAATTTTATCAATTTAAACATCAGGTTAATTTGAACTGAGTTGAACCAAACTCAAACGAGCTATTTTTGCATCGTACAGGGTATTGTATTTGCTTTCAATTTTATAAATCATTTGAATTTGAGTTATTTTAGATTGGTTGTAAATATAAAATGATAATAAATTAGGTATTTTTAAATATTTAATTCGATCCAGCATGATAGAATGATTTCAAGATGCTTATTATCAAATTTAGATGTGTTTAGATTTAAATTCTGATAATTAATATCCTTGTTTTACAAGATTGAATTTTATACATTGAGTTCTATTTTTAAAATTTTTTATATTAATTAAATATAAAAATACATTTTATAATTTTATTTATAAAATTTGAAATATTATATTTTAAAACTAAAATATAAATAGTTTAAATTATTACTAAATTTAAAAAATAAATTATTAATAAAAATATATCTTTATATATTTATCAATTAAATATATATAAAATTAAATGACTTATAGTAATACATATATATATATAGATATATAATTAAATTTAGAATGGATACAAATAGCAAGTGATAAATTTTTTGATTGATTGAATTTTAGTAAGCAATTCAATTTATATTATGTGTGTCAAATTTTGAGAAAATTAGCCATTCATCATTTAAATAATTTTCAAAAGTAAATATTTAATTAAATATAATTTAGAGTCAAACTACAATATTTATAGGGTGTTTTGGTATAAAATTAACATTAATATTGTTTGAATATTTAAAGAAATTATTAATTTTTAATTCACTTATATGATTGAATTGAACTTTAACATGCATATCTACACAAAAAAATAAGCGCAAATGGAATAGTAAAATCAACTGTTAAAATGTAAAATATGTTAATCACAAATGAATTGAACTCTTTATTTTTCCTGGTTTTCATCTTTGTTTTGGTTTCATTGCTCCACTTCCTTTGATTTTCTTGGCTTGCTTTGTATATCCATCTCGGTTGTTAATTTTTCTTTTAAATCTTCTTTTGCCTACATATATTATGAAACCGTGTAACAAATTGCGCAACTTATGCATTTTTAGGTTAATTCATTTCACTTTATTTTTATATTTCCATAAATTAATTCATTGAACACAATAATTATTATATTACATAAAATATTATTTATAATCAAATAAGGTAATATTATAATTTTGAAATCCTTTTCTAGAAATGTTAATATTTCTACGATATTATTATATTATAAGGTAATATTATAATATTATTATGATAGGCCACCACTCCACTAACCACTTTGATTTCTTTTGGAAGGATACATGTTTGCCTAATTATGATTATTCTGATTTTCTTGGAATGTCGCAATACCAAGTAAGTATATTTGTTATTGCAGGTTTCTTTCTCTAAATTGGAGGTACTGTACATAAAAAATATGAACAACTTGAAAAATATATGGCACAACCAACTGGCAGCTGATTCCTTCTGCAAACTGAAATCATTGTCAATTAATTCTTGCTCAAGACTAGTGACTGTTTTTCCATTGGCTGTCTTGGAAAGATTCCTGAGATTAGAGAAGTTGGATTTATCATATTGTGCTTCAGTGCAAGAGATATATCAACTTCAAGGGTACAATGTTAGAGAAGTAGGTGTTGCTGCAGCATTTGAGCTAAGAGATTTGCATATACTTAATTGTAACTCATTGAAGCATATATGGACTAAGGATCCACAAGGAGTTTTCACTTTTCAAAATCTGAAATCAGTTTATGTTGGAGAGTGTAATGTCCTGAAAAATATCTTTCCAGCCTCCATAGCCCAAGGTCTTTTGAAACTTGAAAAGCTTGAATTAAGCCGGTGTAAGGAAGTGGAGGAGATAGTTGCACAGGAAGAAGGTGTAGATCTGAAAAATATCTTTCCTCAGTTGCTATTTCTTAAATTTTTAAGACTACCAAAACTGAGGAGTTTGTATTCAGGAGGGACTACCAATACTTTTGAGTGGCCGAAATTGAAATTTTTGGAAGTGAGAAATTGTCACAAAGTGAGGAAATTCGGTTCAGAAATTTCAGATGAAAAAGAAGTGGGCCAACAAAGCATCCCAATTGAAAAACCTCTCTTTTTCTTGGGAAAGGTATGAACCATTAATTTAATTCCTATTCTTCCTTAAAAAGCATTTACTTAAAAAATTTTGATCTACATTAATTGTTTGTTAATTTTCTTTTATCTGTAAGAAAATAAAAGGAAGGTCGAAAAACACATATTCTGATGGTTAACTCCACTTCTATTTTATAATATATTTCAATCATTCCCTAAATAGATATAAAAAAAATCCAAATATCTAAGTATTTAAAAACAAACATATATAGTATTGGAAAAAAATTGATATAAAAAGTAATGTTGTTATAGAGATCTAAAAGAAAAAAAAAATACAAACAATAATTAGAAATTAGTAATTAGAAAAAATACAAACAATAATTAGAAACAATAATTAGAAAAAAAAAATACAAACAATAAAACAAAGGCATTTGGGCTAATATCTTGTAATTAGAAATTAGTAAATTTATATTTCACGTATGTTGTATATGTAATAAATCTTTTTTTAATACTTTAAAAATTAAAGGCAGTAAAACTATCATAATTTGAATTCTTCCATTTTGCGTATGATATATATTTGTTAAATTATAAATTTATAGTTTAACCAATTTAATTATAAATACAATTAGATTTGTGTTATTTATATATTATATTAATTAAATATAATTTTATTTTTTAATATTACAAAACAATTATTATTGTTGAAGTTTAAATTTTAAATAACACTTATTTCTAAATAATTACATATTTAATAAGATATTTTATAATTCAATAATATTTATATAAACCAAAAAACTTATTGTTTGAGACATCATTTATTAGTACAAAGTCATATCCATCATAATTTTTTTTTTCTTAACTTGATATAAAAGGCATTTTAAGGTTTTTTTTTTTAATTTTTTCAACAGTGAAAATTCATTTCATACATGTTTTTATATAAGTTAATAATTTTAAAAAGATAAATAATTACGATATCTTCAAAATATAAAAATTTGGTCATATATTCATTTCATTGGATTAAAAGGGATACCAATTAGTTCCTTTTAGTGGAATTGAAATGGTAGTAAGCGATTTAATTACAACAAAATTATTTGCTTTTATATATATATATATATATTAAAACTCACTAATTTTTATATAAAAATAAATTATACTAATAAAATTTATTTATAAATAGAATTTTTATTTTTTTAAAATAAATAGAATTTTTATGTAATTTAGAATTAGTTGTTCAGTTTGTACAAAATTATAATAAAAAACTTCTATTAATAATTATAAATTATCAAAATTTAATTAACATTAAAATTTTTTATAAATAATATAAAAGACCAAAGGTATTTTTATCCGTTCATAAATTTTCCATCCATGCAATTACAACCATAGATTGAACAATAAAACTCAAAAAAGAAAGTTGCATTTGTGGCGAAAAAAAGAAAAAGCATTTGTTAATGTAAGCTGATATTTTTGGTGCTAAATAATAATTGTAAATTATTTTTACATAACTCTTTTAACTTTTATGCAATTTATTTTAACTAGAATTTCATATATATCAATTTTATATATATATATATATATATATATATATATATATATATATATATATATGTATATATACAAATTCAGCACAAACTTTTTTCTTCTCTCTCAGGTTAGTCCCAAATTGGAGGAATTGACGTTGGGGCACAAGGACTTGAGTGCGATACAACATGGTTTATTGCCATTTCAGTGTTTTTCCAAACTCAGAGTTCTAAACTTGTTCTCTCTGCGGGATGAATCACGTCCTTTTCTAATCCTTCTGCTTAAAAGAGTGTCCCATCTGGATAAAATTTCTGTATCATTCTCTCATTTAGAAGAGTTATTCTCACGTGAAGGACTTGTTGGGGAGGAGGAACATGCTATTGCTAGGATACTTACACAGGTGAAAAACTTGGAGTTAAGCGTTCTTGATAATTTGAAGTGTATTTGGAATCAAGATTCCCGAGTACAACCGCTTCTTCTATGTCTTCAGACTCTGAAAGTAAGTAATTGCGGTAGTTTGATCAACGTAGCACCGTCATCATCATCATCTTTCCTCAGTCTAACAACTCTTGAAGTGAATTCATGTCGAAGGTTGAAAAACTTGATAATGGCATCCACAGCCAAAAGTATGGTTCAGCTCTCCAAAATGATCGTACATTTTTGCGAAGCGATGACAGAAATAGTAGCAAGCGATGGAGAACATAATGAGGATGAAATTATTTTCTGCAAATTGAAATATTTGGAACTTAGTGGTTTAAGTAGTCTTACCAGCTTTTGCACAGGGAATCAAGTCTTCAATTTTCCATCTTTAGAAATCGTTATTGTCGAAAGTTGCTTTCGGATGAAGAAATTCTCTGGAGGATTCTTAATCACACCAAAGCTACGGGGAATACGACTGAACAAATACGCAGATAAACAACATTGGGAAGGAAACCTTAATGAGACCATGGCATGTCAGTTAACAAATATGCAGGTATCTGTTCTTCTACATTCCTTATTTTTCCATACTGATAAATCAAAATCCTTCGATGACATATTTTTGAATAATGCTATTTTTTGTGATTGAAAGGTTGGCACACATTTTCAAGTATCTGGGTATCCTGAGCTCTGGAATGGCAAAATCCAAGGAAAGCTCTTCCACAATGTAGAAATCCTAACCGTGAACACACGTACATTTACTTCCAATGCCATATCGGCCCATTTGTTACAGTTCTTGAACAAGTTGAGACAGATAAATGTAACGGACAGTGATTCACTGGAAGTAGTGTTTGACTTGGAAGGGCTATCTTCTGATAATGGGCATGTTGGGCTGCTACCTCGATTAAGTGAATTGAAGTTAATGAATCTACCTATGTTGAGACAGTTATGGAACAAGCATCCTCACGGAATTTTGGACTTCAAGTGCCTAAGATGGCTCAAAATTGAAAATTGTAGCAGCTTGAAGTATATATTTACTGGGTCAATGGCATTGTGCCTCTCGCAACTTCAATACGTAGAGCTGAAATATTGTAACATGATGGAAGGAATAATAGAAGTAGAGGAAGCTAATAAGATGATATTTCCATCATTGAAGTCCATGATCCTTGAATGTTTGCCTAAATTTTCAAATTTTTGTTCAAGAAGTAGTAATCTGGAATGTCCATCATTGGAAAAGATGAGCATATATGACTGTCCAAGCATGAAGACATTCTTTTCGACACTACTACGGGAACAAAAACCAAAAGGAAATGGTGAAGGGAGGGAGCAAAGACAAGACAAGGAAGAGTTCGATGTCCCTTTTAGCCATAAGGTTAGTGTGTTTATTCCTTTCTCAAACATCACAAGGTTTAATTACCTAAAAATGCATAAAATCTCCATTGATTTTAAGTGGTATAACGTAACTCTTGTTGTTTGACTCTTCTTGCCCAAAGGAAGCAAACAAGAATAGGATGCGAATTTTACGCAGCGTTAGTGTTATATTAATGAATATGATAGAAATTACATAATTGAAGTACAAAAACAAATAGTGGCATCTATGCCATTAGCTGATTGTGCTTCTCCTAATTATCTTTTTATTGAGATGAAATTAGAAGTATAGTTTAGTAACTTAAGCGTTAAATGCTCTTATTTTTTTTTATCATATTGCCTTTTTTTAATTTCATTTTTTTGTTATATAAAGAATATTATTAATTGAGTTCGAGTGATTGTGACTCAATCTATCTATTTATCTAAAGTAGGTAAAATTTTTCTTGAAACTTTCACACGGCGCTAACCATTTATAAATTAACTTATTTATATGTTAAGTATTTATTGTCTTTTAAGTATTTTTATTATTGTTATTATTATCTCAAATTTTATAATTTAAATAATTATTTTATTTAATAATTAATTGCCAATCAGTGTCCCAATAATTAAATTTATTATATTATTTTTTAATTTATTAAAGATATAACTAATATTATTTTTTCTTTAATGTACATCTTAAAGTATTCATATATTTTTATTCATGGATTTTTTTTTCATTTTCACAATTCCTTTGTATATTTTATCTATATAGATCTTATTTGTATTGAGGAGAGACTATTAAAATTATAAGGTGGGTAATTTTTATAATCATAAAAAATTTATTAATATTAAAATAATTTTGGTATGAAGAGAATATTGCTCGATATATTTAACTAATACTTATTTTAATTCCTAAATTTTTATAAATTTCATTTTTAAATGTTTTTTAAATTTTTAGCTATTTCATTTCATTATAAAAATTTAATAATTATATCAGTAAAAATTGAAAATTATATTATAAAAATTACAAAGAATTGGTCATTCTCTTTCTTACTTGGCTAAATTACTTATTAATTATTATACCTAATTTTTTTATTATAATAAAATATAAATAGCATCCTAAATGTATGTTATAAATATTTTATTTACCTGAATTTTCTTCTTTATTTAATAAAATAATTTACATTTAATTATTAATTTTAAACCAATTAATATATATTTAATTTTATTAATTATATTAATTGGCTTTGTAATGTTACTATTCAATATTTGTTTAAATTTTTCATAACCGTTTGGAGTCATTCATATCATATGTATAAAATGGTGCTTTTACCCATTAATTATTTGATTTTTTTTTTTTAATTATTGACAGAAAAATTAAATGAATTTTTTTAGAATGACGTGTTTAAAATATTAATTAATTAAAAAATTAGAAAAAATAATTACGTTTTAAAGTTTTTCCATTTCTTAAATTTATCAATAAATATTTATTCATTAAAAATATTAATTGATTAAATATTTTAAAATTATAAAAAAAAATCCCTCAATCCAGCATGTATATTTTCAATCCAAGTATAATGGCTCCCAAAGCTTTTGAAATCCCTCAATGATTCATTAGTATCTTGGATTTAATCTCCTACTTGCTTTTGAAATGCAGGTGTTTCCCAAATTGGAAGAGTTGTGGTTAGACAGCAAATCTTTCAAGATGCTGTTGCAATCTGAATTCCTAACAGAGTTCTTTTCCAAACTAAAAGTTGTTGCGCTGCGCTTCTTTCCAGACAAATCTTGTGCTTCTCTATTTCGTTTCCTTCCAAAATTACCCAATCTTGAAGAACTTGGCGTCCGTGACTGTTCTCTCAAGGAGCTATTTGTATTAAAAGGACTCGGTGGTGAACAGAAAGATACCATTACACCCTCACGGATAAGAGCTTTAAAGCTCGACAATCTTGGTGATTTGATTAATTTAGCACCATCATCTGCAACTTTCCAAAATTTAACAACTCTTGAAGTTAGGAATTGCAATGAATTGAAAAATATGGTGACATCAACAGCAGCCAAAAGTATGGTTCAACTTGAGACATTGACTGTAAAATCTTGTGATATGTTGATGGAAATAGTAGGAGGTGAACGCGAAACAACAGAAGAGATTGTTTTCACCAAATTGAAAACATTAAAACTCAAATATTTACAGAGCCTCACAAGCTTCTGTTTGGGCAGTTACACTCTAAAATTCCCATCTTTGGAACAAGTAATTGTTCATGGATGCCCCAACTTGAGGATTTTCAGTCCTGGAGTGTTAAGCACGCCAAAGCTACAGAGTGTAAAAGTGGCGTGGAGAAAATTGCATTTGGAAAGAGATCTCAATGCCACCATTGAACATTCGTATGAGAAAGCGGTATGTATTTACCAGGTCCTACTTTTCTCGCTATTGATCTCTGTCATAGGTGGCTAATATGTTTGGTTAAATGTATGTATTTAAATGCTTGTTTGTTGTTCTCCGCTAATGCAGTATTTTGGATTTGTAGATCGGATTTAAAGGCATCAGTCATGTGAAACTCTCCGACTTTCCGATGTTGAAAGAAAATTGGAATTGCGAATTTCCATTCAAGCGCATGTACAATTTAGAAAGTTTGGTGGTGGATGAGTGTGCATTTTTCTCAAATGCCATATCATCAAATCTACTGAAGCACGCGAGGAACACTTTGAAAGAGCTGGCTGTTGAGAGTTGTGATTCAGTAGAAGAAGTGTTTGATCTGGAAGGGCTAAATGCCGATGGAGGTCATCTTGGGCTAACAAGAAATTTAAGTGAATTGCGGTTAATTGATTTGCCTAGGTTGAGGCACGTGTGGAACAAGGATCCTCAAGGATTTTTGAGCTTTAAAAACCTAAAATTGCTGCAAGTTCATAATTGCAGCAACTTGGCTAATATATTTACTCTGTCCATGGCTTTGGGTCTTGTAAATCTCCAACATATGGAAGTAAAAAGATGTAGAATGGTGGAACATATCATCAGGAAAGAAGCAGACTATGAAATAGGAAGGGACAGGACCATATTTCCATCATTGCACTCCATTAGTATCGAGTGTTTGCCCAACTTGTCATGTTTTTATTCTGCAAGAGATGTTCTGAAATGCCCATCCTTGAAAAAAATTGATGTGGTTGACTGTCCAAAGATGGAATTATTAGCTTCAGCATTTCGCTATGAACAAGATTCAAGCGTGATTGTTGAGGGAAGTGAAGAATCTGTTTACAAGGGAGATGTTGATATTTCCATGGCTGCTTTTTTTGGTGGCAAGGTCAGTTTTTTTTTTTTTCTTTTTAATTTTAAAAGGCATTGTGGTTTTTTAGTATCTATCAGTCACATTTGATTCAATCTGGAAATGGAATTCTTATATGGTATATAAAAGGAATCATTATAACTTGAACTGATGTGAAAATTTATGTATTTCAAGTATAGCATGTAAGATTGCGGTGGAAATTATCTAATTATCTATGTTTATCTATCTATCTATATCTATATAAACATAATGAAGCTGGTCTCAAAATATGCTTACAAGTGGCACTCTTTTAGACTTTTTCTTTTATTTATCCATTTTACCCCTATACTATTATAATTTTACAATATCGATTGATAATATGAAGTGACATGTAAATATTAATTGAACTAAGATATTTAATAAAAAAAAATATGATAGTAGTTATAATTTAATTAATACTAACTATAAACTATATAAACTAAAGCAACATTACTAAGAAAACTAAGGGTCATAGCTATAAACTATATAAACTAAAGTAAACTAAAGTAACATTACATACTTAATTTGTTATAATAAAATAAAAATTATGACTATAATTATAATTTAATTAATATTTAAAAAATAAAATTTATAGTTATAAATTATATAAATCAATATCATACATTAAAAATCAAATTAGTCACCTCCTAATATAAATATAAGATATAATGTCCAATGAAAAATTTCTCTCATATCCATCAAATGATATTTTCGTAATTAAGGCATTAAAAAAAGATGATGAATACTTTGTACTAATATCATTATGGTAATCTTTATCTTATAAGAATTTATTTATATATATTTTATTAGTATCTTATTATTTATTCTTTATATTCATTTTTAATTTATATTTATCTTCATATTTATTTTTTATGTTTTCACAATTTTTTTACAAGTTATTCTTAAAATTAACATTTTAAATAAATTAAGTATAATATATAAGAAAATCCATATAATCATATCTTATTATCTTAATTCAATTAAATAATATACTAATAGTGATTATGCTGCCAACCCGTGGGCAAAAGTTTATTTTTTAAAAAATTTGTATAAATTGGAATAGCAATTTTGGGATTTAGACAATCTAATTCATTTTTATTCCATTTCTAAATTTGTCATCCTTTATTGTTTATTGATTCTTGTTTATTTGTTTTCCTAGGTTGCAATCCCAAGCTTAGAAGAATTGAAAGTGGAATGGAAAACTATGAAGAATATGTGGCCAGAAAAATTTCAATCCATGTTCTTGTCTGGACTGAAAGGCATTGAGCTGACATGTTATCCTGGTGGATGTGCACTTTTGCCAACTGATTTCTTTCAAATTTTAATCAATCTGGAGAAACTTGTTTTGAGAGATGCTTCTCTTGAAGAAAAAACATTTCATGAAGCAAACATTGGTGAGCAAGTACATCCCGAATCATGTAAGGTGCCAATGCTCAAGCATCTGATGGAGAAAGACTCCCAGCAAGTCCCAGCTTCTCAATATCTGGAGACAGAAACAATGGATTGTGGCAGATTGAAAATTTTACTGCCATTCACGGTTTCTTTCGAAAATTTAACAACTCTGGAGGTATCAAATTGCCAAGGTCTAATAAATCTAATGACTTCAATTACATCTAGAAGTCTTGTGCAACTTAGAAGAATGAAGGTAGAGAAATGTGAAATGATGCAAGAAATTGTAGCGAGTGAAACAGATGATGAAGAAGAAGAGATTTGCTTCAGTCAACTACAATATTTGGAGCTTCATGATCTACCACGCCTCACAAGCTTTTGCTCTGGTAATCCTGCCTTCAATTTCCCATCCTTGGAGGAAGTGATCATTAGAGCATGTCCCAATATGAAGATTTTTGCTAAAGAAGTTTTAAGCACTCCAAAGCTATGGCGAGTTCAAACCGGAAAACATAAATATGAGTGGGAATGGGAAGGCAGCATCAATAACACCATTGAGGCATTATTTACACATACGGTATGTACTGACAAAATAAAATCATCTCATTCTATCTCCATCATGTGTTTAAATCAATTAACCAATTTATGCATAGACTACAAACGTTTTTTACTGAGAGGACTGTTACTAACAGTCCATGAACTTTCGTGATAATACTTTATTTTCAAAATTCATAGTGTCATAGTTCTTTTAAATATTAATTTATTTCCCCTCTCGCATTTGACTTGGTTGTCCTAATATTCTTTGCTGTCAATATCGTTTTCTCAGAATGCTGAAGAAATAGGGGAGGCCAGCGTTCATACGCGTGAGCTCCAATGAGGCTGATGTTACATGTAATTTGTGACAGATTATACTTAATTTTCCGTTTGAGGGTACATGGTGAATTGGTTCTCTTATGGCTGAAGTCTTTCATTCATGTATAATAAATGTTCCCAAACTGCTAAGTTCTTGATAGCACAAGAATCGGTTTCTAATGTGGTTCAAATTTTTTGAAATTTTTTATTCATGAAACATTTTGTTCTGTTTTCATGATCATTAAAAACTGTGACTCACAGGAGGAAGTGTTAGATATGGAAGATGAAGATCAGCAAAGGCATGCCAATGTACTGGACATGGCAGGCTGGGATAGTTGTATTTATGCTCTGGCTCTTGAAAGAGTTCCGGCCTCTTCAAGAATTCCATGTGGAAACCCTGTTGTTGTTAATCAAGTTCGGTGCAGCTTCTATTCCTGTATTCAAACTTAAATTTCAATCTCTCTCTTGGAAATGGAAAAACAGAAATTGTGGGATAACAGAAAACAGGCGATTTATGCTTGCTAACAATCCTGAAAATTAACTTGCATCAGTTTTGTTCTAAGATGCTAGCAATATAAATTAGAAGCAGCCCAAAGCCATAGAATTGTAGTAATTGCTATGCAGTTTACACTATCAGAAATTTTATCTTTTTAAACATCCCTGACTAAATTGTGAATTACCCTATTATTATTATTATTATCTAGGACGTTTGTTTTGTTTTGTTTTGATATTTTGTTATTGGAGTTGATTGTTGTGATAATTATTGAAAATTAAATAAAATTTTGAGAAATAGTTTCTCAAGAAAATTTGTTTTTCTCTCTTTCAATGCTCAGAAGTTATTTCTCTTGATCTACTTCACATAGCCTTTTCACCTGTTTTTTCATGTTACCTGAATATAACCTTTCAAAAACCTTTCTACCATACCTTGTGAGATGTTATTATTATTGTAATTATTGGAATATAAATTTAATTGAATGATTTTTATATTATAAACAAAGTTTAGCCTTATGATTAAAAAAAAAGTCAAATCATTTAATTAATTTATAATTTAATCCAATGATCTTAATATATTTGTATCATTTTAACTAATTTGTTGCAATTTTATTCAACTAAAATTAGACTTTCAATTTTAACAATTTGAGTTTATTTTTGTCAACAAAATTATAATAATTAATGACTTAGAATGATAATTATAAGCCTAATTGTGTTCAACTAGATAAAATTACCTCTATTTTAGTCTAATTTTATAAAATTATAATCAATTGGTTTAACTTGACTTAAATTATCGAAATTGAAAAGATTTTATTAAATTGTAATTTTAGAAAAAGGTTTATTTATTTATTTATTTATTCTTGTGATTAGGCCATAAAGTTAAAGGTTAGAATTCACCAGATTAATTGCCTGCCAGTCAAATGCTTTGCAAATTGAAGTTATATTATGTTAATTTAAAGGTTAAGATTGATTTAAGTTTATGCTAATTCAAATGTGATTGTTCATATTACCAGACTATGAAGTTGACATTCAGAGTTCTCTTCAGGAAAACAAATGCCAATGTTCTTTCTTATAAAGCAAGAATGGTTCCATGTATGTGGTGCCAAGTACGCCAGCTCCAAATTGCATATGAGCCAGGTGGTTGGTCCCTTATGGGTGGGTTAAATCAGGAGCTATGAAATTGTCTAACTGCGGATTCTTAGTCTAGAGGACAATCACCGTCACGCTCAGGAGCTTTTTTTTTCACCTAAAAAAAATTGCATATGAGCCCATAATATTGAAGCAATTTATATGTTTTTTCCGACAGAACGGCCCAGCAATGAAGGTTTAAGATTTCCTCTAGAAGGTATCAGGATTCAACTGGTGGATTCCTTTCTTGTTTATAGTCTGTAAGGGTTCAATTCCTTGGTTATTTGAAACTTCACAGCTCGTCTCTTTGATTATTGCATCCATGATCTGTTTCAAGCCAAATGCTATTATTGCCTCTGCTCTATTTTCTTGGCCATGGTTAGTCCAAATAGACAACCTTTAATAAGCCATTCAAATTGAAGCAACATAACCCCACAGAAAACGCTGGTTGTCTTGTCATAAAATAAAATTAATTCACTTGCCAATCAACTTTACTGGGCTAATCTTCATGTTCTACAGTCAAATTCACTTGGTTGTCTTAATATTCTTTGCTGTCAATATCGTTTTCTCAGAATGCTGAAGAAATAGGGGAGGCCAGCGTTCATATGCGTGAGCTCCAATGAGGCTGATGTTCCATGTGATTTTGTTCTGTTTTCATGACCTTTAAAAACTGTGACTCACAGGAGGAAGTGTTAGATATGGAAGATGAAGATCAGCAAAGGCATGCCAATGTACTGGACGTGGCAGGTTGGGATAGTTGTATTTTTGCTCTGGTTCTTGAAAGATTTCCGGCATCTTCAAGAATTCCATGTGGAGGCCCTGTTCTTGTTAATCAAGTTCAGTGCAGCCGTCTCTTGTACTAGGACATTCTATTTCTATTCCTGTATTCAAACTTAAATTTCAATCTCTTTCTTGGTAATGGAAAAACAGAAGTTGTGAGATAACAAAAAACAGGCGATTTATGCTTACTTTCAATCCTGAAAATTAACTTGCACCAGTTTTGTTTTAAGATGCTAGCAGTATAAATTAGAAGCAGCCCAAAGCCATGGAGCAGTTTATACTATTAGGACGTTTGTTTTGTCTTGTTTTTTGTATTTTGTTATTGGAGTTGATTGTTATGATAATTATTGAGAATTAAATAAAATTTTGAGAATTAATTTCTCTAGAAAATCAGTTTCTCTCTCTTTCAATCTTCAGAAGTTATTGCTCTTGATCTACATCAAATAGCTTTTTTACCTATTTTTCATGTTGCCTGTATATGACCTTTCAAAAGCCTTTCTACCAAACCATGTGAGAGGTTATTATTATTGTCATCATTGGAATATAAATTTAATTAAAAGATTTTTATATTATAAATAAAGTTAAGCCTCATGATGGAAAAAAGTCATATCTTTTAATTAATTTATAATTTAATCCAATGATCTTAATATATTTTTATCATTTTAACTAATTTGTTGCAATTTTATTCAAATAAAATTACACTTTCAATTTTAACGATTTGAGTTAATTTTGGTCAACAAAATTATAAGAATTAATGTCATAGATTGATAATTGTAGGCCTAATTGTGTTCAACCAGATAAAATTGGAAGCTTAATTTTAGTTTAATTTTATCAAATTATAATCAATTTGTTTAACTTAAATTATCATAATTGAAAACATTTTAGTAAATTGTAATTTCAGAAAAAGGTTTATTTATTTATTTATTTTTGTGATTAGGCCATAAAGTTAAAGGTTAGAATTCACCAAATTAATGCATGCCAGTCAAATGCTTTGCAAATTAAAGTTATAGGGTAAATATTACATGCGGTCACTCAATTTTATGAATGTTTTTATAAAGGTTACTAAACTTTAATTTTTTTCATAAAATTATTAAACTTTAATTTAATATTCATAAAAATCATTGCGATTGAAATTAAAGGGTTTTAGATTTATTTACTGACTTATAAATTATTTTACAAATAAAATTACATTGTTTTATTAGTTTCTTAAAAAAAAAAGAATGAATAAAACATTTCCTGCTACTTCTCTTGCTATCAAACCTCTCTCTTTTTTTCGTTTCTTCCCCATCAATAGTCAATAGTTAAGTAATTTTATTTGTAAAATAGTTGACAAATCAGTAAATTAACTTGAAAACCTTTAATTTTCAATCAACATGGCTTTTATGAAATCAAATTAAAATTCAATGATTTTTATGAAAAAAAAAATGTAGTGACTTTTATGAAAAACTCATAAAGTTGAGTAATTGCATGTGATAATTACCCTGAAGTTATATCATGTTAATTTAAAGGTTACATTTAATTTAAGTTTATGCTAATTCAAATGGGATTTTTCGTACTACCATATTATGAAGTTGACATTCAGAGTTCATCTAATAATTGAAGAATCCACACTATTTCATATATTGATTGTGTTATAGCTTTGTATACTGATTCAACACTAGATCGAGAGACTACACTCTATTTCTTACTTCTCAATAACACCAAATTATCTCCAACAAAGATACAATATTCGGTAGTTGATCTTTTATCAGCCTTAGAACTCGCCCAGTCTGCATCTGAAAAATATTCAACATTCAAATGCCTATGATTACTATATAATAAGCCTCGCCCTGGAGCTCCCTTCAAATACCACAAAATTTGTCCCAAAGCTTCTTAATGAGTAACAGTTGGGAAAAACATAAACTGACTATTACACTGACTGAGTATGCAACATCAGGACGAATTATGGTAAAATAGTTCAATTTACTTACCAATCTCTTATATTTTTCTAGATGTTCAAATAGCTTATTGGCGCATTGCAAGGCTTAGCACCTAATTTCTCAGTTTCTGTCAATAGATTAAGAATATGCTTCCATTGAGACACGAAGATATCTTTCTTCTTATAACTTCAATACCAAAAAATACTTGAGTAGGCCTAAGTCTTTTGTTTGAAACTGGGTTTGAAGAAAGTGTTTAAGGGATGAAATACCTTCAGAGTCACTCACAGTGATAACAATATCATCAACATACACTACCAGTAAAATTAGGCTAGCCTTATATTGCTTATAAAACACCGAATGATCACACTTACTCTTTTGCACACCAAAATCCTATATTGCTTCATTAAATCTCCCAAACCAAGCCCGATGACTTTGTTTCAAACCATAAAGAGACTTTCAAAGTCTGCAAATTTTACCCAACTCCCCACGAGCAACAAACCTTGGTGGTTACTCCATATATACCTCCTCCTACAGATCACCATGAAGAAAGGCATTCCTTATATCTAATTGGTGCAAAAGCCAATCATATATAGCTGCTAGGGAGATGAACAATCGAACTAAAGCTAGTTTAGCTACAGGAGAAAAAGTATCAGAGTAATCTACCCCATATGTTTAAGCATATCCTTTTGTTACAAGACGTGCTTTTAATCTGGCTATAGAACCATCGGGATTCATCTTTACCGATAAAACCCTCCAATAGCCTTCTTTCCAGTGAACAAAGGCACCAGTTTTCATGGATCATTTGTGTCTAAGGCCTTCATTTTCTCTTTTATAGCGGCACTGTCATACCCTGCTTTAAAACAACAACAATAACAACAACAACAACAACAACAACAATAATAATAATAATAATAATAATAATAATAAAAGAAAAGATTTTGGGCTACAGGAGAATGCTCTAGAAACCTATAAAGAAGAAAAGTAATAGGAAAAGGAATTAAAAAAAAAATGGAAAAGGGCAGATAGGAAGAGGAATCGAGAATTGGAAATAGAGGAAAGGTAATCACAGCAGCTGCCCAACCCTTCAATTTCTAGCCAAATCCCATCCTTACCAATTTTCATCTCTAACAGCAGCCCCATGATGGAAGAAACCAGTCATCATTTTCTTCTCTTTACAGAACGTAGGAGAACGAGCGAGAGGAGCCACAACTACTCTCTAAAATCCAACAATTTCTTGTGAGAATTTCATTCATTCTTACTGATTTTGATCTATTTGAGGCTATAACAACCACTACTAAACTCCCTTGTTGCTTCAATTAGAGTTGATTTTGTCCATTCCAACCAAACAACAAAATACAAATAGGAAATAGAAGAGCTTTTGTCGCTGTTCCTCTTGGATTTTGGCATTTTCAATGTCGTTAGAGCCAACTACCAACATCCCTGGCCTCCTTTAATTGTTATTGAATTCTCCCATTACCCCAATCAAAGCTAGTAGTTGAATAAAAGGGTAGTTGATGGAGATTTCCTTCCTTGGTTAAGTTTTTAGTCCAACCAAGACCAATAATCAAACCCATTTCATTTCCTAGTCCCAATAAGTTCTAACTTGAAATTATTTAAGCAGAAATTGTGTAAGCTAAGTATGAAAGAAGGTAAAGGGAGAGGGAAAATAGTGGTAAATGAGTGACATAAGGTGGTAGTAAGAAGGCAGCATGTGATGGCCATCCCAAATTCTTCTGTTCTTCTGTTTTCAGTATTTTTCAACTGCAATTGGCATTGGGTAAGTGATATCTTGTTGCAGTTTTCCCCTTTAATGTTAAATTAAATGCCAATATATTTTCATATCAATGTAGAATTTGTTGGTTAAATAGTATGAGTGAACTCTAGTCAATTTTCATATTGGGAATAAGAACTTAATTAATACAAATGAATGTACATATCTTCCTATGTAAAATCGATGAACTTTGTTTTGAAATCTGATATTTCATTTTGTGTTAAGAATGAGAGGATAATTGGAAATTTTGATCATCACAAATAGCCCATGGAATTGTAATTTTGAAAGGAGAAGAAAGGAATATTAAAAATGAAAATGTACAGGGGTGTATAAAAGGGAGAATAGGGTAGAAAAATTTATATAATTATACAGGCTTTGGATGGGTGTTATATTAAATTATGTTGTGCTATTGTTGAGACTCCTTGAAGCTTTGCAAAACTAGGGGAATGTCCAACTTATGCTGGAATATTGCCAGAATTTCTTTAGAATTTTAGGATACAATTCTTGCATATTAGGCACCTTGATAGCATTTCAGAATTGTAGCTTCATTCCTAAATTCCAATTTCTTGCTATAATTTTCTGTAGGAAATCCTGCTCCAGATGTAGGTTCTAGGAACATCTTTGTCAGTTAGATCGTTCCCTTTCAATTCATCATTATCTCCAATACCAGGTGAGTGGACAAATATTTAACACTAGTAATTTTTATTAAATGTATATTTTTGTATGTTATTTTTCTTTATGCAAAAATGAGAATGGATAATGGTAATTATGTATTTATTATTAAAGAAAATGAGATTTAGAAGAACAGCTGAATAAATAATCAAGTACACTCAATATATGCACAGAATAGATAGCACCTCGATGACGGATGATATTATTCCAACTTAGCTTGTATTTATATTGTCTTTGGAACAGCGGTTGATATACACATAGCTTTTGGGGCGTATATCAGGTGGTCGCCCTTTGAGGGTAGCTCTGCACTTGTGTATAACCAGTATTTTTATTGCTCTTGGGCCGATAGTGTCATCATAGAGCCCAAGATGTCAGCATTATTCTAAGGTTATCAGAGTTTATTATATACGCTTGAGATGCCAGCATTATCTACATGAAACATATTTCGAGTGTATGAAGATATTATAGATTTTATGTTATTCCAATAACTTTAATTTAGCAATATTTTTACAGCATAAATTTTTATTTAGCTCAGATCATGAATTATATGATATTTATTCAGCTGACTTATTTTAGCATAGTAGAATTGGTACTATTAAGTACAAAAACCTTATCTATTCCCCCTTTGTTATTTATTTATTCGCTCATTGAGTTGATATAGTTTTATTTTTAACATTTCATATTCTTTTGGTGATCCCAATTCTAGCAATGCTTATTTTCATAGCTTGTCCTCTCCTCGCTTTATCAAGTCTAGTTGAGGTCAGGCCAACCTACTTCATGGAGGGATTATGATTTTTTTTTGGGACGATTTTGTATTTGTATGTTTAGGGAGATTCAGGATTGATTATTGGGTTATAGATATATTCTTTTAATCTTGATATTCTTGGTCAGTTGATAGCCATTCTTGGTAAATTTGACAATCTTGGTAAACTTGATAGCCATTCTTTTGGCAACATCATTTTGAGATGGTGTATCAACATAGAAAGACTGGTGAAGAACACCATTTTGAGTCATATAGGTTTGAAAGTGCGCAGAAAAATATTTTTTAGCATTATCACTTCTTAGCATACGTACAAAAGTATTAAAGTGATTTTTAATTTCAACATAGAAAGCATTAAAGATAGAAAATAACTCAAAACGATTCACAATTAAATATAACAATGTAACACGAGAATAATCATCCATAAAAGTAACAAAATATTTAAATCCAAGTTTAAAAGTAATAGAATAAGGACTCCAAATATCAAAATGAACTAATTCAAAAGAGAATAAAGCTCATTTATTGACTCTAGGCACAAAAGGTAAAGGATGATGCCTAGTAAACTGACATGATTCACATTCTAGTACTAATTAAGACTGAAGCTGAGAACATAATTTCTTCAAGGTAGATAAGGAAGGATGGCCCAATCTACAATGAACTTTAAGAGGAGTTAAGGTTCTAGAGCGAGCAATAAATAGCAGTTCACATTTACCAAAGATGTAGAGACCACCTGACTCATGTCCTTTACCAATAATCTTCTCCGTCGTAAGATCTTGAAACAAATAATGCTTAGGAAGAAAAGAAAATAGAACAATTTAAGTTCTGAGTAAGTTTACTAGCAGAGCGTAAATAAAAAGAGAAGTTAGGTAGACATAAGATAGATGACAAAGAAATGGATGTGGTTGAATTCATAGTTCCAAAACCAATGACACACGAAGTAGATCCATCAGCTAAAATGACTGTGGAAGGAGTAGTAAAAGACTAAAAATCAGATAAAAGATCAGAACTACCTGTCATATGATCTGCTGTACCAAAATCAATGACCCATTTGAATAAGGAGGACACAAGGCATGTAATGAATTTACCTGACTCAAAGATAGTAGTGATTGAGGAATTGGTAAGCATTAGAGATGACTGATACTGGGAGAACTGTGCAAATTCTTCTGCAAACACTGAGATAGTTTTTTTAAAGAAGGAAGACACTGCAGAATTTTCTGTTACCATATTTGTCACCTAGGATCGCTGATTTTTCCTTTGAAGTTTCAAACAGTTACATTTTGTGTGTCCAGGCTCATGGCAATAATAACAAATGACTCCTCCTGAGTCCTAATTAGAACTAGCCTCCACATTACGTTGATTGTTTCTGATGTTAGTAACTCCTCCTCTATATCCTCCTCTATTTCCCTATTGTCCACTTATATTTAGATTAAAAAGAGCACTGTTAGTAGGTTGTGAAAAATGAGTGCTTTTTGTACGAAGGACACATCTAAAAGTATCATGAAAAGAGAAAATCTCAGAACCAGAGAGAATATGAGATTTAATAGTTTCATATTTTGAGGATAAACCAGCAAGAAAACTCATAACAGCCATTTGCTCATTGTCACGACCCAACCTATGGGCCGGACCGGCACTAGGACCTGGGCCAGCCTAAAACCCCCGAGGCCCATAGTAAGCCTAACTATTCTTAAACCCAACTCTAAGGCCCATTTGGGCCCAATTTCAAGAATTCAACCGGACAAAATTCGACCATAAAATGGACCTTTTAACGGGGAGTTTTTGACTTGCCCTACCTGTAAACACAATATATATAATAAATTAGGGAGTTCAGCTCACCCTCCTCATAATCAAATTATCATAATTCAAATGGGAGCTCAGCTCCCTCATCCAATCCCATCATGCATGCTAAATAATAATTTCACAGGTCCAACATAACTTTTATAATACAGGCCCAAAATAAAATAAGTGCTTCTAACACATGTGGAGTCTAAGATTTTAACTCAATGGTACAAACATATTAAATACTATCAATGGACCTGCGAAGAAGAAGAGCAGGTTAGCCACGACAATTAATTCTCCTGTAGCCTGGAAAAATAGATGAACAGGAGTAAGTGTTCGACTCAGAGAGTAAAATATCAATTTTAATCATAATCTCTATAGCTATCTAAAGCTAATGCACCTGTGGAGTGATATGCAACATTCTCATAATTTTCATACAATTCATATCATAACAGCAAAAAGGCAATTTGGAGCACTCACACACCCAACACTGTCAAACAATACGTATATGGGAGCTGATCCCCTATACAGCCCTCTTAATCCAACCTCTGCCAGCGAGTCTCTCAAGCCAGACTTTCGCTTAATAAACCAAATACAGGGTCCCAGC
The DNA here is from genome assembly GCF_030052815.1 of Hevea brasiliensis. Taxonomy (NCBI): domain Eukaryota; kingdom Viridiplantae; phylum Streptophyta; class Magnoliopsida; order Malpighiales; family Euphorbiaceae; genus Hevea; species Hevea brasiliensis. The sequence continues at coordinate 102,576,730 of NC_079495.1, read as the reverse complement.
GAGTGTCTCTCAAGCCGTGTCAACCCCACAGGACCGGGTCCCAACGAGTGTCTCTCAAGCCGTGTCTACCCGTCCTGTCCATATCCAATACCATATTACATGCACGGCACGCACTCACACTGTTCCAAATTACCACAAACAATATCCATTGCACTTCAACATTTATGAATGCAATGTAAAACGTGCCTAGTGTTTAACTACATTGATACATATTTACAATTGATGCATAGGTATGCTTGAACATATAGTAATATCGAAATTACAATTAAAATTAATATTTTACTCATAAACTCAACCGAAGTCACTGTGGTGAGGATTGCTGTCCCAGCTCACCTTACAATTTTATTATAATTATTTAATACATTTGACTCAATACAAACTAAGAAAAGACCAAAGATGTCCTAAATCATGCCGAAAATCCAACAGAGTATCCCCCACGCCTAGGACCTACAAAACCTGCAAAAAGGCTTAAAACGCACTTCTATATCAACAAACCATATACCCACAACTCAATCACATCACACAGCCCCTCCTGGGCCCATCCAAACAGTCAACAATCATAATATGAAAAATTACAATTTAGTCCTTATAATTAACCCTTTTGCAAAAACTACCCCAATGAGCTCTAAAAATTCTAAAACTCTACCCCGCGGTCCTTAGCATTATTACTAAGCTAATGCAAAAGGAATTATAATTTTCTAAGCTAACACGAATATTCTATGGATCTTTAATCCAATTCAAGCAATAGATAATTAAGAAAAAGTAAGGTTCAGGTTTACCTATGCCGATTCTGACCCCGGGAACGCGCTCGAGATGTCTGACAACAGTGGAGTAGCCAAAATCTCGACCCAATTCCAAGACTTTTTCAATAACTTGTCTGTCTGGCCCAAAATTTACAGACCCGGGCAACCGTTGAATTTCCACGAATTGAAGGTACCTACACGAAACCCACAACATGGGGGTTAGTATATAATTTTTACGAACTTTTCTAAGCTCATTTAGCGCTCGAAAAAATATTACAAAGTTTCGTAGGACCCACAGAAAAACAGTGTTGGAAAATTTTGAAATTTATATTGCCGCGAAGCTCTCGACGAGTGGAGCGCTCCTGTACTCTCGGTTTTCTCGTGGGGTTCATGGTTTGCAAGAAATCTAGCCCAAAAGTCGAAATGGGCTAAAACTTCCCGGATAAAAATTGGGCAAACCGCTAAATGGATTTTAGTATTCTTGGTGTCTATGGAAAGCTTTCGAGGTGTAGATGAGGTTTGACACAAGACCCAATCCGATCAATAGCCGAATCTGCCGGATTTTAGCCAGGAAGGCAAAGCGACACGCTGCGCGTTGGGGAGGTTTCACGCACTTTTTCTAGCGGACTGGAGCGCTGGCTGGTGGTGAAGAGGTGCTGGGGCGGCGAGCCGGCGAGTGGGGAGGGCTGGGGTGGCCGCAACGCGGATAGAGAAGGTGAGAGGAGAGAGAAAACGGGAGAGGAAGGAGGAGTGTCAGGCGCGCGACGGAAGGAAGAAGAAAAAGAACTGGCCAGTCTGATTCAACCAGTCCGATCCGGTCCAGTTCAATTCGGCTGGTCCGATTCAGGATATAAAATTTTGAATTTTTACTCTGCTTTGGGACCGAAAATGAGGCCCAAAAATTTCGAAAAAATTCTAGAAAACTCAAAAAAATTCGTAGAGTCCAAATATATTTTTAGTTTTGCCACGTGGTCTTTAAATTAATTTTTAAAAATCATCAAAGTCTTATATTTTGAGAAAATCGAACCCGATTTCTAAAATCCGAAAAATTTCAAATAATTTCCTAAAATTTAAATAAAATAAAATATTAATATTTACCCACAAAATAATAAATTTAAAAATTAGGGGTGTTACACTCATGTTGAGCTAGTTGCACCTGTACATCAAGACTGAATGGTAACAGAACATTAAACTCTTCATAAATACATTTAAATTTCATAAAATATGCTATAAGAGTCTTGTCTTGTTTTTCAGGTCAATAAAATGCTTTGCAAACATCATATATCCGACAAATATTACCTTTGCTAGAGTATAAAATTTCTAAATACTCCATCAATTCTTTTAACATACAGTGATTCATAAGGCTCATTACCTCACTGTGAATTGAATTTCGAAGTTGTAAGAGCAAACAAGCATCTTCCCTTAACCAAGTTTGCCTAGTATCATCATCCGGCGAATCTTTTGTGAGATGATCATCTTTATCAATGCTCCTCAAATAAATCCAAATAGTTTTGTTCCATTCCAAATAATTCAAGCCATTAAATTTGTTTCAGTAATTTTAGTCATCACCAGGACTACATCAATAATTATAGACTTGGTCTCACCCTTAGCCATTGCACCTTAACTATCCACAGTCCACAAATAGCCCAAGCTGTTGAATATTAACAGATCCAATGACCCGAAAAAAGAGAATCTTCAAACACTACCAAGAACGAAGCCTCAAAACCAAACACAGCCTGCAAGGATGAAATCACCACGTTGGGGCGACGTCAGGGAAGGAGGTCCAACCATTGGACGTTGCCAAAAAACACCACATGCACGAACCCATGCCGACGCATGGAACAGGAACCAGAACAAAGAAGTGGCGTGTGAAGGCCACTCTCTCCAAGTCTGGTCACTGGACTTTTAGGGGAGGTCGATCAGGACTTGGGTCACCTCCTGAGGGTGGCTGTGAGGTACCGTGATAACCCTAGAGAGTTCTCCTAGGTTACAGTGTGTTGAGGGAAAGAACAGGGGAACGGGAAGAAATTCTTAGGAAAAAGAACTTGGAGACCAGGCTCTAATACCATGAAAATTGACGTATTTCATATATTCGAAGGTGTTAATACACAGATAGATATATATATATATATATATATAGACACTCACACAATCATTTCCTAATCTATGTGGATTGAAATTCTACTTCTGCAAGGATTAGAAATCCTTTTCTTACGAGGATATCCTATAGGAGTCAGTCTCCTAATTGAAAAAAGACTTCTATAACAATTTTCATTCTCATCCATTTTCTTTTCTATGAATTGTTGAAGAGGTCTCTAGACTTGCTCAAAAAGAGATTTTTACAAGGGGTGATGGGAACACAGCAAACATAGAAATGAAATTTTGAAAAATTTTCAAGCCTTTTATGGTTATTCAATTCTTCTCCTAGATATTTAAGAAAAAAAAAAACTTCTACTAGATTTTCCACCTTCTTAGGACAGAATTTAACACAAAATGTGAAGATTTATAGTCTCTCGAGCTCAACACTATTTCCCTAGCAGCCGTTTCCAGCTCGATAACACCATTAGTACTCGAGCAACTAAAACCAATATCAACAGCAGTCCACAACAAAGTCATTGAGAAAATAAGTTTTATGAAAACAGACTACAAAGCTGGCATTCAAAGTTCTCTTCAGAAAAGCAAATGCAAAATCTCTACACCCTCGTACAATTACATGCTTTATTCATGGAAATCAGATTCAAAATGCCATAATTTTTGAGTTTACGTGACATTGGTGGCCCCAAGGAGTTACTCTGACTTTGTGGGTTGCCAAAGTTGATACCTGGTCCAGTCTTTTTGATCAAGATTGAGAGCATGTCCTTTGGAATGGTATATATACTCCTCACCTTCCCCAAAGAGATTCTCCTTATGCTCATCCCCATACCTCTTACGTTTTAGCATCAGGAGCTGCAGCAAATACGATGATCATCATCATTATTATGCAGCATGCATCTTCCCATTTTATTTCATATATTTAAAGGCAGCATACCTCATCCCTTGTGTGATCAATTATGAAATAAAGCCAAACATGCTATTCTGGCAGCACTTGAGAAGAATTATACCAATCCTTTTCTGCATATTCAACCCATCCGTGCCTTCCTACACAATGTCACATGGAAATAGGTTTCACCTTAAATCAGTAACACTCTTTAGATGCTTTACAAATCGGTGCTTCCTTCATAGGGCAATGACTCTCTCAAATTGACTTTCAGAGATGGTTATAGTTGCCCAATCATGCACATAATGGCTTATAAACATGGAAACCAATCAAGCACAATAGTGGCATATAAACATGAAAATCAATGATGCCAATAAACACTCGACAGGTATGTTCCTATTGATTTGTTGATATATACAATAATGGCACAAGTATGCAGGAAGCAACTAATGAGCATTGGAAATGAGTTTGTCTGGTGACAAACATCAAGGTTTATTTGAGGTTCAATGCTTAATCCAATAACTCTTTACTGGAGGGGCGCAAATTCTGAATGCTCACAATGGTGAACATGAAGTTGCAACTCATTTTGTTACGCAATTTTCTTATTTTATAAAATTGATGTTAAAAACTCTAGATAACTTTTAATTCAAATCCTTAATTATTATTAAGATTTTTCAGATAAATACATTTTTGATACTAATGAATTTATCATCCATGCAAATAAATTTCCGCAAGAAATTTTAGGGCGAGAACAGAATTTATAGATCAGAGAAAGATACAAGGAGTCCTCAACAATACTATGCCTTATGCCTTTTCAACAACAAACAAAACCATGCCAAGGATTGGTACATGCCAAAAGAGGAAAGCAACAACTTAATGTTCAAGTTGTCAGAAATTAGCACCAGGGTGGGAAGGTGATGCAGTATTAAAAAAAGACTAAACTTGGAAATTATATTCATTGTAGAATTAGGAAATTTAAATTTTTATTCTTTAGGAATTCTATTATTATGTAGAAGTATTTATAGAGTTCTATTAGTAAATAATATTTTATTTTATTTTATTTTATTTTATTTATGAAATTAAGTTGTTCTAGGATTCATAGTCTTAGTAGCAATATGATTAGTTATTTTACTATAACTATATATGTCATCTAGACATATTACTAAAGAGATTATTATTGTTATCATGATTATCATCGAGAATTAATAAAAGTTTTAAGAATTGTTTATAGGAAGGAATTTCATTTATAAGATAATTTCTATAAAAGAAAAAGGAGTTGGATCCTTGAACAATTTTCTCCTTTGGGAAAGGGGGTGGCGAGATTGTCATGACATGATGTCTCAATTGCTTTCCATTATTTTGAACCATGATTTCTTTCACATATGGTTTGATGTTTGTGCCATTAAATGGCACTACAACAAAGAAAGGACATTTCTAATTACATTATTCACTACAACAAATGACAAAGCTTGCTTTTGATGTTGCGTCAGAAACCACTGAACGTATTACATAGAAATGCAGTAGTGTCAAATCTATAAGAAAAAACCAATCACGGAAGCAACAAGGCACGGATTTTCAAAATCTATGTGAATAGCTCTGGTGCAATTTCACAAAAAAGGTTTTAAATTGCTAGTAGTAACGCATACGTGAAGAATTATATCACATGAAAAAGAGAAAGAAATTCTAACCAAATTGCATGTCTTCAAGTACCTTATAATACTTATTGCCAAATTTTTCCACCCCCACAAGCGTTGCCCCTATGTTGTGAATTTTGGTTTGCCTAAATCACTTAAACAAATTTTGAAGAAACTAGTGATAATTCACTAAAACCCAAAACAAAAAAAGAAGAAATATGTTAGCAATAAAGGCTTATGAAAGATTCAAATAATGACATAAGTTGAGAGGAAAAAAATCAACCAAAGACAAGAATGTACAGAAGGCCCACTCAATCTTCATATAAGGTGTTGAAATAATAAATGGAAGTAGCACGAAAGAAATAATGAAATTCAAATTGTATTGCCACAAAATATGTGTAAAAGAAGGTACTTAAGCCTATCTAGTAGGATACACCAACTTCCATTCCAATGCCAAAACCCCTAATTAGAAGACTAATTTATAGAGCTTCAATGCTTTATTGAAAGTGCATTCAGAAGAGCACTGTTTCATCAAACTGAACAAACTTAAGCAAACTTCTTTTCAACAATCTCCAACAAACAAAATTGTAACAAGCATCAACAAAGAGATCTTAACTTACAACAAATTTCCATCCAAAAGGCAATTCCTGAAAAATATTCAACAAAATTGAAAGGAAGAAAAATGCATAATAAGTCAATAAAGCTCAAAAAATAAAATAAACTAACAATGAGAATAAAATGTCACTGAAGTGATAGACAAAATAGCATATATATCCTTAAGTTTGGTGTCAAAACAATGATCATCAATTGGAAGACTAGATTTCAATTGAACCACTGTTTTTATATGCCTGGGCAAGTTAAAATATACAAAGTTTTCTGCAAAGAAGTTATGGATGGTATGTTCCTTGTTCCAGCTAGATTTTTTTTTTTTCAACATAATAACGAGTAAAGGCCCATCTCACCAATTCATCATCATTTAGGCTTAATAGTATAAATATATGGTTCTGTCGGCCTTGATGTACATATTGCATAATTATTGCATGGAAGATCTATATACAATGACTTTAAATGGACATTTAACATTCCACATAATAACATCATCTCAGGAAAAAAAAATGCATACCATGATAAGAGTAAAACATCTCATGTGGATGCTCTAAAACAAAGAAAAGGTACAAAGTTCAAAAAAAAAAAAGGTAATAAGCAAAAACCTGGGTATCTAGAAGTATAAGTCGCTCAGCAGATATCCTTGGTTCAATGCCTTCGCTACAATGTCTTGCCATTGCTCTGTTATCTTCTGACTGTCTACTAAATGGTGGCAACATTCCTGCATTCTAGCATAGTATAATTATCTATTGGAAGTGGCAAACCTCATAACAAGTAATATATGAACTCCAACTAGCAATAGCAAGCAAGCAAGTAAGTAGATGCTACACTAACGGCACACATTTATTCCATGCGCACAAATAGTATTTTGGTATCAATACTAATCCATAAAGGACATCTTATTACCCCTCTTTCTAGACTGCTGTCAGATGAATGGGTAAAGCTGCTCACTAAAACCACTTGAAATTGGTTTAACCCTCAATATAGGCAGCATATCTAGATACTTGCATAAAATACATAACATTGCCACTTAATTAATCATGAAAATTCACCTTCTAATGAGAATGAAGCTTAATATATGAAATTCTTCTAACTGAAGCAAAATAATATCTTATGACGTACAAAAAGGTAATACATTCAGGAAAAATTAATAAAATCCAAAGTTAAAATTGTGGAAGAAAGATAACTAAAAGAAATAAAAAGATGTGTTTAAGTTAAAAACTCTAATTAAAGAACACAAACAATAAAGAAAATGAACAAGGAAACAGAATTTTATAAATTAATTATCTCCCTCTAAGTTAGTAGGCGATTGAATATTCGAATTACACACCTAAAGCTTGCAACAGTTAAAATATACTCAAGTTACTCATATTAAGCTATATAAAGGACTCACCGGGTGAACCCGCATCAAAACCATATAGCTCATTCATGATGGTGGACTTGCCAACCCCAGGTGGTCCAATTACCCCAATCACAGTGAAATCTATATTCTCAGTCAGAAACTGCACAAAATCATAAACTTTTATCAAACATAAGCCAGCCTCACTCTTGCTATATCATAACCTTAAGCAACTTAAAATCTCCAGCAAATTGAAAATAAAGCGACTACATATTATGCAGACACAAATGTAACAGGAGACTTACAGGGAGAAAGCGATCGATGTGGAATTCCCAGGAATCAGAGAGGATATTGAGAGACTGAATTGCAGGCAGACGAGACCGATGTGGCAACGTTTCGTCTTCGGCACCGCCGCGTCCAAATTTGCCTACCACCGGTCCAGGGGTAACCAGTCCAGGCTTAGCCAATAGAATTTTAGGAGCCGGAGGGGCCGGTGAGGGACTGGAAGAACCGGTGCCGCCAGTGGAACCTGCCATTAAATTAGGATTTGAAGTTCAATTTTCAGTTGCTGAAACCTAGTTTCGTTTCCCCCGTTTTAGTTATTTTGCAGCCATGAGGACTGAGGAGACGCTCCGAAGATCTTTCATCTGGCAGGGCAAGCTGGGCTGTGAAATAAAGAAACCCATTCTTTTTCTGGCCCAAAGGTCCCAATATTTAACTTAGTAATTCAATATAATAATAATAATAATAATTATTATTATTATTATAATAATAACTTGACCAGGTGAGTGATTCTTCTTCAGAGCCATTAAGCTATGAATGAATGAATGATTTCCATCTCAACATGGCTTGATCCAGACGACTCGATTCTCTGCTCACGTCAAGAAATACAATTTAGTAATAGAAATTAACAATTGATGTAATTTGTAAATTTCAAAATTTTGTTTTTTATTTTTATATTATTTAGCAATGAATGCAAGTCTGTTGCTAATTAAATTTTGAGGCAATATGCTCCTTTCTAACATCTACTCACTTTCTTAAGCTTTGATATATTTTATTAGCTCATAATAATTTTTTTATTAATAAGGGTTTTTTCAGAATTAGTTTGAAAATGCTTAAACGATTTATTTTTTTTAGAGGAAATTAGAATCAAATATTATCATTTTATCTTATTTTTGTTTTTATTTTTAAAAAAATAAATAAATAATTGAGATATCCGTAAATTAATGTTGATTCAGGATTTAATTTGAAGTTGAGTTTATGAAAAAAGATTGCTCAATTAAAAAGATTTCTATAAGATTTTGTTAAATATTAGGTCTACAATTGTAATACTACTGAAGTTTTTTATTTTAAATTTCTTTTGAAATTTAATTGAGAATTAATATAAATATTTATTTATTTAAATATAATAAAATAGATTTCTAAAATAAATGTATTAAATTAAATTTATTATTAATAATAACAAACATGTATATTTTTATCATTAATAACAATAATAATTAATATGTATATATTAAATAAAATTATTAATCTTATTATTACCACTAATTACCAGGCAACTCTATTTTCTTAATACTTAACATAAAAATTTAAATAAAATTAATATATATCTATATTTATGAATTATAATTACAAAAAATGTAAATCTTTATCATTAATAATAATTAATATGTATATAATTAAATAAAGTATATATGGTGTTATTAAACTGGACTTTTTAGTTTACTAGTAAAATTAAAAGATGATGTTATTACTCATTGCTAATTAAATGCTATGTAAATTAATAAATATATTTATTTTAATATTAAAATAAATAATATAATATAATAAATTAATAATTATATATTTTTTTAATAATAAAATAAATTATATAATATATATTCTTATTTATCATTTTATATATTATAAGCAACCATCCAACATATTTTTTATCAAACACTTGCATTTAATAGTTAAATCAACTAGATTCTAAATTTAAATCAAATTGATTCATTTTGATATTCGAATTAAAATCAATTTTGAATCATATTTAAAATAGTCTCCATCAAAATATATTCTTTTGAAGAAATAAAAATTGAAAAAAAAATTAACAGTTAGATTTAATCAACAGTAAGAGTTGGTAGCCTAATTTTGAGATTCAGAGTAATGATACCAATTTGAAATAAAATCTCAATTAACAATTAGATTTTTTTTTTATATTTATAATTCACTTTTTAAATATGGTTTATATATATATATATATATATATATATATATACACACACTTATAGTAATGGTTGTGAATTTTTTTTTGTATTTATAATTCATTTTTTAAATATGGTTTATAACTTTTTTTTTAATTACTTATGGTTAGAGCTGTAAATGATGATTTCAGACAATTTTCTTAAAAACATGCATTTTATGTCTTTTTATACTCTTTATATATACTTATGATTTAATATTTTTATACAAAATTTTTTTATTAATTTTGTGTATAATATAATATTATTATAATATAATATTATTATAATAATTTTCTTAAAAACATGCATTTTATATCTTTTTATACTCTTTATATATACTTATGATTTACTATTTTTATACAAAATTTTTTATTAATTTTGTGTATAATATAATATTATTATAATATAATATTATTATAATAATTTTCTTAAAAACATGCATTTTATGTCTTTTTATACTCTTTATATATACTTATGATTTAATATTTTTATACAAAATTTTTTATTAATTTTGTGTATAATATAATATTATTATAATATATTAATTATTATTATTATGATAATATAATATTTTTTATTTTTTACTATATATATATTATGTGTGCACTTATAATTTTTAAATTATATTAATAAAAAGAAAAATATATCAATAAAAATAAAAAATTATACAAGTCAAATTTATCATGAAAATTTATTATTATATTATAATTTTATAATTAGTGTTTTATAAATATATAAATTTAACTATTTATTATTTTTTCGATTTATATATTTTTATATTAAATTTATTCGACGATAAAGTATTAAACTTATAAAGACTAATTAGCTTTTAATATTTTACGATTCTTATAAAATATAATAATTATCGTGAAAAATTTAAATTTTTTTCAATTATATTTCAAAGTTTATATATATAATAATATAATAAATTTAATTTGATATAATTTTATATAATATTGATTTATTTATTTATAATTATTTTTTATTTAATTTTTTAATTTTATTTGCTAAAATTAATTGTAAATACACATATTAATAAATATAAATATTATTAATTTTTATTTGATATGTAATATTTTACATAATTTTATATCTTCTTATGATACGGAGAAAAACTTTAAAATAAGATTGATAAATATATCAACACTAATAAATTAATAACTAAATTTTTTTATATAAAAAAACAAAAAATATATATTAATAAAATAAAAAATACTGACGATAGTATATTATTATTTTTAATTTGAATGATTATAGTAAAAATTGTATAAACAAATAATTCATAGTAAAATACTTTATTAAATTAATTTATAATATATTTTTAAATTAAAATTTTTATAATTATTTTTCTAAAAGTAAATGTCAAACTTCAATAAAGGAAGTTGTTAAATTGAAAACCATAAAAATTTTATTAAATAATATAATATTTGCACTGATATAAAAATTGGACTCTTTTTTATATCAAATTAGACTCTTTTATATTTATATTTATATTTAAATATAAATTTATTAAATTAAAATAATAATTTTATATTTAAAATATGATTCTTAATTATTTTTATACGTATTCACTATTTATCAAACTAAAATAAAATTATAGTATTAAAAAATATTATATTTTTTTATATATACACATATTATTATTTGTAAATTTTTAATAATATATCATTTTAAAATAAAAAATTAGTATTAAAAATTTTAGTCATCCTATTAATTTTATAATTCAACTCAAATTTTTAAATAATATATATTTATCTATTTAAATTTTTTTCTCTGGTATGTGTAATTATATATTATTTAAAAATATTAAATTCATATAATTTTATTATATATTACATATTATAATTAAATATTTTTTATAAATCAATGAATATTATTTTTTTATAATATTTTCTATATACATATATATATATAAGAATTTTAGACATGTAACACCCCCAATTTTTAAATTTATTATTTTGTGAGTAATATTAATATTTTAATTTTATTTAAATTTTAGGAAATTATTTGAAATTTTTCGAATTTTAGAAATCGGGTTCGATTTTCCAAAAGTATAAACTTTAATGATTTTTAAAAATTAATTTAAAGATCACGTGATAAAACTAAAAATATATTTGGAGTTTACGAATTTTTCTGAGTTTTCTATAATTTTTTTCGGAATTTTTGGGCCTCGTTTTCGATTCCAAAGCAGAATAAAAATTTAAAATTTTGTATCGTGAATCGAACCGGCCAAATCGAACCGGACACAATCGGACTGGTCGAATCGGACCGGCCTTTCTTTTCTTCTTCTTCTCTTCCCCTCGCGTCCCGACCCTCCTTCCTCTCTTTCTCGTTTTCTCTCTCCTCCCTCCTCCCCAGGCCGCGCCGCCGCCACCCAGCCCTCCCCACCTCGCCAGCGCGCCACCCCAGCCTTCCCCCATCGCCGGCCGCCGCCTGGAACGCCGGGAAAACATGCGCGAAGCCGCACGACGTGGAGCGCGCCGTTTCATCTTTCCGATCGAAATCCGGTCGATCCGGCCACCGATTGGGCCGGGTCTTGTGTCAAACAACATCTACACCTCGAGAGCTTTCCATAGATATCAAGAATACCAAATCCATTGAGCGGTTTGTTCAATTTTTGTCTGAGAAGTTTTAGTTCATTTTGACTTTCGAGGTAGATTTCTCGCAAACCGTGAACCCCACGAGAAAACCGAGAGTACTAGAGCGCTCCACTCGTGGAGAGCTTCGCGGCAATATAAATTTCAAAATTTTTCGACACCGTTTTTCGATAGGTCTCACGAAACTTCGTAGTATTTTTCCGAACATTAAATGAGCTTAAAAAATTTCGTAAAATTTATGTACTAACCCCTGTGTTGTGAGCTTCGTGTAGGTATCTTCAATTCGCGGTCCTGGTCTGTAAATTTCTGGCTAGACAAACCAGCTACCGAAAAAGTCTCCGAATCGGATTGAGATTTTGGCTACCCCACCATTGTCAGACATCCCGAACGCGTCCCTAGAGTCGGAATCGGCATAGGTCTAGTGCTTAAATGGGATTAAAAATCCATAAAATATTCGTGGTAGCTCAGAAAATTATGATTCTTTTTGCAATAGCCTAGTAATATTGCTAAAGACCGCAGGGCAAAATTTTAGAATTTTTAGAGTTTATTTGGGTAGTTTTGCAAAAAAGGTCAATTATAAGGACTAACCTATAATTTTACATATTGTGATTGATGACTATTTGGATGGGCCCAAGAGGGGCTGTGTGATATCATTGAGTTGTGGGTGTATGGTTGGTGGATATAGAAGTATGTTTTAAACCCATTTGCAAGTTGGGTAGGTCCTAGGTATAGGGGAGACTCTGCCGGATTTTCGGCACGACTTAGGACGTCTTTGGTCTTTTTCTTAGTTTGTATTGAGTCAAATTTATTAAATGATTATAATAAAATTGTCAGGTGAGTCGGGACAGCCTTCTTCCTCCTTCCAATCGCAACAGTGACTGCTGTCAAATCTGTGAGTAAAATATTAATTTTAATTATAATTTCGATATTATTATATGTTTAAGCATGCCCATGCATCACTTATATGTATGTATCTATGTAGTTAAACTCTAGGCACATTTTATATTGCATTCACAACTGTTAAAGTGCCATGGATGTTATTGTGGTAATTTGGAGCAGTGTGCGTGCGTTGGCGTGCGTGTGATGTGGTGTTGACTATGGATAGGACGGGTAGACACGGCTTGAGATCTTCGCTGGGACCCGGTCCTTCGGGGTAGACACGGCTTGAGTTCTTCGCTAGGACCCCGATTTGGTTATTTAAGTGGAAGTCCGAGCTGAGTTCTTCGTTGGCACAGGTTGGATTAAGAGAGCTGTATAGAGGATCAGCTCCCATATATGTATTGTTTGACATTATCGGGTGTGTGAGTGCTCCAAATTATCTTTTTGCTGCTATGATGTGAAAATATTGCTGATATTGCATTTCACTCTACAGGGTGCATTAGCTTTAGATAGTTATAGAGATTATGGTTAAAATTGATATTTTACTCTCTGAGTCGAACGCTCACTCCTGTTCAATATTTTTCCAGGCCATAGGAAGATATTTTTGAGGTTAACCTGCTTTTCTCCCTCGTAAGTCGTTTATTAATGTTTGTATAAACCTGTTAACTCTTAAAATTTCCGCATGTGTTAGAAATATTTATTTGAATTGGGTCTGTAATATAAATTGTCATTTTGGACCTGTAAACTTATTATTTTATGCATGTGTGTTGGGCTGGATGAGGGAGCTGAGCTCCCATTTATTTTTATGTTGTTATGAGTATGTGGAGGGTGAGCTGAGCTCCCCAATTGATTATATATTGTGTTTACAGGTCGAGTGAGTCAAAAACTCCCCGTTGAAAGGTCCATTTTATGGCTGGACTCTGTCCGGTTAAATTCTTGAAATTAGGCCCAAATGGGCCTTAGAGTTGGGTTAAGGAATAGTTAGGCTTACTACGGGCCTCGGGGGCTTTAGGCTGGCCCAGGTCCTAGTGCCGGTCCGGCCCATAGGTTGGGTCGTGACAAATGTGGTATCAGAGCTTAGGCTCCAGATTCATAGGGAATAATTTTCTAAAGTGTTGGGAAGAGTCTACTAGGAGTCACATGCGGAAAATAGGGTCCACATTCGTCTTGCATTGTCATATTTGCTTCTAGTTTCTGCTTCATATAATTATGTATAAATATGAGTCTATAGAGCTGTGTAACGTGCTGTTTTGAATTTTGTGAGCTAATGCTGCTGAATTTCAGGAAAATGCGTAGAAGCAGGAGAGCTGCCACTGCATCAGAACTAGATGTGCCTGACGAGGTGTCAGCACAAGATGAGGCGCCTGCCACGAGGAGGCGGGGTAGGAGGCCTAGAGCTGCTCAAGTAGAAGAGCAACTTCCACCAGTTCAGGATCAGTCATTTATGGCACAGGGTCCCATGGACCCAATGGGAGCTACTCTAGCTGGGTTGCAGAGAACCATCGATATGATGGCACAATATATGGTCCGCCCTCCACAGCAGCAGCAGTCTACTGCACCAAGAGGGGAACCTTACAAACAGATAATCAATTTCAAGAAGTTGGTGCCTGGTACTTATGATATGTCAGACGATGCATATCGGTTTTTGGATTCCTGCAGACAGGCAAGAACAGAATTACAGTTGACTGATAGAAGACTTATAGAGTGTATGCAGCATGTCATGGGGCCTATGCCTAGACAATGAATGAATGACTACATATTACCTCGGATGGAGGGTTTGTCGTGGACTCAGTTTATGAAACTATTTATCAACCGGTTTGTACCAGAAAGTTTCAGATATCAAAAGCAGTGGGCCTTTGAGGCCTTAAGGCAGAATGGCAGGTCTGTAGATGAATATGCTACAGAATTTGTGGAACTGAGCAGGTATGCCCCTATAGCAGTAGCTACAGAAACTATGAAGGTGAAGAAGTTCCTAAAGGGGCTTGACAGGAGGTATGCAAACCTGACCATGATGTCTGATCAGTCTTTTAATGTGGTGGTTGATCAAGCCAGACAGATTGAGATTAGCTATGCTATGGTTGACAGCGGAAGGGCAAAGAAAAATAGAGCAGACGGTTCTTCAGATGTTCCCCACATGGGTACTACGGATAGTGGTGGCCAAACTAATTACAGGGGAAGAAGCAGGAATAAGAGGAGTGGTTTTAGACACAAATCTCGAGGATTCAGACCAGGATACGGATCCAGCAGTGATCATAGTTCGGGATACAGCAGTTCTGGGTCTGGTTCAGAATCCTCCTTGGCACCTTGTGCACAGTGTGGAAGAGGACATTCAGGACCTTGTATGATGGGTTCAGGAGTATGCTTCAGATGTGGCCAACAAGGTCACTTTGCTAGGGAATGCCCCGTGTTCAGCGAGCCACAGATGGGGTCACAGGGTTCTGTTGCAAATGTTCCTCGTCAGTTGTATCCTGGTGCTTCCAGCATGGCAGGCAGTCAGTTCAGTGGCCAACAGGGCTAAAGACAAGGGGGACGTGGATTTGGAGGCAGATCAGGAGGTAGAAGTCAGTATCAGGGTTCTACCACCCAGGGTAGGGGTCAAGCTCGGGTTTTCACCCTGACCCACCAGGATGCTCAGGCTTTCAATGCAGTTGTGGCAGGTATTTTTCTAGTCTGTTCCTATGAGGCTCGTGTTTTGATAGATCCGGGTGCTACGCACTCATTTGTCTCCACGGTGTTTGCCATGAGATTGGGTAGAAACCCTACAACTTTAGAATGCCCTTTGTCTGTAGCTACCCCACTTAGTGATAACATAGATGTAGATATGGTTTTTCTGGGTAGCCCAGTAGTAGTGGATGGAAAGATCCTCTCAGGAGACTTGGTTCCTCTACCAGTAATAGATTTCGATGTAATCTTGGGAATGGATTAGTTGGCAACTCATTATGCTACTTTAGACTGCAAGAACAAAAAGGTGTATTTCCACATACCTGGTGTGGAAGAGTTTAGCTTTAATGGTGACAGGAGCGTGGCTCCATATAATTTGGTGTCAGCAATTAGTGCTAGAAAAATATTGATGCGTGGATGCCAAGGGTATTTGGCATTGGTGAGAGATACATCTATAGAAGTTGTCAACATGGAAAATGTTCCTATTGTCAGAGAATTCATGGATATCTTCCCTGAGGAGCTTCCATGGTTGCCACCAGGAAGGGAAATAGAGTTTTGCATTGATGTTGTGCTGGGTACAAACCCCATATCAATGCCACCTTACAGGATGGCACCAGCAGAATTGAAAGAGTTAAAGGAGCAACTACAGGAGATTTTGGACAAGGGTTTTATACGTCTGAGCACTTCACCTTGGGGCGCTCCTGTTCTATTTGTGAGAAAAAAGGATGGGTCATTGAGGTTGTGTATTGACTATAGACAGCTGAACAAGGTGACTATGAAGAACAAGTATCCACTTTCTCAGATCGATGATCTGTTTGATCAGCTCTAAGGGGCTAGATTCTTTTCCAAGATAGACCTGCGATCAGGCTACCATCAGTTGAGAATCAGGAATGAGGACGTATCCAAAACAACATTTAGGACAAGATATGGTCATTATGAGTTCTTGGTGATGTCTTTTGAACTCACTAATGCACCAACAGCCTTCATGGACTTAATGAACAGGGTGTTTAGGCCATTCCTGGACCGTTTTGTCATCGTATTCACAGATGACATTTTGGTATACTCTCAGACCGAGGAAGAACACGTGTGGCACTTGAGGATGGTGTTGCAGACTTTGAGGGAGCACCAGCTATATGCCAAAATTTCAAAATATGAATTTTGGCTAGAAAGCATCTCATTCTTGGGACACGTGGTTTCTAGTGAAGGTATTCAAGTGGATCCCAAGAAAATTGAAGCTGTAACTGATTGGCTTAGGCCTACAACAGTCACTGAGGTGCGAAGTTTTCTGGGTCTAGCTGACTACTATAGGCGTTTTGTGCAGGATTTTTCTAGGATAGCAGCTCCGTTAACTAAGTTAACTCGGAAGAATGTTCCGTTCATTTGGATAGATGACTGTGAGGAGAGTTTCCAGAAGCTTAAGGAGTGTCTAACCACCGCCCCTGTGTTGACACTACCGATGAGTGGTGAAGGATATATCGTGTACTGTGATGCCTCCAAAGTTGGCTTAGGGTGTGTTTTGATGCAGAATGGAAAAGTAGTGGCTTATGCTTCAAGGCAACTGAAGAGGCATGAGCAGAACTACCCCACCCATGATTTGGAAATGGTGGCTGTAGTCTTTGCACTAAAAATCTGGAGACACTACCTGTATGGTGAAGTATGCGAGATAGACACCAACCACAAGAGTTTGAAGTACATCTTCCAACAAAGGGATTTAAACTTGAGACAGAGGAGATGGATGGAGCTTCTAAAGGACTATGATTGCACCATTCAGTACCACCCTAGGAAGGCCAATGTAGTAGCAGATGCTTTGAGCAAAAAATCTTCTGGCAGTTTAGCGCACATATCAGCGAAGAAGAGACCGTTGATTCAGGAAGTACATGAGTTAATGGATCAAAGTCTAATCCTAGATCTTTCAGATGAGGGGGCATTGTTGGCTCATTTTTCAATGAGACCAGACCTGCGAGACAGAGTTAGAGTTTTCCAGCACAGAGACCAACAATTGATAAAGATCATAAAAAGAGTACAGCAGGGTGAAGGTGGTGAGTTTGGATTTGCCAATGATAGCGCCCTAGTGCAAGGTTCTAGGATATGTGTGCCCGATGTGGACAATCTCAGAAATGAAATCATGCGAGAGGCACACTATACACTGTACAATATCCACCCAGGCTCCACCAAGATATACCATGATGTGAAAGATAACTATTGGTGGAATGGCATGAAGAGAGACATAGCAGACTTTGTGTCCAAGTGCTTGACTTCTCAGAAGGTGAAGTTTGAACACCAGAGACCGTCAGGGAAGCTGCAAGAGCTCCCTATCCCAAAATGGAAGTGGGAAATGATTACCATGGATTTTGTGACTGGGTTGCCTCGTACCACACGAGGATATGATTCGATATGGGTAATTGTAGACCGCCTAACTAAATTAGCTCATTTCTTGCCTGTGAAGACTACATATTCTGTGGCACAGTACGCCCGACTCTAAATTCGAGAAATAGTCAGATTGCATGAAGTTCCTGCTTCCATAATATCTGACAGAGGGCCACAGTTCACTTCTCGATTTTGGAGGAAGTTGCAGGAGGCACTTGGCACACAGTTGAACTTTAGTACTGCTTTCCACCCTCAGACGGACGGACAGTCCGAAAGGACAATCCAAACACTGGAAGACATGCTTCGCATGAGTGTTTTGGATTTTGGAGGTCAATGGGATGATAAGCTACCTTTGGTGGAATTTTCCTACAACAACAGTTACCATTCCAGCATTGGGATGGCACCCTATGAGGCACTATATGGAAGAAAGTATAGGTCTCCTCTGTGTTGGACGGAAATGGGAGAAGCGAAGGTGCATGATGTAGACCTAGTGCAGTACACTTCAGAGATAGTTCCTTTAATCAAGGAACGATTGAAAACAGCTTTCAGTAGGCAGAAGAGTTATGCAGACCCCAGACGGAGGGAAGTAGAGTTTGCAGTAGGCTACTATGTATTCCTGAAATTTTCTCCGATGAAGGGAGTCATGAGATTTGAAAAGAAGGGCAAGTTGGCAACTCGGTATATTAGACCTTTTGAGGTTACGGATAGAGTTGGAGCAGTTGCCTACCAGTTGGAGTTACCACCCAACCTTTCTCATGTTCATCCTGTATTTCACATCTCTATGCTCAAGAAATACATTCCTGATCCTTTTCATGTGCTACAGCCGGATGTAGTAGAGCTTAAAGAAAACTTGACGTTTGAGAAGCAACCTGTAGCCATAGTGGACTATCAAGTGAGACAGTTAAGATCAAAACAGATCCCTATGGTTAAGATTTTTTGGAGGAGCCAGTCAGTGGAAGAGTGCACTTGGGAGTCAGAGTGGGACATGCGTAGCAAGTACCCTTATCTATTTAATGTATAATTCTGTATTTTATTCTGTCTTGTGTAAAATTCGAGAACGAATTTTCTGTAAGGGGGGAAGAATGTAACACCCTAAATTTTTAAATTTATTATTTTGTGAGTAATATTAATATTTTAATTTTATTTAAATTTTAGGAAATTATTTGAAATTTTTTGGATTTTAGAAATCGAGTTTGATTTTCCAAAAGTATAAACTTTGATGATTTTTAAAAATTAATTTAAAGACCACGTGGCAAAACTAAAAATATATTTGGAGTTTATGAATTTTTCTGGGTTTTCTAGAATTTTTTTCGGAATTTTTGGGCCTCGTTTTTGATCCCAAGGCAGAGTAAAAATTTAAAATTTTGTATCATGAATCGAACCGGCCGAATCGAATCGAACCGGATCGGACCTGTCGAATCGGACCGGCCTTTCTTTTCTTCTTCTTTTCTTCCCCGCGCGTCCCGACCCTCCTTCCTCTCTCTCTTATTTTCTCTCTCCTCCCTCCTCCCCAGGCCGCACCGCCGCCACCCAGCCCTCCCCACCTCGTCGGCGCGCCACCCCAGCCTACCCCCATCGCCGGCCGCCGCCTGGAACGTCAGGAAAACGCGCACAAAGCCGCGCAAAGCACGCCGTTTCGTCTTCCCGGCCAAAATCCGGCCGATCCGGCCACCGATTGGGCCGAGTCTTGTGTCAAACAACATCTACAGCTCGAGAGCTTTTCATAGACACCAAGAACACCAAATCCATCGAGCGGTTTGTCCAATTTTTATCCGGAAAGTTTTAGCCCATTTTGACTTTCGGGCTAGATTTCTCGTAAACCGTGAACCCCACAAGAAAATCGAGAGTACCAGAGCGCTCCACTCATTGAGAGCTTCGCGGCAATATAAATTTTAAAATTTTCTGACACCGTTTTTCGGTGGGTCCCACGAAATTTCATAGTATTTTTCTGAGCATTAAATGAGCTTAGAAAATTTCGTAAAATTTATGTACTAACCCCCGTGTTGTGGGCTTCGTGTAGGTATCTTCAATTCGCGGAAATTCGACAGTTGTCCGGGTCTGTGAATTTCCGGCCAGACAGACCGGCTACCGAAAAAGTCTCTGAATTGGATCGAGATTTTTGCTACCCTAACATTGTTAGACGTCACGAGCGCGTCCCCTGAGTCGGAATCAGCATAGGTAAACCCGAACTTTACTTTTTCATAATTTTCTAGTGCTTAAATGGGATTAAAAATCCATAAAATATTCGTGGTAGCTTAGAAAATTATGATTCTTTTTGCAATATCCTAATAATATTGCTAAAGACCGCGGGGCAAAGTTTTAGAATTTTTAGAGTTTATTTGGGTAGTTTTGCAAAAAGGGTCAATTATAAGGACTAAACTATAATTTTACATATTGTGATTGATGACTGTTTGGATGGGCCCAGGAGGGGCTGTGTGATATGATTGAGTTGTGGGTGTATGGTTGGTGCATATAGAAGTGTGTTTTAAACCCATTTGCAGGTTGGGTAGGTCCTAGGTATAGGGGAGACTCTGTCGGATTTTTGGCACGACTTAGGACGTCTTTGGTCTTTTTTTTAATTTGTATTGAGTCAAATTTATTAAATGGTTGTAACAAAATTATCAAGTGAGCCGGGACAGCCTTCTTCCTCCGCCCAGCCGTCACAGTGACTGCTGTCAAGTCTGTGAGTAAAATATTAATTTTAATTGTAATTTCGATATTATTATATGTTTAAGCATGCCCATGCATTACTTATATGTATGTATCTATGTAGTTAAACTCTAGGCACGTTTTATGTTGCATTCACAACTGTTAAAGTGTCATGGATGTTGTTGTGGTAATTTGGAGCAGTGTGCGTGCGTTGGCATGCATGTGATGTGGTGTTGACTATGGATAGGACGGGTAGACACGGCTTGAGATCTTCGCTGGGACCCGGTCCTTCGGGGTAGACACGACTTGAGTTCTTCGCTGGGACCCTGATTTGGTTATTTAAGTGGAAGTCCGTGTTGAGTTCTTCGCTGGCACAGGTTGGATTAAGAGAGCTATATAGGGGATCAGCTCCCATATATGTATTGTTTGACATTATTGCGTGTGTGAGTGCTCCAAATTACCTTTTTGCTGTTATGATGTGAAAATATTGTGGATGTTGCATTTCACTCTACAGGGTGCATTAGCTTTAGATAGTTATAGAGATTATGGTTAAAATTGATATTTTACTCTCTGAGTCGAACGCTCACTCCTGTTCAATATTTGTCCAGGCCACAGGAGGATATTTTTGAGGTTAACCTGCTTTTCTCCCTCGCAGGTCGTTTATTAATGTTTGTATAAACCTATTAACTCTTAGAATTTCTGCATGTGTTAGAAATATTTATTTGAATTGGGTCTGTAATATAAATTGTCATTTTGGACCTGTAAACTTATTATTTTATGCATGTGTGTTGGGCTGGATGAGGGAGCTGAGCTCCCATTTATTTTTATATTGTTATGCTGAGCTCCCCAATTGATTATATATTGTATTTACAGGTCGAATGAGTCAAAAACTCCCTGTTGAAAGGTTCATTTTATGGTCGGACTCTATCCGGTTGAATTCTTGAAATTGGGCCCAAATTGGCCTTAGAGTTATATGTAAATCCCAGGGCTCAAATTTGTAGATGTTAAGTTGAGGGATTTTACGGACTCGTTGATCATAGCCAAGCAACTTCAGCTTAAGAAAATGATTAACCAACTCCTTGTCATTTGGACGGAATCCCTCTCCAACCTCATGCGATAATCCTGAAGGCAGAGTTGTGCTTGTCATCTTCCCAAATCACTAAGCCAATCCCAGCAATAAATGGACTTGAAAGAAGCACTGGAAGCTGGTGTTTGAGTGCCTGTCTAGTAGTACGATACTCGTGGGATGACTCACACAATCAGAAGTATCTGTTTCATTCCTCTTCCTGAAATGGGTATCAGAGATGATATGAAAAGGTCTAATTGTGAGTCAGAATGGTAACATTTTCAGGGAGGAAGGTGCAGGTGAGGTGTGAGGTGTGTGTGTAGAAGCATATTCATATGTGTATTATATATGAAAACGTGCAAAATGAAGCCAAGACGTGTTGAAAAAGCGCATAGCAATGGACCGATGGACCAATGAGTGAATGAAAGAGGAAACGAGTGAGTGTGTAGTTTCTTATGCTTCTTCCTAAAGCACAAAAATTAACTATCTTTTTTCCTTTTTTATAAAACAAAAACTCACCATCTTGCATTGCAAGCTGATTCACGAATTGGATAACAATTTTAAGGTTGCCAATGACGCGATTCTGTCACTTCAGTAACTTATAATAAGTATATAATTAATTTGTACAACTTCTGTAATAATGCATTTGTTTGGGATTAAAATAATAGTAAAAATAATATTTAATCTGAATTTAAATATAAAAGTTGAATTAGAGTCAAATATCTTTAATTTTTAAAATTTATCGCTAACCCTCACGCGGTGATTTTGCTGACATGATTGCTTAAATAAAATAAAAAAATTTAAAAAGATGACTTAGGTCTGAATCTTAAAAAAGTTGGGCCCTTAAACCAAAAAGGATGAATTGCAGGATAACCACCCTTCAACTTGTCATTATTCTTTTCCTTTTGCTGACCGAGATAGAAATTAGACCATGCTCAAATTTAAACAGGTCCTTCAAAATTTTCTTGATGGGTTGCCGGAGATTGCAGCAGCTGGTTGGACTGGATAGGAGAAAACTAGGATGCTCATTCATCATTTACCAGAATTACTGGGGAGAGGATCATTTTTCCTGGAAACTAAAATTTTATGATGATTTAATTAAAATATATATTTTTTTAATTCTCATAATTAAAAATCTAATAGGTAAAGAATTTGATTCTTTTAAACTTAAAAAAAAATCATTTAAAAAAAATAAAAATCAGACAAAAAATAATAATTTCTTTAAAATAAATTATTTATAAAAAATAACGATTATACAGAATTTTTATTTTTTTTAAAATGATTCTATTTAAATTAAAAAAAAATTGAATTCTCTTCTTTTCAAATTTTAAAAACTGGTTAAAAAAATTAATTAAATTAAATTCTTAATAAATTCTAATTTTTAAATACGAAAAATATAATTATGTGAAAATTAAATTAAATTATTTTCTGATAAACAATTTTTTTCAAACCAGGCCATTAGATATCAATGCCTCTTAATATCCATTCATCTCAAGGCCTCGAAATGCTAATAAAATACACTAAGACGGGAATTGTGCATATTCATATATTTGTATCAAAGATCACCATCTTTTCCATAGATGATGAATCAATAATCGTGCGCAAATCAGTTCCAGAATTTCTATATAATTAGTGGGCCTATCGATTATAATTACAATTCTTAAAACTGATTCATATGCAACATTTAGGGAAAAAAATTAACAAATTGTTAACCTGCTTTAAATCTAAGCATAGCCAAGTTTAAAACTAATAAAATCTAATCTCAATTGTGCGCATAACAGTTCTTGCAAACAAGTCACATAGCCTTAAAGAGAGTAAAACGGGGGTGGTTTGGGAAACAAACACCAAGTAGGCTTCATCTTTTTAGCTGAAGCACCGCATTCCACATTTTTTTTTTCATCACTCTTTGCTTCTTGAACTTGGGGCATGGCTTTCTATGATGCATGCACGATCGAAGCTTGTTCTTAGGAACTCTGTCCATGTTACACAGACTCATAAAACAGGTAGCAGAGGAAGCACTCTGCCAAATCTAAAGGACGATTATCAGTAGCAACAATCGATGCAATCTCTGCCAGGAGATTTAACCCTCCAGACCTTCAAAATCACCCAACATTCTTCTTTTTCTTCTTCTTCTTCTTCTTGGAGGATTGTAAATGTAAGTGCTCAAACAATAATTTGAAATCAAAAACCAAAGATGATAAATGAGCGAAAGAGAAAGAAAACAGAAAAAAAAAGTGGGGTTAAAATACAGAAATCATAAGGATTCTAATTATAAAGGTCATGCTTCCAGAGAGTCGGCGAGCCGATTGGCGCAAACTTCAATTGGCGCCCAATCTTCCTATAATGAATTTTTTTTTTCCTTTTTATCAATTTTTTTTTACCAATTTACCATTCGATTTCTCCTTTGCTATTCATGTCATGTTAATTTTTATACATAATTCTTTTTTTTTTTTTTAATTATTGAGGGATTGAATTGAATTGAAAATAATGATGAGATGAAATGCCATGGAAATATTTTTTATCTGTATCCCTGTAGGAATTAAGATGAAAAGGAAAAAATTGGTGTAATATTTGAACAATAAATATATATTTCAAAAATAAAAATTTAAATTTTTCCCATATTCA
Source organism: Hevea brasiliensis (assembly GCF_030052815.1). Classification (NCBI taxonomy): domain Eukaryota; kingdom Viridiplantae; phylum Streptophyta; class Magnoliopsida; order Malpighiales; family Euphorbiaceae; genus Hevea; species Hevea brasiliensis. The sequence goes on along the minus strand of NC_079495.1, from coordinate 102,552,365 downwards.
TTGAACTCAATATTAAAAGATATAAATAGTTTTTAAACCATACAAATAAGAGGGAAGAAAACTGAAATGCTGATCATATTAAGTACACAAATAAAAATGTGTAGGCAATAGAATAAACATTTGCTTTAATTCTTTGTGCTTCTTTGGGTTAGAAGGTTGAGTTGCACTACAACGCTTAAAGGAGAAAACTAGGAAGCTTAATTGCTACCTAACAACTAGAAAGCGAAAGAATCAACTCGGCTATCAACCTCTTACCATCCATTCATTCCAAGGCCTTCAAATGCTGACATAATACAGTACACGGGAATTGTGTATATGAAAATTTCTGGTACAGAGAGAGCAAAACAAAGCACATTGGGGCTGCTACCTCCTAAACATGCCTGAATTTTGAAGTGTTCGGCTATACTCAGCAATGACAGCTGAGCTTTTAACTTGTTCCCATATCTTTGCAGAATTTTTCAGCCAGTCACGTTCTGAGACAGTCCTTGCAAAGGAAGGACAGTTCATGGATAAAACCTGAAGAAACAATAAACTAAAAGTTTACATTCTCATCATACAGTTTGGAACATGAGAGTGAGTATTTAAATCTTCCATCTTATTCCATGAACATGCTAATCACATAGGGAAAAAAAAGTACACATGCTTGATTCTTAAAGATACAGACCTCATCTCGCAGTTTCCATAGTGCAGAGTTGTAACTTTCATGCTGGGCCCTTGGCAAGTCATCTTTGTTTTTAGATGGGATTAAAAATAAATTCAGTGGCATAGCATGAAAATCATTACTAGTACTAGAAGCCGTGGAAGAAAAGAAATTTTCCTTTCTCATGTTTCCCCATCTCCCTCTGATGAATGAAGAGGAGCTGAAATATTGTGCAAGTGCCTTCCTCATTTGCACTAAGTTGAGTGGGGTAACATTTTGATCTTGCAATCTGAAAAAAAGAATCATATGAGTGCTACTCAACTCTAATCATCACTATGCTCAACAATATATGGCAAACTTCAAAACCCTAAATGAGACACAGTGAGTCTTTTTTTTTTAAAAACAAAAAAGATGCAGTGAGCAAGCAAGAGCACATCATATCTTTGGTTAACTCAGTAGTAGGATAAATTTTAGGCCATGCACCAACAAGTCTGTAATAAATGCCAACAAATTGAATTGAATCTTTATTGTTTGAATTGAATCTTTATGTTTTATTATCTTTCAAAAACTATATTGAATGCAAGTGCTATTTGATTGAGAGTATAACAATCCTTGAATGTATTTGGTGAAATATTAAGTCTACTGAAATTATTCACTGGTGGTAACAGCTCAACCTTCTCTTCCGACTCCATCTTCAAAAACACAGCAGCCCAAGCACATTAACATGCATCGATAATTATATGCAAATAAGATTCCAGAATTTCTATATATCAAATTCAAACAATGTTGTAATCCACCATAGAAACAAAAACAAATGGCCTTTTATAATCCAGTGCAAGCAAGGAAAGATGAAATTGCTACTATAAGTTTGGGGTAGAAGTAGAACAAAACACACACATTTACAGAAAATGTATCATGTGCATTGTGATGACCATATGGGTGATGTTGGCCAAGTTTAGGTCTACTAAAATCAAGAAATGTATCTTCAAAAAAGCAAGGCCGACAGAATGACATACATTGAACAACTTGAGAACCAATACCATATCATGAGAAATGCCCCAATTCAGAGAGGAAAAAGCTCATTCAATCATTTCTTTCACTATTATATTTCTATAATTCACTTTCAAGGCGTTATACATTACCAAGTAACGGAAATTCTTTAGGATAAATGTGAAATGCAAAATGATTGCTTACTTTGTATGCACAAAGACTGGAGTAGCCATATATTCTTCACCCTCAAAGAGTTTATCTTTATTTTCTCTTTCAGGCCCCCCAGTTGAGCTCTGCAAAAGTGAAGATGGATCAGGTATACCATGTTTCAACAGGTCAACCTGCAAAAAGAAAGAAAAAGCCATGTAAGATATATTATAATATGTCCAATCAGCATGCCCAAAGATGACCAAGTAACAAGGAAATCAATGACCCTAAAAGAAAATGCAGGAGAAGCGACTTGACAATGAATGCATGCATAGATTGCTGGCACAATATGAACCAATAAGAAGTTAATAAGAACAAAGACCAGGCAGGGGCAATACCGTCAACATCAAATGCCACATATTATCATCATGAACTCCATCTGATACCACAAGCAGAATGTGACAAATGGATGCTAGAAGAACGCCAAGCTAAAGAGATTCCTTACAGCATCCCACAAATATATAAATTCATTAGACATTCTATTATTGTCAAATGTACAAATATCAAAATAAAGAAAAAATAGATTCAATGTGAGTAGAAAAAACATGTTTTACATCAGTGTTGAACTTAGATATGCACTTCCTCTATAGTCACCTGAATAGCCATAAGTTCATGCGCTAATTCAGCAGATAGATTTTCACCACTTAAAACTGAAATTGTTGAAGAACCATCAGGTCTCATCATCTCAGCTAATACAGATGGGCTAAAAACAGGCTGCAAACAATGAAACGGTGTTAAAGGAGAGAAAACAGAAAGGATCAAGAAATTTATTGGGAATAGGTGGAGAATAAGAAGGAAAAAGACAAAACAGCATATATATCCTAAGTTTGGTGTCAAAACAATGATCATCAATTGCTCACCAATTAATCATCACTTAGGTTTAATGGTACAAATATATGTTTCTATAGGCCTTGCTGTACATATTGCATAATTATTGTATGGAAGATCTATATAAAATGACTTTAAATGGACATTTAACATTCCACATCATAACATCATCTCAGGAAGAAAAAATGCATATCAAGATAAAGTAAAACATCTGATGTGGATGCTCTAAAAAAAAAAGGGTAATAAGCAAAAACCTGGGTGTCTAGAAGTATAAGCCGCTCAGCAGATATCCTTGGTTCAATGCCTACGCTACAATGTCTTGCCATTGCTCTGTTATCTTCTGACTGTACACTAAATGGTGGCAACATTCCTGCATTCTAGCATAGTATAATTATCTATTGGAAGTGGCAAGCCTTATAACAAGTAATATATGAATTCCAACTAGCAGTGGCAAGCAAGCAAGTAGATGCTACACTAATGGCACACATTTATTCCATGCACACAAATAGTATTTTGGTATCAGTACTAATCCATAAAGGACATCTTATTACCCCTCTTTCTAGACTGCTGTCAGATGAATGGGTAAAGCTGCTCACTAAAACCACTTGAAATTGGTTTAACCCTCAATCTAGGCAGCATATCTAGATACTTGCATAAAATACATAATATTGCCACATAATTAATCATGAAAATTCACCTTCTAATGAGAATGAAGCTTAATATATGAAATTCTTCTAACTGAAGCAAAAAAAATATCTTATGATGTACAAAAAGGTAATACATTCAGGAAAAATTAATAAAATCCAAAGTTAAAATTGTGGAAGAAAGATAACTAAAAGAAATAAAAAGATGAGTTTAAGTTAAAAACTCTAATTAAAGAACACAAACCATAAAGAAAATGAACAAGGAAACAGAATTTTATAAATTAATCATCTCCCTCTAAGTTAGTAGGCGATTAAATATTCGAATTACACACCTAAAACTTGCAAAACTTAAAATATACTCAAGTTACTCATATTAAGCTATATAAAGGACTCACCGGGTGAACCCGCATCAAAACCGTATAGCTCATTCATGATGGTGGACTTGCCAACTCCAGGTGGCCCAATTACCCCTATCACAGTGAAATCTGTATTCTCAGTCAGAAACTGCACAAAATCATAAGCTTTTATCAAACTTCAGCCAGCCCCACTCTTGCTATATCATAACCTTAAGCAACTTAAAATCTCCAGCAAATTGAAAATAAAGCGACTACATATTATGCAGACACAAACGTAACAGGAGACTTACAGGGAGAAAGCGATCAATGTGGAATTCCCAGGAATCAGAAAGGAGATTGAGAGACCCAATTGCAGGCAGACGAGACCGATGTGGCACCGTTTCGTCTTCAGCACCGCCGCGTCCAAATTTACCGACCACAGGTCCAGTGGTAACCAGTCCGGGCTTAGCCAATAGAATTTTAGGAGCCGGAGGGACCGTTGAGGGACTGGAAGAACCAGTGCCACCAGTAGAACCTGCCATTGAATTAGTATTTGAAGTTCGATTTTCAGTTGCTGAAACCTAGTTTCGTTTCCCCCCTTAATTATTTTGCGGCCATGAACACTGGGGAGACGCTCCGAAGATCTTTTGTCTGGCAGGGCAAGCTGGGCTCTGAAATAAAGAAACCCATTCTTTTTCTGGCCCAAAGGCCCCGATATTTAACTCAGTAATTCAATATATGAAAAAAAAAAAATAATAATAATAATAATAATAATAATAACTTGACCAGGTGAGGGGTTCTTCTTCAGGGCCATTAAGCTATGAATGAATGAATGATTTTCATCTCAACATGGCTTGATTCAGACGCCTCGATTCTCTGCTCGCGTCAAAAATTATAGTTTAGTAATAGAAATTAACAATGGATATAAGTTGTAAATTTCAAAATTTTATTTTTTATTTTTATATTATTTAGCAATGAATGCAAGTCTGTTGCTAATTAAATTTTGAGGCAATATGCTCCTTTTGTAATTGTTCAATTTCTATCGTCTACTCGCTTTCTTAAGCTTTGATATCTTTTATTAGCTCATAATAATCTTTGATTAATAAGGGTTTTCTCAGAGTTAGTTTGAAAACGATTAAATGATTTTTTTTTAGAGGAAATTAGAATCAAATATTATCATTTTGTCTTATTTTTATTTTTATTTTAAAAAAATAAATCAAAATTTGAGATATCTGTAAATTAATGTTGGTTCATGATTTAATTTGATGTTGAGTTTATGAAAAAATGTTGCTCAATTAAAAAGATTTCTATAAGATTTTGTTAAATATTAGGTTTACAATTGTAATATTACTGAAGATTTTTTATTTTAAATTTCTTTTGAAATTTAATTGAGAATTAATATACATATTTATTTATTTAAATATAATAAAATAGATTTCTAAAATAAATTTATTAAATTAAATTTATTATTAATAGTAATAAAATAGACTATAGAACAATAGAAAATAATGTTAATTATACTATAAGAATTAGATCTTTAGAAGTAAATGAAGCACTTAAGAGAATGAAAGTGGGTAAAGCCTGTGGACCCGATGGAATACCAATTGAAGTGTGGAAGTATTTGGAAGATATGGGAGTGGCATGGTTAACTAAATTATTTAATAATATTATAAACTCAAAGAAAATGTCTGATAAATGGAGGAAGAGTATTTTAGTACCTATTTTTAAAAATAAGGGAGACATACAGAGTTGCTCAAACTATAGGGAAATTAAACTCATGAGCTATACTATGAAGTTGTAGGAGAGAGTTGTAAAGCATCGACTACGTCATGATACTTCTATCTCTCTAAATAAATTTAGCTTTATGCCCGGTCGTTCAACTATAAAGGGATCTTTCTCATTAGAAACTTGATGGAGAAATATAGAGACGTGAAAAAAGATCTACACATGGTTTTTATTAATTTGAAGAAGGCTTATGATAGTGTTACAAGAGATGTCCAATGGAGTGTGTTAGAATAAAAGATGGTATATATTAGGTACATACAAGTGTTGAAATATATGTATGAAGGAGTAACTACTATTGTGCGCACAGTGGGAGGGGACACAATAGATTTTTTTTATCTCAATTGGATTACACCAAGGATCAGCTATAAGCCCTTAACTTTTTACACTAGTTTTAGATGAATTGACGAAACATATACAAGAGAGTATTCCTTGGTGCATGATGTTTACGGATGATATTGTTCTGATAGATGAGACGCGAGAATGAGTCAATAGAAAGCTAGAGCTTTGGAGAAGTACTCTAGAATCAAAGGGCTTTAAGTTAAGTAGAACGAATATAGAATACACATATTGCAAGTTCAGTGAAGGCCAAACTGGTGATAGAAAATGAGTTAGTTTGGATAGAGTGGTACTGTCCCAAAGTAATCACTTTAAATATCTCGGCTCAGTCCTTCAAGTAGATGGAGGGATGTGAAGAGGATGTTAGTCATAGGATTAAAGCCGGATGATTGAAGTGGAAACGTGTTACGGGAGTTTTATGTGATCGCAAGATTCCCAATAAGTTGAAAGGAAAATTTTACCGTACAACCATACGACCGACTATGTTATATGGTAGTGAGTGTTGGGCACTGAAGGAGTCGTATGCGTCTAATATAAGAGTTGCGGAAATGAGAATATTAAGGTAGATAAGTAGTCATACTATATTAGATAAAGTCCGTAATGAGAGTATTAGAGAAAATGTAGGAGTGGTGCCAATTGAGGATAAGTTGAGAGAATATAAATTAAGATGGTTTGGTCATGTGAAGCGTAGACATACGAAGGCTCCAGCTAGACAAGTAGAACACATTAGGTTATAGGATCGAAAGAAAAAAAGGGGTAGACATAAATTAACTTGGAGGAGACTAGTAGAACATGACCTATAAGCATTATACATTTATGAGGATTTAACCCAAAATCATTTAGAGTGGAAAAAACGAATCTATATAGTTGACCTCAAATTTTTGGGATAAAGGCTCAGTTGAGTTGAGTTGAGTATTAATAATAATAAACATGTATATTTTTATCATTAATAACAATAATAATTAATATGTATATATTAAATAAAATTATTAATCTTATTATTACCACTAATTACCATACGACTCTATTTTCTTAATACTTAACATAAAAATTTAAATAAAATTAATATATATCTATATTTATGAATTATAATTACAAAAAAATGTAAATCTTTATCATTAATAATAATTAATATGAATATAATTAAATAAAGTATATATGGTGTTATTAAACTGGACTTTTTAGTTTACTAGTAAAGTTAAAAAATGATGTTATTACTCATGGCATGATGAAAGAGAGAGAAATGCTAACTAAATGCTATATAAATCAATAAATATATTTATTTTAATATTAAAATAAATAATATAATATAACAAATTAATAATTATATATATTTTTAATAATAAAATAAATTATATAATATATTTTCTTATTTATCATTTTATATATTATAAGGAATCATCCAACATATTTTTTGTCAAACACTTGCATTTAATAATTAAATCAATTAGGTTCTAAATTGAAATCAAATTGATTCATTTTGAGATTCGAATTAAAATCAATTTTGAATCATATTAAAAATAGTCAATTTAGTTTCCGTCAAAATATATTCCTTTAAAGAAATAAAAATTGAAAAAAAAAATAGCAGTTATATTTAATCAACAGCAAACGCCTGTTGTCTGATTTTGATATTCAGAATAACAATTCCAATTTGAAATTAAATCTCAATTAACAATTAGATTTTTTTATATTTACAATTCACTTTTTAAATATGGTTTATATATATATACACTAATGGTTATGGTTGTGCATTTTTTTTTTGTATTTATAATTATTTTTTAAATATGATTTATAACTTTTTTTTTTTATTACTTATGGTTAGAACTGTGCATGATGATTTCAGACAATCACACCAAACCCAATCAAAGATTTGTATTAATTATAACTAATTGGTTCATTTATTTCAAAATAATTTTTTTAAAAACATGCATTTTATGTCTTTTTACACTCGTTATATATATTTATGATTTAATATTTTTATATAATTTTTTTTATTAAATTTGTGTATAATATAATATTATTATAATATATTAATTATTATTATTATGGTAATATAATATTTTTTATTTTTTATGATATGTATATTGTGTGTGCACTTATAATTTTTAAATTATATTAATAAAAAAGAAAATATATCAATAAAAATAAAAAATTATACAAGTCAAATTTATCATGAAAATTTTATTATTATATTATAATTTTATAATTAATATTTTATAAATATATAAATTTAACTATTTATTATTTTTTCCATTTATATATTTTTATATTAAATTTTTCAATGATAAAGTGTTAAATTTATAAAAACTAATTAACTTTTAATTCTTATAATATATAATAATTATCATAAAAAAATTAAACTTTTTTCAACCCTATTTCAGAGTTTATATATATAATAATATAATAAATTCAATTTGATATAATTTCATATAATATTAATTTTTTTATTTATAATTAATTTTTATTCAATTTTTAATTTTATTTACTAAAATTAATCATAAATACACATATTAATAAATATTAATATTATTAATTTTTATTTGATATGTAATATTTTACATAATTTTATATCTTTTTATGATATGGAGAAAAACTTTAAAATAAGATTAACAAATATATTAATACTAATAAATTAATAACTAAATTTTTTATATAAAAAATAAAAAATATATATTAATAAAATAAAAAATACTGACGTTAGTATATTATTATTTTTAATTTGAATGATTATAGTAAAAATTATATAAATAATTATTCAATTTATAGTAAAATATTTTATTAAATTAATTTATAATATATTTTTAAATTAAAAATTTTATAATTATTTTTTTAAAAGTAAACGTTAAACTTTAATAAAAGAAATTGTTAAATTGAAAAGCATAAAAATTCTATTAAATTATATAATATTTACATTGATATAAAAATTGAACTCTTTTTATATCAAATTAGACTCTTTTATATTTATATTTAAATATAAATTTATTAAATTAAAATAATAATTTTATATTCAAAATATGATTCTTAATTTTTTTTATACGTATTTACTATTTATCAAACTAAAATAAAATTATAGTATTAAAAAAATATTATACTTTTTTTATATGTACACATATTATTATTTGTAAATTTTTAATAATATATCATTTTAAAATAAAAAATTAGTATTATAAATTTTGTCATCCTATTAATTATATTAATTTTATAATTCAACTTAATTTTTTAAATAATATATAATTATCTATTTAAAATTTTCTCTGATATGCGTAATTTTATATTATTTAAAAATATTAAATTCATATAATTTTATTATATATTACATATTATAATTAAATATTTTTTTATAAATCAATGAATATTATTTTTTTATAATATTTTCCATATATATATATATATATATATATATATATAAGAATGTTAGACATATATCTATAATTAAAAATATAAATTTATTTTATATAAAATTTTTTTAATGAACTTATAAAAAATTAATTCAAAACAAAATTTTAAAAAATTAATAAAATAATTCATATGTTTGCTAATATTGTTTTTGTTTTGTTACGCAAATTTAAATATTATTGTATTAAAATATTTTTTCATAAATAATTATAATAAAGATAGAGATAAAAATTTATTAAAAAATTATTTATATAAATAAATTTTTTTTATTTTTTAAATAATATTAATCATGAAAGTATTTTTATAAAATTTTATTTTAAAATATATTATAATAAAATTTTAACTAAGTAGAATTTAAATAAAGTAGGATTAAATTTTCTTTAACGAGGTGTATACTTTGTTTGGTAAAACAAACTGCGATTCTTCAAACTTCATGCATTTAATAGTTCATACAAATTTATCATTAATCTCATATTGCTTGTGTGGTTCATACTTTGTTATTGTTAAAAAATTAACTCACATCAACATCACAATCAAGAATTCCTTTGTAATATGTACATCAAAGACCGTGCCCCATTTCACAACTGGCTTCACATGATAAGGCATACCACTGAGCATTCTCACTACTGGCTCCCAACTTGTAGCTCATAGTGGGTAATGACTCAGCTGAAACCTGATATTGGACTTTTTTACGAGAAACTATTACTGATATTATTTGGAGAATTAATTATTCAGCATTATCACTTGCTTTTTTTTCTTTTTTTAATGCACGATTCGCATTCATTATCATGGCCCATTTGGACAGAAATCCACGAACAAAGGACAACATAAGATACGATCAAATCAAATCAATTCCAAACAAACCCCTCACCTGGAATCAATTTTTAGAAAACCAGCCCATGGAAACTAACCTACAGACTCTCCTACACCGCTTCAACAAACCACCCGTGGCAAAACCACTGCATACCCATCCCAACCTAAATGTCTTTTTTCCAATGTAATTCAAATTCTTTATGTTAAAAGGTTGGACGATGCAGGTTTATTTATTTAACCAATAAACAGATGCATGCGCCTTACTATACGTCTGCTAGTTTCAGCAGGACTTTGTTGACTTATGAGTGATCTCTCTAACACCATTTCTCTGTCCACTGCCTTTCTCCGTCTGCTTCTCAGTCTTCACTCTGATCCCAGTATCTTTCTTGCATTTGGCTTCTATTTCCTTACACTCATCTCTACACTCCTTTTGCTCTCTCTCTCTCTCTCTCTCTCTCTCATCTGTTTCTCATATTTATGTGTCTCAATCACAAGTGTACCAATAATTCAAATAATATAAAAAAATATTATTTTTACGGATAATTGTGTTTTTAATTAAATTTTTAATATAAAATAAAATATATTAAAATTATATTTTAATTAAATTAATAAAAAAAATTTAAAAATTTAAAAATTTAAAACATAAAGTATGAAAATATAAAATTAAATTTAAATAATGATTAATTTAATAATTCATAAAATAAAGAAATTGATAATATTAATAATGAAAATTAATAAAATGAGATTAAATTAAACACTCAAAAGTAAAATTTCAAGTAATAATTGATAAAAGACGATTCTGAAGTTAAGGGTTCATATTTAAGTCATTTTGATATTTTTCCTAACTAGCCCAATCCATGAAATTTATGGGTTTAAAGGAGATTAATTCTAAAATCCTTTGAAAACTCTTTCGAGTGAGACAAAGAGTATCTTAATTAACTTAATCCTACTTTCGTGGAGTTAAAATTAACCAAGACCTATTAGGTTCTTTAATCAATCTATTAAAACCCTTTTAACCCTTAGTCTATTTCTATATCTAAGTTAATTAAGTCCAATTTCTTGATTAATTATCACTTGGTTTTCTCCTTTCGGTGCTTCGACCAAGGATTAAGAATATAACTTAATGGGGCTCTTCATTGAGCATGTGAATAAGCACACAAGAAATGGATCAAACCTTATAAATTTCATTAAATTGGGACTAACCCTGTTCAAATCCACAAAAATAACTAAAATATTATATCCCTCACTCCAGAATCAAAGAAAACTACTCACAATCCATGTTTAACATAAGAAATTCTAAGTAAAAGAGGAAATAAATCATGAAAATAAACTAAAACTAAAGAAACCCAATACGAGAAAGGTAGGAAATATGCAAGAAATGAAAGAAAACTCCAAATCTGTCTAAAAATTGAGGGGTGACGTTTTTGCTCCCCCTTTTTGACTCTTCAGCTGCTGCTCCTTTTCTTTTGTTTTTCCTCCCCTTTTCTAAAATGGGATAAGGGCCTATTTATATTGTTTTATCTGACAAGTAGCCCTAAAATGGTGTGTTTGAGGTGTGTTTTTATGAGGGAATCTTCTGCTAGCTCATTATGAAGACTTTCTGGGACTGCATAAGTTATGCAGTCCCTTATGCAGTTTTCGGCTGGTTCCTGGACTCTCTGTGCGAAGCTGCATGAGCAGGGTGCAAGACTGCATAAGTTATGCAGTTTTTCGTTAGGTCGCATAAGCAAGGCACGAATCTGCATAAGTTATGCGGCAACTTATGCAGATTTCGGCAGGTTTGAGACATTGTTTCTTCTCCTTGTGCAAAACTGCACAACTTATGTGGCAAGTTATGCGCAATTTGGCCAATGCATACTTCAACTTTGAAACTTGTTTTTGACATCTTAGGCTGTAGAAATCACTCCTCAATGGCAAAATTTCTTTTTTAGTCCCTCAAAAACACCATTTTTCCTATAAAACAAAGTAAAATTACAAATTAATCCATAAATTGGCAATCATGAAAAACTATCTAAATAACTAATGAAATTAGCTAAAAGTGACTAACAATCAAATAAAATGGCCATGAAATTAAACCTAAATGACTATGCAAAATGTATGTATCACATATTCTCTTTTTTCTTTGCTGTTATCATCATTTCTTGTTCAATTTTTCTTTTTTCCTGAGAGTTTAGTTTTTCTTTAAAAAAAAAAATCAAAATGGTACTGGGTATGTTTATCTCCATCTTCACCGAGATCATTACAGATCCCATCATGCAATTCGTTGTCGTTCCTATCAAACGACACATTAGTTATCCTTTCACCTACAAGACCAAGGTTGAGAGGCTCCAGGATGAGGCTCAGCAATTGAACAGCAAAAGAGACAGGTTGCAGCAATCAGTTGCTGATGCTTCAAGAAGAGGGGAGGAGATCTACGATGACGTCTCCAAGTGGCTTATTAGTGCGGGAGAAGCTATTCAAGAAGCTGAGTAACTTATCCAAGCCAAAGAACAAGTGAAGGAGAGGTGCTTCATTGGTTTGTGTTCCAATTTGAAGACGCGCTACCACCTCAGCAAGAAAGCAGAAAAGAAAGCTTCGTTGATTGGTAAGCTTTGGAATCAAAATGGACTTGAATCAATTTCCCATCCTCAACCTCCAAACCCATCTGTATATGATCGTGAGGAACTGCCTTCGAGGGTGTTAATTTTGAAGGAAATAATGGATTCGCTGAGAGATCCTGATCTTAACATGATTGGTGTTTATGGGATGGGCGGGGTCGGTAAGACCACCCTTACTAGGGAGGTCCATAGACGAGCCCAATATGATAAGTTATTCGATGTTGTGATTTTTGTTACTGTATCACAATCACTAGAGCTCAGAAGAATTCAAGCAGAGGTTGCTGAGGTCTTGGGTCTTGATCTTCATGAGGAGGGAATCCTCCTAAGAGCAAATCGACTATATGAGAGATTGAATAAAGAAAAGATACTTATCATTCTTAATGACATTTGGACAAAACTTCAATTAGAGGAAGTGGGAATTCCATTTTGGGCCGATTGCAAAGGATGCAAAATATTACTAACTTCGAGGAATAGAGATGTGTGCCATAGCATGGGAGCGCAGAAAGTTTTGGAACTTAAAGTTCTACGAGAAGAAGAGTCATGAAATTTGTTAAAAATCACCGTATCTGTAGCTGATGGCCAAGAACCGTAGTTACCTCCTTTAGCTACTAAAATTGCAAAAAATGTGCAGGATTGCCCTTCTCATACTCAAAGTTGCTACATATTTGCAAATGAAGGAGTCATATATGTGGGATGATAAGCTGAAGCAACTTTCTGACTTGGATAATGAAGAAATACAGAATAAGATACACTTGGTTCTTAAGTTAAGCTTGTTGAAAGAATGATTCAAAATGTTGATGGCTGATTTTTCGGAGTATATGTTTTTTTATGTTTTTTTTGTTTTTTGTTAGGGGGTCTTAGAATGATTTTTTATCTGTTAGTTAACATGTTAATGGTCAGATATATTTGGCACTAAATCAGGTCATAGGTTTATGTTTTTATTTTTTAGTTTTTTCGGTTGTTCTCTTGAGATTATTTAAAGTCCTGTAATAAAAAAAGCAGCACTACAAGTCTTTTGCTCATCTTTCAATATTTTATTTTTATTTCTTTCTTTACCAACAGTCGTGGTATCAGAGCTAAACAAAGAAAGAAAGCCCCAAAAGTGACTAGGTTTCGGTCCTCTCTTTTTCTCAAGCATGAGAAAGAGTAAAGTAAAAAAAAAAAAAAAGGGGATTTGAGTGGTGAGAGACACGAACCAGCAGAGAGGTGAAGAAAACCCAAAATTGAGAGGAAGCCATGGCAAGCAACGGAACCAAAGAAGACAAATTTCTAATTCCAATCTTCAAAGGTGAAAAATATCATCTTTGGAGTCTCAAAATGAAGACATTGTTCAAGTCTCAAGAGCTATGGGACTTGGTGGAGAACGAGTATGAAGAACCGAATCTAGCACCTGTCGAACCTGACTAGCGATTGAGAGAAAATCGCAGGAAGGATGCAAAGGCCTTACTACTCATCCAATCAGCATTGGAGGATGAAATATTTCCTCGAATTTCAGTAGCTTCTACCTCCAAACAGGCATGGGAGATTTTGAAGCAAGAATATTTGGGTGACAATAAGGTAATTACTGTAAAATTACAAACTCTTCGTCGTGATTTTAAGACTTCAATTATGAAAGAAAAAGAATCTGTGCAAGAATTCTTATATAGGGTGTTTGGGATTGTTAATCAAATGAAGTCTTATGGTGAAAATTTAAGTAATGAAATTATTGTGAGTAAGGTGTTAAGGAGTATGAGCTCAAAATTTGATTATATTGTTGCTGCAATTGAAGAGACTAAGGACCTGTCCACTTATACTTTTGATGAAATGATGAGTTCTTTGTTAGCACATAAAGCTAGACTTGGCAGGTCCCATGAAAAGTCTGAGGAAAAGGCCTTTCAGGTGAAGGGGGAGTCTTCTAAGGGAAAAATAGAAAACTCAGCAGTTCGTGGCAGAGGCAGAAACGGATTTCGTGGACGAGGTCATGGTAGCAGCAGAGGTAGAGGCCAATTTGGAGAACCATGCCAATATAAAAGCTCAATTTAATGCAAGTATTGCAACAAACCGGGCCACAAAGAAGCTAATTGTTGGACCAAACAGAGAGAAGAACAAAAGCAAGCAAATTTTACAGAGAAGATTAAAGAGAAGAGCAGGTTGTTCATGGCTTATTCACCAATTCATAATGATGCCAACAGTAAAGATGTATGGTTTTTAGACAGTGGATGCTCCAACCACATGTCTGGAACCAAATCATTGTTCAAAGAGCTTGATGAGTCACAAAAGGGTGAGGTTTGACTTGGAGATGACAAGCAGATGAAAGTTGAAGGGAAAGGTACAATTGCCATTAAATCTGTGCAAGGTGATGTTAAACTCCTCTATGATGTACAATTTGTGCCCAGTTTAGCTCATAACTTATTGAGTGTTGGACAATTGATGACTAGAGAATATTCTATTGTATTTGATGGTGATTCATGTATTATTCATGACAAAAAATCTGGTCAGACCATAGCAACTATCCATATGACACAAAATAGGATGTTTCCTCTTGATGTTTCAAATGTAGTGGGTAATCCCTTAGTTGTTAAGAGAGATAATGAGGCTAATTTGTGGCATTTACATTATGGGCATTTGCATTTGAATGGTTTGAAACTTCTGAGTCGGAAAGAAATGGTTGTTGGCCTGCCGAAAATTGGTGAACTTATTTTCTGTGAAGGATGTGTTTATGGAAAGCAGAATAGGAGGTCATTTCCTATTGGAAAATCATGGAGGGCATCTGATTGTCTTGAACTTGTGCATGCTGATTTGTGTGGGCCTATGAAAACAGAGTCACTTGGTGGAAGCCGTTATTTTTGTAACACCCCTATGTTCGGTAGAGCGTTCTACTATTCCAGTGACCAGTGTTGTCCGGACAGCTAGGATGCCTAGAACTACACTTTGATATGAGTGAGGAGACATAAAATAATGAAATATAAGAAAAGAAAATACAAGAAAAACAAAGGAAAAATAATAGTAAAGAAATGAAACCAAGTTAAGCGAGCCGAGAACCCTAGCGATGGGTGACCGCACCGGGAAGTCACGGCGTGGACCGTTGACTAGCCCTGGACCGCGGGGAGCCTTGGAAAATATTTTTAGGACTTAGATAAATGTCTATTGAAGTATAAATTCCATTAGAAATATCAAAAAAAATTAATTAATTAGTACAAAGAAAAATGAGAAATCGAAAAACGGACAAAATCCTGTGTTACCGAAAAATCTGGAATACAACCCGAACAGGGGCATTGTGGTCATTTGACATCCCGAGTTGTCTTTTGACCTAAATGTCCATTAAAAATACATGGTATTACACTTGGAAAATGTTATGAAAAATTAAATTGGTGGTACATAGTTTAAATAGCAAAAATTGAGAGCTTAATGTGAGAAATTGGGAATTTAAGATTAAATTAATATTATATTCTCACTTAGTGGTCCACTAACACCTAAAGTGGACCATTAACTTTCATTTTGGACAGCAAAATTCACCTTCTTCAACCTCTCAAAATTCCAGCCGAAATGCTCTTGAAAGAATCCTCCATGGCCAAAGCTTCCAAGCTCCATGCATGAACTCCAATCCACCATTCCAAGCCATAATTTCTTCACTTGTTCTTCATTAAAGTTGCTCTACATAGCTTGGGCAGTAGATAGGCAGCAAGAAGATCAAGTTTTGGTGAAGTTTTGAAGAGTTTCCTAAGTGGTAAGTTTGTGTTTTTTATTATTGTTTCATTAAAATTTGCAAGGATGTTATGGGTATTTGAATTATGGAGAGATTTTTGAGGTTTGATGTTTAAAGGGGGATGTGTACTTTTGACAGCCATGGAAACTCTTTGAGGATAGTTTATTCTTGCTTGTAAATGGTAAATTAAAGGGTTGATTAAATGTTTATGTGTGTAGGAATTAATTTGGGTGATGTATACTTAGTATATGTGAATGTGTATTTGAAATTGGAAGCTTGGAAATTAATGGAGTGTAATATATGAATCGGCAGCTTGGTTTGGTGAACCATAAGGATGTTATTTCATGTTTGGTTTATGGAATATTAATGTTGAATTGTGATAGTTGTTATGGCAGCTTGGGTATATGTATGATGGTGTGAGGTTGGATATGTAAATGAGCTAGGTTAGGTGATTAAATTATTGTAATTGAGTTTGAAAAATTCTGCACTATATGGTGCTTGTTGAGTGTGATTATAAGATGTCAAAATGACCAACAATATGTTGTGAATTACGTTTAGGTTATGGTACAAACCAGAATTGGCTTGAATGTTGAGTTTGGTAAGTGTTAAAAGTGATCTTTGATGAGTATGAACAAAATGCAATAGGGCAGTTTATGTTTTGGGCCTAGAACCTTAAGTGTGTGGCTCCAATTGGTATGAGACCAATTGGAGGTGAAACTAGGCACAAAATGTGCCAACTTTCATGAAGGAAGCTTACCAAAATTCTGCTTGTAAGGTAACTTGAAAAATGACCAAATCCGGATTAGTGCATTTAAGGCCTGAAAATTGACCATTTGGGCAGCAGTTAGTGTTTAGGCCATAACTCACTCAAAACAGGTCCAATTGACCTGAAATTTTGACCATGAATAGTTAAGACCTATATCTACAAGTATTATGAAGACACCAAAGCCCAAAAATGACCATAAGTAAGTCAAATAGCTTGCACAAGTTCGGGTCCAAAAACTGGCCGAACCTAAAATGACCTAAAATGACTTAAAGTGACCAATTTTGATATATTTTGACCAGCAATAGTAAAATGACCATAACTTGGTCTACATAACTCAGAATGACTTGAAATTTTACCCCACGTTCCATAAGACATAGATCTATAAGTTTGTAGTTAGACCGAAACCCGAAAACCGAGAGAACTAGGTCGTCCGACTAGGTCAAACTAGTATCCCGGAATCCAGCAAATTACAATAAAACGCAATATACATAGAAATGAATTTGGTAATATGTACCAACCCTAAAAGACTATTGAAAGTGACATATTAATAACATTAAAACCTAATTTACCTAGAATGCATCGAGGGTCGACATATTAGGTTGACTAAGCAAATAATAGAATTCAGTGAATTAATTATCAAGCATTATCGTTAGAGACAGTTTAAATGAGTACTGAAACACTTCAAAATTGTGTTTCTCAGTTAGCAAAGACTCAGGGAAGGGGAAGGAAATACTGAGTCAGAGCCAAGAGACAGTTATCAGAGGTTTGTACACAACTATTTTTTTTTTAATTGATTTTGTTCTGAATAAATTATGTTTTGGAAAATTTTGATAGAATATGTTTTGAATTGTGATGGGCAAATTGCATGGAAAAATGCAAATTTATGATTTGAATTGGGATGAGCATAAAAATTCTTGGATATTGGAATTGACTTTGAATCGAATTGTATTGTGATTTATGCTCACTAAAAGGATTGTGATATTGTTTTATATCTCACTATAGATACTTGAATAGGTTATTACCCGTCTCTCTCATTTGTTGAGAAGACAATGGAGTTAGATGTGTTTTGATTACCATGGTACGTGCACAGGCTTAGATTCTCCTCTTATTAGAGGTTAGATCTAATATTTTTTTTATGTTATGGCCCTTGCGAAAGATTCATTATTGTGGTGTGTACTGTGCACGATGATTCGACCTCCCCGACCATAGGGAGTTAGAATCACTTTGAACATGGCCCTTTCAGATTAGTCTTAAATAGTTAGTGAGATAAAGAATGATTTTTTGAGATACAGCATGGTTTTTGAGATACAGAATAGTTTTTGAGATACAGAATGTTTTTGAATAGTAAAGAATTGTGATTTCAATTATGATTTATATATAATTGATTTTGTTGGAATTACCTTAAATGGTTAGTCATGATTTGATAAATTGAATTTCGTGATCAAAGTCATTTTATACAAATGATTTACATTATTGGCAATGAATATTTTGAGTTTTGGAAATTGATGAGTATTCAGATTCCCAAATTATTTGCTGTAAATTTTGTCAATGTATATTGTATTATGTTTTAAATTATAGTTGTGCACCACTGAGTTCACCACTCAGCGATAGCTTTGTATGCTGTCGCAAGTGAAAAGAGCATAGAGCAGTGAGTAAATTTCTTTGAAAACACATTCAGATCAGTTCCAGGTATATCATAGGTATACCCATGTACACAGGTTTTGATGTAAGTATGTAATAATATGTATGTAAATTATTTTAGCAGTTGTATAAAAACTCTTGTAAAATATTTTGGTATGTAATTAAATGTAAATTATTGTAAACATAAATTTGGAATTTCATTTATCTGAATAGTTTTGTAATATTAAATGTTGAGTATTGTAATCAATGAAATGTTTCTTTATGATGAGATTAATTTGAAAATGAATTGATTGTTTATTGAGAATTGAATTGTGAATTGAAATGAAGTTATTGGAGTTGTATTTGAGAAAATATATTGGGAGCATTTTCTTTTGTAGGATTGAAGAACTGTTTTCTCGAGATACAGCCGGCACTTTGTCGAAATTTTGAAAAAATTTTTATAACACCAGATTTTAATCGATGATTTAAATTTCACAAAAATTATTTTTAAAATCCCTTGTAGTATATCTAATGGATTATTGGTAGGCGAAGTACGGTAATTCATTAGGTGTACTACGGGATCATGTTACATCTTACGGGGGAGTAGGGTGTGACATGTTTTGTGGTATCAGAGCAATGGTTTTAAAGTGAATTTTGAACTATGAATTTGAAATCTTTTTATCGGTAACTACAACTACTCAAATGTTTGATACATATAGTACATTTACATCATAAAAAAATGAACTAATGGAGAGAAATCTCCTTGTGTTGGTTGTACAGGGATAGAAAATCTTGTGAAAAGATATGGAAGAGAAGAATGAGATAATAGAACAGTCCGTGATGGCAGAAGTACAAGTTGAGGCCCCAGCTCCTCAGAGTGTCGAAGGCCCGACTGTACCAGTTTTACCGGTACAAATTACTACACAAATGGCCCAGCAAATGGCCACTTTCTTCCAACAAATGGCTGATAATCTGTTAGCCCAAGCCCAAGTACAGACCCAACCCCCATAAGGGCCGTGTGAAATAGAAAAGAGGGAGAAACCTATGGGTCAGAGCTCGAACAGTAATTTGAGAAAGAGAAAGGATCATTAGGGCATAGAACACCAAGATCTAGCCGTCGAACAACCAGAAGTTCCTATTCTGCCCGTTTCTGCCATGTTTGTGGTAAGCTACATGGAGGTATTTGTCGTAAGGCCTCTGGAGCCTGCTACAATTGTGAAAAACTTGGACACTTTGCTAAAGATTGTACTAGAGCACCTTGATTTGCTCTCCGAAGTTCACAGACCGTTAGTCAGAGTCGAGATAGAAATAGAGTTGGTACTCCTCACCACTATGACATAGTGAATCAACCCGAATATAGTAGCGCACCAGTCAGAGCGTCCACATGCGCCAAGGAGAAAGAGCAGAAACTTCGGATGTAGCTGCTGATAAGTTCTTAATTTTTGAAGGAAACAATGAGTTATTATTTGATTCCAGCACTACTTATTTAAATGTTAGTGTTAGAATTCTATGTTTTGTTGCTATTCCTTTACATGGGAATGAATTTTGATGTATTAGTGACTAATCCTTTAGGATAAAAACTATAATAACAAGTATGATTGACATTAATTTTGGAAGAATTGTTAGTTAAAAGTATTTTCTAAAACACCATAAATTATAAAGCTAATTGGTGAGCCTACTTTATGTAAGGCAAGAGGACCTAAAAGTAAGTTACAGTAATAGAATTGCTCTAGATGAGGGCAAAGATGTTACTGTTAGTAATTATTAATGGATATTGTAATCACATTCGGTTTAGGATATTAGTGGATTCGAGAAAGATAAGATGCTAGAAAACCTAGTCCATGAGGTTATAACGTAGTGACTATGTAATGTTCTCGATGTTTGTATTGTAAGCTGCAGATTACAGTACCGACACGGAATTATTGCGTAGAGCTACGTACTTCCTTGTGGTACAATAAATTAAGAATATTTGTAAGTAATCTATAAATTGATACAGTTGCGCCCGAATAGAGTACTATTATGGGAAATAAATGTGAAAAATTATAGTAAGAAATTTAGAACTTCAGAATTAGCCTATCAAACGACTACACTTGTAAGGTAACTAGAGTCAGTGACTCGGTTCCATTAATGTGAACTAACTGTACCACAGTAATTGCTATAAGCTTAGAGATATTAGTACGACTTTTCATCCTCAGACGGATGGACAATTGAAACGAGTAATTCAGGTAAATTCTGAAATTCATTGAGTTCCTATAAATAATGAAATGAAATGATAATAATAACCTGTAAAATGTAATAAACCCTTGAGAATATACTGAGAACTTCTGTCCTTGAATCCGAGGGAGATGGGACAGATACCTCCCACTAACGGAATTTGTATATAATAATAAGTGTCAAGCTAGCATACAAATAGCACCCTATGAAACATAGTAAGAGAACGGATAACTATGGATTTTGTGATGAAACTTCCGAGGACACAGAATAGTCAAGATGCAGTATAGGTCATAGTTGACAGACTAACCAAGTCTGCTCACTTTTTGCCAGTCCGGATGGACTATAGCCTGGAAAGACTGGCCAGATTGTACATATATGAAATTGTAAAATTGCATGGAGTGCCAGTATCCATTGTATCTGACAGAGATCCTAGGTTCACTTATATATTCTTGGGTAGTCTTCAGAGAGCCCTAGGAATTAGATTGAACTTCAGCACAACATTCCACCCACAGACAGATAGCCAGTCTGAAAGAATAATTCAAATATTGGAGGATATGCTATGGGATTGTGTGATTGAGTTTGAAGGTAGTTAGGATACACACTTGCCTTTGATTGAGTTTGCTTATAACAACAGCTACCAATCAAGCATTGGGATGCCTCCATATGAAGCTTTGTATGGCAGAAAGTGCAGAATTCCCTTATGTTGGGATGAAGTAGGTGAAAGGAAGATGATTGGGCCAGAAATTGTTCAGCAGACAGAGGAAAAGATCAGATTGATCAGAGATAGACTCAAGGCTGCATCAGACCGTCAGAAGTCCTATGTTGATCTGAAGAGAAGAGATATTGAAAATGCAGTGGGTGATAAGGTATTCCTCAAAGTTTCTCATTGGAAGAGGATTATGAGATTTGGCAGAAAGGGGAAATTGAGTCCTCGTTTCATCGGACCATATGAGGTTCTGGAAAGAGTGGGTCCTTTGGCATATTGGTTGGCATTACCTCTGGAGTTAGCAAGGATACACAGTGTCTTCCATGTGTCCATGTTAAGGAGGTACTGATCAGACTCATCTCATGTACTATCAGTTGAAGAGATTGAGGTAAATCTAGACCTCTCCTATGAGGAAGAACTCATAGAAATTCTGGCATATGAGGTGAAGCAGCTGAGGAATAAACAGATGCACCTGGTTAAAGTGCTGTGGAACCATCATTCAGGCTAGGAAGCTACTTGGGAACTTGAAGAGGATATGAGGAGAAAGCACCCACAGCTGTTCTGAGACTAATGCCAGGTAAAATTTCGAGATGAAATTTATTTTAAGGGGGGGAGAATTGTAACACCCCTATGTTCGGTAGGGCGTTCTACTGTTCCAGTGACCAGTGTTGTCCGGACAGCTAGGATGCCTAGAACTACACTTCGATATGAGTGAGGAGACAAAAAATAATGAAATACAAGAAAAGAAAATACAAGAAAAACAAAGGAAAAATAATAGTAAAGAAATGAAACCAAGTTAAGCGAGCCGAGAACCCTAGCGATGGGTGACCGCACCGGAAAGTCGCGGCGTGGACCATTGACTAGCCCTGGACCGCGGGGAGCCCTGAAAAATATTTTTCAGACTTAGATAAATGTCTATTGAAGTATAAATTCCATTAGAAATATCAAAAAAAAAAAATAATTAATTAGTACAAAGAAAAGTGAGAAATCGAAAAACAGACAAAATCCGGTGTTATCGAAAAATCAGGAATACAACCCGAACAGGGGCATTGTAGTCATTTGACACTCCGAGTTGTCTTTTGACCTAAATGTCCATTAAAAATACATGGTATTACACTTGAAAAATATTATAAAAAATTAAATTGGTGGTACATAGTTTAAATAGCAAAAATTGAGAGCTTAATGTGAGAAATTGGGAATTTAAAATTAAATTAATATTATATTCTCACTTAGTGGTCCACTAACACCTAAAGTGGACCATTAACTTTCATTTTGGACAGCAGAATTCACCTTCTTCAACCTCTCAAAATTCCAGCCGAAATGCTCTTGAAAGAATCCTCCATGGCCAAAGTTTCCAAGCTCCATGCATGAACTCCAATCCACCATTCCAAGCCATAATTTATTCACTTGTTCTTCATAAAGTTGCTCTACATAGCTTGGGCAGTAGATAGGCAGCAAGAAGATCAAGTTTTAGTGAAGTTTTGAAGAGTTTCCTAAGTGGTAAATTTGTGTTTTTGATTATTGTTTCATTAAAATTTGTAAGGATGTTATGGGTATTTGAATTATGGAGAGATTTTTGAGGTTTGATATTTAAAGGGGGATGTGTACTTTTGGCAGCCATGGAAACTCTTTGAGGACAGTTTATTCTTGCTTGTAAATGGTAGATTAAAGGGTTGACTAAATATTTATGTGTGTATGAATTAATTTAGGTGATGTATACTTATATGTGAATGTGTATTTGAAATTGGAAGCTTGGAAATTAATGGAGTGTAATGTATGAATCGGCAGCTTGGTTTGGTGAACCATAAGGATGTTATTTCATGTTTGGTTTATGGAATATTAATGTTGAATTGTGATAGTTGTTATGGCAGCTTGGGTATATGTATGATGGTGTGAGGTTGGATATGTAAATGAGCTAGGTTAGGTGATTAAATTGTTGTAATTGAGTTTGAAAAATTCTGCACTATAAGGTGCATGTTGAGTGTGATTATAAGCTGTCAAAATGACCAATAATATATTTTGAATTATGTTTAGGTTATGGTACAAACCATAATTGGCTTGAATGTTGAGTTTGGTAAGTGTTAAAAGTGATATTTGATGAGTATGAACAAAATGCAATAGGGCAGTTTATGTTTTGGGCCTAGAATCTTAAGTGTGTGGCTCCAATTGGTATGAGACCAATTGGAGTGAAACTAGACACAAAATGTGCCAACTTTCATGAAGGAAACTTATCAAAATTCTGCTTGTAAGGTAACTTGAAAAATGACCAAATCCGGATTAGTGCATTTAAGGCCTGAAAATTGATCATTTGGGCAGCATTTAGTATTTAGACCATAACTCACTCAAAACAGGTCCAATTGACCTGAAATTTTGACCATGAATAGTTAAGACCTATATCTACAAGTCTTATGAAGACACCAAAGCCAAGAAATGACCATAAGTAAGTCAAATAGCTTGCACAAGTTCGGGTCTAAAAACTGGCCGAACCTAAAATGACCTAAAATGACTTAAAGTGACCAATTTTGATGTATTTTGACCAGCAATAGTAAAATGACCATAAATTGGTCTACATAACTCAGAATGACCTGAAATTTTACCTCGCGTTCCATAAGACATAGATTTACAAGTTTGTAGTTTAGACCGAAAACCGAGAGAACTGGGTCGTCCGGCTAGGTCAAACTAGTATCCCGGAATCCAGCAAATTACAATAAAATGCAATATACATAGAAATGAATTTGGTAACATGTACCAACCCTAAAAGACTATTGAAAGTGACATATTAATAACATTAAAACCTAATTTACCTAGAATGCATCGAGGGTCAACATATTAGATTGACTAAGCAAATAATAAAATTCAGTGAATTAATTATCAATCATTATCGTTAGAGACAGTTTAAATGAGTACTGAAACACTTCAAAATTATGTTTCTCAGTTAGCAAAGACTCAGGGAAGGGGAAGGAAATATTGAGTCAGAGCCAAGAGATAGTTATCAGAGGTTTGTGCACAACTAGTTTTTTTTTTAACTGATTTTGTTCTGAATAAATTATGTTTTGAAAAATTTTGATAGAACATGTTTTGAATTAAGATGGGCAAATTGCATGGAAAAATGCAAATTTTTGATTTGAATTGGAATGAGCATAAAAATTCTTGGATATTGGAATTGACTTTGAATCGAATTGTATTGTGATTTATGCTCACTAAAAGGATTGTGATATTGTTTTATATCTCACTATAGATACTTGAATAGGTTATTACCCGTCTCTCTCATTTGTTGAGAAGACAATGGAGTTAGTTGTGTTTTGATTACCATGATACGTGCACAGGCTTAGATTCTCCTCTTATTAGAGGTTAGATCTAATATTTTTTTTTTATGTTATGGCCCTTGCGGAAGATTCATTATTGTGGTGTGTACTGTGCACGATGATTCGACCTCCCCGACCATAGGGAGTTAGAATATGATTCGACCTCCCCGACCATAGGGAGTTAGAATCACTTTGAACATGGCCCTTTCGGATTAGTCTTGCATAGTTAGTGAGATAAAAAATGATTTTTTGAGATACAGCATGGTTTTTGAGATACAGAATAGTTTTTGAGATACATAATATTTTTGAATAGTAAAGAATTGTGATTTCAATTATGATTTATGTATAATTGATTTTGTTGGAATTACCTTAAATTGTTAGTTATGATTTGATAAATTGAATTTCGTGATCAAAGTCATTTTATACAAATGATTTACATTATTGGCAATGAATATTTTGAGTTTTGGAAATTGATGAGTATTCAGATTCCCAAATTATTTGCTGTAAATTTTGTCAAGGTATATTGTATTATGTTTTAAATTATAGTTGTGCACCACTGAGTTCACCACTCAGCGATAGCTTTGTATGCTGTCACAGGTGAAAAGAGCATAGAGCAGTGAGTAAGTTTCTTTGAAGACACATTCAGATCAGCTCCAGGTATATCATAGGTATACCCATGTACACAGGTTTTGATGTAAGCATGTAATAATATGTATGTAAATTATTTGAGCAGTTGTATAAAAACTCATGTAAAATATTTTGGTATGTAATTAAATGTAAATTATTGTAAATATAAATTTAGAATTTCATTTATCTGAATAGTTTTGTAATATTAAATGTTGAGTATTGTAATCAATGAAATGTTTCTTTATGATGAGATTAGTTTGAAAATGAATTGATTGTTTATTGAGAATTGAATTGTGAATTGAAATGAAGTTATTGGAGTTGTATTTGAGAAAACATATTGGGAGCATTTTCTTTTGCAGGATTGAAGAACTGTTTTCTCGAGATACAGCCGGCACTTTGCCAAAATTTTGAAAAAATTTTTATAACACCAGATTTTAATCGATGATTTAAATTTTACAAAAATTATTTTTAAAATCCCTTGTAGTATATCTAATGGGTTATCGGTAGGCGAAGTACGGTAATTCATTAGGTGTATTACGGGATCATGTTATATCTTACGGGAGAGTAGGGTGTGACAATTTTCTGTTGTTTACAGATGATTACAGTCGTATGAGCTGGGTATATTTCTTGAAATTCAAATCTAAAACTTTTGAGAATTTCAAGAAATTTAAGCCATTGGTGGAAAAGCAAAGTGGGAGAAGCATAAAAGGACTTCGAACTGATCGTGGCGGTGAATTCTTATCTAATGATTTCACTATTTTTTGTGATGAAAATGGCATTCGCAGGGAACTAACAGCACCATACACACCAGAACAGAATGGTGTCGCGGAGCGAAAAAATCGGACGGTGGTAGAAATGGCCAGAAGCTTGTTGAAAGCAAAAGAACTTCCAGACCAGTTTTGGGGAGAAGCAGTTGCAATAGCAGTATATCTCCTAAACATCTCACCAACAAAGGCAGTTCTGAATCAAACACCTTATGAAGCTTAGATGGGTAAGAAGCCTCAGGTAAGCCACTTAAAAGTCTTCGGTTGTGTAGCATATGCTTTGGTTAATTTTCATTCTAAGCTTGATGAAAAATCTGAGAAATGCATTTTCATTGGCTATAGTCCTCATTCCAAAGCATATCGTCTATATAATCCTATAAGTGGCAAAGTGATAATTAGCAGGGATGTAGTGTTTAATGAAGAAGCAATTTTGAAGTGGAATTCTGACAAAGAAGGCATAAAAAATCAAGTGGTAAGTGATTTTGAAGTAGAACAACCAGCAAGTTCAGCCCCTTCATCACCCACAAGTTCAGCTCCTTCCTCACTCGGTGATAACAATGCTAAAAATTCTACTAGTTCAGATTCTCTAGCATCCAGTCCCTCCACCAACAGCAGTGAAACATCACCAAGAAAATTCAGATCTCTTAGAGAAATTTATGAGTCATGTGATTTTGCCTTTTTAGTCACTACCCAACTTCTTTTGAAGAAGCTACTCGACAACCTACCTGGCAGATTGCTATGATAGAGGAGATGCAAGCCATTGAAAAAAATTCAACATGGGAGCTGGTTGATATTCCAGAAGGAAAGAATGTTGTAGGGCTGAAGTGGGTGTTCCGAACAAAGTATAATGCTGACGGAAGCATCCAAAAGAACAAAGCTTGGCTTGTGGCGAAAGGATACTCACAACAACAAGGCATAGATTTTGAAGAAATTTTTTCTCCTGTTGCTCGTTTTGAAACTATGAGAATTATTTTGGCATTGGCTGCTCAATTGCAATTACCAGTGTATCAATTTGATGTGAAGTCCACTTTTTTGAATGGTGAGTTAGAAGAGGAAGTGTATGTTTCACAACCTACAGGCTTTGTTATCAGTGGTAATGAAGCCAAAGTCTACAGGTTAAGAAAAGCTCTCTACGGACTAAAACAAGCTCCTCGGGCCTGATATAGCAAAATTAATTCATTTTTCCATGATAAGGGATTCATTAGAAGTGAAAATGAACCCACTCTTTACTTGAAGAAGCAAGGTGATTTTTTGGTGGTTTGCCTTTATGTGGATGATATGATTTATATGGGTTCCTCAAAGTCCTTAATTGATGATTTTAAGTGTTGTATGTGGAGAAATTTTGAGATGACAGATTTGGGCATGTTGCAGTATTTTTTGGGATCAGAGGTCATGCAAAGTGATGATGGATGTTTTGTATGCCAAAAGAAATATGCTGCAGATCTTTTGAAGAAATTTAATATGGCAAATTGTGAAGTGGCAGCCACACCAATGAACACCAATGAACATCAATGAAAAACTACAACGTGAATATGGGACCGAGAAAGCAAATCAAACGCTATTCAGAAGCTTAGTTGGTGGTTTAAACTACTTGACACACACTAGACCTGACATTGCTTTCTCATTGAGTGTTGTGTCCAGATTTATGCATAGCCCTACGAAACAACACTTTGGAGCAGCAAAAAGAATTCTTCGTTATGTTGCAAGAACTCTGAATTATGGTATTTGGTATTGTAAAGTGCCAAATTTCAGATTAATTGATTTCACTGACAGCGACTGGGCAGGATGTTTAGATGATCGGAAAAGCACTTCCGGCAACATTTTCAGCTTTGGTTCTGGAGCAGTAACATGGAGTTTCAAAGAAGCAAGAAACAGTAGCTCTGTCATCATCTGAAGCAGAGTATGCAACAGCAACTTCAGCAGCACGACAAGCTTTATGGCTCAGAAAACTTCTTGAAGATTTCAGTCTTGAGCAAAAGGAAGCTGCTGAAATATTCTGTGATAATCAGTCCACTATTGCAATGGCAAAGAATCCTGCTTTTCATGGCAGAACTAAGCATATTGATGTACATCATTACTTCATTCGAAAGCTGGTAACTGATGGTAAAATAGTGCTGAAATTTCGTAGTACTAATGAGCAAACAACTGATGTTTTTACAAAATCACTTTCCCAGGCCAAGCATCAGTTTTTCAGATCACAGTTGGGAGTATGTAATTTCAAATCAAGGGGGAGTGTTGAAAGAATGATTCAAAATGTTGATGGCTGATTTTTCAGAGCATGTGTTTTTTGATGTTTTTTTTGTTTTTTGTTAGGGGGTCTTAGAATGATTTTTTATCTGTTAGTCAACATGTTAGTGGTCAGATATATTTGGTATTAAATCAGGTCATGGGTTTATGTTCCTATTTTTTAGTTTTTTCTGTTGTTCTCTTGAGATTATTTAAAGTGTTGTACTGTGTTTCTTTCTTAAAATATAAAATAAAAAAAATCAGCACTACAAGTCTTTTGCTCATCTTTCAATATTTTATTTTTATTTCTTTCTTTACCAACAAAGCTACGATAATTTGCCTTGCAGTGAACTCAGGTAATTTTTCTTGCTTTGTGGTCTGTTTGGACAGTCTAATATTCAGATCCAAAACTTGCTAAAATATGGTATGGGTGTGGGTTTATTTAAGCACATAGCTACAGTTGAAGAAGCAAGAAACAAAGTATATACTTTGATTGATGAACTGAAAGCTGAGTGTTTACTGCTAGATGGTGACATGAATGGATATGTGAAAATGCATGACATTGTTGGTGACACTGCCCTGTTAATAGCTTCTAAAGAGCAACATATTTTTATAGGAACGAGTGGTGCTGGTTAGAGCAGTAAATGATGATTTCAGATAATTTTCTTAAAAACATGCATTTTATGTCTTTTTATACTCTTTATATATACTTATGATTTAATATTTTTATACAAAAATTTTTATTAATTTTGTGTATAATATAATATTATTATAATATAATATTATTATAATAATTTTCTTAAAAACATGCATTTTATGTCTTTTTTTACTCTTTATATATACTTATGATTTAATATTTTTTTACAAATTTTTTTATTAATTTTGTGTATAATATAATATTATTATAATATATTAATTATTATTATTATGATAATATAATATTCTTTATTTTTTACGATATATATATTATGTGTGCACTTATAATTTTTAAATTATATTAATAAAAAGAAAAATAGATCAATAAAAATAAAAAATTATACAAGTCAAATTTATCATGAAAAATTTATTATTATATTATAATTTTATAATTAATGTTTTATAAATATATAAATTTAACTATTTATTATTTTTTTATTTATATATTTTTATATTAAATTTATTCGACGAGAAAGTGTTAAACTTACAAAGACTAATTAGCTTTTAATATTTTAAAATTCTTATAAAATATAATAATTATCGTGAAAAATTTAAATTTTTTCCAATTATATTTCAGAGTTTATATATATAATAATATAATAAATTTAATTTGATATAATTTTATATAATATTGATTTATTTATTTATAATTATTTTTTATTTAATTTTTTAATTTTATTTGCTAAAATTAATTGTAAATACACATATTAATAAATATAAATATTATTAATTTTTATTTGATATGTAATATTTTACATAATTTTATATCTTCTTATGATATGGAGAAAAACTTTAAAATAAGATTGATAAATATATCAACATTAATAAATTAATAACTAAATTTTTTTATATAAAAAAACAAAAAATATATATTAATAAAATAAAAAATACTGATGTTAGTATATTATTATTTTTAATTTGAATGATTATAGTAAAAATTGTATAAACAAATAATTCATAGTAAAATACTTTACTAAATTAATTTATAATATATTTTTAAATTAAAATTTTTATAATTATTTTTTTAAAAGTAAAGAAGTTGTTAAATTGAAAACCATAAAAATTTTATTAAATAATATAATATTTGCATTGACATAAAAATTGGACTCTTTTTTATATCAAATTAGACTCTTTTATATTTATATTTATATTTATATTTATATTTAAATATAAATTTATTAAATTAAAATAATAATTTTATATTTAAAATATGATTCTTAATTATTTTTATACGTATTCACTATTTATCAAACTAAAATAAAATTATAGTATTAAAAAATATTATATTTTTTTTATATATACACATATTATTATTTGTAAATTTTTAATAATATATCATTTTAAAATAAAAAATTAGTATTAAAAATTTTAGTCATCCTATTAATTTTATAATTCAACTCAATTTTTTAAATAATATATATTTATCTATTTAAATTTTTTTCTCTGGTATGTGTAATTATATATTATTTAAAAATATTAAATTCATATAATTTTATTATATATTACATATTATAATTAAATATTTTTTATAAATCAATGAATATTATTTTTTTATAATATTTTCTATATATATATATAAGAATTTTAGACATATATCTATAATTAAAAATATAAATTTATTTTATATGAAATTTTTTTAATAAACTTATAAAAAATTAATTCAAAACAAAATTTTAAAAAATTAATAAAATAATTCATATGTTTGCTAATATTGTTTTTGTTTTGTTACGCAAATTTAAATATTATTGTATTAAAATATTTTTTTCATAAATAATTATAATTAAGATAGAGATAAAAATTTATTAAAAAATTATTTATATTATAATTAATGTTTTCCTTCTCTTTTTACACATAAAAATTTATGCTTACTAAAATTAATATATATTTATATTTAATATATATATATATATATATATATATATATATATATATATATATATATATATATATATTTTTTTTTTTTTTTGAGCATGCTGGTTTTGTAGGTGTGACTTTTGCTGTTACCTTCTTTAGTGGGACAGTTTTCCTTTTTTGGTTTATGTTCTAATTCATTTGAATTAAATCAGTAATTGAAACTTGTGGTTAAAAGGTCTTTTCCTTTTTGGGCAGAAATAACATATGTAATTAATTCTTCTACTTTACTTTTGTTATTGAAATTTTCTTTATTGTAGGTGTGAAGCATTTTTATCTTATATATTTTCTTTAACGAGGTGTATACTTTGTTTGGTAAAACAAACTGCGATTCTTCAAACTTCATGCATTTAATAGTTCGTACAAATTTATCATTAATCTCATATTGCTTGTGTGGTTCATACTTTATTATTGTTAAAAAATTAACTCACATCAACATCACAATCAAGAATTCCTTTGAAATATGTACATCAAAGACCGTGCCCCATTTCACAACTGGCTTCACTTGATAAAGGATACCACTGAGCATTCTCACTACTGGCTCCCAACTTGTAGCTCAGAGTGGGTAATGACTCAGCTGAAATTGGACTTTTTTACGAGAAACTATTACTGATTTTATTTGGAGAATTAATTATTCAGCATTATCACTTGCTTTTTTTTTTTTTTTTAATGCACGATTCGCATTCATTATCATGGCCCATTTGGACAGAAATCCACGAACAAAGGACAACATAAGATACGATCAAATCAAATCAATTCCAAACAAACCCCACACCTGGAATCAATTTTTAGAAAACCAGCCCATAGAAACTAACCTACAGACTCTCCAACAAACCACCCGTGGCAAAACCACTGCATACCCATCCCAACCTAAATGTCTTTTTTCCAATGTAATTCAAATTCTTTATGTTAAAAGGTTGGACGATGCAGGTTTATTTATTTAACCAATAAACAGATGCATGTGCCTGACTATACGTCTGCTAGTTTCAGCAGGACTTTGTTGACTTGTAAGTGATCTCTCTAACACCATTTCTCTGTCCACTGCCTTTCTCCGTCTGCTTCTCAGTCTTCACTCTGATCCCAGTATAGTTTGTTCTTGTCTACATCTTTCTTGCATTTCACTTCTATTTCCTTTCACTCATCTCTACACTCCTTTTGCTCTCTCTCTCTCTCTCTCTCTCATCTGTTTCTCTATTCTCTACTTCCATTCAGTCATATTCTCATTTTTCTTTGCTGTTATCATCATTTCTTGTTCAATTTTTCTTTTTTCCTGACAGTTGAGTTTTTCTTTAAAAAAAAAAATCAAAATGGTACTGGGTATGTTTATCTCCATCTTCACTGAGATCATTAAAGATCCCATCATACAATTCGTTGTCGTTCCTATCAAACGACACATTAGTTATCCTTTCACCTACAAGACCAAGGTTGAGAGGCTCCAGGATGAGGCTCAGCAATTGAACAGCAAAAGAGACAGGTTGCAGCAATCAGTTGCTGATGCTTCAAGAAGAGGGGAGGAGATATACGATGACGTCTCCAAGTGGCTTATTAGTGCGGGAGAAGCTATTCTAGAAGCCGAGCAACTTATCCAAGCCAAAGAACAAGCGAAGGAGAGGTGCTTCATTGGTTTGTGTCCCAATTTGAAGACGCGCTACCACCTCAGCAAGAAAGCAGAAAAGAAAGCTTCATTGATCGTTAAGCTTCGGAATCAGGATGGACTTGAATCAATTTCCCACCCTCAACCTCCAAAGCAGAAAGTGGCCCCATCTGTATATGATCGTGAGGAACTGCCTTCGAGGGTGTCAATTTTGAAGGAAATAATGGATTCGCTGAGAGATCCTGATCTTAACATGATTGGTGTTTATGGGATGGGCGGGGTCGGTAAGACCACCCTAGCTAGGGAGGTCCATAGACAAGCCCAATATGATAAGTTATTCGATGTTGTGATTTTTGTTGCTGTATCACAATCGCCAGAGCTCAGAAGAATTCAAGCGGAGGTTGCTGAAGTCTTGGGTCTTGATCTTCATGAGGAGGGAATCCTCCTAAGAGCAAATCGACTATATGAGAGATTGAATAAAGAGAAGATACTTATCATTCTTGATGACATTTGGACAAAACTTCAATTAGAGGAAGTGGGAATTCCATTTGGGCCCGATTGCAAGGGATGCAAAATATTATTAACTTCGAGGAGAAGAGATGTGTGCCATAGGATGGGAGCGCAGAAAGTTTTGGAACTTGAAGTTCTGCGAAAAGAAGAGTCATGGAATTTGTTTAAAATCACCGTATCTGTAGCTGATGGCCAAGAACCGAAGTTACCTCCTTTAGCTACTGAAATTGCAAAAAAATGTGCAGGATTGCCCCTTCTCATAATCAAAGTTGCTACAGATTTGCAAATGAAGGAGTCATATATGTGGGATGATAAGCTGAAGCAACTTTCTGACTTGGATAATGAAGAAATACAGAACAAGGTGCACTTGGTTCTTAAGTTAAGCTACGATAATTTGCCTCGCAGTGAACTCAGGTCATTTTTCTTGCTTTGTGGTCTGTTTGGACAGTCTAATATTCAGATCCAAAACTTGCTAAAATATGGTATGGGCGTGGGTTTATTTAAGCACATAGCCACAGTTGAAGAAGCGAGAAACAAAGTATATACTTTGATTGATGAACTGAAAGCTGAGTGTTTACTGCTAGACGGTGACGTGAATGGATATGTGAAAATGCATGACATTGTTCGTGACACTGCCCTGTTAATAGCTTCTAAAGAGCAACATATTTTTATAGGCACAAGTGGTGCTGGGTTGGGGGAATTGCCAACCAAGGATTGCACCAGAATTTCAATACCTTACTGTGATATCCAAGCACTTCCTCAAGGGATGGAATGCCCAAAAGCTGATTTATTGTCGGTCTTCACTGAAGATCTCTCTTTGGATATCCCTCAATTAATTTTTGATGGAATTAGACGACTCAAAGTAGTGGATTTTACAGGGATGTGTTTCATGTCTCTGCCTTCATCACTTGGTTTCCTAACAAACCTTCATTCCTTGTGCTTGCATCGATGCCATCTGGATGACATAGCTATCATTGGAGAGCTAAAGCAACTAGAAGTTCTCAGTTTAGCAGATTCCTATATTGTTGAGTTGCCCAGACAAATAGAACAATTAAGTAGACTAAAATTACTGGATATCGGCAATTGTTCCAATCTTAAAGTCATTCCAGCAAATGTCTTATCCAAGTTTTCCATGTTAGAAGAATTGTATGTGAGCAACAGCTTTGTTGAATGGGAGGCGGAAGCAATCAGCAATCAGGGTAATGCAAGCCTTGCTGAGTTGGAAGGGTTGTCTCACCTTAGAACTCTGGAAATACAAGTTGTAGATGCGAAGATAATACCAAAAGCCCTGTTCTTCAATGGGTTGCAGAGGTATAGAATACTCATAGGAGATGTATGGGGCTGGCATGGAAACTTTGAAACTTCAAGAACTCTAAAACTCAAGCTCAAGACAAGTAGTTACTTGGAGCATGGGATTAGAGTGTTGTTGAGGGAGACTGAAGATCTGTATTTAGATGAAGTGAGGGGTATTGAAAATGTATTGTATGATATTGATGGAGAAGGCTTTCCACGGTTGAAGCACTTCCACTTCCAAAATGATGTTTTGATTCAACGCATTATCAGCTCACCAAAATGGCCTCCATATCCTGCCTTTCCCATCCTAGAGTCCTTGTTTTTAGAAAATTTAATGAACCTGGAGACAATTTGTCACGGTCAACTGGCACGAGGTTCATTTAGCAACTTAAGAGCCTTAGAAGTTGGAAAATGCCAAAGATTAGAAGCTATGATAATAGATGAAAGTGAATACAACAATGAAGTGGTTGAGTTCAATCAACTGCGCTCCTTGAAGCTAAATGATTTACCAAACCTCAGAAGCTTTTGCTGGAAAAGGAAGGTGGCTACAGGAACAGAAGCAAGACAAAAGCAATTGACAGCCTGTCCACTTGAGGAAATTGTGTCGGAGGATGAGCTTGGTGCTGAATTATCACTTTTCAACAGAATGGTATGTCGCAGTTTTAGCATTAGAATTCCAAGTTACGGTTATTATTAAGAATTTGTTTGGCTAAAATCTTTTATTTTATATCTTATTTTTTAAAGAAGTAAAAGTGTAAGTGCTGTGCTTAAAAGAATGGTTTTATCTGTAGGTTTCTTTTCCCAACTTGGAGGAATTGCAATTAACCTCAGTTGCTTGTGAAAGGATATGGAACGACCAACTTTCCGCAACATGTTCAAACTTAACGAGTTTGACTGTGGAACGTTGCAACAATTTGAAGCATTTATTCACAACTTCAATTGTTAAATGTCTTTTGCAGCTTAAAAAACTTAAGATAAGCGATTGTAATTCCATGGAAGAGATATTACTGACAGAGGAACTAGTAGAAGAAGAAGAGGAAGAGAGGATAAATAAGACAGCCTTCTCAAAACTGGAGAGCCTTCACCTTAGTGATCTTCCACACTTGTCTAGATTCTGCACTGGGTATTCAATTGAATTTCAGTGCCTTCGAGAATTAAAAATACTTTTTTGCAGCGCATTGGTGACTTTCGTCGCCAAAACAGAGACGAACCATAACACTGAAATTCAACCACTGTTTGATGAAATGGTACGTAATTGTTATTCCTGTGTGCATATGCTATATTATACATCTGTGGAGATCATAAAATATTTTTTATATTGCCATTAGTATAATAATTTCATAAGTGTTGACTCGTTGTTTAAAATTATAGAGTTTTTGTTATAACTTTAATTGCACAAGTGATTTTAGGAATTCCTTTTTCTTTTCTTTCGATTTAAATAATTTTATTGGGTTGATAATTTGGATGTCAAAGACAAAGCTAGTAGGGGCTGTTATTTGGAAAATATAGGGCTTGTTTACATGTCCTGCCATAAAGTGAGACTGGAAAATACACTACTCAATGCAAAATTGCGAGTGTGGAGTATGTGCTGAGTTATATACAAATGAAAATTCTCTTAAAATTGTTATGAAATGAAAATTCTCTTAAAATTGTTATGGTTTTAGTACCGATTTATTTTCATCATTGGTCCATGTGTGCGTGTATTTTTAATATTGAGAAAAATGTAAAAATAAAATAAAATATTATAATTTGTGAAAAAAATATTGATTTAAAAAAAATAAAAACTTTAGAGTCAATGCCCCTCTTTAACTTTTCAATATGCATATGGAAGTGTTTTCTTTTATATATATTAATATTTTTTATAAATTGTGCTGTAATTTTTTGCATATAATATAATATTTTTAAAATAAATAATGGTCAATACTGAATCATTCATGGGCATAATATAATTTTTTTTCATTCCATTATTCACCCTTTTTATTTTAATATATTATAGATTATAAATTATAAATAAAAGCATATTAGCACTTAAACTATTATATTTATATTTTAATTGATATATGTGTATCGAAATATACATGGAAAGAATTTAAAACGCTTAAATTATTTTATTATTATTATTATAGAACAAATGATTTGAATTATTCATTGGATGAATTTCAAATTTAATTAGATGAAAATGATGCCTGTAAGAGTATTATTTAACATAATAATATGCAAGAAAAACAAAATTAAAAAAATTTAAACACGGAAATAAAATTGGTGATTCTAATGCATTAAGTGAGTCAATCTAAAATGAATTCATTTTATTACCCTAAAAGAAATTATAAATCAGTATGTGAATTTATAAGCTATATTACTAAATAAAAACTAAATATAAGCCCAAACATAATTATCAAATCTGAATTCATTTTAACAGATTCAATTGATTTACCTGAAAATTAGATTAATTAAAATTTTGGTTTTTGTTTAAAATTTTTTTGAGAGAATCAGAATTAATCTTTATGAATCAGTAGAAGAATCGTTAATTGGTTTAGATTATTTAATTGGTTTAGATTGTTTCGATTAATCAGAATTTGTAACGGGCCATTTTCAATTACAAATATTTTAAATTATTTAATTGGTTTAGATTGTTTCGAAATTTCAAAATAAGTTTTATCAATTTAAACATCAAGTTAATTTGAATTGAATTGAACCAAACGCAAACGAGCTATTTTTGCATTTTACAGGATATTGTATTTGCTTTCAATTTTATAAATCATTTGAATTTGAGTTATTTTAAATTGGTTGTAAATATAGAATGACAATGAATCAGGTATTTTCGAATACTTAATTCGATTCAGCATGATAGAATGATTACAAGATGCTTATTATCAAATTTAGATGAGTTTAGATTTAAATTCTGATAATTAATATCCTTGTTTTACAAGATTGAATTTTATATATTGAGTTCTATTTTTTAAATTTTTTATAGTAATTAAATATAAAAATACATTTTATAATTTTATTTATAAAATTTGAAATATTATATTTTAAAACTAAAAAATAAATAGTTTAAATTATTACTAAATTTAAAAAATAAATTATTAATAAAAAAATATTTTTATAAATTTATCAAATTAAATATATATAAAATTAAATGACTTCTAGTAATATATATATATATATATATATATATATATATATATATATATATATATATATATATATAATTAAATTTAAAATGGATACAAATAGCAAGTGATAAATTTTTTGATTGATTGAATTTTAGTAAGCAATTCAATTTATATTATGTGTGTCAAATTTTGAGAAAATTAGCCATTCATCATTTAAATAATTTTCAAAAGTAAATATTTAATTAAATATAATTTAGAGTCAAACTACAATATTTATAGGGTGTTTGGTATAAAATTAACATTAATATTGTTTGAATATTTAAAGAAATTATTAATTTTTAATTCACTTATATGATTGAATTGAACTTTAACATGCATATCTACACAAATGGAATAGTGAATTCAAGAGCTAAATTGTAAAAATATTAATCATAAAAAAAATAAGCGCAAATGGAATAGTAAAATCAACTGTTAAAATGTAAAATATGTTAATCACAAATGAAAATTATGTTTTGTGTGGATTGTTTTTTAAGTTCTTGGACTCTTTATTTTTCCTGGTTTTCATCTTTGTTTTGGTTTCATTGCTCCACTTCCTTCGATTTTCTTGGCTTGCTTTGAGTTTTGGTCAATTCCCAGTTTTGTATATCCATCTTGGTTGTTGAATTTTCTTTTAAATCTTCTTTTGCCTACATATATATTATGAAACCGCGTAACAAATTGCGCAACTTATGCATTTTTAGGTTAATTCATTTCACTTTATTTTTATATTTCCATAAATTCATTGAACACAACAATTATTATATTACATAAAATATTATTTATAATCAAAGAAGGTAATATTATAATTTTGAAATCCTTTTCTAGAAATGTTAATATTACTACGATATTATTATATTATAAGGTAATATTATAATATTATTATGATAGGCCACCACTCCACTAACCACTTTGATTTCTTTTGGAAGGATACATGTTTGCCTAATTATGATTATTCTGAATTTCTTGGAATGTCACAATACCAAGTAAGTATATTTGTTATTTCAGGTTTCTTTCTCTAAATTGGAGGTATTGAGCATCCAACAAATGAATAACTTGAAAAATATATGGCACAACCAACTGGCAGCTGATTCCTTCTGCAAACTGAAATCATTGACAATTACTGGATGCTCAAGTCTAATGACTGTTTTTCCATTGGCTGTCTTGGAAAGATTCCAGAGATTAGAGAAGTTGAATTTATGGCATTGTGATTCATTGCAAGAGATATATCAACTTCAAGGGTACAATGTTAAAGAAGTAAATGTTGCCGCAGCATTTGAGCTAAGAGATTTGCGTATATCTGGTTGTCACTCATTGAAGCATATATGGAGTAAGGATCCACAAGGAGTTTTCACTTTTCAAAATCTGGAATCAGTTGATGTTGGATGGCGTAATGTCCTGAAAAATATCTTTCCGGCCTCCATAGCCCAAGGTCTTTTGAAACTTGAAAAGCTTGAATTAAGATGGTGTGAGGAAGTGGAGGAAATAGTTGCACAGGAAGAAGGTGTAGATCTGAAAAATATCTTTCCTCAGTTGCACACTCTTATATTTTCACATCTACCAAAACTAAGGAGTTTCTATTCAGGAGGGACACATACTTTTGAGTGGCCGAAATTGAAATGTTTGAAAGTGGAAAATTGTGACAAAGTGAGGAAATTCGGTTCAGATGAAAAAGAAGTAGGCCAAGAAAGCATCCCAATTGAAAAACCTCTCTTTTTCTTGGGAAAGGTATGAACCATTAATTTAATTCCTATTCTTCCTTAAAAAGCATTTACTTAAAAAATTTTGATCTACATTAATTGTTTGTTAATTTTCTTTTATCTGTAAGAAAATAAAAGGAAGGTCGAAAAACACATATTCTGATGGTTAACTCCACTTCTATTTTATACTATATTTCAATCATTCCCTAAATAGATATAAAAAAAATCCAAATATCTAAGTATTTAAAAACAAACATATATAGTATTGGAAAAAAATTGATATAACTCCACTTCTATTTTATACTATCATAATTTGAATTCTTCCATTTTGCGTATAATATATATTTGTTAAATTATAAATTTATAGTTTAACCAATTTAATTATAAATACAATTAGATTTGTGTTATTTATATATTATATTAATTAAATATAATTTTATTTTTTAATATTACAAAACAATTATTATTGTTGAAGTTTAAATTTTAAATAACACTTATTTCTAAATAATTACATATTTAATAAGATATTTTATAATTTAATAAAATTTATATAAACCAAAAAACTTATTGTTTGAGACATCATTTATTAGTACAAAGTATTAAGATGATTATGATTATGATTATATATGGCAGTTTCTTAATATTAATAATCTAATTTTAAGGTTTTTTTTTTTTAATTTTTTCAACAGTGAAAATTCATTTCATACATGTTTTTATATAAGTTAATAATTTTAAAAAGATAAATAATTACGATATCTTCAAAATAAAAAAATTTGGTCATATATTCATTTCATTGGATTAAAAGGGATACCAATTAGTTCCTTTTAGTGGGATTGAAATGGTAGTAAGCGATTTAATTACAACAAAATTATTTGCTTTTATATATATATATTAAAACTCTCTAATTTTTATATAAAAATAAATTATACTAATAAAATTTATTTATAAATAGAATTTTTATTTTTTTAAAATAAATAGAATTTTTATGTAATTTAGAATTAGTTGTTCAGTTTGTACAAAATTATAATAAAAAACTTCTATTAATAATTATAAATTATCAAAATTTAATTAACATTAAAATTTTTAATAAATAATATAAAAGACCAAAGGTATTTTTATCCGTTCATAAATTTTCCATGCAATTACAACCATAGATTGAACAATAAAACTCAAAAAAGAAAGTTGCATTTGTGGCGGAAAAAAAAAGCATTTGTTAATGTAGGCTGATATTTTTGGTGCTAAATAATAATTGTAAATTATTTTTACATAACTCTTTAACTTTTATGCAATTTATTTTAACTATAATTTCATATATATCAAATTTTTTTTTAATATATACAAATTCAACACAAACTTTTTTCTTCTCTCTCAGGTTAGTCCCAAATTGGAGGAATTGACATTGGAGCACAAGGACTTGAGTGCGATACAACATGGTTTATTGCCATTTCAGTGTTTTTCCAAACTCAGAGTTCTAAACTTGCTCTCTCTGCGGGATGAATCACGTCCTTTTCTAATCCTTCTCCTTAAAAGAGTGTCCCATCTGGATAAAATTTCTGTATCATCCTCTTATTTAGAAGAGTTATTCTCACGTGAAGGACTTGTTGGGGAGGAGGAACATGCTATTGCTAGGATACTTACACGGGTGAAAAACTTGGAGTTACGCTTTCTTGATAATTTGAAGTGTATTTGGAATCAAGATTCCCGAGTGCAACCGCTTCTTGAATGTCTTCAGACTCTGAAACTAAGTGATTGCGGTAGTTTGATCAACGTAGCACCGTCATCATCATCTTTCCTCAGTCTAACAACTCTTGACGTGAATGCATGTGGAAGGTTGAAAAACTTGATAATGGCATCCACAGCCAAAACTATGGTTCAACTCTCCAAAATGATCATACAAGATTGCGAAATGATGACAGAAATAGTAGCAAGCGATGGAGATCATAACGAGGATGAAATTATTTTCTGCAAATTGAAATATTTGGAACTTAGTGGTTTAAGTACTCTCACCAGCTTTTGCACAGGGAATCACGTCTTCAATTTTCCATCTTTAGAAATCGTTATTGTCGAAAGATGCTTGCGGATGAAGAAATTCTCTGGTGGATTCTTAATCACACCAAAGCTACGGGGAATACGACTGAACAAATACGCAGATAAACAACATTGGGAAGGAAAACTTAATGCGACCATGGCATGTCAGTTAACAAATATGCAGGTATCTGTTCTTCTACCTTCCTTATTTTTCCATACTGATAAATCAAAATCCTTAGATGACGTGTTTTTGACTAATGCTATCTTTCGTGATTGAAAGGTTGGCAAATTTTTTCAAGTATCCAAGTTTCCTGAGCTCTGGAATGGCAAAATCCAAGGAAAGCTCTTCCAAAATGTAGAAAGCCTAACCGTTGACACACGTACATTTACTTCCAATGCCATATCGGCCCATTTGTTACAGTTCTTGAACAAGTTGAGACAAATAAATGTAACGGACAGTGATTCACTGGAAGTAGTGTTTGACTTAGAAGGGCTATCTTCTGATAATGGGCATGTTGGGCTGCTACCGCGATTAAGTGAATTGAAGTTAATGAATCTACCTATGTTGAGACAGTTATGGAACAAGCATCCTCAGGGAATTTTGGACTTCAAGAACCTAAGATTGCTCCAAATTGAAAATTGTAGCAGCTTGAAGTATATATTTATTAGGTCAATGGCATTGTGCCTCTCGCAACTTCAAGAGGTAGAGCTGAAATATTGTAAAATGATGGAAGGAATAATAGAAGTAGAGGAAGCTAATAAGATGATATTTCCCTCATTGAAGTCCATGATCCTTGAATGTTTGCCTAAATTTTCAAATTTTTGTTCAAGAAGTAGTAATCTGGAATGTCCATCATTGAAAAAGATGAGCATATATGACTGTCCAAGCATGAAGACATTCTTTTCCACACTACTTCGGGAACAAAAACCAAAAGGAAATGATGAAGGGAGGGAGCAAAGACAGGACAAGGAAGAGTTCGATGTCCCTTTTAGCCATAAGGTTAGTGTGTTTATTCCTTTCTCAAAATCACAAGGTTTAATTACCAAAAAATGCATAAAATCTCCATTGATTTTAAGTGGTATAACGTAACTCTTGTTATTTGACTTTTCTTGTCCCAAAGGAAGCAAACAAGAACAGGATGCGAATTTTATGCAGCGTTAGTGTTATATTAATGAATATAATAGAAATTACATGATTGAAGTACAAAAACAAATAGTGGCATCTATGCCATTAGCTGATTGTGTTTATTTTTCTTTTCTTTTGGTAGTTGATTGTGCTTCTCCTAATTATCTTTTTATTGAGGTGAAATTAGAAGTATAGTTTAGTAACTTAAGCGTTAAATGCTCTTTTTTTTTATATATTATATTGCTTTTTTTTAATTTTATTTTTTTGTTATATAAAGAATAATATTAATTGAGTTCGAGTGATTGTGACTCAATCTATCTATCTATCTATTTAAAGTAGGTAAAATTTTCCTTGAAACTTTCACGTGGCGTGAACCATTTATAAATTAACTTATTTATATGTTAAGTATTTATTTCTTTTTTTTAATAAGTATTTATTGTCTTTTAAGTATTTTTATTATTGTCATTATTTTCTTAAATTTTATAATTTAAATAATTATTTTATTTAATAATTAATTGCCCATCAGTGTCCCAATAATTAAATTTATTATATTATTTTTTAATTTATTAAAGATATAACTAATATTATTTTTTCTTTAATGTACATCTTAAAGTATTCATATATTTTTAATCATGGATTTTTTTTTTCATTTTCACAATTCCTTTGTATATTTTATCTATATAGATCTTATTTGTATTGAGGAGAGACTATTAATCATAAAAAATTTATTAATATTAAAATAATTTTGTTATGAAGAGAATATTGCTCGATATATTTAACTAATACTTATTTTAATTCCTAAATTTTTATAAATTTCTTTTTTAAATGTTTTTTTAAATTTTTAGCTATTTCATTTCATTATAAAAATTTATCAATTATATCAGTAAAAATTGAAAATTATATTATAAAAATTACAAAGAATTGGTCATTCTCTTTCTTACTTATTAATTATTGTACCTAATTTTTTATTATAATAAAATATAAATAGCATCCTAAATGTATGTTATAAATATTTTGTTTACCTGAATTTTCTTTTTTATTTAATAAAATAATTTACATTTAATTATTAATTTTAAACCAATTAATACATTTAATTTTATTAATTATATTAATTGGCTTCGTTATGTTACTATTCAATATTTCTTTAAATTTTTCATAACCGTTTGGAGTCATTCATATCATATGTATAAAATGGTGCTTTTACCCATTAATTATTTGATTTTTTTTTTTAAATTATTGACAGAACAAATTAAATGAATTTTTTTAGAATGACGTGTTTAAAATATTAATTAATTAAAACATTAGAAAAAATAATTATGTTTTAAAGTTTTTCCATTTCTTAAATTTATCAATAAATATTTATTCATTAAAAATATTAATTGATTAAATATTTTAAAATTATAAAAAAATCCCTGCAATGGACGAGTATACAGCTACTTATATATATATATATATATATATAAAAGAAAAAGGAAAAATAATTCAGCATGTATATTTTCAATCCAAGTATAATGGCCCCCAAAGCTTTTGAAATCCCTCAATGATTCATTAGTATCTTGGATTTAATCTCCTACTTGCTTTTGAAATGTAGATGTTTCCCAAATTGGAAGAGTTGTCATTAGACAGCAAATCTGTCATAATGATGCTGCAATCTGAATTCCCAACAGAGTTCTTTTCCAAACTAAAAGTTGTTGAGCTGCGCTTCTTTACAAACAAATCTTGTGCTTCGCTATTTCGTTTCCTTCCAAAATTACCCAATCTTGAAGAACTTGGCGTGCGTGACTGTTCTCTCAAGGAGCTTTTTGTATTAAAAGGACTCGGTGGTGACCAGAAAGATACCATTACACCCTCACGGATAAGAGCTTTAAACCTCAACAATCTTGGTGATTTGATTAATTTAGCACTATCATCTGCAACTTTCCAAAATTTAACAACTCTTGAAGTTAGGAATTGCAATGGATTGAAAAATATGGTGACATCAACAGCAGCCAAAAGTATGGTTCAACTTGAGACATTGACTGTAAAATCTTGTGATATGTTGATGGAAATAGTAGGAGGTGAACACTGCGAAACAACAGGAGATTGT
Source organism: Hevea brasiliensis (assembly GCF_030052815.1). Classification (NCBI taxonomy): domain Eukaryota; kingdom Viridiplantae; phylum Streptophyta; class Magnoliopsida; order Malpighiales; family Euphorbiaceae; genus Hevea; species Hevea brasiliensis. The sequence goes on along the minus strand of NC_079495.1, from coordinate 102,507,785 downwards.
TTTCACCAAATTGAAAACATTAAAACTCAAAGATTTACAGAGCTTCACAAGCTTCTGTTTGGGTAGCTACGCTCTCAAATTCCCATCTTTGGAACAAGTAACTGTTGTTGAATGCCCCAACTTGAGGATTTTCAGTCCTGGAGTGTTAAGCACGCCAAAGCTACAGAGTGTAAAAGTGGCGCGGGGAAAATTGCATTGGGAAAGAGATCTCAATGCCACCATTGAACATTTGTATGAGAAAGCGGTATGTATTTACCAGATCGTATTTTTCTCGCTATTGATCTGTGTCATAGGTGGCTAATATGTTTGGTTAAATGTATGTATATAAATGCTTGTTTGTTGTTCTCTGCTAATGCAGTATTTTGGATTTGTAGATTGGATTTGAACGCATCAGTCATGTGAAACTCTCCGACTTTCCGATGTTGAAAGAAAATTGGAATTGCGAATTTCCATTCAAGCGCATGGGCGATTTAGAAAGTTTGGTGGTGGATGAGTGTGCATTTTTCTCAAATGCCATATCATCAAATCTACTGAAGCACGTGGGCGAGAAATTGGAAGAGCTGGCTGTTGAGAGATGTGATTCAGTAGAAGAAGTGTTTGATCTGGAAGGGCTAAATGCCGATGAAGGTCATCTTGGGCTAACAAGAAATTTAAATGAATTGCGGTTAATTGATTTGCCTAGGTTGAGGCACGTGTGGAACAAGGATCCTCAAGGATTTTTGAGCTTTAAAAACCTAAAATTGCTGCAAGTTCATAATTGCAGCAACTTGGCTAATATATTTACTCTGTCCATGGCTTTGGGTCTTGTAAATCTCCAACATATGGAAGTAAAAAGATGTAGAATGGTGGAACATATCATCAGGAAAGAAGCAGACTATGAAATAGGAAGGGACAGGACCATATTTCCATCATTGCACTCCATCAGTATCGAGTGTTTGCCCAACTTGTCATGTTTTTATTCTGCAAGAGATGTTCTGAAATGCCCATCCTTGAAAAAAATTGATTTGGTTGACTGTCCAAAGATGGAATTATTGGCTTCAGCATTTCGCTATGAACAAGATTCAAGCGTGATTGTTGAGGGAAGTGAAGAATCTGTTTACAAGGGAGATGTTGATATTTCCATGGCTGCTTTTTTTGGTGGCAAGGTCAGTTTTTTTGGTTCTTTTTAATTTTAAAAGGCATTGTGGTTTTTTAGTATCTATCAGTCACATTTGATTCAATCTGGAAATGGAATTCTTATATGGTATATAAAAGGAATCATTATAACTTGAACTGATGTGAAAATTTATGTACTTCAAATATAGCATATAAGATTGCGGTAGAAATTATCTAATTATCTATGTTTATCTATTTATATCTATATAAACATAATGAAGCTGGTCTCAAAATATACTTACAAGTGGCACTCTTTTAAACTTTTTCTTTTATTTATCCATTTTACCCTTGTACTATTATAATTTTACAATATCGATTGATAATATGTAGTGACATGTAAATATTATTTGAACTAAGATATTTAATAAAAAAAATTATGATAGTAGTTATAATTTAATTAATACTAACTATAAACTATATAAACTAAAGCAACATTACTAAGAAAACTAAGGGCCATAGCTATAAATTATATAAACTAAAGTAAACTAAAGTAACATTACATACTTAATTCGTTATAATAAAATAAAAATTATGACTATAATTATAATTTAATTAATATTTAAAAAGTAAAATTTATAGTTATAAATTATATAAATCATTAAAAATCAAATTAGTCACCTCCTAATATAAATATAGGATAAAATGTCCAATGAAAAATTTCTCTCATATCTATCAAATGATAATTTCGTAATTAAGACATTAAAAAAAGATAATGAACACTTTGTACTAATATCATTATGGTAATCTTTATCTTATAAGAATTTATTTATATATATTTTATTAGTATCTTATTATTTATTCTTTATATTCATTTTTAATTTATATTTATTTTCGTATTTATTTTTTATGTTTTCACAATTTTTTTACAAGTTATTCTTAAAATTAACATTTTAAATAAATTAAGTATAATATATAAGAAAATCCATATAATCATATCTTATTATCTTTATTCAATTAAATAATATACTAATAGTGATTATGCTGCCAACCCGTGGGCAAAAGTTTATTTTTTAAAAAATTTGTATAAATTGGAATAGCAATTTTGGGATTTAGACAATCTAATTCATTTTTATTCCATTTCTAAATTTGTCATCCTGTATTGTTTATTGATTCTTGTTTATTTGTTTTCCTAGGTTGCAATCCCAAGCTTAGAAGAATTGAAAGTGGAATGGAAAACTATGAAGGATATGTGGCCAGAAAAATTTCAATCCATGTTCTTGTCTGGACTGAAAGGCATTGAGCTGACATGTTATCCTGGTGGATGTGCACTTTTGCCAACTGATTTCTTTCAAATTTTAATCAATCTAGAGAAACTTGTTTTGACAGATGCTTCTTTTGAAGAAAAAATATTTCATGAAGCAAACATTGGTGAGCAAGTACATCCCGAATCATGTAAGGTGCCAATGCTTAAGCATCTGATGGAGAAAGACTCCCAGCAAGTCCCAGCTTCTCAATATCTGGAGACAGAAGCAATGGATTGTGGCAGATTGAAAATTTTACTGCCATTCACGGTTTCTTTGGAAAATTTAACAACTCTGGAGGTATCAAATTGCCAAGGTCTAATAAATCTAATGACTTCAATTACATCTAGAAGTCTTGTGCAACTTAGAAGAATGAAGGTAGAGAAATGTGAAATGATGCAAGAAATTGTAGCGAGTGAAACAGATGATGAAGAAGAAGAGATTTGCTTCAGTCAACTACAATATTTGGAGCTTCATGATCTACCACGCCTCACAAGCTTTTGCTCTGGTAATCCTGCCTTCAATTTCCCATCCTTGGAGGAAGTGATCATTAGAGCACGTCCCAATATGAAGATTTTTGCTAAAGAAGTTTTAAGCACTCCAAAGCTATGGCGAGTTCAAACCGGAAAACATAAATATGAGTGGGAATGGGAAGGCAGCATCAATAACACCATTGAAGCATTATTTACACATACGGTATGTACTGACAAGATAAAATCATCTCATTCTATCTCCATCATGTGTTTAAATCAATTAACCAATTTATGCATAGACTACAAACGTTTTTTACTGAGAGGACTGTTACTAACAGTCCATGAACTTTCGTGATAATACTTTATTTTCAAAATTCATAGTGTCATAGTTCTTTTAAATATTAATTTATTTCCCCTCTCGCATTTGACTTGGCTGTCCTAATATTCTTTGCTGTCAATATCGTTTTCTCAGAATGCTGAAGAAATAAGGGAGGCCAGCGTTCATATGCGTGAGCTCCAATGAGGCTGATGTTGCATGTAATTTGTGACAGATTATACTTAATTTTCCGTTTGAGGGTACATGGTGAATTGGTTCTTGTTGTCCCAAAATAGTCCAAGAGGGGGGTGAATTGGACTTTAACAATTTTTCGGCCCTTGCTTGTAGCCTAATGAAAAATTGTGACTTTGTTCAACTAGGTGCTTCTGTATATAGAATGAAAGTAATATGTGCTTCAACAATGTGTTCCTAAGTTGCAATTCAAGGCTCAATCAATGTATATGGCAATATCTAACAAAGCATGCATCATATGATATACAACTAATTTCTCAAGTCACTCAATATATCCACAAGTTTATCAACTCAATCTATTTAACTAACATTCAATATCATGTATAAAGAATAAAATTTAAATTGCACAAAAGTAAGGAGGTCAAGGTTACAGAGATCAAACACAAGGATTTTTATAGTGGTTCGGCTTAACTAGCCTACATCCACTCTCTCAAAGAACCCTCTTTAAGTCTTCTCTCCACTATTTGCTCTTTTGAAGGCAAGAGACCAAAAGCCCTTTACAACTTTTCAACACCAAGCTTTTACCAAGGTAGCTTGAAACCTTCACAAGTGCTATCACAAGCACTTACTCTCTCAAGCTTCAATAGGTGCTTGTACAACCTCTCTTAAATGCAATTTAATATTTCAATACTCACTCTTACTCAATACAAATCAAACTATAAAGAAGAGATGAGTTGATTTGCCAATGGAAGCTCAAATACTTTAAAGCTCTTGAATGAAAGCAATAAATGAAAAATCAATGCTGGAGTTCAAATGTAAGCTTTCATCAAAAGTAAATGAAGTGAAGAAGGTGTATTTATAGTCTCAAATCATTTTAGACCGTTTGAAACCCTTTTGAGACGTTATACACACTGCCCAAGACAAAATGGCCGTTATTTTATCCTTTTGTGCGAAGTTGAGCAGCTCTGATCAGTTAGCAAACTAATGAAATAATGGTAGCAGTCAGTAAACTGGTTAGTAAACTAATGTTTTTAGCAAACACATTAGCAAACCGAAAATTTTAGCAAACCAGTTAGCAAACTAAGGCAACAGCTGCATGTCTCAACTTGCAATGTAAAATGATTTAGACCTTAAAAATGTTTCAATAGTAGTGTCCAAGGTCATGATAAGAAAAAGTAATCAAAAAATAAAATTTCAATTTTGAGCTCCATATGACTAAATTCTCATCCATTCTTTTCACAAAAGACATAAGACTCTAACACTATGCCTTTCATACCTTTTCTTTGAGTCTTGGCTTCCATAGTCTTTTTCTCATTTTGGATTTGTCTTGAAATGCCTTTGAGTATCTTTTCTCCTTAGATACAACTTGAAAGGTTCTTTATGCATAAGACAAAGAATCTACACATCACTTTGAAGTTGGGTTAGATAGATTCTCTTTGAGTTTTGTTATCATCAAAATCAATGCTCATTTTGAGCTATACGGGGTCAACAATCTCCCCCTTTTTGATGATGACAAAACTCAACTGAATCAACAATAAAAAATAAAAGTGTGTGAAGGTTTATGTGAGTATGTAAATCCAAGCAGTATAGTATACCGAAAATGCTCCCCCTAAATATATGCACATAATTTCCAAGAAATCTATTTTCTGTACATAAGCTCCCTCTGAATTTATGCTATAAAGCATATTCACAATTCACAAGTATAAACACAAGTATAAACACATATCCATAAGTATCAACACATATTCACATATCATCACACTTCACAAGTATATCAACACATTTCCACATTTCCATGTCCATCAACACAAGTATGAACACATATTCACATATCTATATCCATTCTCCCCCTTTTTGTCATCAATCAAAAAGGAAACAGGAGAAAATAACCCAAAAAGAATCATGTTAGCCCAAATGTAAACACAGTAAGGTAGACAGTAGCAAACTAAAAACCAATAGTAGCAAACAGACTAGTAAACTAATTATGCAGATAGTAAACTAAAAATCCAGATGAGATGCTATTTAAGTCTTTTACTTCTGCGAGTGGATTTTGAAGGCACCATTTTCTTCCTAGGGAGTTTAATAACAGGGGGCTGAGGTGCTTGGTCAGCCAATTGATCATCTTTCTCGGGCTCATCGTCTTCAGATGGTGGTTGAAGAGCAGCAGCTAATGTCTGATATGGATTTGACATAGTTGACTTGTACCTTTTCTTACCTCTCTTGGCTGCAGGGGCAGCAACTACAGATAACTGAGTTGGAGCACTCTCTTGGTGATCCTTGAGAGAAGCTTCCTTCTGCTGTGTAGGGGCAGCAGCAGTTTCAACAACTTTTTCAGATTCTAGAACCTTTTCACCATCCTTTGGTAGCTCACCTTCAGTTTCTACAATCTCTTCACCATCATGCTCAATAGGTACATCAGCTACAAGGCCAATTTCAGGTTCAATGACCTGGTCACCAGCATGCTTATCAGGGGCTTCTGCTGCAGGTTCAAGCTCAGGTTCAGCTATTTGGTCACTTTCATGTGCCATAGCAGTAGGAGACTCATCAACCTTATTGCTTTCACCCTTATCAGCAGAGACTTGAGTAGCAGCCTCAACTTTAGTTGGAACACCAGTTTCCTTGGCCTGCTGAAGATCCATAATCAGCCTCTTCAATTCCTCATTTTGAGTGAGCAGGTGACTCACTTTGTAGTCAACCACATCCACATATTTTCTCAGAATGTCAAGGGACTGATTGGTGGAACTAAATTGTTCATTAACAGTAGCTTTTATCCCTTGAATTTCACTCAAAAATTCACTAGCAGAATTAGAATCAACCTTAGTAGAGGAGGAACCACCCTTTTCAAATCTTTTCTTTCTCCCATCAGTGTCAGAGTGTATTTCTCTGAGCACAATCAAATCAGTCCTAGAGCTTTCCTTAGAGACATTCACATTTAGCTCTTTAAACACAGTAGTCAAAAGATGTGCATAAGGCAGTTTTCCAATCCCATAAGCTTTGCACATGTTCTTGAAAATTAAATAAGCCAAATTCATCCTAACTTTATTCACAATGTGCCACATAATACACATGTCCAAGTGACTCAAATAACCATAGCTACCAGATTTAGGACAGAAAATGTAGTTCACCATACTATGAATGATTTTGATATGTTGAAGGGCTTTTGTACTGGTGGACTTTTCATTTGCGGCAGTGTGAACAGGAAACACTTCGTTTTCAAACTCAACCAAATTGAATCCTGCCACCCTAGCAACATCCTTATGTGTGGAAATTTTATTTCCATCATTGGGCAATTTCAAAGCCGTAGCTATCAGTTCAACAGAGACACCATATATACTGTTATTCAAAACAACCTCAAACTTGTCCTCATCATCAATTGTTCTCAAAGTCCTATAAAACTCTTGAACAAGCCTAGGGTAATACCCATTTGTACATTCACACACATCAATCCATCCTTGAAACTCAAAAAGCTCTTTGAATTGAAAGTTTACCTGATTAAAATACTCCCATTTGATGAATTTGCAATCCAACAGTGCTTTATCCACTGAACCCGAAGATTTTACGGCACGCATTTTTCGCTGGGTATCAATCCCTTGCTTTTGTCCCTTCTTTTTCTTTTCTGGCGTCGATATAGGGGGTTCGACACCCTTGGATGGATTTGAAGACTCACTAGCTGATTTCAATGCAGGTAAGTTTTGCTTTCCTTTCAATTTTTTTCGCAATGCCGGGACAGGGACATCGTCGGAGGCTGACGAGGAAGATGAAGCAGTCGCAGCAACAGGGGACTTCCGTTTAGCATGAGCCATTGCCAAAAAAAATGTATGTGAACACTAGTTTTTCAGTGTCTTAGGAGTGGAGAAGAAATGTGAGATGTGAATTCTGATGGGTTTGGATGAATTTTGTCGGGAAGAAAATGGGTCTGTTTTAGAGGTAAGGTGTCGTGAACCGATGCAGAGGAGAGAGAGCGTGAGGGTTTCGTGTGGCAGAGGGTTTAAGTCCTCTTGAGTCCCGCGCTTTTCTGTTTCACTGTACTTTCAACTGAACCTGTTTTCTTATTTTTTTTTTATTTTATATTTCAAACAAGTCTATCTATCCCTATATGCAAAAATAAATATTTCTACATGTCTGACACAGCACTGAGAATGTGATATCAAATGTGAAAAGATAAATGCATTGCTGGACACGCAGAGAATTTCAAGCACAATCACGTTTTGGTTTGAGATTTGAACAGTACACGATATAGCAAACTAATTTTAGTCACGCAATATTAGCATACAACTTAGTAAACTAATTTTACGAGTACACAAACAAGTTAGCTAATATTCTTTAAAGATTTCTTAGCAAACTTATATTACAGCAGATCACACACACATTAAACAAAATGTAAAAACATGAAATTATTATGACTTAAACTTCAAGCAAGTGGTTCACACATACCAATTTCCCTTCTAATTCTACAAAAGGTTTCTTCATTAAGAGGTTTTGTAAAAATGTCAGCAAGTTGATTTTCAGAGGCAACAAACTCTATTTTGATATTTCCATTTTGAACATGATCTCTAATAAAATGATGTCTGATCTCAATATGTTTAGTTCTTGAATGTTGGACTGGATTTTTGATCAAGTTTATGGCACTTGTGTTATCACACCTAATTGGAACAAGATTATATTTTAAACCAAAATCTTCCAATTGTTGTTTCATCCATAAAATTTGAGCAACACAACTACCAGCAGCTATATATTCTGCCTCAGCTGTAGATAAAGCTACTGAAGTTTGTTTCTTACTGTGCCAAGAAACTAGTGCAAGACCAAGAAATTGACAAGTACCTGAAGTACTTTTTTTATCCAGTCTACATCCAGCAAAATCAGAGTCACTATAACCAACAAGATTGAATGATTCACATTTTGGATACCATAAACCAATTGAGTGTATGCCAATGAGATATCTAAAAATCCTTTTAACTGCACTTAGATGGGATTCTTTTGGACATGATTGAAATCTTGCACACAAGCAAACACTAAAGTGTATGTCTGGTCTAGATACAGTAAGATACAAAAGAGAGCCAATCATACCTCTATAAAGCTTGGTATTTACTTCTTTACCTTTTTCATCATTGTCCATTTTAATTGTTGAACTCATAGGAGTGCCCATGCTCTTCAAATCTTCCATCTTAAATTTCTTTAGCATATCCTTGATGTACTTTGATTGATTTATGAAGATGCCATCTTTCATTTGCTTAATTTGCAGTCCAAGGAAGAATGTGAGCTCACCCATCATGCTCATTTCAAATTCATTCTGCATAATCTTAGAAAATTTCTTGCAAAGAGATTCATTAGTAGCACCAAAAATTATATCATCAACATAAATTTGCACAATGAGCATATCATTATGATGCTTCTTAACAAAAAGTGTTGTATCCACTTTGCCTCTTTGAAAATCATTTTGTAAAAGAAATTTACTAAGCCTTTCATACCATACTCTAGGAGCTTGTTTTAAACCATATAAAGCTTTAGTAAGTTTATAAACATGATTTGGATGCTCATGATTTTCAAAGCCTGGAGGTTGTGCAACATACACTTCCTCATCAATATAACCATTTAAAAATGCACTCTTGACATCCATTTGATAAAGCATAAAATCCTTGTAACATGCAAAGGCACACAACATTCTAATAGCTTCAATTCTAGCAACCGGAGCAAAGGTTTCATCAAAATCAATCCCTTCCTCTTGGTTGTAGCCTTGAGCTACTAGTCTAGCTTTGTTTCTAACAACATTGCCTTTTTCATCCATTTTGTTTCTAAAAACCCATTTAGTACCAATAATTGAATGATCTTTTGGTCTAGGCACTAAATTCCAAACTTTATTTCTCTCAAATTGATTTAGTTCTTCTTGCATGGCAAGAATCCAACTTTCATCATTTTGAGCATCTTCAAAACATTTAGGTTCAATTTGTGAAACAAAAGCAACATTACCAAAATATCTTCTCAATTGTGCTCTAGTTATCATCCTCTGAGATGGATCATCAATAATGTCTTCTTGAGGATGGTTTCTATGGAATCTCCATTCTTTAGGTAAATCTTCATGTTGAGGCTCATTTACTTGTAATTTTTCCAAATTTGGCATTTCTTCATTGATTTGATCTTCATTGGCATCATGGACTTCTATTGTGGTTTCTCCTTGAGTTTCTTCATCTTTGTCATCAATTTGTTCCATTTCTTGACTTGATATTATATTTTCTTTTCCAAAAACCTGCTCATTATTATCATCACAAACATTTTTCCTTTTGATAGAAGGGTTAGTCTCATCAAACAAAACATGAATAGTTTCCTCAATAACCAAAGTTCTTCTATTGAACACTCTATAGGCTTTACTCTTTGTTGAATACCCAAGAAAGATTCCTTCATCAGATTTAGCATCAAATTTCTTCAAGTTATCCTTCTTGTTATTTAAAATATAACACTTACAACCAAATGCTTTGAAATATGAGATATTTGGTTTTCTTCCTTTCCACAGCTCATAGGGGGTCTTTTTCAAAATTGGTCTAATCAAGACTCTATTCAACACATAGCAAGATGTATTAACAGCTTCAGCCCAAAAGTACTTTGGCAAATTATTTTCACTCAACATAGTTCTAGTCATTTCTTGCAAAGTCCTATTTTTCCTTTCTACTATCCCATTTTGTTGTGGTGTTCTAGGAGCTGAAAAATTATGATTGATTCCATGTTTATCACAATATTTCTCAAATGAATGATTTTCAAATTCAGTTCCATGGTCACTTCTTATAGATGAGATGCAAAAGCATTTTTCATTTTGAACCATTTTACTAAATGAGGTGAATTTTTCAAAAGTTTCATCTTTATGAGCAAGGAAAAATGTCCATGTATATCTTGAATAGTCATCAACAATAACTAAAGCATATGACTTTCCACTTAGACTAGTAGGAGATACAAGTCCAAATAAATCAAGATGAAGCAATTCTAGTGGCCTAGTGGTAGACACAATATTTTTAGATTTAAAAGATGCTCTTGTATGCTTTCCTAGTGCACATGCTCTACATTGAAATTCATTTTCATAATTAATCTTAGGAAGACCATTAACAAGTTCTTTCTTAGACAATTTTGAGAGTGTATGCATGCTTGCATGACCCAGTCTTCTATGCCACAAATAACTAGAGTTATCAAGAGATACTAGACATGTATCATGATTAGTTTCAAAATTATTCATGTCAAGCAAGTAAACATTATTTGATCTATTTGCAATGAACAATGTGTCATTATCTAAGTTATTGATTGTACATAGAGAAGAAGTGAACTTTATCTCAAAACCTTTATCACACAGTTGGCTTACACTTAGCAAGTTGTATTTCAAACCTTCAACAAGCGATACATCTTCAATACAAGGTTTGATTCCAATTGTACCATTTCCAATTATTTTTCCTTTCCCTTTATCTCCAAATTTTACATATCCTCCATCTTTCATTGTAATTTCTGAAAACTTGTCCCTTTCACCAGTCATGTGCTTTGAACAACCACTATCTATATACCATTTATCACTTTCCTTCATCCCTTTGAAACAAACCTGAAATTTAATCATTGAACTTTAGGTACCCAAGCAACTTTGGGTCCTTGGGGGTTAGTGACCTTAGGTAAGGTTCCCTTTGGTACCCAAACCTTTTTTACCTTAAGAAGACCTTTCCTAAGTGCACAAGAACTAATCATATGACCTCTTTTATTGCAATAATAACATGTAACATTAGGCAAGGAGAATGTAGATGCTTTAATGAAATGATTCTTGTACTTGTCATAGTTCATGAAACCATCAAAACCAATTCCATATTTTTCATTTGAAATTCTTTGGTTTCCAAGAAGTACATCTAGAGTTTCTTTTCCTTTTGTAAATTTTGCCAAATCATTTGTCAAAGACTCTACTTTAGCTTCAAGAACTTTATTTTTCTCAATGAGCATCTCACATGTTTCTTTTGAGGTTTTCAACTCTAAGTCTAGTTCTTTAAACAAAGCAATTTGTCCTTTGTAGAATTCATTTTCTTTATACACATTGGACATGGCAATATTTTGTGATCTCAATGATTCAATTTCTAAATTCATTTTAGTGCACTTTCTCTTGTAATTTCTATACTCATCATATACTCTAGCAAATGCAAGTTCAAGTTCTTCTACATTAGGAGATTCGTAAGAATTTACCTCATTGTCACTTTCTTCTTCCTTTTGTGAACTTTCAACTTTCTCTTCAAGTGCCATCATACAAAGAAGAGCAGTCTCCTTGTCACTTGATTCATCATTTGAAGATTCTTCACTGTTGCTCCATACTACTTTCATAGCTTTCTTGCTCCTATCTTCTTTTCCTTTCTTCTTTTTGAGTAATGGACATTTGGGCTTGATATGTCCAGGTTTGTGACACTCATAACATACAATTTCTTCTTTTCAATCTTTGACGTGTTTATCCTTGGGAGTATACTTTTTCAAGAATTTCTTGTATTTGCTTCCTCCCTTCTTGAAAGCTCTTTTAAATTTTCTTGCAAGCATAGCCATTTCATCATCATCTTCACTTGAAGCACTTGAGTTGTCACTAGAATCAGCTTTGAATGCAACTCCTTTCTTCTTATCTTCATCTATGTTTGACTTGAGAGCAATGCTTTTCTTCTTCTTATGCTCATTTTCAACTTCACCTTTTTTATATACCATCTCATGTGCAATGAGAGAACCAATGAGTTCATCATAGGTGAATGTTTTAAAATCCTTGGTATCTTGGATAACTGTAGTATTTGCTTCCCAAGATTTTGGAAGTGATCTAAGAATTTTCTTCACAATTTCAGCTTCCTCAAATCTTTTACCAAGTGCTTTGAGAAGATTTACAAGATCAGTAAACCTTGTACTCATATTCGCAATTGATTCTCTTGGCCTCATTTCAAATAGCTCATAATCTCGAATAAGAAGGTTTGCTTTGGACTCTTTGACGACATCAGTTCCTTCATAAGTGACTTCAAGCTTAACCTAAATTTCCTTAGCAGATTGACATCCTGAAACACGATTGTATTCATTGAGGTCAAGTGAGCAATGCAAAATATTAATAGCTTTAGCATTTATAGAAATTTTCTTCCAATCATTGTCATCATATTCATCTTCAAGTCTGGACCATTCTTTTGAGGAACATGTGGACCATTTTTAATAATTCTCCATGCATCAATATCTACAGATTGTATGAAATTTCTCATTCTTACTTTCCAAAATGAATAATTAGTGCCATTGAAGAGTGGTGGTCTAGTGATTGAGTAGCCTTCAGCTAATGGTGCAGGTATACCGGCAGTATTACTAGATGAACCAGCCATTATGGATCACTCTAAGGTTGTAATACCCTAAGCAAGAGAGTCAGGCTCTGATATCAATTTGTTGTCCCAAAATAGTCCAAGAGGTGGGTGAATTGGACTTTAACAATTTTTCGGCCCTTGCTTGTAGCCTAATGAAAAATTGTGGCTTTGTTCAACTAGGTGCTTCTCTATATAGAATGAAAGTAATATGTGCTTCAACAATGTGTTCCTAAGTTGCAATTCAAGGCTCAATCAATGTACATGGCAATATCTAACAAAGCATGCATCATATGATATACAACTAATTTCTCAAGTCACTCAATATGTCCACAAGTTTATCAACTCAATCTATTTAACTAACATTCAATATCATGTATAAAGAATAAAATTTAAATTGCACAAAAGTAAGGAGGTCAAGATTAGAGAGATCAAACACAAGGATTTTTATAGTGGCTCGGCTTAACTAGCCTACATCCACTCTCTCAAAGAACCCTCTTTGAGTCTTTTCTCCACTATTTGCTCTTTTGAAGGCAAGAGACCAAAAGCCCTTTACAACTTTTCAACACCAAGCTTTTACCAAGGTAGCTTGAAACCTTCACAAGTGCTATCACAAGCACTTACTCTCTCAAGCTTCAATAGGTGCTTGTACAACCTCTCTTAAATGCAATTTAATATTTCAACACTCACTCTTACTCAATACAAATCAAACTATAAAGAAGAGATGAGTTGATTTGTCAATGGAAGCTCAAATACTTTAAAGCTCTTGAATGAAAGCAATAAATGAAAAATCAATGTTGAAGTTCAAATGTAAGCTTTCATCAAAAGTAAATGAAGTGAAGAAGGTGTATTTATAGTCCCAAATCATTTTAGATCGTTTGAAACCCTTTTGAGACATTATACACACTGCCCAAGACAAAATGGCCGTTATTTTGTCCTTTTGTGCGAAGTTGAGCAGCTTTGATAAGTTAGCAAACTAATGAAATAATGGTAGCAGTCAGTAAACTGGTTAGTAAACTAATGTTTTTAGCAAACACATTAGCAAACCGAAAATTTTAGCAAACCAGTTAGCAAACTAAGGCAACAGCTGCATGTCTCAACTTGCAATGTAAAATGATTTAGACCTTAAAAATGTTTCAATAGTAGTGTCCAAGGTCATGATGAGAAAAAGTAATCAAAAAATAAAATTTCAATTTTGAGCTCCATATGACTAAATTCTCATCCATTCTTTTCACAAAAGACCTAAGACTCTAACACTATGCCTTTCATACATTTTCTTTGAGTCTTGGCTTCCATAGTCTTTTTCTCATTTTGGATTTGTCTTGAAATGCCTTTGAGTATCTTTTCTCCTTATATACAACTTGAAAGGTTCTTTATGCATAAGACAAAGAATCTACACATCACTTTGAAGTTGGGTTAGATAGATTCTCTTTGAGTTTTGTTATCATCAAAATCAATGCTCATTTTGAGCTATACGGGGTCAACAGTTCTCTTATGGCTGAAGTCTTTCATTCATGTATAATAAATGTTCCCAAACTGCTAAGTTCTTGATAGCACAAGTATCGGTTTCTAATGTGGTTCAAATTTTTTGAAATTTTTTATTCATGAAACATTTTGTTCTGTTTTCATGATCATTAAAAACTGTGACTCACAGGAGGAAGTGTTAGATATGGAAGATGAAGATCAGCAAAGGCATGCCAATGTACTGGACAAGGCAGGCTGGGATAGTTGTATTTATGCTCTGGCTCTTGAAAGAGTTCCGGCCTCTTCAAGAATTCCATGTGGAAACCCTGTTGTTGTTAATCGAGTTCGGTGCAGCTTCTATTCCTGTATTCAAACTTAAATTTCAATCTCTCTCTTGGAAATGGAAAAACAGAAATTGTGGGATAACAGAAAACAGGCGATTTATGCTTGCTAACAATCCTGAAAATTAACTTGCATCAGTTTTGTTCTAAGAAGCTAGCAATATAAATTAGAAGCAGCCCAAAGCCATAGAATTGTGGTAATTGCTATGCAGTTTACATTATCAGAAATTTTATCTTTTTAAACATCCCTGATTAAATTGTGAATTATCCTATTATTATTATTATTATTATTATTATTCTAGGACGTTTGTTTTGTTTTGTTTTGATATTTTGTTATTGGAGTTGATTGTTGTGATAATTATTGAAAATTAAATAAAATTTTGAGAAATAGTTTCTCGAGAAAATTTGTTTTTCTCTCCTTCAATCTTCAGGAGTTATTTCTCTTGATCTACATCACATAGCCTTTTTACCTATTTTTCATGTTACCTGAATATAACCTTTCAAAAACCTTTCTACCAAACCTTGTGAGGGGTTATTATTATTGCAATAAAGTTAAAGGTTAGAATTCACCAGATTAATTGCCTGCCAGTCAAATGCTTTGCAAATTGAAGTTATATTATGTTAATTAAAGGTTAAGATTGATTTAAGTTTATGCTAATTCAAATGAGATTGTTCATATTATCAGACTAAGAAGTTGACATTCAGAGTTCTCTTCAGGAAAACAAATGCCAATGTTCTGTCTTATAAAGTAAGAATGGTTCCATATATGTGATGCCAAGTACGCCAGCTCCAAATTGCATATGGGCCAAGTGGTTAGTCCCTTATGGGTGGGTTAAATCAGGGGCTATGAAATTGTCTAACTGCGGATCTTATCCCTGTCACGCTTAGGAGCTCTTTTTTTTTCAGCTAAAAAAAAAATTGCATATGAGCTTATAATATTGAAGCAATTTATACATTATTTCCGATGGAACGGCCTAGCAATGAAGGTTTAAGATTTCCTCTAGAAGGTATCAGGATTCAAGTGGTGGATTCCTTTCTTGTTTATAGTCTGTAAGGGTTCAATTCCTTGGTTCCATGATCTGTTTCAAGCCAAATGCTACTGCTGCCTCTGCTCTATTTTCTTGGCCATAGTTGGTCCAAATAGACTAACTTTAATAAATCATTTGAAATTGAAGCAACATAACCCCACAGAAAACGCTGGTTGTCTTGTCATAAAATAAAATTAGTTCACTTGCCAATCAACTTTACTGGGCTAATCTTCATGTTCTACAATCAAATCCTTCTTTTCTGAATTTCTTGCTAATGCTTTTCAAACTTTGGTTCCTTTTGGTTTCGTTAAAAAAAGGGTTCCTTTTTGTTAGTATGATATATGAAGGGAAGGGCATGCAAAGCTGCCAAGAGTTAAAGGCAAACTAAATCCACTCTCGACAGTAATTTGGACACGTTCTTCCAGCTAAATGTGCCTTAATATTATATTTTAGCAATATCTTGATTATCATTCTCATTCTTCCATTTTCTTTTCTATGAATCGTTGAGGAGGTCTCTAGACTTGCTCGAAAACAGATTTTTAAGAGAGGTGATGGGAACGCGGCAAACACAGAAATGAAATTTTGAAAATTTTTCAAGCCTTTTATGGTTATTTAATTCTTCTTCTAGATATTATCCAAAAAAAAATCTTCTGCCAGATTTTCCACCAACCTAGGACAGAATTTAACAAGAAATGTGAAGATTTATAGTCTTTCAAGTTCAACATTATTTCCCTTGCAGCAGTTTCCAGCTCAATAACACTATCAGTACTCGAACAACTAAAACCAATATCAACAGCAGTCCACAATAAAGTCATTGAGAAAACAAGTTTTATGAAAACAGACAATAAAGTTGGCATTCAAAGTTCTCTTCAGGAAAGCAAATGCAAAATCTCTACAGCCTCGTACAATTACATGCTTTATTCATAGAAATCAGACTCAAAATGCCATAGTTTCTGAGTTTACAGGACACTGGTGGCCCCAAGGAGTTACTCTGACTTTGTGGGTTGCCAAGGTTGATACCTGGTCCAGTCTTTCTGATCAGGATTGAGAGCATGTCCTTTGGAATGGTATATATACTCCTCACCTTCTCCAGAGAGATTCTCCTTATGCTCTACCTCATGCCCCTTAGGTTTTAGCATCAGGAGCTGCAACAAATATGATGATGATCATCATTATTGTTTAGCATGCATCTTCCCATTTATTTCATATATTTAAAGGCAGCATACCTCATCCCCTGTGCGATCAGTTAAGAAATGAAGCCAACCATGCCATTCTGGCGGCACCTGAGAAGCATTATACCGATCCTTTTCTGCATATTCAAGTTCAACCCTCGGTGCCTTTCTAAAAAATGTCACAGGGAAATAGGTTTCACCTTAGATGCTTCCTTCATAGGGCAATGACTCTTTCAAATTTACTTTCAGAGATGGTTATAGCTGCCCAATCATGCACATAATGGCTTATAAAAATGAAAATCAATCAAGCATATAATGGCATATAAACATGAAAATCAATGATGTCAATAAACACTCAACAATTCCTATAATCGAAGGTATGGTCCTATTGATTTATCGATATATGCAATAATGGCACAAGTATACAGGAAGTAACTAATGAGCATTGGAAATGAGTTTGTCTGATGACAAACATCAAGGTTTATTTGAGGTTCAATGCTTAATCTGATAACTCTTTACTGGAGGGGTGCAAATTCTGAATGCCCGCAATGATGACATGAAGTTGCAACTCATTTTGTTATGCAATTTTATTATTTTAGAAAATCGATGTTTGAAACTTTAGATAACTTTTAATTCAAATCCTTCATTATTATTAAGATTTTTCGGATAAATACATTTTTGATGCTAATGAATTTATCATCCATGCAATAAATTTCAGCAAGAAATTTTAGGGCGAGAACGAAATTTATAGATCAAAGAAATATACGAGGAGTTCTCAACAAGTACTATGCCTTATTGCTTTTTCAACAATAAACAAAAACATGCCAAGGAGTTATAAATTATGTTCCATTTCTTCATATTTTTTTAATAATTTTAATTATAAATACATTAAATTATCTTATAATTCTTAATTATAAATGTAATATATATATATATGTTAATTTATAATTATATTTACATCTTATAATTAAACATTATATAATTAATAAATTGTTAAAATGTATATTATATGATGTATTTATATTATTATATTATATAATATATTTAGTTTTATATTATATATACACCTTATAGTTAAAGATTATACAATTAGAAATAGCTAAAAGATATATTATATGATATATTATGTATTAATAACTCAATTCAAATCTTAAATGCTAATTTAAGTATGACTTTTTAGCGAAATAATTAAATAACATTGTTTCAAGAGCCGAATTGGAATCATATCGAATCAACTAGAATCTAGAACCACACCAACCATAACCAACTAATCGAGAATCGTACCAAACCGCAACCAAAACAATGAAGAACCAATTGGTACTAAAATTTTGATTCAGTTTTAATTCCTAGATAGACTCTGAATCAAACCAAAATCACACACTCCCTACTTATAGTATCCTTGAGCTAACTTTTGCACATTAAAGTTAAGTCCCTTCCCTAAGCGAGATTGTAATACCTGAATTTTTTTTTTCTTTTTCTTCAAATTCTACTTTCTTAATCTCAAAATATTATTTTAATAAAATATATTATCTTTGTGATTTGCTTTTAATGTTTTAATATTTTTACTTATTCTAATGATATTTTAGAAAATTAAATTAGAATGGGTTATATAAATTTGTATTATTAAATTGTTGTGGATATATTTTGGAATAATATTAGTATTTATTTATTTTTAATTAACAATTGATTATATAAAACAATATGTATTATTATTATTATTATTATTATTATTATTATTATTAATGATATGTTAAATGTGTTTAATTATCGTTGTTAGTATATTATTCTAATATTAACCTTAATTATTATTAAAGTAGAGGTTAAATTGTATTTTATTCTTACAATGCAAAACGTAGGTGAGATATTTACTTGAGAGAAATTATATATATATATATGTCAAAAGAGGGAAATTTCAATTAAAAGAACCAACTACAAGTTTCTTCTTCCATTAACAGCCAATCAAAGAAATTAAAAAAAAAAAAAAAGGGTTGAAATGAAAGTGCAGACTAAGCTGCGTTTTGGAACCAAGTAGGGAGACCACTTCTGCCTCGTCTCCGACAACCATCCAACCCCTTCCCTTTAATTTTTTTCTTTCTTTCCAACCAAGCTAGCATTGCCAACGATGCAACCAGGACCTCCAGCAAGCTCTAGTGGTGTTTCTCAAGTGTTGAAGATGGCAATCTTCGGGTGGATCCAAGGTTACGTGAGGTGAGAGAAAAATGAAATGGCCAAGCTTTTCTCTTCTATTTCTAGTAATTTTGCCCTTGACCAGCCATGCCACAGTTTCTTCTCGACAAACCTTAGGTATGAGAACAATTTCAAGCTGGTAATGTCGGATTTAATGGAAACACAGGTGAGAAATGAAGGAGAAAAGAGAAATGGGTCCAGCAGCTTCCATCAAGGATTCTGGACGATCTGACCGTCGGATCGATGATTTGAGACCACCGATGAAATCAGGACGACGAAACCTCTGAGATTGTTCAGATCGGATAATGTTTGAAAAAGGCGATCATCGGATGGTCCAGATCACTTGGTGAGATTTTTAGATTTTTTTTTATTTCCAAAAATTAAAAATAATTTTATGACAATTATTGATAAATTTTGGGCTTCATTTAAGTGCAATCGGATCGATGATAGGTCACTTGCGCCGTGACTAAGTTTCCAGCCGGATCCGACTACCTGGCGGCCCATCCCAAAACACGGTCGATATTATAGTTGATCCTAGCATTTTCAAATGCTCTGGACACATTCCAAGCATCGGAATTGGCGTAGGTAAACCCGAATTCCAAGTTTCTTCAATTTCATAGTGCCAGATTTTGATTAAAAAATTCATAAAATATTCGTGGGTGGTTAGAAAATTATAATTCCTTTTATATTAGCTTTGTAATATTGCTAAGGACCGTGAGGCAAAATTTTAGAATTTTTAGAGCTCATTTGAGTGATTTTTGCAAAAAAGTTAATTAGAGGGACTAAAATGTAATTTTTTAAAATTGTACGTAATGACTATTTTGGAGGGCTCGGGAGGGACCATATGATGATGATGAGATGTGGAGAAACTTTGCCGAATTTTTGACAAAACTTAGAATTTGTCCTTTGACTTTTTGAAATTTTTGTTTGAATAAATATTGATAAAATATTTAATATAATGTTTAGGTGAGCCAGGCCAGCCTTCCTCCTCCATCCAGCTGCGGTAGTGACCTTTGGTTAAGTTGTAAGTAGATATTGATTTTATTTATAATTTTAATATTATTATGTATTCAAGGCATGTTCATGTATCACATATAAATATATGTATGCAGCTAATTGCTAGGCACGATTTATGTTGCATTTTCTTGCTTGCATAATGGATGTGGATGTCGCCTTAGAGTGGTTTGAAGCATTGTGTGTGTGTATGCGGTGTGATGGATATAGATAGGACGGGCAGATTGGCTTGAGCTAGTCTCGCTTGGGGCCCGATCCTTTTTGTGATAAGTCGGGGTGAGTTTGACTTTGAGTTGATCTCGCTGACCCCCGAATTTGGATTATAAGAGAAAGTCCAGCTCGAGTTGATCTCGCTGGCAAGTATTAGATTAAGAAGACTGTATAGGGGGATCAGCTCCCATATATGCATATTGGTTGATGTGACATATATGTGTGTGAGTGCTTCAAATTACTCTTTGTGCAAATATTGTTTGAATGGGATGAATTTGTTAATCTATGTTGCATTTCATCCATAGAGATGCATTAATGCTAGATAGTTATAGAAATTGTATTTAAAATCAATATCTTACTCTATGAGTCGAACGATCACTCCTGTTCACAATATTTTTCCAGGCTACAAGAGGAGTTCTTTTTTTTAGAATAACCTGCTTCCTTCCTCACAGGTTTATTAGGAGTTACGTATTTGTATTACTATCTTCTAAATTTGTAATCTAGGACTCCGCATGTGTTAATAGTAATGCTAATCTTGTCAGGTGCTATGTTAATTAAGTTTTTGGTATTAATAAAATTAAATTCTTGTGATATTTAAACGTTTGTGAATGATGGTATCAGGGTTGAGCTGGGCTCCCCTGGCTTTAACCTCTGATGGTTATCGGGTTGGGTTGACCTGAATTAAAAATGCAATATTTTATTTTATTTTACCTTATTTTATTTTATATGTTGAACCTCAGCTTTTGGCCCTGATCATGGATTTGAGAATAGTAAGGCTTACTACGAGCCTTAAGGGCTTTATACTGGCCCAGGTCTTAGTGCCGATCCGGCCTGTGGGATCGGGTCATGACAATAATGATGTCAGAGCTTAGGCTCTAGATTCATGGGAAAGAGTATAATTGAGAGTGTAAAAGGAGTCTTGTTAAGAGGTCACATGCGGAGTATAAGTTCCTGTTCGTTCTCTTCTGTAATTCCTTATTTCTAGATTCTTTGTTATTTCTCAGGTAATATAAGAGTACTTTAGTTTAGTGTCTTGATTTTCATGGAGTACATAGAGATGTGAAATAGAGTTAGCAGACATATTGAGATCTGCTATGGGAATGCATACTCCAAAGAATGCTATATTTTTGTCAGTATGAGGCTAACGATGTGCCTATCTAGTGCAAGGTACTAGTATTTAAAGGTGAGTTATGATAGCATATATGCCCTAGATAGGAGTGAAGGTACCACTACTAGCAGTCATCGGTGGATAGCCCAGTCAGAGTAAGTTTATGATATTAGTGGATTTAAGAGAGATAAGAGATTAGGGAACCTGGTTTATTGGGATATACTATAGTAACTAAACAATGTTCTCGATATTTGTGCTATAAGCTACAGATTACAGTACTGACATGGAATTATTGTGTAGAGCTGCGTGCTTCTCTGTGATGCTCCATGGTGAGGATATTTATAGATGGCCTTTGTTTTGATATAGTCATGTCAAGATAAAGTTCTATTTCTGCAAAGGAGTTAGGAAAACTCCTAGTTAGGGTTTAAGACCTTTGAGATAGTATATCAAAGGTTGTAGTTGCGTGATAACTAGAGTCAGTGACTCAATTATCCTAACTTGCATGCACAGTTATAATACAAGTGACACGAGACTAGAGGTTTTATAGTATGGTTGCAGTGTAATGATGATACCTACTTAGTGAGATCATCTGGTCTTCGGTATGAGATCGTTGGTAGTATTGGCGTTACAGTAGACGTATTGCCTAAGGTTTAATGAAGGTAGCACCTCCTTTGTGTAATAGCGGAGTGTAGGTATGGCTTTACTCCCTAAAGAAGATTAAAGGTTATGAATAATATTCATAACCTGCGAAATGGCATTCTAGGAAAGTTTATAATATAAAAAGAGAGTTGATAGCCTTATATATAGTTGTGGTAATGCGATAGATGTAGTACCTCTCTTGCAAACAGTTATGCTGCAGAGTACAAAAATGTCTTCTCAGGAGAGATAGAAGAGTACCATTAATATAATAGTTTATCGAATGATGTCCTAAATGGGATTATAGTGTGCTAGAGAATAGTTGGCTCAGGTACCTCCCTTAGGGAGAGTACGATTTTCGTTGTAAGGATCATGAGGGATCAAATCATGATAGATGCAAAGCTTTTGAGTAGCAAGGAAAAAGGGGATCCTGTAGATTCGCTCCTTTAGGTATTAGAGGGTAGTTTGTAGTTAAGCAGAGGAAAGGACAATGACTGCAAGTCAGTGAAAATAAGTCATAGGATATCAGTAGATAAAAGGAAATATAAAAATGAAAATTTGAATAGTTGGTTTAGATGTAGCAGAGAAATAACACGAATGCTAGTGGAAGTGCTAATTAGAGTAGTCGAAAGACTAATTCTGAGTAGTACGAAGGCGAAAATGGCCGAGAAGAGATACTGAAAAGTACAGTTATCGAGCATAGCTGTCAAGTCAAAAAGAAGAATGGAGCTAGGGAATAAAGTAATCAAGGTTCTATTTTGGGTAACATAAAAGAGACGAATTAAAGGGCAAACCGAATAGCCAAGAATAAGACAAGATCAGGGAGATCAAAGTGAGATATAAAGTACATAAAGTGCCATCCTGAGCAAGGTAAATAGGATGAACTAAAAAGTAATGTTAGAAAGCCTAGAAAGAGATTACATGAGTGAGGATAGTTGTCAAGATATAGAATCCAAAAGTGTAGGACTTAGAGCAGATCATAGTTCGGGCAGTGTCGGGAGCCAAAACATGGAGTTCAGGGTTGTAGGATATGGATCAAACTCTGTCTATTCCTGTTCCCAGGATGGGGTAGGTAGCAATGGGATAAGATCTATTTAAACTTCTAACAATACGAGGAAAGTTAGTTGAGGAATGCAACCAGAGCAAGCAAAGGTTATAGGATGTACAATGGTGTCTTGAACGGTCCCATCAGGCAAAGGAGAAATTAATAAGTAGTAAGTTAATAAAAGTAAACCTATTGGTTCAAATAGGCAGGAAAAACAAAAAGGATGGTGGAAAATGGCATATAGACTTAGGTCATGAGTAGAAATGTGAGATAGCAGTTAGGGGGTCTGCGATCAAGGGTTAGATAAGCATTTTCAGTATGACCAATAGAATCACTTTATAAGGAAACATGAATGAAAATAAGTGACAGAACGACAGTAGGAGATAAAGCAGGAAGATATATGTATGAGTGGTAGTCACAAGTCACTGAGAAATACAAGGATAAGAGTTATGGCAGTAAGTATGATTAGAATCAATTCTGGAAGAGTCTGTTAGTGAGAGGTATCTTCTAGAATACAGATGCAAAAGAGCGAGGGTAGACAAAAAGAGTAAACATAGAGTATAAGTAGAGTTAATAAATCTTAAAATGATATGTCAGCCAATCGATAGTATAATAGAAGGATAGTCGCGGCTAATATCTTATAAAAAGAGATGATGAAATTTTAAAAAAGAAGACTAAATAAGCAAGGGAAATTGTGTTGTGGTAACCCAGTATTTAAGAATTTGGTAGGCACCAATACGTACATATTTTCCTTAAAAAGGAAATGATGGTAAGTGTGTACCTAATGTTAAGTATGAAAGGACGATCAAAGTAGTGACATGAGTTAAATCGAGTTAGTTACCAAGGCTTGCAACCCTTCTGAACTATAAGCTGGAGGAAGTACTATTTGTGGATGAGTTTCAATAGAT
This sequence comes from Hevea brasiliensis, assembly GCF_030052815.1. Classification (NCBI taxonomy): domain Eukaryota; kingdom Viridiplantae; phylum Streptophyta; class Magnoliopsida; order Malpighiales; family Euphorbiaceae; genus Hevea; species Hevea brasiliensis. The sequence goes on along the minus strand of NC_079495.1, from coordinate 102,483,978 downwards.
GAAATTGTTGCTGATAGAAAAATTTGAGGTTGAAGTTTGGAAAGCTGTGGGCAGTAGATGTGGCTATATCGAGGAGAATGAATACATAAAAACATCTTGTCTGGAATTATAGCATAACATACATTTTCCACAGCCATGTTAGTTCGAGTGGAACTTATAGTTTCAAGGGCTTCTATCTAACCATGATGAGCGATTTCCTACAAAGGGTAGTCGGGAATGATAACTTCTGATGGTCAAGTTGGAAAATGAGATACAAGAAAAAATTTTTATGGTCAATTACAGGTGTTACATAATGTGAAGGATATGCTAGTGGGAGCCAATCGTAAGGTTAGAATTTCATAAGTAATGGAACTAGTAATCAAGATAAAACTAAGAAATAAAAAGAAGGTTAAAGTTGATGATAGGATGGACACCCTTGAAAAAAAAAGGTATAAAGGTGAGATAGGACAAAGGTTAAAGAATAAGTATAGTAGGTTGGAAAGATATCAACAATAGCAAAAACAAAAAAATGAAGTGGATAAGATCTAAAGGACATGAGGAAAGCTCGGTAGAGTTGGTTACAATGATGAGAATAAGAAGGAATAAGTATGCTAGAGACACATTAAGGGATGATTAAAACAAGTTATGGTGAGATGATAGATTAAAGGAGTAGTGGGTTTCGATCTAAGTGCCAATGTGTCAGAAAGTATATTACATAAGAAGAAGCTTTACTTCCATTCCAGAGAAGGAGTGGAAAATGATGAAGTGGCGTTAATTGGGTTGTCAGGGAATACAAACACTTTTGTCACATAGTAAAAGAGACCATGTTCACTTTTCAATATTGATAGATGGTGTAAGGTACACTTGGCACTTGAATGGAACTCTACATGACTAGTTACATAAGATGGACAGGAATTGGTCGAAGGACCTTAGTTATGACACAAAGTAGATTGAAAATTCGAAGTATTATGGGAGTGAGAAGTTGCACAGGTGTTGACCATTGAGGTCATAGGACAAGTAAAGATTTCAAACAAAATGTCTATGATAGGTACTACCAAAAAGCATCTCATAGGATACCATAGGATAAAGAACATAAGTCATGTCTTTAGGGAGCAGAGATTATTGAAATAAAGGAATGGGGACTGAAGTCACTAAGAGACATATTAGGGCGCAACGAAAGAGGGGTAAGCACCGAAGTTGATTGAAGTTATAAGATATCAAGTCAAGCATAGTGGAGGCATAGTGAGTATTTAAGATGTCAAAAAAAGGGTCAATGAATAGTTAAGAGGTAAGAGTTTCTCTAAGAAAGAATTATGATAGCTAGAACACTACAACAGAGTCAAAGAGTAGTAGAATGTGATTTATAGCATACAAAAAGTTTAAAGAATAAAGCATTTTAGCCATCTCTGCATAGCTGGAGGAGCAATACTCACACTTGTTTCAATTATCTTCTTTTCCCTATCTCCTATTTATTCGAAAATTGGAGGACGAATTTTTCTTAAAGAGGGAATATTGTAATACCCTGAATTTTTTTTTCTTTTTCTTCAAATTCTATTTTCTTAAACTCAAAATATTATTTTAATAAAATATATTATCTTGGTGATTTGCTTTTAATGTTTTAATATTTTTACTTATTCTAATGACATTTTAGAAAAATTAAATTAGAATGGGTTATATAAATTTGTATTATTAAATTGTTATGGATATAGTTTGGAATAATATTAGTATTTATTTTTTTAATTAACAATTGATTATATAAAATAATATGTATTATTATTATTATTATTATTATTATTATTATTATTATTATTATTATTATGCGTAATGATATGTTAAATGTGTTTAATTATCGTTGACTATCAGATTGATGATCCGAGACCACCGATGAACTCAGGGCAATGAAACCTTCGAGATAGGACTGGCCCCACTTTGATCGGATAACGTTTGAAAAATGCGATCATTGGACGGTCCAAATCGCTTGATGAGATTTTCAGACTTTTTTTTTTATTCCCAAGAATTAAAAATAATTTTATGATAATTATTGACAATTTTGTTTTCTTTTTCTTCAAATTCTACTTTCTTAAACTCAAAATATTATTTTAATAAAATATATTATCTTAGTGATTTGCTTTTAATGTTTTAATATTTTTACTTATTCTAATGATATTTTAGAAAAATTAAATTAGAATGGGTTATATAAATTTGTATTATTAAATTGTTATGGATATATTTTGGAATAATATTAGTATTTATTTTTTTAATTAACAATTGATTATATAAAGTATTATTATTATTATTATTATTATTATTATTATTATTATTATTATTATTATGTTAAATGTGTTTAATTATTGTTGACTATCGGATTGATGATCCGAGACCACCGATGAACTCAGGGCAATGAAACCTTCGAGATGGGACTGGCCCCGCACTGATCGGATAACGTTTGAACAATGCGATCATTGGACGGTCAAGATCGCTTGATGAGATTTTCGGACTTTTTTTTATTCCCAAGAATTAAAAATAATTTTATGATAATCATTGACAATTTTGGGCCTTCATTTAGGTGCGTTCGGATTGATGATAGCTCACTGGTGTCGGGACTGAGTTTATGGCCAGATTTGATTGCCTAACGGCCCATCCTGGAACACAATCGATATTATAGTCGATCATAGCATTTTCAAATGTCCAGGACGCATTCCAAGTATCGGAATTGGCATAAGTAAACCCGAACTCTAAGTTTCTTCAATTTTATAGTGCCAGGTTTAAATTAAAAAATTCATAAAATATTCGTGGGTAGTTAGAAAATTATAATTCCTTTCATATTAGCTTTGTAATATTGCTAAGGACCGCGGGACAAAGTTTTAGAATTTTTCGAGCTCGTTTGAGTATTGTTGCAAAAAGGTTAGTTATAGGGACTAAAATGTAATTGTTCAAAATTGTGAGTATTGACCGTTTTGGCGGGCCCAGGAGGGGCCATATGATAATAATGAGATGTGGATGTGGGATTTGTGCATTAGAAGTGTTATTTGAATCATTTTGCAGGTTGGATAGGTCCTACATATAGGGAAAACTCTACCGGATTCTCGGCATAACTTAGGATTTGTCCGTTAACTTTTTGAAATTTTTGTTTGAATAAATATTGATAAAATATTTGATATAATGTTTAGGTGAGTCGGGCCAACCTTCCTCCCCCGTCCAATCACTGTAGTGACCTTCGATTAAGTTGTGAGTAGATATTGACTTTATTTATAATTTCAATATTATTATGTATTCAAGGCATGTTCATGCATCACATATAAATATATGCATGTAGCTAATTGCTAGGCACGATTTATGTTGCATTTTCTTGTTTGCATAATGGATGTGGATATCGCCTTAGGGTGGTTTGGAGCAGTATATGTGTGTATGCGGTGTGATGGATATGGATAGGACGGGTAGATCGGCTTGAGTTAGTCTCGCTTGTGGTCCGGTCCTTTTTGTGATAAGTCGGGGTGAGTACGACTTTGAGTTGATTTCGCTGACCCCCGCATTTGGATTATAAACGAAAGTTGTCTCGAGTTGATCTCGCTGGCAGGTGTTGGATTAAGAGGGCTGTATAGGGGATCAACTCCCATAAATGTAGATTGGTTGATGTGACATACGGGTGTGTAAGTGCTCCAAATTACTCTTTGTGCGAATATTGTTTGAATGGGATGAATTTGTTGATTTATGTTGCATTTCATCCATAGAGATGCATTAGTATTAGATAGTTATAGAAATTGTATTTAAAATCAATATGTTACTCTATGAGTCGGACGATCACTTCTGTTCACCCTATTTTTTCAAGCTATAGGAGGAGTTCTTTTTTTTAGAATAACATGCTTCCTTCCTCGCAGATTTATTAACAGTTATGTATTTGTATTACTATCTTCTAAATTTGTAATCTATGACTCTACATGTGTTAATAATAATGCTAATCTTGTCAGGTACTATGTTAATTGAGTTTTTGGTATTAATAAAAGAAAATTCTTGTGATATTTAAACGTTTATAAATGATGGTACCAGGGTTGAGCTGGGCTCCCCTGGCTTTAGCTTCTGATGGTTATCGGATTGGGTTGACCCGAATTAAAAATATAATATTTTATTTTATTTTACCTTAATTTATTTTATATGTTGAGCCTCAGCTTTGGGCCCTAATTATGGATTTGGAAATAGTAAGGCTTACTAAGGAACTCGGAGGCTTTATACAGCCCAGGTCCACCAGCCGGTTCGGCTCGTGGATCAGGTCATGACAGAGATTAAGAGTGTACTCTCTTACATCAACTTGATGCATTTAAAATAAATATTTCTAAAGTGCTTCACAGAGGAGTGGAACTCTAGTTGATAAAAAATGGAGCCTCCCATCATCACCAAATGAAAAATATTAATTTAAAATTTTAGAATAAAATTTTTGTTAAAAAGGATTTTCAGTCCTGGAGTGTTAAGCACGCCAAAGCTAGAGAGTGTGAAAGTGCAATGGAGAAAATTGCACTGGGCAGTTACACTCTCAGATTCCCTACTTTTCTCACTATTGATCTCTGTCATAGGTGGTTAATATGTTTGGTTAAATGTATGTATTTAAATGCTGGTTTGTTGTTCTCCGCTAATGCAGTATTTTGGATTTGTAGATCGGATTTGAAGGCATCAGTCATGTGAAACTCTCCAACTTTCCGATGCTGAAAGAAAATTGGAACTGCCAATTTCCATTCAAGCGCTTGGAGTATTTAGAAAGCTTGGTGGTAGACGAGTGTGCATTTTTCTCAAATGCCATATCATCAAATCTACTGCAGCAATTGGATCGGTTGAAAGTGCTGGTTGTAGAAAAAAGTGATTCAGTTGAAGAGGTGTTTGATCTGGAAGGGCTAAATGCCGCTGAAGGTCATCTTGGGCTAAAAAGAAATTTAAATGAATTGCTGTTAATTGATTTGCCTAGGTTGAGGCATGTGTGGAACGAGGATCCTCAAGGATTTTTGAGCTTTAAAAACCTAAAATTGCTGCGAGTTCATATTGCAGCAACTTGGCTAATATATTTACTCTGTCCATGGCTTTGGGTCTTGTAAATCTCCAACATATGGAAGTAAAAAGATGTAGAATGGTGGAACATATCATCAGGAAAGAAGCAGACGATGAAATAGGAAGGGACAGAACCATACTTCCATCATTGCATTCCATCAGTATCAAGTGTTTGCCCAACTTGTCATGTTTTTATTCTGAAAGAGATGTTCTGAAATGCCCATCCTTGAAAAAAATTGACGTGGTCGACTGTCCAAAGATGGAATTATTAGCTTCAGCATTTCGCTATGAACAAGATTCAAGTGTGATTGTTGAGGAAAGTGAAGAATCTGTTTACAAGGGAGATATTGATATTTCCATGGCTGCTTTTTTTGGTGGCAAGGTCAGTTTTTTTTTTTTTTTTTTTTTTTAATTTTAACAAGCATTGTGGTTTTTAGTGTCTATGAGTCACATTTGATTCAATCTGAAAATGGAATTCTCATATGGTATATAAAAGCAATCATTATAACTTGAACTCATGTGAAAATTTATGAACTTCAAGTATAGCATGTAAGATTGCGGTGGAAATTATTTAATTATCTATCTATGTTTATCTATCTATCTATATCTATATAAATATAATGAAGCTATATAAATATAATGAAACTGGTCTCAAAATATACTTACAAGTGGCACTCTTTTAGATTTTTTCTTTTGTTCATCCATTTTACCCCTATTCTCCTAATAATTTTACAATATCAATTGATAATATGTAGTGACATGTAAATATTAATTGACCTAAGATATTTAATAAAAATAATTATGATAATAGTTATAATTTAATTAATACTAACTATAAACTATATAAACTAAAGCAACATTACTAAGAAAACTAAGGGTCATAGCTATGAACTATATAAACTAAAGCAACCTTTTTACTTTCCACTATAATCATAAAATTACATACTTAATTCGTTATAATAAAAATAAAATTATGACAATAGTTACAATTTAATTAATAGTAAAAAAACTAAAATTTATAGTTATAAATTATATAAACCAATATCATACATTAAAAATCAAATTAGCCACCTCCAAATATAAATATAAAATATAATGTACAATGAAAAATTTCTCTCATATCTATCAAATGATATTTTTGTAATTAAGACATTAGAAAAAGATAATGAACACTTTGTACAAATATCACTATAGTAATCTTCATCTTATAAGAATTTATTTATATATTTTTTATTAATATCTTATTATTTATTCTTTATATTCATTTTTAATTTATATTTATCTTTGTATTTATTTTTTTATGTTTTCAAAAAATTTTTACAAGTTATTCTTAAAATTAGCGCTTAGCCGGTCCCAAGCTCGAATAAAGGAGGAGGGTTGCGGTAGGTGACAACTAGCGTAAAAATTTCGTCACACTTTATGATTCTTAAAATTAACATTTTAAATAAATTAAGTATAATATATAAGAAAATCCATATAATCATATCTTATTATCTTTATTCAATTAAATAATATACTAATAGTGATTATACTGACAACCCGTGGGCAAAAGTTTATTTTTTAAAAAATTTGTAAAAATTGGAATAGCAATTTTGGGATTTAGACATTCTAATCCATTTTTATTCCATTTCTAAATTTGTCATCCTGTATTGTTTATTGATTCTTGTTTATTTGTTTTCCTAGGTTGCAATCCCAAGCTTAGAGGAATTGAAAGTGGAAATGGAAAACCATGAAGGATATGTGGCCAGAAAAATTTCAATCCGTGTTCTTGTCTGAACTGAAAGGCATTGAGCTGACATGTTATCCTGGTGGATGTGCACTTTTACCAACTGATTTCTTTCAAATTTTAATCAATCTGGAGAAACTTGTTTTGAGAAATGCTTCATTTGAAGGAAAAACATTTCATGAAGCAAACATTGGTGAGCAAGTACATCCCGAATCATGCAAGGTGCCAATGCTCAAGCATCTGATGGAAAAAGACTCCCAGCAAGTCCCAGCTTCTCAATATCTGGAGACAGAAGCAATGGATTGTGGCAGATTGAAAATTTTACTGCGATTCACGGTTTCTTTGGAAAATTTAACTACTCTGGAGGTATGAAATTGCCAAGGTCTAATAAATCTAATGACTTCAATTACATCTAGAAGTCTTGTGCAACTTAGAAGAATGAAGGTAGAGAAATGTGAAATGATGCAAGAAATTGTAGCGAGTGAAACAGATGATGAAGAAGAAGAGATTTGCTTCAGTCAACTACAATATTTGGAGCTTCATGATCTACCACGCCTCACAAGCTTTTGCTCTGGTATTCCTGCCTTCAATTTCCCATCCTTGGAGGACATGATCATTACAGCATGTCCCAATATGAAGATTTTTGCTAAAGAAGTTTTAAGCACTCCAAAGCTATGGCGAGTTCAAACTGGAAAACATAAATATGAATGGGAATGGGAAGGCAGCCTTAATAACACCATTGAAGCATTATTTGCACATACGGTATGTGCTGACAAAATAAAATCATCTAATTCTATCTCCATCATGTGTTTAAATCATTTCACCAATTTATGCATAGAATACACACGTTGAAAGGAAAATTTTACCGTACAGCCATACGACCAGCTATGTTATATGGTAGTGAGTGTTGAGCATTGAAGAAGTCGTATGCGTCTAAGATAAGATTTTTGCAGAGATGAGAATGTTAAGATGGATGAGTGGCCTTACTAGACTAGATAAAGTCCGTAATGAGAGTATTAGAGAAAATGTAGGAGTAGTGCCACTTGATGATAAGTTGAGAGAAGGGTGATTGAGGTGGTTTGGTCATGTGAAGCGTAGACATACGAAGTAGAGCACATTAGGTTAGAGATAGAAAGAAAAAAAAGGGGTTGACCTAAATTGACTTATAGGAGAGTAGTACAACATGACCTAGAAGCATTACAAATTTTTGAGGATTTAATCCAAAATCGTTTAGAGTGGAGAAAACGAATCCATATAGTTGATCCCAAACTTTTGGGATAAAAACTTAGTTGAGTTGAGTTGAGTTGTATGCATAGAATATACACGTTCTTTATTGAGAGGACTGTTACTAACAGTCCATGAACTTTTCGTGATGATACTTTATTTTCAAAATTCATAGTGTCATAGTTCTTTTAAATATTAATTTATTTCCCCTTTCGCATTTTACTTGGTTGTCCTAATATTCTTTGCTGTCAATATCGTTTTCTCAGAATGCTGAAGAAATAGGGGAGGCCAGCGTTCATATGCGTGAGCTCCAATGAGGCTGATGTTCCATGTGATTTGTGACAGATCAGACTTAATTTTCCTTTTGAGGGTATATGGTGAATTGGTTCTCTTATGGCTGAAGTCTTTCATTCATGTATCATGAATGTTCCCAAACTGCTAAGTTCTTGATAGCACAAGAATCGGTTTCTAATGTGCTTCAAATTTAACACTGATGATTTTTTTTTTTTTCTAATTTTTTATTCACGAAACATTTTGTTCTGTTTTCATGACCATTAAAAACTGTGACTCACAGGAGGAAGTGTTAGATATGTAAGATGAAGATCAGCAAAGGCATGCCAATGTACTGGACGTGGCAGGTTGGGATAGTTGTATTTTTGCTCTGGTTCTTGAAAGATTTCCGGCATCTTCAAGAATTCCATGTGGAGGCCCTGTTCTTGTTAATCAAGTTCAGTGCAGCCGTCTCTTGTACTAGGACATTCTATTTCTATTCCTGTATTCAAACTTAAATTTCAATCTCTTTCTTGGTAATGGAAAAACAGAAGTTGTGGGATAACAAAAAACAGGCGATTTATGCTTACTTTCAATCCTGAAAATTAACTTGCATCAGTTTTGTTTTAAGATGCTAGCAGTATAAATTAGAAGCAGCCCAAAGCCATGGAGCAGTTTATACTATCAGAACTTTTATCTTTTTACACATCCCTGACTAAATTGTAAATTACCCTATTATTATTATTATCTAGGACGTTTGTTTTGTCTTGTTTTTATATTTTGTTATTGGAGTTGATTGTTATGATAATTATTGAGAATTAAATAAAATTTTGAGAATTAATTTCTCTAGAAAATCAGTTTCTCTCTCTTTCAATCTTCAGAAGTTATTTCTCTTGATCTACATCACATAGCTTTTTTACCTATTTTTCATGTTGCCTGTTTATGACCTTTCAAAAGCCTTTCTACCAAACCATGTGAGAGGTTATTATTATTGTCATCATTGGAATATAAATTTAATTAAAAGATTTTTATATTATAAATAAAGTTACGCCTCATGATGGAAAAAAGTCATATCTTTTAATTAATTTATAATTTAATCCAATGATCTTAATGTGTTTTTATCATTTTAACTAATTTGTTGCAATTTTATTCAACTAAAATTACACTTTCAATTTTAACGATTTGAGTTAATTTTGGTCAACAAAATTATAAGAATTAATGTCATAGATTGATAATTGTAGGCCTAATTGTGTTCAACAAGATAAAATTGGAAGCTTAATTTTAGTTTAATTTTATCAAATTATAATCAATTTGTTTAACTTAAATTATCATAATTGAAAACATTTTAGTAAATTGTAATCAGAAAAATGTTTATTTATTTATTTATTTTTGTGATTAGGCCATAAAGTTAAAGGTTAGAATACACCAAATTAATGCCTGCCAGTCAAATGATTTGCAAATTAAAGTTATAGGGTAAATATTACATGCGGTCACTCAATTTTATGAGTGTTTTTATAAAGGTTACTACACTTTAATTTTTTTTCATAAAAATATTAAACTTTAATTTAATATTCATAAAAATCACTGCAATTTATAATTAAAGGTTTTTAGGTTAATTTACTGACTTATTAATTATTTTATAAATAAAATTACATTATTTTATTAGTTTCTTAAAAAAAAAAAAAGAATGAATAAAACATATCACGCTACCTCCCTTGCTATCAAACTTCTCTCTTTTTTCCGTTTCTTCCCCATCAATAGTCAATAGTTAAGTAATTTTATTTATAAAATAGTTGACAAATCAATAAATTAACTTGAAAACCTTTAATTTTCAATCAACATGGCTTTTATGAAATCAAATTAAAATTCAATGATTTTTATGAAAAAAAAAATGTATTGACTTTTATGAAAAACTCATAAAGTTGAGTAATTGCATGTGATAATTACCCTGAAGTTATATTATGCTAATTTAAAGTTTACGTTTAATTCAAGTTTATGCTAATTCAAATGGGGTTTTTCGTACTACCATATTATGAAGTTGACATTCAGAGTTCATCTAATAATTGAAGAATCCACACTATTTCATATATTGATTGTGTTATAGCTTTGTATACTGATTCAACACTAGATCGAGAGACTGCACCCTATTTCTTACTTCTCAATAACACCAAATTATCTCCAACAAAGATACAATATTAGGTAGTTGATCTTTTATCAGCCTTAGAACTCGCCCAATCTGCATCTGAAAAATATTCAACATTCAAATGCCTATGATTACTATATAATAAGCCTTGCTCTGGAGCTCCCTTCAAATACCACAAAATTTATCCCAAAGCTTCTTAATGAGTAACAGTTGGGAAAAGCATAAACTGACTATTACACTGACTGAGTATGCAACATCAGGACGAATTATTGTAAAATAGTTCAATTTACCTACCAATCTCCTATATTTTTCTGGATGTTCAAATAGCTTATTGGCGCATTGCAAAGCTTAGCACCTAATTTCCCAGTTTCTGTCAATAGATTAAGAATATGCTTCCACTAAGACACGAAGATATCTTTCTTCTTATAACTTCAATACCAAAAAATACTTGAGTAGGCCTAAGTCTTTTATTTGAAACTGGGCTTGAAGAAAGTGTTTAAGGGATGAAATACCTTCAGAGTCACTCACAGTGATAACAATATCATCAACATACACTACCAGTAAAATTAGGCTAGCCTTATATTGCTTATAAAACACCGAATGATCACACTTACTCTTTTGCACACCAAAATCCTATATTGCTTCATTGAATCTCCCAAACCAAGCTCGATGACTTTGTTTCAAGCCATAAAGAGACTTTCAAAGTCTGCAAATTTTACCCAACTCCCCACGAGCAACAAACCTTGGTGGTTACTCCATATATACCTCATCCTACAGATCACCATGAAGAAAGGCATTCCTTATATCTAATTGGTGCAAAAGCCAATCATATATAGCTGCTAGGGAGATGAACAATCGAACTAAAGCTAGTTTAGCTACAGGAGAAAAAGTATCAGAGTAATCTACCCTACATGTTTAAGCATATCCTTTTATTACAAGACGTGCTTTTAATCTGGCTATAGAACCATCAGGATTCATCTTTACCGAAAAAACCCTCCAATAGCCTTCTTTCCAGTGGGCAAAGGCACCAGTTTTCATGGATCATTTGTATCTAAGGCCTTCATTTTCTCTTTTATAGCGGCACTGTCATACCCTGCTTTAAAACAACAACAACAACAACAACAACAACAACAACAACAACAACAATAATAATAATAATAATAATAATAATAATAATAATAAAAGAAAAGATTTTGGGCTACTCGAGAATGCTCTAGAAACCTATAAAGAAGAAAAGTAATATGAAAAGGAATTAAAAAAAAAAATGGAAAAGGGCAGATAGGAAGAGGAATCGAGAATTGGAAATAGAGGAAAGGTAATCGCAGCAGCTGCCCAACCCTTCAATTTCTAGCCAAATCCCATCCTTACCAACATCTTTTCATCTCTAACAGCAGCCCCATGATGGAAGAAACCAGTCATCATTTTCTTCTCTTTACAGAACGCAGGAGAACGAGCGAGAGGAGCCACAACTGCTCTCTAAAATCCTACAATTTCTTGTGAGAATTTCATTCATTCTTACTGATTTTGGTCTATTTGAGGCTGCAACAACCACTACTAAACTCCCTTGTTGCTCCAATTAGAGTTGATTTTGTCCATTCCAACCAAACAACAAAATACAAATAGGAAATAGAAGAGCAGTTGTCACTGTTCCTCTTGGATTTTGGCATTTTCAATGCCGTTAGAGCCAACTAGCAACATCCCTGGCCTCCTTCAATTGTTATTGAATTCTCCCATTACCCCAATCAAAGCTAGTAGTTGAATAAAAGGGTAGTTGATTGAGATTTCCTTCCTTGGTTAAGTTTTTAGTCCAACCAAGACCAATAATCAAACCCATTTCATTTCCTAGTCCCAAAAAGTTCTAACTTGATATTATTTAAGCCGAAATTGTGTAAGCTAAGTATGAAAGAAGGTAAAGGGAGAGGAAAAATAGTGGTGAATGAGTGACATAATGTGGTAGTAAGAAGGCAGCATGTGATGGCCATCCCAAATTCTTCTGTTCTTCTGTTTTCAGTATTTTTCAACTGCAATTGGCATTGGGTAAGTGATATCTTGTTGCAGTTTTCCCCTTTAATGTTAAATTAAATGCCAATCTATTTTCATATAAATGTAGAATTTGTTGGTTAAATAGTATGAGTGAACTCTAGTCAATTTTCATATTGGGAATAAGAACTTAATTAATACAAATGAATGTACATATGTAAAATCGATGAACTTTGTTTTGAAATTTGATATTTCATTTTGTGTTAAGAATGAGAGGATAATTGGAAATTTTTTATCATCACAAATAGCCCATGGAATTGTAATTTTGAAAGAAGAAGAAAGGAATATTAAAAATGAAAATGTACAGGGGTGTATAAAAGGGAGAATAGGGTAGAAAAATTTATATAATTATACAGGCTTTGGATGGGTGTTATTTTAAATTATGTTGTGCTATTGTTGAGACTCCTTGAAGCTTTGCAAAACTAGGGGAATGTCCAACTTATGCTGGAATATTGCTAGAATTTCTTTAGAATTTTAGGATACAATTCTTGCATATTAGGCACCTTGATAGCATTTCAGAATTGTAGCTTCATTCCTAAACTCCAATTTCTTGCTATAATTTTCTGTAGGAAATCCTGCTCCAGATGTAGGTTCTAGGAACATCTTTGTCAGTTAGATCGTTCCCTTTCAATTCATCATTATCTCCAATACCAAGTGAGTGGACAAATATTTAACACTAGTAATTTTTATTAAATGTATATTTTTGTATGTTATTTTTCTTTATGCAAAAATGAAATTGGATAATGGTAATTATGTATTTATTATTAAAGAAAATGAGATTTAAAAGAATAGCTGAATAAATAATCAAGTACACTCAATATATGCACAGAATAGATAGCACCTCGATGACGGATGATATTATTCCAACTTAGCTTGTATTTATATTGTCTTTGGAACAGCGGTTGATATACACATAGCCTTTAAGGCGTATATCAGATGGTTACCCTTTGGAGGTAGCTCTGCACATGTGTATAACCAGTATTTTTATTGCTCTTGGGCCGATAGTGTCATCATAGAGCCCAAGATGTCAGCATTACTCTTAGGTTGTCAGAGTTTATTATATACGCTTGAGATGCCAGCATTATCTACATGAAACATATTTCGAGTGTATGAAGATATTATAGATTTTATGTTATTCCAATAACTTTAATTTAGCAATATTTTTACAGCATAAATTTTTATTTAGCTCAGATCATGAATTATATGATATTTATTCAGCTGACTTATTTTAGCACAGTAGAATTGGTACTATTAAGTACAAAAACCTTATCTATTTCCCCTTTGTTATTTATTTATTCGCTCATTGAGTTGATATAGTTTTATTTTTAACATTTCATATTCTTTTGGTGATCCCAATTCTAGCAATGCTTATTTTCATAGCTTGTCCTCTCCTCGCTTTATCAAGTCTAGTTGAGGTCAAAACAACCTACTTCATGGGTGGATTATGATTTTTTTTTGGGACGATTTTGTATTTGTATGTTTAGGGAGATTCAGGATTGATTATTGAGTTATAGATATATTCTTTTAATCTTGATATTCTTGGTCAGTTGATAGCCATTCTTGGTAAATTTGACAATCTTGGTAAACTTGATAGCCATTCTTTTGGCAACATCATTTTGAGATAGTGTATCAACATAGAAAGACTGGTGAAGAACACCATTTTGAGTCATACAGGTTTGAAAGTGCGCAGAAAATATTTTTTAGCATTATCACTTCTTAGCATACGTACAGAAGTATTAAAGTGATTTTTAATTTCAACACATAAAGCATTAAAGATAGAAAATAACTCAAAACGATTCACCATTAAATATAACAATGTAACACGAGAATAATCATCCACAAAAGTAACAAAATATTTAAATCCAAGTTTAAAAGTAATAGAACAAGTACTCCAAATATCAAAATGAACTAATTCAAAAGAGAATCAAGCTCATGTATTGACTCTAGGCACAAAAGGTAAAGGATGATGTTTAGTAAACTGACATGACTCACATTCTAGTACTAATCAAGACTGAAACTGAGAACATAATTTCTTCAAGATAGATAAGGAAGAATGGCCCAATCTACAATGAACTTTAAGAGGAGTTAAGGTTCTAGAGAAAGCAATAAATCGCAGTTCACATTTACCAAGGATGTAGAGACCACCTGACTCGTGTCCTTTACCAATAATCTTCTCCATCGTAAGATCTTGAAACAAATAATGCTTAGGAAGAAAAGAAAATAGAACAATTTAAGTTCCGAGTAAGTTTACTAGCAGAGCGTAAATAAAAAGAGAAGTTAGGTAGACATAAGATAGATGACAAAGAAATGAATGTGGTTGAATTCATAGTTCCAAAACCAATGACACACGAAGTAGATCCATCAGCTAAAATGACTGTGGAAGGAGTAGTAAAAGACTGAAAATCAGATAAAAGATCAGAACTACCTGTCATATGATCTGCTACACCAAAATCAATGACCCATTTGAATAAGGAGGACACAAGGCATGTAATGAATTTACCTGACTCAAAGATAGTAGTGATTGAGGAATTGGTAAGCATTAGAGATGAAATCTTTGGGAGAAGCTGTGCAAATTATTATGCAAACACTGAGATAGTTTTTTTAAAAAAGGAAGACACTGCAGAATTTTCTGTTACCATATTTGTCACCTAGGATCGCTGATTTTTCCTTTAAAGTTTCAAACAGTTACATTTTGTGTGTCCAGGCTCATGGCAATAATAACAAATGACTCCTCCTGAGTCATAATTAGAACTAGCCTCCACATTACGTTGATTGTTTCTGATGTTAGTAACTCCTCCTCTATATCCTCCTCTATTTCCCTATTGTCCACTTATATTTAGATTAAAAAGAGCACTGTTAGTAGGTTGTGAAAAATGAGTGCTTTTTGTACGAAGGACACATCTAAAAGTATCATAAAAAGAGAAAATCTCAGAACTAGAGAAAATATGAGATTTAATAGTTTCATATTTTGAGGATAAACCAGCAAGAAAACTCATAAAAGCCATTTGCTCATTGCCACGACCCAACCTATGGGCCAGACCGGCACTCAGACCTGGGCCAGCCTAAAGCCCCCGAGGCCCATAGTAAGCCTAACTATTCTTAAACCCAACTCTAAGACCCATTTGAGTCCAATTTCAAGAATTCAACCGGACAAAATTCGACCATAAAATTGACCATTTAACGGGGAGTTTTTTACTCGCCCTACCTGTAAACACAATATATATAATAAATTGGGGAGCTCAGCTCACCCTCCTCATAATCAAATTATCATAATTCAAATGGGAGCTCAGCTCCCTCATCCAATCTCATCATGCATGCTAAATAATAATTTCACAGGTCCAACATAACTTTTATAATACAGGCCCAAAATAAAATAAGTGCTTCTAACACATTTGGAGTCTAAGATTTTAACTCAATGGTACAAACATATTAAATACTATCAATGGACCTGCGAAGAAGAAGAGCAGGTTAGCCACGACAATTAATCCTCCTGTAGCCTGGAAAAATAGATGAACAGGAGTGAGCGTTCGACTCAGAGAGTAAAATATCAATTTTAATCATAATCTCTATAGCTATCTAAAGCTAATACACCTATGGAGTGATATGCAACATTCTCATAATTTTCATACAATTCATATCATAACAGCAAAAAGACAATTTGGAGCACTCACACCCAACACTGTCAAACAATACGTATATGGGAGCTGATCCCCTATACAGCCCTCTTAATCCAACCTCTGCCAGCGAGTCTCTCAAGCCGGACTTTCGCTTAATAAACCAAATACGGGGTCCCAGCGAGTGTCTCTCAAGCCGTGTCAACCCCACAGGACCGGGTCCCAACGAGTGTCTCTCAAGCCGTGTCTACCCGTCCTGTCCATATCCAATACCATATCACATGCACGGCACGCACACACACTGCTCCAAATTACCACAAACAACATCCATGGCACTTCAACATTTATGAATGCAATGTAAAACGTGCCTAGTGTTTAACTACATAGATACATATTTATAAGTGATGCATAGGTATGCTTGAACATATAGTAATATCGAAATTACAATTAAAATTAATATTTTACTCATAGACTCAACCGAAGTCACTGTGGCGACTGGGCGGAGGAGGAAGGCTGTCCCAGCTCACCTGACAATTTTATTACAATTATTTAATACATTTGACTCAATACAAACTAAGAAAAGACCAAAGATGTCCTAAATCGTGCCGAAAATCCGACAGAGTCTCCCCCATGCCTAGGACCTACCCAACCTGCAAAAGGGCTTAAAACGCACTTCTATATCCACAAACCATACACCCACAACTCAATCACATCACACAGCCCCTCCTGGGCCCATCCAAACAGTCAACAATCATAATATGAAAAATTACAATTTAGTCCTTATAATTAACCCTTTTGCAAAAACTACCCAAATGAGCTCTAAAAATTCTAAAACTCTGCCCCGCGGTCCTTAGCATTATTACTAAGCTAATGCAAAAGGAATTATAATTTTCTAAGCTAACACGAATATTCTATGGATTATTAATCCAAATCAAGCACTAGATAATTAAGAAAAAGTAAGGTTCGGGTTTATCTATGCCGATTCTGACCCTGGGAACGCGCTCGAAATGTCTGACAACAGTGGGGTAGCCAAAATCTCGACCCAATTCCAAGACTTTTGAGAATGCATGCAGCCCAAAATTTTGGACAGACAGCGTTGAATTTCCACGAATTGAAGGTACCTACACGAAGCCCACAACACGAGGGTTAGTATATAATTTTTACGAAATTTTCTAAACTCATTTCGTGCTCAGAAAATCATTACAAAGTTTCGTAGGACCCACCGAAAAATGGTGTCAGAAAATTTTGAAATTTATATTGCCGCGAAGTTTCGTACTCTCAGTTTTCTCGTGGGGTTCATGGTTTGCAAGAAATCTAGCCCAAAAGTCGAATTGGGCTAAAACTTCCCGGATAAAAATTGGACAAACCACTAAATGGATTTTGGTATTCTTGGTGTCTATGGAAAGCTCTCGAGGTGTATATGAGGTTTGACACAAGACCCAGTCTGATCAGTGGCCGGATCTGCCGGATTTTGATCGGGAAGGCGAGCGACACGCTGCGCGTTATGGAGGTTTCACGCGCTTTTTCTAGCGGCCTGGAGCGCCGGCCGGCGGTGAGAAGGTGCTGGGGCGGCACGCGGGGAGGGCTGGGGTGGCCGTGACGCTGATAGAGAAGGTGAGAGGAGAGAGAAAACGAGAGAGGAAGGAGGAGTGTCGGGCGCGCGGTAGAGGGAAGAAGAAAAAGAACTGGCCAGTCCGATTCAACCAGTCCAATCCGGTCCAGTTCAATTCGGCTGGTCCGATTCAAGATATAAAATTTTAAATTTTTACTCCGCTTTGGGACCGAAAATGAGGCCCAAAAATTTCAAAAAAATTCTAGAAAACTCAGAAAAATTCGTAGAGTCCAAATATATTTTTAGTTTTGCCACGTGGTCTTTAAATTAATTTTTAAAAATCATCAAAGTCTTATATTTTCAGAAAATCGAACCCGATTTCTAAAATCCAAAAAATTTCAAATAATTTCCTAAAATTTAAATAAAATAAAATATTAATATTGTAACACCCCAAAATTTTAAATTTTATTATTTTATGAGTATTATGGATATTTTAATTTTATTTAAATTTTAAGAAATTATTTGAGATTTTTCAGATTTTAAAAATCGGGTTCGATTTTCCGAAAATATAAACTTTGATGATTTTTAAAAATTTATTTAAAGACCACGTGACAAAACTAAAAATATATTTGGAGTCTACGAATTTTTCTGAGTTTTCTGGAATTTTTTCAGAATTTTTGGACCTCGTTTTTGGTCCAGAGGCAGAGTAAAAAATTTAAAATTTTGTATCCCGAATCGGATCGGACCGATCGAATCGGACCGGTCTTCTTCTTTTTCTTCCTGCTCCCGCGCTCGTCTCCTCCTTCTCTCTTTCTCCCGTTTTCTCTCTCCTCCCGCCCCAGCCCGCCGGCCAGCCACCTCCCCCGCCACCCCAACTCACCGGCGAGCCGCCTCACCCCTTCCCCACGGCTGGCCGCCGCCCCAAACGGCTGGAAAACGCGCGTGAACGTCCCTCCCTTGCGCGCGTGACCGTTCGTCTTCCCGGCCGAAATCCGGCCGATCCGGCCACCAATCGGACCAGGTCTTGTGTCTAAACTCTACTCGTCGAGAGCTTTCCATAGACACCAAGAACACCGAAATCCATCGAGCGGTTTGTCCAATTTTTGCCCGGGAAATTTTAGCCCATTTTGACTTTCGGGCTAGATTTCTCGCAAACCGTGAACCCCACGAGAAAATCGAGAGTACCAGAGCGCTCCACTCGTCGAGAGCTTCGCGGCGACATAAATTTTGAATTTTTCCGGCACCGTTTTTTGGTGGATCCCACGGAACTTCGCAGTATTTTTCCGAGCATTTAATGAGCTTAGAAAATTCCGTAAAATTTATGTACTAACCCCCGTGTTGTGGGCTTCGTGTAGGTATCTTCAATTCGCGAAAATTCGACAGTTGTAAGTGCAGTGAATTTCGGCGACAGGCCACTCTGGAAAAAGTCTCCGAATTGAATCGAGGTTTTGGCTACCCCACCATTGTCAAACATCCCGAGCGCGTTTCTGAAGTCGGAATCGGCAAAGGTAAACCCGAACCTTACTTTTTTGTAATTTTCTAGTGCTTAAATAGGATTAAAAATCCATAAAATATTCGTGGTAGCTCGGAAAATTATGATTCTTTTTGCAATAGCCTAGTAATATTGCTAAGGACCGCGGGGCAAAGTTTTAGAATTTTTAGAGCTTATTTGGGCAGTTTTTGCAAAAATGATCAATTATAAGGACTAAATTAAAATTTTACATATTTTGATGGATGACTGATTTGATGGGCCCAGGAGGGGCTGTGTGATGTGATTGAGTTGTAAATATATGGATTGTGAATATAGAAGTGTGTTTTGAGCCATGTTGCAGGTTGGGTAGGTCCTAGGTATAGGGAAGACTCTGTCGGATTTTCGGCACGACTTAGGACGTATTTGGTCTTTTCATGATTTGTATTGAGTCAATTGTGTTAAATAATTGTAATGTAATTGTCGTGAGCGGATGACCTTCTTCCTCCGCCACCGCCCATGATGGCCGTGGTCAAGTCTGTGAGTAAAATATTAATTTTGATTGTAATTTCACTATTATTATATGTTCAAGCATGCTCATGCATCACTTATATGCATATATTTATGTAGATAAACTCTAGGCACGTTTTATGTTGCATTCACAACTGTTAAAGTGCCATGTATGTTGTTGTGGTAATTTGGAGCAGTGTGCGTGCGTTGGCGTGCGTTTGATGTGGTGTGGACTATGGATAGGACGGGTAGACACGGCTTGAGATCTTCGCTGGGACCCGGTCCTTCGGGGTAGACACGGCTTGAGTTCTTCGCTGGGACCCCGATTTGGTTATTAAGTGGAAGTCCGAGCTGAGTTCTTCGCTGGCACAGTTGGAATTAAGAGAGCTGTATAGGAGATCAGCTCCCGTATATTATGATTGATATTACTGAGTGTGTGAGTGCTCCAAATTACCTTTTTGCTGTTATGATGTGAATTTATTGCTGATGTTGCATTTCACTCTACAGGGTGCATTAGTTTTAGATAGTTATAGAGATTATGGTTAAAATTGATATTTTACTCTCTGAGTCGAACGCTCACTCCTGTTCAATATTTTTTCAGGCTACAGGAGGATTTTATTGTGGTTAACCTGCTTTTCTCCTTCGCAGGTTGTTTATCAATATTTGTGTAATTTTATTTACTCCTAGAATTTCCGCATGTGTTAGAAATATTTAAATGATTCGGGTCTGTAATATAAATTGTTATGTGGACCTGTAAAATTATTATATGCATGTTTGATGGACTGGATGAGGGAGCTGAGCTCCCATTTATCTTTATGTTGATATGAGCATGTGGAGGGTGAGCTGAGCTCCCCAATTGATTATATATTTTGTTTACAGGTCGGGTGAGTCAAAAACTCCCCGTTGAAAGGTCCACTTTATGACCGGACTCTGTCCGGTTGAATTCTTGAAATTGGGCTCAAATGGGCCTTAGAGTTGGATTAAGGAATAGTTAGGCTTACTACGGGCCTCGGGGGCTTTAGGCTGGCCCAGGTCCTAGTGCCGGTCCGGCCCATAGGTTGGGTCGTGACAAATATTTACCCACAAAATAATAAATTTAAAAATTAGGAGTGTTACACTCATGTTGAGCTAGTTGCACCTGTACATCAAGACTGAATGGTAACAGAACATTAAGCTCTTCATAAATACATTTAAATTTCATAAAATATGCTATAAGAGTCTTGTCTTGTTTTTCAGGTCAATAAAATGCTTTGCAAACATCATATATCCGACAAATATTACCTTTGCTAGAGTATAAAATTTCTAAATACTCCATCAATTCTTTTAACATACAGTGATTCATAAGGCTCATTACCTCACTGTGAATTGAATTTCGAAGTTGTAAGAGCAAACAGGCATCTTCCCTTAACTAAGTTTGCCTAGTATCATCATCTGGCGAATCTTTTGTGAGATGATCATCTTTATCAATGCTCCTCAAATAAATCCAAATAGTTTTGTTCCATTCCAAATAATTCAAGCCATTAAATTTGTTTCAGTAATTTTAATCATCACCAGGACTACATCAATAATTATAGACTTGGTCTCACCCTTAGCCATTGCTCCTTAACTATCCACAGTCCACAAATAGCCCAAGCTGTTGAATATTAACAAATCCAATGACCCAAAAAAAGAGAATCTTCAAACACTACCAAGAATGAAGCCTCAAAACCAAACACAGCCTACAAGGATGAAATCACCACGTTGGGGCGACGTCAGGGAAGGAGGTCCAACCATTGGACGTTGCCAAAAAACACCACATGCACGAACCCATGCCGGCGCATGGAACAGGAACCAGAACAACGAAGTGGCGTGTGAAGGCCACTCTCTCTAAGTCTGGTCACTGCACTTTTAGGGGAGGTCGATCAGGACTTGGGTCACCTCCTGAGGGTGGCTGTGAGGTACCGTGATAACCCGAGAGAGTTCTCCTAGGTTACAGTGTGTTGAGGGAAAGAACAGGGGAACAGGAAGAAATTCTTAGGAAAAAGAACTTGGAGACCAGGCTCTAATACCATGAAAATTGAGGTATTTCGTATATTCGAAGGTGTTAATACACAGATATATATATATATATATATATATATATATATATATATATATATATATATATATATAGACACTCACACAATCATGTCCTAATCTATGTGGATTGAAATTCTACTTCTACAAGGATTAGAAATCCTTTTCTTACGAGGATATCCTATAGGAGTCAGTCTCCTCATTGAAAAAAGACTTCTATAACAATTTTCATTCTCATCCATTTTCTTTTCTATGAATTGTTGAAGAGGTCTCTAGACTTGCTCAAAAAGAGATTTTTATGAGGGGTGATGGGAACACAGCAAACATAGAAATGAAATTTTGAAAAATTTTCAAGCCTTTTATGGTTATTCAATTCTTCTCCTAGATATTTAAGAAAAAAAAAACTTCTACTAGATTTTCCACCTTCTTAGGACAGAATTTAACACAAAATGTGAAGATTCATAGTCTC